>NC_134704.1:12220000-13420000 GCF_043290135.1 Rhipicephalus microplus
GTCGAAAGCAAAAACGAACGGATGGACGGGAGCGCGGACGGACTGATGGATGCTTTGCCCCACTCATTTATCATCGTGTACTCCGTGAATATGCTGTGATTTTTTTAATGACGAAGCACCCTAAATCGTGGGTCGTGCACCCTCGATGTATGTAGTAAGTAGGTAGCCACCTCTCGTTTAGTTCTTCGAATGTCCGCTAGAAAGCGGCACTTGTATATGATGAATGTATGATGAAAAGATTCTAGATGGTGGTACTTGGAGTAATGGATGGACGGACTTATGGACGATTCAATGTTTGCCAATAAAGCCTTTCGAAGCTTCACCCCGTAATTATGCTGTGATTGTTTTTTTTTTTGAGAAAACTGACTTAGGCAAGCGGCTCTGACAGTGATGTCGCGTACCACGCCATTGTGGTGCACTGTAACTGACAGTGTGTTTGTGTGATTTGTGTTATGTGATTTCTCTTTGTTTCTTTTCCACTCAATAAATATCCCCACTCCGGTTCCCACGTCTGGGGTAGCAAAACGATTACCCTCGATTGGTTAACCTCAATACCTTTCCATCTCTACTATTGCTTCTCTCTGCTGAGCTCGTCATTACAAGCAGCCGCGAACTCTTAAGGACAGTACGAGTCATGTGGTGGACTAGTCGAAAATACGTCTGAAATCTTAAGCATTTGATCAGTCCGAGGCACTTGATTGTATTTTTTTCCTCACGTTATGAATGGCCACCGTTCCGGTGACCGTCAATAGCGAAACGAAAGCACACAGGGCACCCTGTGCATTCGTGTACGACGGAACGAAGACGAAAGCCACGTTCTCTTCCTTAGTCGCTGCGCTGATCCTCCGAAACGTTTAGCGCGCTTAAAGCGGCTTTTCCTAGCCTCCGGGAACAGAAGCATCACGGGCTTTCTGCCCTTCATGTGGCTTCGTGCTGCCCCGTGATCACTACACATTTGACCAAGCGACGATGTCATATGGCGACCTTATCATGTGATGTAAAATACGTCATACCATAGTGACAATGACAAAATGTGGTATAACGCTATCAAGTGGTAATGGTTTTTTTCATCACTAGCGTGGACGCTATTGATGCTGCTGACGGCCCGTTTTCGCATTTAATGAGCCATCTATAGGTCTCTCGTCTTGAAAGGCAGGAGAGCCAGGCACACATCTTACTCTACTGATTTCGTCGCGACTCCAGCTTTGATCACGCAAACCACAAGATAGAAATTTTTCCACAGTGTTGAGATTCCGCGCGTATGGAGATGGAGTGCCGCCTGTACCAACTCTCGTTCACAACGGCAAAAGACGAAACCCACGTTTCTCATCTTTACATCGTCTTGCTTCTTCCATTCTCTTGCTTTTCGCCGGGGGTACACTTGGACTGGTTTTTCTTGCACGGAGCTCGCTGTGCCTTCGCGTCACGAAGGCCGTCCGCGGTCGTCGAAACTGGGACGCGATTGGAGACCGTCTCACATTGTTCAATCTCGCAAAGCCATCTGTCCTTGGGCGCCGCAGCAAACTCTCCCGGAGCAAAAGGAGTGAGCCTGGAACGGCTGCCCTGTACCGCCTTGCGAGCTACAATTCTCGCACGTAGTCTAAAGAAGAGCCACCCTCACTTCCTTCTCTCTCTCTTTGCTATTACGTGCTAAAATGCCATTTTCTTTTTTTCAACGATACCAAACGCTGAACGTTTACACCACCACTACGGTATTCGTTTCGCTTCGCCGAGGGTGAATTAAGACAAAAATTGTTCCAAGTTGAGCGACGAAGGCTTTGATCCCGGTCAGAATGATTGCCACACAGCTGGGGCTCGGTCGATTCAATCGCTTCGTGCTTAACGGACGTATTTTTCCCGAATTACGGACTTGTATTGTTTTTCTGATGCCCACCGCTACCGACCTACAATTTCATGTTCGAACAAACGTGTTGAGCAAACACTGAATGATAAGCGTAAAGATATCTTCGGCATGCGCAAAAGTAAACCTGTATGTTGAAAGATGTGTAATGGAAGATGGTGGACTGAAATATAATCTATTTCAACCCACCTATGCCACGATAATGGGTCTTTTTGTTTATCGCGGAGGACAGGGCATAAACGTGTAACGTTTTTGCTTTATTGAAAGGACATTTTGCTGGTGTGTTCTTGCTTCTGAATGGTAAGCATTCTTTTTGCATATATTTTAAAAATTTGCATTTATACAAACAGACATCATCAAGACCTGAAAACGAATCAACGCGCAAACCTGATTACACCGGATTTCACATGAGGTTGCATTACAACGAAGACGCCGAAACGACACGTTTCGATCCATGAGCTTTTACAGTGAATTTGCTTATATCAATCAGGTGTTATCTTAGAACTCTAATATCGTTAATATTATCATCATAAGTTCAATATTAGAGGAGAAAGTGAATGCAAAAATGTCAATTTAAACTTAGTCCTGGAGTATGCACGCGAGACATCACGAATTTCAAAGTGTGTTGGTGACATTGGCTGAACAAAATTTTCGGAAACTTGGTATGCCAAGTTTCTGGCCCCATCAGCAGACATTGCGCTATATTTTTGCCGAGTCTGCGCCATAGTAAAATGAATACTGCGAGTGCCCCATCGCCATGTAAGCAGTCCATCCTTGTCTCATTTCGGTCAGGGGCCAAGGCGTAGCTTTCATTTTTGGAGAGCTCGAGGCCGGTGGTGAGCATGGTCTCCATTTTTTTTTTAGTCAGGCTCAAAGAGAGATGTCCGTGAAGTTTTTTAACTCTCCGTGTGCATTCACTGGTCGCGCGTTGCAATAGTTTTTTTTTACGCGGAGCTGACTGCGCGATGAATATTTATTCATTGTCCTTCGGGCAATGCTCCTTCCATTTCGCCATCGTTATCTTTCGTCGTTTTTTTTTTTTCATGATGCAAGCGTGCCAACTGGCTCAACGTTTCATCTTTTGCCTATGTATTTATGTTGCCAAGTGTATGTGAATTTCCACGGGTCTTTCCTGCGTACGTAAAACCAGTAAGCTTTTTGTCTATGGGTCGATTGCATGGGTTCATTTTAATGAATGTGCCAGAAACCTAGTGTTTAATGAAACATTACGACAAAATGTGTGGTGACGTCTTAGCCGCTCGTTTCAAGCAACTTTATTTTTACTGTAAACTCTATTTTTCCATATTCGTCAAAATATAAAAAAAACTGGCCCGGTCCCTTCCGCATTTATCTGAGGCGACTCGGAGACAAAAGATTTTTTTCTGGGTAGATATCTAAGAGAGCGTGGAACACAAAGTGTGGCTTCATGTGCTATAAGCATCATCTTTATTTCCTTCTCTTGATGTTGCGCCCTCTCCGGTTTTGTTCGCCGACCAAAAGAGAACGCTGCAATGGCATTTGATGGCATTACGTCACAAGACGTCACACCAGAAACTGTGACGCCATGATGACGTCATCACGTGATCAGTATTATTTGCATCACTCGTCTCCTTCGTCATGGCATGGTCACCTACGATGGCCAGATTTCACGTTTGTTGAGAAAATTAAAGCTTTCACCTTAATAAACGTCATTATGTTGAACAAAAAATGATTCATTCGCGAGTCTGTTAGTGCCGATAGTTATAGCGCGAGAATAGAACGACGGCACAGAGACAAAAAGGACACGAAGGACCCGAGCGCTCGTGTCCTTCGTGTCCGTTTTGTCTCTGTGCCGTCGTTCGGTTCTCGCGCTATAACTATCGCCATGTAATACCAACTATAGCCCAAGCTGCCACACTTCGGTTAGTGCGTTGATACTCGAGACAGAGTATGTGTAGCGCCGAAACAGTAAGTACACATATACAGATAAAATGCACGAAAAGATTTGATGAGCTAAACCTTTTTTTCTATAATTTCTCACCATATATGTTTTTAATAATGTTTTTGCGTTTTACTACTACACTCTTAGAAAAAAGGTGGTAGTACTTGCTAACTTTGGGGAAGTAATGGCTTGTCACATATGTTACAACCCTGGTAGTAAGCGCAGTTATCAACGGCAAGGGTGGTAACGGTTACTACCTCTGCGGTTACTACCAGAATGTAGTTGCGGTTACTACCCTAGCCATTATCAACCTTGGGTAGTAACTTTTAAAGCTTTCAAGAAAAGAGTAGTAAAGGATACTAACTTGTTCATTCATTTTGACATATTGTTTTACTACTAATGTTGGTCAATCAATGCCTCATTACTAGACTGCTTCGGGTAAGGAAGCGTGGTGTGCCATGAATGCAAAGAATGCACAGACCAAACTAGTTCACTACTTTTTTTACGCATACACGTAGTACGAAGTAGTTGTGTGGTATATATAGCCCCTACTTGGCAGGGGCATGTTTGACACATGGGAGCAATTGTGTTTCAGGATGAATTATAACTTATTTAATCCTATAGCACTACATTGTACTACCTGTTTACGTGTGTTTGGTAACGTAGAACAAGACTTCTCATCAGCATTACTCATACAAACATTATATGTTATATTTAATTATTAGAAAAGGGCCACAAAAAGGCATTATGTACAGTGGCCGGAACAAGGTACCGAACCCATTCTCAGTGCATTTGAATGCTTCACATGGCTAATATATCAGCGTTTAAACGGTAATAATCGTTTTTGGGGTTTGACGCGCCAAAACAAGGATAATATTTGGAGACGCGCCGCAGTGGAATAACTGTGACAGTCCTCGGGGCTAATTGTGACCGTCTGCTTATTTTGATCTGCCGGTCTTGTTAATATGTGCTGTATTTATTAAGTTTGTTGTAATTGTGTATTACAACGCGTGTAGCACTTCCTTATGGTTCGTTAACTTGTACTTCTTCATTTCGACAATATCAGAAGGACGTTTACATATATCGGATACGTAATTTAGAACAAAAAGGATTTTCCCGATCTACGGGTACCTTCTGCGTCATTTTTCCGTTTAATGATGATACGTCGAGACTTTTCCTCTCATAAATTATCAGAATCGCATTCGCACACTATTTTGAATTAGATAGTCAAAAGCCGGGTAGCAAAGAGGTAGTAACAGTGCAAGAAAGGTAGTAACAGCTGCAGTTACTACCTCTTTTATTCCACGAGAACGACGACGAAGTGATTCTGGCGTAGAACACTGCTGTCACTATCTGTAATTTTTCAAAGTTTTTCTGCGACTCTGTGGAAGACACCGTTCCAGTGACTGTGGTGATGGACGTGGATTCGCCTGGGCTTCCACCGCAACCCTCGACGTCGTCCGCAGCTACCACGAGAAAGCGTACGGGCCACCCGAGTGATGCCGACAGCGAAGACACGCTCATTTACTCTACGGCCAGCGACGAGAGCTCCGACGAAGGCGACTTCGTGCCTGTGACAAGGTGGCAGCGAAAAAGAAGACTAGTGATGCCGTCTCCAACAACAAGTAAGAATGTGACGACGACGCGAGAGCCCACGATATACACAATTCTGTTTGTGCCGGTCGAAGCGGCTCATAGTCTCAACCGGCTCAATCGTCAAGTCACGTCTAGGTTTCTTGAGGAACTCGCCCAGGGAGAAATCGCGGACGTGCGGATCAATGGCCGTAAGAATATCCTCGCCGTAGACGTCACTCAACGAAGCACATTGGAAGTGCTGAGCAACGTCAAGATGCTGGATAACATCAATGTTCGCTCATATATACCTGATGGCCACGACTCTACGGCAGGCGTCATTTATGACGTCGACATTTCCATCAGCGAAAGTGACTTTGCTGCTCTCATCAAACCGGTGTCTGCAGTACCTACTATACTGCAAGCTCGTCGCCTTGGCAAATCACGCTGCGTGAAGCTCGTGTTCAAGGGCGACAGCCTTCCATCGCAAGTCAAGGTCGGCCATTTTCGACACTCAGTGCGACCCTTCGTACCGAAGCCCCTTCAATGCCGGAAATGTTATAGATTGGGACATGTCAGTGCTGTTTGTACAAACCTGGCTGTGTGCTCGCTATGCTCAGAATCACATAGCGCAGATACTTGCCAGGCAGAACTTCGAAAATGTCGAAACTGTCATGGCCCTCACGAAGCATCGTCGAAAGATTGCCCAATCATGAAAAAGGAAATGCAAGTGTTGAGGCAAATGGTCCGGCATGGCTCAACTCACAGGGAGGCCGCTGCCCAAGTACGACGCCGGCGGTCTCGTCGCCCGAGGCCCCTGAGGAGACCCAGTGCTGAAGCAAGGATTGAACCTCACCAAACGACCACCGGCGTACCACCTCAAGCGTCCAGACACGCCGACAACAAATCCTCCAAGCAAGACAAGAGCATCACGGGCTCGCCTGAAGCATGGCCAGCGCTGCCAACGATAGACCCACCGTCTGAGCCACCGCATCGCTTGTCTGCAATAACTTCGGAACGAGAATGCGGTGATAGTCGCGACAAAGAAATCGTAGCCATGGTAAAGGCCCTTATGAACACCATTCGTATGCTCCTCACTAGCATTGACAGTCCAGCTGCAAAGAGTGCACTTCAGTTAGTGGATGCGCTGAAGCCGGTGCTATCAAGTCTGGAAAGGCACCATGGCTCCGCCTCTGCAAGCCTTTCGTAAAGAGGTCAAAGGAGCTTCGATATTTCAGTGGAATGCCCGAGGCCTCAAGCCCCGCATTTCTGATATACGACAATTTGTGTTCAAAAACCAGTTTCCAATTATTGTTATCTGTGAGCCAAGGCTACACAATGCAATACGACTATCGAGGTACGAAGCCTTCAAGTCCGCTACCTGCAACGAACAGAGTAAAGTCATTGTATATATCAGATGCGACCTTACCTATATCGAGCACCGTGTAGCACCTCACGATGACAACCAGTATGTCTGCTTGACAGTTAAACGTAGAGACCTCAATTTCACGCTCGTAGGCGCATATATATCACCTTCGAACCGTTTTGAACCTGAAAGACTACGTGCACTGTTAACAGCCACACCTGGACCATGGATCATCACCGGAGATTTCAACGCTCACCACCCACTATGGGGAAGTCAGAAGACAGACAGTCGCGGAAGGCAAGTATTCTCCTTTGCTCTGGAGCAGCAGCTGCTTTGTGTAAACGACGGAAGCCCAACGTTTCTACGGGGAACGACATACAGCAGCTGCCTTGACTTGACATTTGTGTCACGAAGCCTAAATGGAAAGGTCAAGTGGTTCGCAGACTATGAAACTCATGGAAGCGACTACATACCAACTTATTTGAAGATCAAGGGCCTGGAAAAATCGCCTAACTACGACGCTTCGACTCGCATCGACTGGACAAAGTTCAGGTCACTGACGGAAAAAAGGTGTCAAGAAAATAAAACGCCTCCTCTTGACACCCTCGAGGATATGATTAGAGGTGCTACTCAAGAAGCGACCTATCATATTCAACATACTTCAGATTATTGTCAATATCAGGCGGAATTGGAACGGCTCAGAGCGATCCGACGTCGCGCAGAAAGAAGATATAGGCGCACTAAGTCTATTCACGACTTGAGGGAGGCAAGGCGCCTACAGAAAAAAATTCAGCGGCGAATCATTTCACTTCAATCCTTTCGCTGGAAACATCTGTGCGAATCTTTGGATCCACACAAGCCTTTGACGCAGACATGGAGGATTGTCCGTGGCCTACGAACATCGCCACATCAACATCGCCCCTTCAAGTGTCTTTCTCTCCACCAAGGACGCACCGAAATTGAAGTAGCAGAAGATTTCTGCATGAAAGTTGCCGGTCATGCGTCCACGTGCACCACCCGCCACCTAGAAAACGCTCCAGTTTCCAGAGATTCAAGAATGGACACCTTTTTCTCTCTAGAGGAACTACAAGCGGCCTTGACGGCATGCAAACGATCTTCATCGCCTGGTCCGGATGGGATCACGTACATGGCTCTTTGCAACCTCGGAGAAGCAGCTCGACGGGCCCTTCTATCCGTGTACAACGACTCGTGGAGCAGCGGATTTATCCCTCATTCATGGAAATCCAGCCGCCTCGTACCTGTGCTTAAACCAGGTAATTCTCCTCTGCACTTGACCTCTTATCGCCCCATCGCGCTTACCAGCTGTTTCGGGAAAGTGATGGAGAGGATGATTTTGACTCGTCTAGAGTGGTACCTGGAGCGCCACGAGGTATACCCTCATGCCATGACGGGCTTTCGGCGTGGGAGGTCCGCAATTGATAACGTTATAGACCTGGTCTCATCTGTTCAGCATCAAAAAAGACTGAAACGTTTATCTGCGGCGTTGTTCTTGGACGTGAAGGGTGCATACGATAACGTATCACATGAAGCCATTCTGGATGTCATAGAAAATGTTGGATTAGGGGGTCGGGTATACCAATGGATCCACAGCTATCTGAAAGGCAGAACTTTCTTTGTACAGACGGAGAATGGCACAACAACGCACCATTGCAACCGTCGAGGTGTGCCTCAAGGCGGCGTTCTTAGCCCCACACTTTTCAATCTAGCGCTACTCGGCCTGGTTGATGCGCTTCCAGAATCTGTCCATCTATCAATATATGCAGATGACATCTGCATCTGGGCGTCAGGCGTAACACGCCTTCATTTGCGTGCCCGGCTTCAGAGAGCGGCAAAAATAGCGACAAAGTACCTGGAAGAACGTGGACTAGAGCTGTCGTCAGGGAAATGCTCGCTTATAGCATTCACGCATAAGGCTATGAGCCCATATGTTATTAAAACTAACGGACACACGATCAACTACGTGAAGACCCACCGATTCCTCGGAGTCATAGTTGATCGCGACCTCTCCTGGAGCCCTCACATCGCCCACATGAAAACTAAACTCACCATGATCACCCACGTACTGAGGTTCCTTGCTGGAAAAACGTGGGGTGCATCGGTACAAGCAATGCTCCAACTCTACACTGTTCTGTTCCTGGGTTATATGCGATACAGCTTACCTGTGCTTTGCGGGATCTGAAGAACAAACTTGCGCGTCCTCCAGTCGATCCAAGCCCAAGCCCTGAGGATATGCCTTGGTCTCCCGAGATGCGCGTCTACAGCAGCGACAGTCATCATTGCGCGTGATTATCCAGTCAACGCATACATCCGCGTAGACGCTTTGAGAATGCACATAAGACATTTCGCTCGGCTTCCATCTCATCACCTAGCCTCACTTCGAACTTCCAGGCCCCACTCAGCGTTCAGCGCAACTGTAGCTCAGCATTGCGCAGTGCTTCCATTGCACTTCACGCATGCAGCACAGCCGCCGATACCATTATGGTGCCTACACCCACTCAAAGCCTTTCTCACAATTCCTGGCATCCAAAATAAGAAAAAATTGTCGCATCTAGCCCTGAAACAGGCCACATTACTTTTCCTGCAAGAGAAGCACAACGGACGCATTCACATTTACACGGATGGCTCGGTGTCTTCAGTAAGCTCTGCAGGGGCAGTGGTTATTCCCGCGAGGAACATCACAATTAAATTCATGACATCGCATTTGACGTCGTCGACAGCTGCAGAACTTGCAGCCATTCGTGCAGCTCTGGAGTTTATAGCGAAAGAACCTTCGAGAATTTGGTCGATCTTCTCGGACTCGAAGGCATCTCTTCAATGTCTTATATCACCCTTTCGCCATGGACCTAATGAACAGTTAGTAGCTGAAATAAGGCTTCTTCATCACCAAGCAACCAAAAAACAGCACAGCATAGTGTATCAGTGGATACCAGGCCATTGCGGTATATATGGCAATGACCGCGCAGATGAGGCCGCTAGATCTGCACACGATGGTACCCAATACACAGCCATCCCGTTCTCAAGAACCGACGCAGCTACAAGACTTCGTTCGCTTGCACGTGACCTCACACTGGCACAGTGGAACTCGACAGACTTCACAAACGCGCGCCTGCATAACTTGGATCCCGATCTGCAGCTTCGTCTTCCCCCAAGGATATCTCGAGCTGAGGAGACTCTTCTATGCCGCCTGTGGCTTGGAGTGGCCTTCACGAACGCATACTCTTATCTCATCGGGATGGCCAGCTCTCCTACATGCACTTACTGCAGTTGCGAAGAAACCATCGCGCACCTTCTGTGTGAGTGCACCCATTTCAACGTGCAAAGACAAGAACTCACTGCAGCTCTGGATAGACTAGACAATCGGCCTTTGTCGGAACACAGGATTCTGGGTCATTGGCCAAGCCCATCCTCAGCCCAGAAGGCTTTGAAAGCTTTGCTGCGCTTTTTGCGGACAACTGGCCTCAGAGACAGACTTTAGTGTCTTATACTCTTTGATGTTGCCTTTCCTCTGTCGCAATTTTTTTTGTAATTTCTCCCTCTCTTCGCAACATTTCTTTTTAACATCTTTCATTCCCCTCACCCCTTTCCCCAGCACAGGGTAGCCAGCCGGTCTAAGAACTGGCTAACCTCCCTGTCTTTCCGCTTAAACTTTCTTCCTCCTCCTCTTCTTTTATTCCAGTTACTGTTTACTAGCGTAGGTAGCAAGCAGGTTGCAAAAAGTTAGTAATGGTTGCAGGTAGTAACTGTTTACTAACGTAGGAAGTAAACAGGTAGCAAAAGGGTAGTAACGGTCTAAGAAAGGTACTAATCGCTGCAGTTACTACCTATTTGCTTGCAGTTGCTACCTTTTTACTAACTTTTTTTCAGGAGTGTAGGCGCTTCGTTGGTGCACTGATACGCCCAGAGTCGCAGGCAATTTCTCAGGACGAACTTGCGCACAGATGCCGCTATAACGCTCGAAGTTCTTTCTTTCATTCACGCCTTCGTTCAATATTCACGCCGGCCTGGCGGAATGCTTCGCAATACTTCCTCAGGCTTGCAGTTTTTAAACCACAGCTTCGAACCGAGTGGTTGTCGCAGACGCCGATAAGCCCCTAAATATTTCAACGCATGCAATAACCTTTGTTAATTCCAGTCGTGTGTCTAGTGAAGCATGACAAAATAAGTTCTGGGATTTCGTGATGCCGCATTGAATCGGTACGCAAGACTACAGCAACACTGCTGTTTCGTCCAGAGATACTGTGGCAAGCCCAAGCACTCCGTCCTCCCTGAATTGTTATTCCACGTACAATACGCTGCGAAGAAGCGAGTTCTATGCGTACTGTTATATAAGAGCCGCATAATCTTTAAGCTACCGACTCCACAAGCCTATATGCGGAGCCCCAAATTTTAATAGGTACGTGAGACTAATTGTTAGAAGAACATTTATGAAGAAACACAACTTGCTTCTTGTGTGCAGGTAAAAAAGAACTTGTCTTCTTTTTCTTAAAACTCAATGCTTGAATGAGTATGCACATAATTTAGAGACCAATTTAACGTGCTCTAACCTTAAGATATTCCAAGTGTTTTCTGTTATTTGAAATCCCTGCGATCGATCAAGCAGCGAGACAGAGGAAGAAAGGAAGGAAACAAGGAAGCAAGCTAGAAGCATCAAACAGAAGAGCTTCCGGTTGATAATACTAAAATGGCGTAAACGGAAATAGAGTAGAAATGTGAATTAGTGAGAAGGAGAAGCGCAGGAAAGTAGTGAAGTCGCTGAAGAGTGCAAGTAAATAATCCTGTATAGCCTATCACATCAGTGGGCAATGTTAAAAGTTGAAAAAATAATAAAAAGTCTATTGTAGCCACCTCATCCTAAAAGTTGTCATTTCCAGAGAAAAGGAGGTAGCACAAGATGCATTTTAGCCTGGTCCGCTCAATGGTCGTCACACTGGGCGCATATTCATCGCACGCTATTGGATGTAACTAGTTACTCAGTGATCCACGTTGTGGCGTGAAATTGTTCAAGCAGAGGCGTGACAGACGGTTTACTAAGTTTCTGCAGAATTTTAGTCACGTCTAATTCACTGAGATGCAAGCACCGCCATAAATGCTTTCACAAGGACGCTGATACGACGGATGTGGTTAAGCGCAGACAAATATGTTTCATTTTATAATTAAAATAGGTTGCAAGAGAAACTTCAAGGCTTGTCTACTTATTTCAGGTGTACGTTAAAGAACCCCATGTGGTTGAAAGTTCCGGAGGCCTCAACTACGGCGTAATCATACACCTGATCTTAGCTGTAAAAACCCCAACAAGTTTCATTTTTTATTTACAGATAGTGAAGGCCCTCCACGGGATCATGCAGGGGTGAATACAAACAATACAGGCAATAAAAATATTACATTATTGCAGGCTTTCACAACTGAAAGTTTCGTAAGTGGAGCCAGCAAGGAAGCGTTCATTGCTTCTGCAGATAACGTATTCGGATGAAAAATTACACTATGAAAAGATAACAATCTTATGGACATTAGTGTGGTCAGGTGGCTGACTAAAAACTATATCGTGAATAGTAAATGATAGCAGAGTCCTTCAATGCTTTTCTGGTCACGAAAGTGCCGCCTCAGCTTCATATGGAGCCAGCACTGGCCGCTAGGGGCGCAGCTGTGCTCGTGAGGGCATGCTGCCGTCCGCTACCGCTGCGGTAGTGTGTTGGTCTGCTTTGATTTCCAAGCTTTCTAAACTTCTGCAAAAGTCGTTTCACTTTCCCTCATTTACTTGGAACATTCAGCGTGCGTCGGTGACTGCGTGAACGCGCCGTCTGCCTTGAAATGAGCACCCGGGAGAAAAGAAACTAACAGCTCTGGACAAGCAGCTCGCGGCAGTCGCAGTCGAAAATGACAAAAATTCGGGGTTTGCCGCACCATAACGATGATATGATTTTGATACACGTCGTAGTGGGGGATTCTTGATTAATGTTTAACAGCTGGGGTTGTTTTTATATGCATGTAAATCAAAGTACACGCCTTTTTTTCTGCTCTTGCGTTTCGCCTCGTCGAAATGCAGCCGTCAGGGTCGGGGGAGCGCCGCTCGTTCGTCGCAATACTGCAACTGGTCCAGCTTTTCAAAATTTGCCTGAAATCGGACACTGTACATTCGCAATAACGCACTTGCTGTGCCACATGTAAACAGAGGCGAACATACGAGTTGTTACACGTCCATTCGCCCGGAAGTGAGCGAAATCTCTCGACTGCGCAAAGTTGCGCATAAGGCCAGATGGTTCGCACGGCACGTCCGCTCAATTTCTATTAAACTGTGAACATTATCAGACTCCTGGTGTCATTTTATTCGCAACAGAAAACCCAAACAATTAAACCATTACTGCAAGAAATGCTTCCGTAGAATGCCTTCTTTTCATGACAAGAAAAAAAAAAACACCTGTTCTGTGCGCTTTAAATTTCTGGACCGAACGATTAAATCCCTCTACGAGCCTTAGGTACAATATATGTAATATCAGAGTCCTTAAATGCCAGCAATGCTAACCTCATAGCAGTCTTCGGTGCGGCGTGTTGCCCCGCCACGGTGTTCTAGCGGTTATGGCATTCGGCTACAGATCCGAAGGTTGCGAGATCTAATCCCGGCCGCGGCGGCTGCATTTTGGTTGAGGCGAAATGTTGAGGCCCGTGTGCTTGGAGTTTGGTACACGTTAAAGTGGTCAAATTCGTTCCGGAGCCCTCCACCACGGGGCGTCTGTCATAATCACAGCTAGTTTTGGGACGTAAAACCCCATCAGTCAACCGGTGCGACGTTTAGTTTACGATCATGACGAACGTGAAAAGTAAGGTCGAACACAGTTGACAGTGTATTGTAATTAGGCCATTGTTTTATAAGCAGTCTCATATAGAAGAGACAGTAAACCAGTAACTTAAGCCGCTCGTGATTTCGACAAAAACACACAAGAAGTTATTTTGATTCTTCTAATGGCCGACTATATACGAGGGGTTAAGATATTCCAATCATCGATGCTAATATTGTTGTCAGTGTCAGAAGGAAAAAAATAATTCAACAAGAAAAATACATACAAGGTGCCTGTGCGAAAGCAATATGCAAGCACAACCATTTATTAATTTTATTTAAAACAAACCACATACACAGAACACCAGTTCATGAAAAGCTAATTAAAAAACGTGAAGAATGGACAGCAACATATGTGAGATATGGATTGGGTGCAGAGTTACCTTTGAGTGTTTGGTTTTTTACCACCCCCTGCTGGACATGAAGCGCACCCTTTCGCTTGCATCTGTTTGTTTCTTTCTCTCGTAAAAAAATGCAAACGCACCTTGAGAAAAAACTGAACAACTTCTGCAGTCGTGCTCACAAAATGTGACTTGCAACCGACAGCAGCTGAAGCAGTCCGAGGGTCCATCAAAACATCCTCCACAATATTCATGTACACACCAGAACAAGCAGTTTTTTCAACTGTGTGCGCTTCCATGTGATCCTCCACAATTTGAAGGAGTGTGACGAGCTGGCTGGAGGGCACAAGGAGAAAACCTTTAGACTTAACAAGAATCAGGCCAGTTGCCGGTCGTTCTGAACTCCTCAGACTTTCTACGCAGCTTGAGCATCTCAGCGAGGAAAACTTCTTTGCAACGTATCCAGCGAGGTAGTCCAAGATCTTCTCCTTAGGAGACTGCTGATGTTGCAAAAGTGAAGCCTGCTCCACAGTTTCTCCTGGCTCCAAAAGTACTTCATCAAAGAGAATAGCCAAACAGTCCGCCTGAAATGCAAACACTGTATTGCTGGTGTGCTGAACATAGAAAGTGCACCTAACGAAAAAGATGTACTGAATGCCTAGTATTGCTTTACACCTTTTGTATGACGAAATCCAGGCTTTATCAGAAATCAGCTCGGCTTCTCCAAATTAATGGCTGCAAAATCTTTGATACTGCCTGCACTGCACAGTCCCCTGGCACATATGTAATGCTCATACAGCTTAGTGTGGCTAGAAATGAGAAAATTCACACCTAAATGCATGCAGCCTAAAAACTATCCTGAAAACTTAGTTAAGAACTAATACGCTTTGATCAGTTTCATCCTATTCAGGAGATATCGCTCCGCAAAGCGTTTGTACTGTGTTCTTCCTTGCCTGCACTTTTTTTTTTCATTTTGTTTTCCCTGACGAATTCTTACCATCTGGCTCAGATTTCTACCCTTTCAACCCCTGTTAATATATTCTTGCTCGCGTGACAGGCAGCAGGTTTTTCCTTCTGGAATAGGTCTTGGAGCTTCAGGAGGAGTTGTGGGCCGTCTCCTACAACTGATGCTCGCTGAGGCGGCTGGACAAGATTTCTGACAGAGAGCATTCTATAAATGAACAGAAATTGCTGGACTGTTGGTTGTCCTCCGTCACCAGCCACGTGTCTGATAATGCCAAAAAATCTCTGAAAGAAAAAATAAGGATTACTATTTAACTATCAAGCGAGAACGTGCACATGCTTACCTCTAATGGGTCCTGTCCAAACTTTCCCACCAGTACGTAGCGAAACCCTGAGGCAAGGAGGTTTTCAACCAGTGATATTGTGCTGAGCAAAGTTATTCTCAGCGCCTCACAGGTGGGCTTGCTTAAAAAGCAAACCTGCCTTTGCTTTGGCAGACTTTCGATGTATTTGCAGCACCTGTCCAACCATGAGATTCCCTCTTTCAGTGTCTATAAAGTAAGAAAGAATTTAGCCTGAGATCAGAAATGTGTGCAAGAGCAAAGTAATAATTATTACGTCAACATGCTCAGCTTCACTGTACTGCACGTGTTCAGGCCTGCGGGAGTTCAAGCAGTCAAACAATCTGTTCATTTGTCTGGTGAATTCAGATGTTCCCGCAGACCCGTGAAGCTTTTTGCATGATTCCTGCTCACTGTAAAATATCATGGCTGTAGCTGTGGATTCACTGAAGAGCTGAAAAGAAATTTTTTGTATTGCATTCACTGTGAGTCACATCAAAAAGGCAATTTTTTTTTTGTTTTCTAAGTGCACTTGAGTGTTGGGCGCCTTACTTGAACAGCAAGTTTGACGCTCATTTTCTGAAAAGCGTTTGGGTATATATGTGCCCTCGTCAGCTTTGGTACAGCACGCAGCCCTGACTGTTGCTCTTCATACTCTAGAAGTGCTGCATAATGATCATGATACACTTCCCGACCTTGAGGCAGCTGTAGAAAGAAGGAATGTCAGAATGTCACTCGAGATGAGATCATATGAGTGACTATATCACAGGAACAGTAATTATTTCACTTACCAAAAACTTCCCAACTTTCTGCAGGTTATTTCTAATACATTTAAATATGTGTGGTGGATCAATGATAGCATAGATCACCTTAGAGGGGTCGCATGGGTGCTGAAACGACACCTGCTGGTCTTTCATGTCACCACGAATTCCTGAAAGAAATGAGCAACTAATAAATTATACCTTTCCAGATAGTCTGCAGCAGAGCTTGTGTGTTAAACACTTACCTAAGGACCTCAAGGCACACCGATTGGTAGTTGAATTATCACATGTCACAGCATCTATAACTGTGCCAGCATTACACAAGTGTACAATGCACTGAAGCACAAGCTTTGCAAGTATTGATCCCGGGGCAGCACTTGATGCACAAAAGGTACCCACAGTCTGCGACCATCCCCCCAGAAAGGGTCGAAACAGGAAGACCAAAACATGATCAGCATCCTTTTCACAGTCTGCTGGCCTGGTATGTTCTCCAAAGTCAACCTTACCAACGACTTTCATGTCAGACTCTCGGACGTGCAAACTTTTCCTGACACTCATTTCGTCGAACATGAGCACACCTGAAAGAAAAAAAAATTAATTTCTATCACTTCAGAAAGGCAAAACCACACAGCATTCAGGTTAAGTGATGTGCTTTCAAACCGCGTCGTTCACTTTCAGGGGAAGTGAGCAGCTTTTCCTTGAGCACAGTAAATACATGCGCATCAAAGCCAAAATCGGCTTTCATGCTCTTCATATAGCAGTAGAGTGTGCGTGGATTTGGCAAGGGTAGAAAGTTGTTCTCTTGGAGATATGTATACACAGATGTGGACTTCGTTTTCAAAAGCAGGCAGTCATATAACCAGTCTTTCTTATACCTGGTAAGGAAAGGGTGCAAATCTCATTCACATGCACAAACATGCTAGCACAGTGCTTCCATAATGCTATCAAGCATAAAGACACATTGCTGTTAACCAAGTGTAACTGCATGCCAAGGGGTAATGTGAACATGCACATTGCACTGTGTACACAGTGGAAACCTGATCAACATGCAGGCCAAAACCTTCATAATGAGAGCAGGCCACTATAAATGACACAGATCTATGGTGCATTCTCAATCCAGAACAATTAATAGAGAAAATAAGTGCACATTGGATCTCCAAGTTTTCAACGAAACTGCGCATAAGAACAATCATTCACTGTCTGTTTATAAACGTGCTCAAAACAAAAGCAGTAAGGTGCGAAAAAAAGATTCATTGACTGTCTGTTTATAAACGTGCTCAAAACAATAGCAGTAAGGTGCGAAAAAAAGATCAACACATCACGATAACATGGTTATGAGGGTGTGAATAAGCCACTCGTAGTAGTAAAAAGGGCACATTTTTTATATGGACGAAAATCATTGTTTCATGATTTAAAGTATTAGAGTCAGCGCAGTAAAGGTGGACTCAAGCAGAAAACGTATTTCATGGTAGTTTTGAACGCTTAGCTGATTTTGAATGGAGCCGACACTTGCTCAGAAAACAACGGATATGTAGCTTTTAATTTGGTGAATATCTAAAATTACCACGTGAATATTCCATCGCCTTTACACGTAAACCATATTCGTTAAGTAGTGCTTGAAGCTTACCGTACGGCTCTTGCAGACTTCGCGTTTGCCTTCATCACGCACTGATCAATAATCAGTTTCTCGCGATCGGAAAGTCTTTGAAGGCTCTGCTGTTGTCGTTCGTACTTGGCAGTCTTCTTTCGGAACTCGGCGAGTTTTGTTTGGCATTGCCGAAGCTGCTGCTTCGCAGCTCGAAGTTGGCACCTCAACTTTTGCACTGCTGCACAGCTGGCGCAGTCAACCAAGCGGTCTGTCTGACAAGCTGTGTCCGTGTGGTAGGTTTCGACCGTTTCACTGGTCAGTGCCACATCTGCTAAAAAAAGAAAAAAAGGAAGAAGAAAAGGAGTGAAGAAAAACAAGTCATGCAGTTTCAAATTTACAGGCTCAGACGATACCCTCATACACGACGACACGGATGTAATCTGGCCTAGCGCTTACATACCTTTATTCACTGATGCAGCATCGGTGCGGTCTGAACAGGTCGTCGGCGATGCTCGTTGCTCCTCCGTCTCGCACGACGACTCACGTGCTCGTTTGCGCGGTGATCGATTTGTCGATGAGCGGGGTCGAGGTTTACGCTTCGTGAGATACGAAGGAAGGCCACCAAAAATACTTGGGACAGCGTCAGCCTTCAGCGTTGGCTTGTCGCGCTCCAGGGACACGGCGTCGCCGTTGATATTGAAATCATAAGTAGTGACAATGTCCGAGGCGTCGAAATGCTTCGCACACACACGTGTATATTTGGACTCAAAGTTGAAGTCGCCACTTTCCTGCCGCGGTATGGCCCGTTTCCATTTCTCGCGCTGGTCCTTGTCAGGTGGAAAAGAAAACAACGACACCTTCTCGGTCGTTCCTCTGTAGCCGGAACGGCACCCCGGCACGCAACACGTGTTAGGCATCGTCGTCTCACAACATTTTGGCTAACTCGGACACGCACGCACGCTTCTTCCACCAGTTTGTCTCGCTGTGCGCACGCGTTTCAGTCTGTTTCAGTACGCGAGCAGCCCGAACGATGCCCTCTGTGGCGCAGTGGCGCCGCATCGCGGCAGTTTTGGGCAGCGTATGAAGCTCTCCCATAGAGTGACGGCGGAGTTTCGTGACCAGAAAAGCATTGAAGGACTCTGATGATAGTATGCATTGTGAATTATAAAGACGCCCAGAAAAAAGCGAGGAAGAACTATCTGGCAACTGCCACCTGGAAGAGAACTAATCCACGGAGGACACAAAGGGAAGGGAAGGTATACGAGGAGAGACAGAGGGAAGAGGGTACGAAAGTATGGCAAAAAATGACGCTTGGACAAAATTAAGTAAAAACACGCGAAAAATGTCAATGAACGAATGGGTAGATTTGTTAGGTCGATAAAAAAGAAGAAAAAAATATCATAAATGTTGGGAGTTTGACTAGACTAAGTCCAGTTTTCCACCCTACATGGGACAGAAGAAAATTAGGGAGAAAAGAGAGAGGGGTATACAAATTATGCAAGTCAGCAGAGTGCGATGGGTTTGGTCTTGTCGAGGAGCTCAACATCTCAAAAAGAGATAATTGTCCGTGTTAGTCCGATCAAGTCAAGGTGATACGTTTTCTTTCGTCGGCAAAGCCTGCTGCGTAACAAATGTGGGACCTTGCAATATATATGTTCGTGTTCCACGAGAGCCATAAGATGTACACAATTGACTGCTCACATGTTTTCGATTGTATAAGCGTTCACGCTCCAACGCAGAGGCAACTACCAGCTTTGGGCACACTGGGACAACGAGGAAGCCACAACCACAAAACCGGCGAGGGAACGATCCGTTTGAAAAACGCTGGTCTGTGTGCAACTAGTTTGTCCATGTACGAGACACTAGAGTTGTCGATCCCACACGGAATTTATGTGCAAGGACTATCATCATGGTTACAAGTTCAGAAGAACAATCAGCCTCTCCGTTTTCAATAACGCTCACATGCGAAGGTATATACACCGGGTAGCGAGGGCAATCCCACTATAGATAATGATAATGCATAGAACTGAGCAGTCGGCTTCTATTCAAGTGAGTCTCCGTTTTTAAAAAGCACCGCGAGATTCCGTGAACGACGACTTTTTATGTTGGTAATCTTTCTTGCATGTACTTAAAGGGAAGCTGAAGCATTTCTAATAAAGTCACTTCAGAGTGTATATAAAGAGTTTGATCCCTGCTGAATCAGAAAAGCTTTGTGAGAGTTCTCATTAGTGAACAGAAATATCGCGTTTTGGTAAAAAAAAAAAGAAAAGAAAAACAGGCTATATACACTGGGCTTCCTGAGATGTTGAGTGAACGTTGTGACTTCATCGTTGGTGTGCCACGTTATCTGCAACGCCAACACTGCTGCAGCATATCCTCGTCGATCAACTCCGGCTGGCCAAAGTTGAAAATAGAAGAGATGCACGTTCACGTGATACTCGACTGTTATTTCTTCCAGATATCGTAATCCACCAGCACAACTTTCAGCTTCGTTTTACACTCCTGCTATTGTCATATAAACAGTGTTCTCGAACGTCGGATCAGTGAGTGGTGGATACCCTTCATCGGAGCTCACTGCGGCTCCTCCAAAAGAACCGAAGTTGACGTAGGTTGCCACGCCCACATTTTTGGTGCGCATGCACAAGCGGAGCAAAGCAAAACTTTATTTCACCTTTTCTAAGGTTGCGGCTGCAACAACAGCGGAAGAGATTACAGCATCATTGATCATAACTTTGATCATTCGTAACCACAAAGTTTTATCGAATTCTAAAACCCCTTCGGCTTCCCTTTAAGGGCAACATCAATGGCTGCTAGTTCTACCATCACCAATGATGATCATGGATGAGGTGTTCTAAGAACTCGTCTGATGTTTGTAGAAAGAAAAAAGAAAGCTGCAGAGGCTCCAAGGCCACTGCTTCGTGCAGATATGTCCATAAAAGTTTCAATGTAATCTCTAAAACCTTCAAATAAACCTGACTTGGCAAACTAGAATATTGCCCAAGCAGGTTGGTCACATTTTGCGCGTATTTCTGGAATCAATAGATAAATTGAGAAGTTGCCTTCGCTGTGGTATTTCGATGTTGTGACAGAATTAGTTTCGCAATACCATCCATGAAAGTCAATGAACAATGCAGCTATTTTTTTTGCCACGTGACAAAGCGGTGCCGAATCAGCCGATGAACGATTCATTTCTCTCTCCTCCTGTATTCCGTTCATATGCTCGATGTCACGTAACACTTTCTCGTCAGCTTGAAGCCTTAAAAACAACAGCTCTCTTTCGATGAGTTTTGAAATGAATGGGGCATCATGAGGGAAGCCACTCGGAAAGCAACAAGATAGTTCGGTTGGAAGTGACACAATAAAAAAAAGGTGATGTCTTACGTACAAGCAAAGAATATTTTTTATTTCAATTCAACATACTGCACCCCCAATCGGTCCTTGCAGGCGTGGTTACAGATTAAAAAAAGCATTTCAAACAAAAAAGAGAGAGTAAAAGTCACGAACAGAAATGAATGGCCCACACCACCGCAAAAAGGGTTCCACAGTAGTGCGATTCACAACACTATCCGGCAACGTGTCCATTAGCCAAATGCTGAGGGGAAGAGTGATTGTTTGCTAGTGTTAATGTGGCTTGAAAGTTGTCTAATTGTTTTACTTTGGTTAGTTCTCAATGAGAGTACAAAAGAGTGGCGTTAATAACTTGACTTTGGTATTTTGAAATTATTTTGAGACAAAAGATAAATGAATTTAAGTTTAGAAACTATTCTTCGTTGTGAAAGTTTTTCAAGGTTTGCGTTTGCTAATAGCTCAAAGGCGCTGCATTGTCTAGAATGCTCAGAGTATATGAATCTCGCAGCTAGTTATTGTATGCATTAAATTTTATCAATTAAATATTCTTGGTAAGGGCTACAGAATAAATCAGCATACTCTGATGAGGGTCTAACTAGTGTTTTGTAGGCATTTATTTTCACATGCATGCGCTAGGGTGTTACGTAGGCTCCTTCGTAAAAAAAGATAGTTTGCGTTCAGCGGCTTCAAATATGGAGGATATGTGAGGTTCTCAATTGAAATTAGATGTAAGGATAAGGCCCAAGTATTTTACCTGATCGCATTTTTCGGGTGTGGTGTTACCAAGGGTATAAGTGAAACTTATTGAATTTTTCTTGTTTATAAATGTGATGCACTCTGTTTTTCACGCGTTAAGTGTCATATGCATCACGCAAAAGAGTAAAATATATTGGTACACCTGCAGTGATGTCGTAAGTAAAGCCATCACCTTTAGGAGCCAAGGTGGACAGATACTTGAAAAGGAACGGTTGTTTGCGCCGCTCAGACGTAACAACTGAGCGTATACAAGTACAGTGACTTGTTCGACAAGTTGGTTCATTCCTACGGTATTTTCGCATCTGTCCACTGTTACGGGAAGGCAATAGGAGCATCGCTCCACGGGACAGCTTTAAGCTCTCCCATAGTAGAGTACGCTGTACTCTAAATCGTTACCCTTTTTTTCTACCCCCCCCCCCGGTATACACTTAGCCCCGCCATGGTGGTGTAGAGGCTAAGGTAGTCGGCTGCTGACCCGTAGATCGCGTGATCGCATCCCGGCTGTGGTGGCTGCATTTCTGATGAAGGCGAAAATGCTGTAGGCCCATGTGCTCAGATTTGGGTGCACGTAAAGAACCCCAGGTGGTTCAAATTTTTGGAATCCTCCACTACGGCGTCTCTCATAATCATATGGGGGGTTTGGGACGTTTATTTCAACATACTACTTCGGCAGACTTAGCACAAATACCAAAACAAGAGAAGGACAAGCTAGAACTATCATTTTTTTTATCAGAAGCTAAGGAGCTCTTAAGATTAAAAGAGATAGTTGCGCTAGAAGTAGAGGAAGCGTTTTTTTTTATTGGCAGGTCGGCTGAGACATGCGTAGCGAGGCCTTCTATCACGTTGCATGCCACTGAAATAGATTACTTGAGTGCCTGCCACGAATGGAATTCATTGTTGGCTAATGTGACTCACAACTGCCACTACGTTTACGTACATATGTGTGTGCTTTTCGAATAAAATCAGTTCAATGTTTGCCCTTGTCTTTTTCTCGTCTTGGTATTTGCGCTAAGCCTACCACAACAGAGCGTAAAGACATGCGATCAAGGGGCGGAAATGTTGTAGGCCCGTGTGCTCAGATTTGGGTGCACGTTAAAGAACCCCAGGTGGTCTAAATTTCCGGAGCCCTCCACTACGGCGTCTCTCATAATCATATAGTGGTTTTGGGACGTTAAACCCCACATATCAATCATATCAACATGCGATCAAGAATGGTGTTCGTGCTAAAAGAAAAAAATATCGCTGTAATATTTCTAGAAAACAGTATGCATGTCGCACAAAACAGCCGGGATTCGTGTTATTGCAATAGATAATAGCGCGAGATATGATAGTGCTCCTATAAGCGAAGCATTTTGATTTGTGGGGTTTAACGTCCCAAAACCACCATATGATTATGAGAGACGCCGTAGTGGAGGGCTCCGGAAATTTTGACCACCTGGGGTTCTTTAACAAGCGAAGCATTTTTAATGCAAACTATAGGAACAACCATAGCCAGATAATGGCGACAATTTCTACGTTATCTTTATTTCGGTACAAAAAGAAAACATTCAGTAGACACCAGCGACGCCAGACTTGTCTAGATTGTAACAGTGTAGGAGGTTGAACAAAAAAAAAACGTTAGCAGGTGTCCTTCAGAAAGTGCGGCTTAACGTCGCAGCTGTTCTACAAACACGAGACGAGAGGCGGACCACACTAGAAGGGAGCTGACGTCAAGAAGCCCTTTCGGTTGCTCTTTCCATACTTGTGAAAGGTGTTAGCCCGGTCTGCGTATGGCCCTGCAGATTCATAAGGCGTGGTGCTCTTGGCTAAGGCCGGTCGGGCGCGTACTCGAGAAAGGGTAACGCACAGCTCTACTGTCCCACAGTTCCAGAGCGAACCAAGTGACTACGGTTCATCGAAGTGGTTATATCAGAAGAGACCATGGTTCATGCAAATAATGGTCCAGTGGCACACGCGAAGTCGGAAAAGTCGTGAGGGGAATTCCCAGGCCAGCCCGAGGGGCGGGTTGTCACGTCGAAGAGCGTGCGAAGAGCGCTCCGTCGCATTCCGGTCAAGGCGACCTTTCTACGCGCGCGAGGTTTGTCGCCTCTGCTTTTCGCAGTGAGTGTCTTCCTCCTCGTCGTCGACGGAAGAGCGTTGTGTGACTCTCGCGTTTGCAAAGCACTTCAATGAATGCCTTTCGCAACGGTCATTCCTCTCGCTCGCTCTGGCCGCGGAGCTATCAACAGTCGGAGCAAAAGTCCTCCTTCCGTTTGTACAAACAAGAAGGGGGCGAAAAAGTGTCTTCTGCGCCGTCTGGACTCGGTGAGAGAGTGATTGTTTGCCTCCTACTCGTTGGTATGCGAGGCCGATCGAAAGTGGCCGAGCCGCGTTGTCTTTGAACGGACCGGATGGTGGCTGTGGCAGTCTCGAGAGTGTCCGGAAGAAGGGTGGGAAAAAGAAACAGAAAGGGACGCTGGCGAAAAACCGCGTGGGCGCGCGAAATCGGGCCCTGTTTGTGGTTGCCTGGACGCTGGCCTGAAACGCGAGAGAACGAAACGGCTTTCTGCCACGGCCCTCGGGCTTTGTTTGCCCCTGATCTCCTCTTGAGTGGCAACGAGAAGCACAGAGGCGGCCTGACGAGCTCTTGAATGTATGTTGCTTTTTCCTTCGTAAACTTGCGTACTAATGTTCTTATTAACTTCACTTCACTTTTTTTCTTTCCTCACTTCTTTTTTTCACTTTCTTTGTTTTTCTTTTGTTTAAGCAACTTTAGCCGGAAGAAGAATGCGTCCTATCTCGCATAACATCCTTTCTGGTAGAAGACAGCTAATAGCGAGGAAGGATTCATCTAGTACGCTTCACTGACACTAACGGATAAGATGACGTGCTGCACGTGTCTAGTATAACCTGACCAGCCCACAACCACGTCGGAATTCCGAGACTCCCCCGTCCCTGCCTTGGAGTGACATCCCACTCGTAGCAGGAAGTTGTACTTATCTCTAATGTCTTCAATATCGTCTAGCGAGTAGTTTGCGCGAGAATCAACTTCGTCACGAAAAATGTCTCGTCGCTCACGTTCACCCGCAACTGTCTTTTGTCCACTCTCCGAGGATGGGCGGACACTTCTTTCCTTCGAATATATCACTTTTTCTCGTTCTTTATTCCAGCATCGCGTGGCCCGGTGCGATTTCGCTCCTCAAATGGGGCTATTGTTAGCGATCACCCATCGTCTCTGTCGCCTTCTCGTCCCCCAAGACCGTTCAGACGTCGCGACAGCACTGTTCCCCTTTCATCTCTTTCAGAGCAACCTCTCGGTTGTACGATGTGAACGCAACACAGTGTTCGCCGTTTCTCCGATGACGGTGTACATGATACCAGCACCATCGATCTGACCTCCGCGGCGGCAACGAATTTCTATGGAGGAAGACTTCTCGCTCACTCGTCGCCGCGACGTGGCACAAGCGGCGACCCATTTCATCATCGGTTCTGGCGGGCGCTTTCCAATCGACCTCGTCGCCTCCATAAGGTCCATTACCAGTCGCGGAAGCCATTAGATGCCTCTGTTGGAGACTCCTTCGTGAGTGGTGGGTGCGCCGAAATCCTCTGCTGTTCTTGAACTGGAAGGAAGTTCGCAATCACACCTCTGAGAGGCGTCTCCCGCAAAGCGTCTTCGATCTGCGGCCGCAGAGTTAACTCCTCACCTAAGTTATTCATGTCTTACATTATGAACTTCCCTTTGTCTAGGTCCTCCAATTCGTACGAACATAGTACGTAGAATCAATCACAAAAGTGATTCAATCGGCTGAGACCGTCGATGTCTAAAGAGTCTCTTTTTCAGCGCATTGGGACGTCAACATAGATGAAAAAAAAACAGTTGTGCCATCGTAACCTTTACAGCAAAAAATAAATTCAAGGGCGTTTTCATAATGACAGCTGGTGACATATAAATAAAAGGTTAACTCAGCACGTGCTCGCTTGGCTACTTCATTGCGACGTTAAAGCCCACAAATCAATCAATCAATCAACTTGGCTATTTTACTTTAGAAAGGGAGACAAGGGGTGTGATGAATAAAATAGACATAAAAAACGAGGAGAAATGCTGTAAGAGACCGTGAACAAGAGTTTGTGAAGCTTACCAGAATAAACAATGCCCTTACTGCCTTCGCAGTGGATCATCCGTGATGTTAGCGTCCTCTTCTGCAGTGCATAAATGTCCACTCTATCAGCCTGAGTAGTTAATTCTTAATTCGATGGTTTATCTCCTTTAATGTCAAAGCCTTATATGCATCATCAAACATGAAAATTGACCTACGGTGTCGTCAACACTACCGACATATGACTTCACCTAATGTCCCAGATCTTCCAGATAGGAACGTCACTGCAGCGTCACCATGACGCAACTATGACTACACCCATAGCCTCATGTTATTGCATGACATCGTCGCTTGATCAAAGGCTCGTAGGCAGTGTAAACCCAAATTAAGTGCAAAAAGCTGGGCAGTTCCTCCGATTTTGGAAGCCATTGAAAAACACATTAGGTTAAGAGAGCTTTCCAAGAAGCGCGGTGCAGATCAATGTGTATACGTTGACTACGAAGAAAAAGATGATAGCTTTCGTCTTAGAGTATTCTTAGGCGAATGCATAATAGACCCTGCATTTTTGTTTTAAGTTTTTTCGCATGTTCTTTTAAGGGAAGCCAGCCATGCTTAGTCCTATTTAAATTCACTATCTTTCTTATATCTATTTATCTCTTTCTCACCCACAATCTTTACGTCATCGCTGCAAGTGGCACGTATACAGCTCTAAGAATCCTCTTACTACGGGGCTACCATCGAATGATACGCGAAAAGAAGGCTGCCAGCGGCCAACTGCACACACTGTTGCCCAAGGATGACAGCAGCTTTACGGTGACAACAAAAACGACAAGACGTGCAGTAGTCTAGTAAAGAGTTGCAACGGAAGGAAACGCCGCCGTGGAGGCAACAAAGCAAGAGCGATGCCTGGAAGCTTGCAAGGAGATTCGCTTCTCGGAGATTGGCGCTTCGGCAATATCTCAGCCAGCTTTCTGGGAGACAGTGACCGACGCGGCGCGGCGTGCGCAGCGCGACGGGGAGTCTTTCACGGGGTTGACGTCCCGCATCCGGAGAGGCATCAAAGCGCCCAGACTGATGTCTCTGCTTCGCTTACTGGTGTACGTCACAGCGACCACACCTACCTCCATTTGAGAGCTTTCTTTTGTTAGTCGAGAGCCTGCGCTGTTGCTGTAAAACCGAGACGCCGAGAGATATTGGGCAATGCAGAAGAACGACTGCGAAGCGATGTAGCGCTGTAGATTCGCGTTGGCCGGTTCCACTTGTCAATTTCGCGTGAGCTGCTTTTCAGAAAACTTGGCCCTTGATTCTCTCGTTCTCATCCTGCTTTCATAATATTCGCATGACTAAGACACATATGAGTAAAACTAAATTCCTTAAAACTGACTGACAGGAGTCGGAAGACACGAAGATATACCGGTACACATCAGCAAAAGCAATGATAATAACTGAGGTATAACGTTCCAAAACCATGATATAATTATGAGAGACTTTGTGTTGCAAGGATCCGGAAATTTTTATCAAAAGGGATTCCTTAACGTGCATATAAATCTGTGTGCATGGCCCTCGAGCATTTTTTTCTTCATCAATAATGCAGGTACCACTGCCGGGATTCGATTCTGTGACCTCCAGGTCAGCACATTAACCACTAACAGGTTAATCCGCGAACGCGGCAGAGTGTCAGCTAGTAGCCGGAATATTACTTTTATACAGAGTGTCAGTAGAAAATTCACTCGCTGAGGTAGTCATCATAGTCATCTCACAGTGCACTTGAGGTTAAGAATGGTTACTGAAAGCGGTTTCCGTGCAACCCAGAGTTTTCCATAGGCCCTTCCTCAGAGTTCTGCGAGTTACTGACGTATATTCCCATGTTCCGCACTCTCAAAGTCACCGATGAGGTGAATCTGAGGTGCCACCTGTCTAAGGCACTTTCGTTACTCACGCCTGAGTGCTGATCTCAGTGCATGATCTCAGTGCCCACTGCAAGAGCTGTGCTGCAAATTTTGCCAAGGGCTTGTAGCAAGCCAGACTCCAAAGAATGGGTCTCGCAGATAGGCTATAGGACTTGATTCACTTGAAGATAAGGCACCTCAAGACAGGGCAGTGGGCATGCTTCAGCCATTTGCAATAATATATGCTTGTTAGTAGCCAACCTATCGCAAGACTATCTATAAAATAAGCACAAGAATCGGCTCAATCCAGCAGCTGACATGCGGCTGGCCCTGGGTCGGGGTGTATGCAGAAGTTTTTTTTTTTTTTTTAAAGGAGGGCTCCCTGGTCTGAAGTGGGGGCCGGGCAGGCAAATGGTCATTTTGCGCTATGTATGTCACGGCAAAAAAAAAAAAAAATCAGAAGAGGGTCGGGGGCAAAGGCCCGTTGTTGCACCCTTGGCTGTAGCCCTGAGCGTTACGGAGCTTCGCGTCGATCGGTGCATGCAAAGAAAGTGAGTTCAGTAGCATGCCACTGAGAGCGATCGATGTTCAGATGTGTCAGAGACACACGCTTCCCATGTCAGTGAATAATTGTTTGTTGTATATGCTTTTTTTTCTTTTTAATGTATTACATGTGAGTGCAGAGCGAACTAAATGAATAACGGTTGCATGAAAACGAAGAGGTGGGGAGTGGGGTACTTTGCTTTTAATGGAGCTCAACAGGGTCCTCTGGGAACAACATGCTTCAGAACCCCTGACCTATGAACGCATTTGCAGACGCATTTCCTGGTGGTTTTGTTCGTCCATACACTATTTCGTTCTCCTTTTAAATTCTTTTTTAGCTGCCACAAGGGCGACTTAGCGCAACAACCCCGCCGCGGTGGTCTAGTGGCTAAGGTACTCGGCTGCTGACCCGCAGGTCGCGGGTTCGATTCCCGGCTGCGGCGGCTGCATTTCCGATGGAGGCGGAAATGTTGTAGGCCCGTGTGCTCAGATTTGGGTGCACGTTAAAGAACCCCAGGTGGTCAAAATTTCCGGAGCCCTCCACTACGGCGTCTCTCATAATCAAATGGTGGTTTTGGGACGTCAAACCCCACAAATCAATCAACTTAGCGCAACAGTCCAACTCAAAGCTTAAGCATCTTGAGGTACAGAGCACTAAGATGAGCATGAACTCTTCTTGTGTAATAAAATGAGCCGGAAAGCTGACACCGTCGGTAAGGCCGGCACTGTGCCAATAAAGGTTGAAAGGGGGTATATGCACATCGCAACATTATTTCAATCTTAGAAAAAAAGAACAAAAGCGTTCTCTATGCTTTCTGATTTCTCAGTGTTTTTCCGCCAAGCACGCCTGCAGGGATCTCCTTTATACCGTACAGGATCTCTTACCGCCATGCGAAAATCTGCCAACCGGTTTATATCATACGTCTGTTTGGCCAATTAGTCGCCTTCTTGTTGTTTCGTAACGCGAGATATTATCGCGACCTGGATCATTACATCTATGCATGTTTCATGTTTACCGAATTACTCCTATATGACGCTGTAATTATCTTCGTCTCTTGCATCAAAAAGCCGGGCAGCGTGGTTCGACTGAAAAAGCCACGAAGTATAGGTTTGTCGAAAATTGGAACCTATACTGATGTAAGTTCGGTTTCCATTTACTAAAAATAGTCGTGACTCAAACAATTCGCTCGAGAAATAGACAGCTATTTGACCTAAGGGAGAACAGCTACAGCCCTCAGTGGCGTGTTATGCGCAGAATATCACTGAAATTTCAGACTTAAAAAGCTCGCCCTAAGTATTTAGATTTTTTTTTCAATAAATCTAGTTCACAAATAGGTGGTAGAAATAGGCCAATGGGTATGATGGGGTCATCCGAAACATGCACCAAGCAATCCAGGTGCTTGCGCTCTTCCTGATAGGAAAAACACGATCGTGCTATGTGGATGAATGAATTAAGACAAAAAGCAAAAATCGGAGTCATTTACCGCTCCCCTCCAGACGGAATGTAGAAAACGTAGATAAATAAACAGACCAACAAGCGTAAATGCCAAACTAAGACAGCAGAGGCCACCTTCAAGGCATTACCTAAAACACTGATAAGTTGAAAATCTAAATAAACACGACAAGCTGTAGTCAATTCTGTACTAGCGAATGCTCTCTTGCGGCGCCTTGGCATACTGGCGCCCGCATCTGCGAAATACCGCCACCGCAATTCGAGGTTTCCTTGGCACTAAATTCTGCCCCGCAATTTTGTATTCGTGTCTCGTATGTTGTTGGCACTGTGGAAGCAAGTCGCAGCATTTTGTAAGCCGAACGCGCGTGTTGCGTGCGATAGGGGCGTTGTCTCTGCAATCGATAATGCATCCGACAGATCGAAGACTGCTTCGAGATGTATTCTTGCCATCGAACTCGTGTATGGTACACATGATTGAGTTAGCAAATAGAAACACTTACACTTTCCGAACGCCTGCTTCTTTCTTTATCAGGCCTTGGAAAGATTCAACGTGCGAGTTCACCATCTTGTCTCAAAGCGTGTGCGGGCCGTACTCGTGTGTGTATGGGGGGGGGGGGGGGGTTGGCTGGTCAGTCGGTCGGTCAGTTGATTAGTCAGCTGGTCGGTTGGTCAGTCGGCCGGTCAACACGATGGCCATAAAAAACAACCGCTTGACTTTGAAGTACAGCTCTGTGAGGCGTACATTGGCGAACGGTTTCGCGAGATCGGACTGGAACTGAACCCTGCCCTTCGCGTGTGTCATGCTTCAAAACCTATACCATACATCGCATGCATCATCAATATTAAGCTGATCAAGTTTAACGCAGGGCATCTGTCCTCCCAGATCAATTCGAAATAGAAGCACCAAGAGGACGAGTTTACTATGCCCTACACGCCATATTATCTCTACTTGATTCTTCGTGAGATGGTGCTAAGCACTCGTCTCCAGAACATGTGCGGTGTGAGACGATTTCAGCTTGCATAGTGTACAAGCGCGTGCAGTATCGAATATAGTATTGTTTATATCTTTTTAAAAAACTAGTATTGTTCCCTACCTTTCTGTAGCCTATTATCCCTTTATTTTTTCTAACTCTAGTGAAAATTGAAAGACTAGAAACACACTTTCGATGTGATTCAGTGCCTCTGCTCCGCCAATAACAAGCACAACTTGAAGCGGTATTGCTTTTTTTAGTTTTTTCGTTATACTTCGCATTGCGCGTCTGAATATAGATGCACCTACAATCTGTGCGAATGCTTATATGCAGTAGAAGCTCATCTTGACAATTCAAATCCACTGGAAAGTCCTGTATGACCTCCAATGTGAAAAGATGCTCCACCAATGCAGGTATGTCGGCAAACCAGCATATCACATTCCGGAGTTTTGGTGCACCGTGACGGTCTGCAGTACTTTGCCCTATCTATAGGACAGTGTGTAAGAGAAGTACTGTTCCCCGGGGCGTAACATCAAGTTAACGTTTTGCCTGCATCACTCGGGAATGCTATGTGGGGAAAGACCTGCTGCTGGAAAGAATGAGAGCTTGGCAAAGAAAGAACGTCCGTCTTCAGTCTTTTGTCACATGTATTCACGAAGGAACTCTATCTGGTACTAACATGGTGGACAGCTGGTGGAGAGAAGCGAGGTAGAAAACGTAAACGAATAAAATAGAGAAACTTATATGTGAGCTTGAGAAAGAAAGTGATTCGCTCTTTGAGAGAGGTATACCTTTCCCTGTTAAGCGACCTCGCTGGGCTTTCCCTCAGCTCTGTCGAGGGGCCCATAATTTTGTTGCAGCAATCTCTCCGTTCAGATGTGACTTGGTCACCTTTTCCTCACGTTGTGGGAATACGCAGGGTCCGCACAGCATTAACCGCATCTCCGGCAGCGCTATTCGAGGGCATAGGCTTGAGAAAGAAAACCGGTGCACACATGTGCACTGGTTCTCTTGCTTCCTCGAGTAGCGCTTCTCATTGACACTGTCCGGACTAAAACCATCGCATTGAGCAATTCTTGAAACTTTTTTGTGTTGTTGCCTCTGTGCGCTACACGTTTGTATGGGACGGCGAGACAGAAAAGGGGTTTGATGATTTCCTTTATGGCAGGTCAACGGCTAAAAAGATAACAGCAAATGGCTATAGTCAGTGCAAAACAGATATGACTATGACGATCACAAAGTTGTACTTTATTTGCTATAATTAATAATAACTGATGGAGTTTGAGGTCCGAAAACCATGATATGATATGAGAGACGCCGTGGTGGAGGTTTCTACAAGTTTCGACCACCTCGGCTTTGCTAACCGGCACCTAAGCCTAAGCACATGCGTCCGAAGCACTTTAGTCTTCATCAAAAATGCAGCCGCCGCGGCGGGGATTCGATGCAAAGCCTGCGGATGAGCAGCGGAGCTTCATAACCAGTCGGCCACCAAGGCAGGTTTGCCATTCTAGATGGAGAGAAGGAGATAATAGAAGTAAAATAAAAGCAATATAACTGCCTAACAATATTATCCATGATAATTAGTGTGAAACACGAACACAAACACATACGTTCATACGCAGGTACTCACGCAGTACTTAAAATGGCTCTGCAACTCTTTTTTATCATTGTAAAAAAAACGCTGCTGACTGGTCGTGGAGGTTTCCGAGGACACGCAAGCTAAATATCAAAGCACAATATGCTGCCTGGCATTTAGAATAAATTCTCAAGATCAGCTTGAAGTTGCTTTCTTCTCTTCCGACAAATGAGGATATATACTAAAACAAAAGTCACAGTTTCGCCAAAAAGGGCGGTGCAATGAATCTGATAGCGACATATTCGAATGCTTTACAAAACAAAGCTAGCATCCGATCTCACGTAACTCTACAAAACGCTGGCGTAAAGGCGCGTTTACACTGGAGCGACACGACACTGACACGACCCCGACAAAGACACGATGCACATGCAGACCATAGGCCGACGAGTCGTCCACTGATGAAGTCGCCATAAACACTATTCACACTAAGCCGACGACGACGGCCATGCCTCAAAAGGCAGCATGTCGTCGTAGTGCAACATAATAGGGAGTTTTAGTGCTGGGTACCCAAGCGGCTTGCGCACCCAGGACGTTGGGGCGACGGTATTGCGCATGCGCGAAACCCCAAACAGATGCGTCGCAAGATCGCTGAGGAGGTGGGGTCATGCGCCCGCACGGCCATAAACAACGCTGCCACCACTGGCCTCCTAGCGGAGATAAGCTGCCCCGGCGCACATGCTGGCGTATCATGTTACCTTCACGGCGAGCAAAGCCGAGGCTGCCAGAGCCACCACTTTGACTTTTAAGTTTTAGGCGCAAATATCATAGTGGCTAGCCACTATACAAATAGCATGGCACAAAGGCGCGAAATCTCGGACAGCATGGATCGGCCGCCTTGTAAGGTGCACCTTCGCAAGAACTCACGGTATCCGCACTGCGGATACTCTAGCCATCGAGTCAAAATAAGCAAAAGTGGAAGCACTTATAGCGTTTACACGGTTTCATCCAGATTACCAAAGCTAGAATGGCCTGGAACATAGAAACTAAAAATATGCCAGCCCCCGGCCAGCTGAATAAGTGGCGCCATCTAGCGAGGCCATAGTGAAACAGACAACCACAACATTGTTATTGCAGAAACGCTGTGCATTGTACATCTGGTGCAAAAACTGCGCAGCGACAATATTACAAATGAGTAACCTTTTTATTCAATTTCACCTCAAAAACATTACGCGTAAGCTAACATGTTCATGACTGTGATTGCACAAAGGGTCACAAGATGTCGACACTATCGTTACAGTAACCTTGTATTTTTCACTTTTTTGCGTATACCAAGATACTGTATACGATAAACAAGGGTCCTGATCACTATGTATGTTTAATTTAACATTTTAAATCATAAAAATAATTAACACTTACACGACAAGACGCTATGGCACTGCGAGCGCGTGTGACCTTCGTGCGGCTTGCGTTTGTGTGCGTGCCTCTATAAGGTATTCCAGTTGGGTATGGGTCGGGTACGCAACGCCGTGCGCCCCCAAGCCCGTAGCGCCCCAAGAGCTTGCGTACCCAGCACTAAACTCTCTAACGACAGCCCGGAAACATTAGCAAAACGCATCGGCAGACCTGTCGATCACGTGTCGTCGAGAGATCTGCGACAGAGCGAAAATGTGCCCATGTCTTCGCTCCAAATTACCCCGAAGGGGTTATTGCTGTGCGGACCACGAAGGGGAAGGAAGGAAGGAAGCAACAAAAAGGGAGAAGGCAAGGAGGTTAACCAGAAAGACATCTGGTTGGCTACCCTACACTGGGGGATTAGGGAAGGGGACAAGAAAGACGAGAAAGAGAGAAGGAAAAGAAAAAAAGGTGGGGGAGAGACTGACAGTAATTTCACTGCAGCGTGTAGAACTCTGCCGCATGTCAGAGGCGTTCACACAAGCCTGTCTTTCTCAGGAAACACTGCAGGGCTTTCACTGCCTTGTGGGCTGTCGAGGCATGTGGACGTTGCTGTAATAGCACCTGCACAGAAAGAGGCCGATCATCCAGTCGTCGCATTGCGTTGGCAAGTATTTGTCTATCTGAGGCAGATCGAGCACAATGGAACAGCAGGTGTTCGATATTTTCGTCGGTGCCGCAAACATCGCACACCGCACTGTCAGTAATTCCGATTAACGTGGTATAAGCTTTCGTGAAAGCAACTCCCAGCCAAAGGCGATAGAGAAGCGAAGCTGCACGTCGATGTAGGCCGGGTGGAGGCCGGAGTTGTAGTGAAGGGTCGAGCTCGTGCAGTCTTGTACGTCGTATGCTTGGTGTGTTCCACTCAGTCAGTGTGGGACTGCGGGCCAGTTGACGAATCAGCCTCGCCGCATCCGCTCTTGAAAGCGGAGTCGAAACGCTGTTCGCTTCTTTATGTGACATGCGAGCAGCATGATCTGCAGAATCATTGCCGCCTATACCACAATGCCCAGGTAACCACTGAAAGACGATGTAATGGCCTTTTTGTATTAAAAGGTGGTGAAGTTTCACGGTTTGGTAGGTCAACTGGTCGTGGCATCCGCGTCGGAGAACTGATATCAGGCACTGTAACGCTGGTTTTGAGTCAGAAAACACAGCCCATTTACCTGGTCTTTCTTCTGAATTGATGTGTTCCAGTGCATTGCGCAGAGCCTGGAGCTCTGCCGTCATTGAAGTTGTCACATGTGAAGTCTTAAAACACCGAGTTACCCCTTGTGATGGTATAACCACTGCTCCACCTGAACTAGACGGCGTAGTAGAGCCATCCGTGTAAATGTGCACATGATTACTGTAGTTTTGTTCCAGTAGCAATAGACTCAGTTGTTTCAGGGCATGTGTCGGTAAGTCCGATTTCCTCCTAATTCCTGGAATCATTAAGTGAACTCGCGGCCGGCTCAAGCTCCAAGGAGGAAGCAGTGGCTTTGATGCAGGTGCGTATGTCTCAGCAAACGATGAACGATGCTTGTAGACAATAGTGCCGTATGTCGCGCGGGGCCTTTCAGCAGCTAGGCTTTTCAGGTGGTGAGAAGGGGTCCTGGCATAATGCCTGAGGTGCATGCGCATTGTCTCGGTAATAATATGCGTATTTATCGAGTGATCTTGAGCGATGGCAATCGTTTCAGCCGTCGAAGCACTGCGGGGTAATCCATCTTTAGTGCATGGGCTTGAATGCTCTGATTTGCGCGCAGGTTGGTCTTGTCGGTGTTAGATATTGCAGGTAAGCTGTACCGTAAGAATCCGATAAACAGTCCTCTGTACAGTTGTAGCATGGATGGTATGGGCACTCCCCAATTCTTTCCTGCAAGGAATTTGAACATGTGGCATGTTGCGATCAGCCGCTTCTTCACATAGTTCACGTGTGGAGTCCACGACAGGTTTCTATCTATTATGACTCCCAAGAACCTGTGGCTTCTGCTGAACGATATGTATTCGTCATTAATCGATATACTGTAAGCAGACATTGGTTTCCGCGTGAACGCTTCCACTGCACATTTTCCGCAGGACACCTCGAGGCCTTGTTTTCGAAGATAGCATGACGTCGTTGTAGCAGCCTTCTGAAGGCGGGCGCGAAGCTGAGGCCTTGTCACACCTGATGTCCAAATGCAGATTTCATCAGCATAGACAGAAAGTTCTACAGTGCTAGGTAGCAGCTCGACTAGACCAATGACAGTTAGGTTGAAAAGGGTAGGGCTTAGCACTCCTCCTTGAGGAACTCCTCAGCTGCTGTAATAATCAGGTGTTGGGCCATTCACTGTCATCACGTAAAATGATCTCAGCTGTAAGTAGCTGTACACCCACATATATATCTTGCCACCAAGACCTACTGTTTCCAAAGCACTAAGGATGGCTTCATGGGTGACATTGTCGTAAGCCCCCTTAACGTCTAGAAACAGGGCGGCGCACAGTCTCTTACAGGCGTTCTGGTGTTGAACATATGTCACCAGATCAACAACGTTGTCGATTGACGAATGGCCGCGCCTGAATCCAGTCATGGATACTGGATAGATTTCGTAGTGCTCTAAATACCACTCCATTCGTGTTAGAATCATTCGTTCCATCGTTTTTCCCACACAACTGGCAAGTGCGATAGGACGGTATGAGGCAATATTAAAAGGAGATTTACCAGCCTTTAGAAGTGGAATGAGGCGACTTGACTTCCATGCCTGGGGAACCGTACCAGTCTGCCAGGAGTCGTTGTATAGGCGTAAGAGTGCCTTTCGAGCTTCGTCTCCAAGATTACAAAGGGCACGATAGGTAATGCCGTCAGGTCCGGATGCTGAAGAACGTCTGCACAGAGCCAGTGCCGCCTCTAGCTCATCCATAGAAAACTGGCATTCCATACGGGGATCACTTGAGGGCGGTGGGTTGTCAAATGTTCCCGTTCTTGATACTGTGAAATTGGAATCACCGGCAATTCTGCTACAGAAAGATTCTGCGACGTCAATCTCTCTGCATCGAAGGTGAAGTGCCAGAGATGTAAACGGGTGTCGCTGACCCAAGGTTGTGCTAAGACCCCGGACAGTTAGCCATATCAGTGATAGGGGCTTTCGTGGATCCAACTACTCGCAAAACGATGTCCAACGTCGCCTAGCCAGTTTATCCATGTGCCTCTGCATTTTCTTTTGAATGCGTCTAGCCAGGCTCAAATCATCCATGCACTTTGTCCGTCGGTATGTATACCTTCGTTCTGCACGAAGGCATACTGCGCGAAGTTTCTCAAGCTCGATGTCGAAATCGGTGCGCTTGTGACTAGTCAAATGTGTATGCGTGGTATTCTGCAGGACATCCTTTATCGAGTCCTCTAGGTTATATGATGAACCGTCGGTACAGCAGTAATCCAATAACATTTTGAATTTCCGCCAATCGGTGTACTTGAGGCCTCTTGAGGACTTGGAGCTGGTGAAACCTTCTATACACAGGTAAGTTGGTATATGGTCGCTGCCCCGCGTTTCCAGATCCGAAAACCAGTGCACTTTCTTGGTAAGTGAGCGAGAAACCAATGTAAGGTCCAGGCAGCTGCTATAGGCTGATCCGCGTAAATATGTAGGGCTTCCATCGTTACAAACGCAGAGTTCGTACTCCGAGGCTAAGGACACCAATTTTCTTCCTCTAGAGTTGTCCCTGGAGCTTCCCCATATGAAATGGTGGGCATTGAAGTCGCCAGTGATCACCCATGGCCTTGGAGTCGATGTCAGAATACCGCGTAAGCGCTCGCAGCCAAGGCGGCTTGATGAAGATAAGTAAGCTCCGATAATCATGAAAGCAACCTTATCCTTCTTCACAGTAAGGCACACATACTGATTCCCTTCATCAGGCGAGACTCTGTGGTGAACGTAAGTGAGGTCATGGCGCATGAATACAATAACTTTGCTGCAGTCTCTGTGAGTGGAGGACATAAAGCACTCATATCCTGACAGCTTGATTGAAGCACACAGGTTGGGTTCACAAATCACGATAATGGGGAAGCGGTTCACAAATACAAACTGTCTAAAGTCAGACATGCGCGACTTCAGTCCTCTGGCGTTCCACTGAAAGACAGATGCATTCTTGACTTCCGCTCGAAACGATGGTGCCTCGCTGGCCATGGTTTTACCTTAGAGCTGCAAGCACCGGACTCAGGGTGTCCAGCACATGCACTGCGGTCTGCGTAGCCGAAGTCTTCATATTACTCAGTAGGACACGCATGGTACTCATCAGCGATTGCAGCAAGCTTATCACTTGATCTTCATTCATCGCATCACTGGTTTGAGGGGTCGTCGAGGGCGGCGGGATTTGATGCAGCTTCGAAGTAGGTTGACTTCGTGGAAGAGAGGGCCACTGTTCGGAAGGTGCGACTGCTGTCCCTTTCTTCTGTTTGGCAGTATCCGTCTTCAGTGAGCTCGGTGTTTGTGGATCAGCCTCTTTGATAGAGGATGACATCTCTCTATCGGTAGAGCCGTTTTTCCGTGATGGTCTTCGCCCACGACGCCGTCGTCGGCGTACTGTAGCGGCAGCTTCTCTGTGCGTTGAATTGTCCCGTACCATACGCCTGAGTACCGCGTGCTCGTTTCGCACCCGCGGGCAATCTTTGGATGAGGCCTCATGAGCGCCATGGCAGTTTGGACATCGTAGCATGGTGGCACTGCAGGCCTCTTTTGAGTGAGACTCAGCGCACCGCGGACACACAACTTTGTTCTCACAGACACCTTTTACGTGTCCCATCTTGAAGCACTTGTAGCATTGCAGTGGCTTCAGTATGTAAGGACGCACTGAGTGGCGAACATGGCCAACTTTGACATACGAGGGAAGGCTGTCTCCCTCGAACACAAGCCTCAAGCAGCGTGAGTTGCCGAGTCTGGTAATGTGCGTGATGCGGGTGGCTTTATTAGTATTGGCAGGTCATTAGCTGAGATGGAAAAATCCAACTCATAAATGACGCCTACAGTGCCATTACAACCTGTAGCGACCATTGGCCGAACTTTCACGTTGCCGATTTCTGTTATGTGCCGAAGACTTTGCAGTGCGCTACGGTGCATAACGTCTACAGCAAGGACATTCTTTCGTGCATTGATCCTCACGTCTTTGATCTCATTCGGCGCGGTTTCCTCGAGAAGCACAGAAAGAACTTGCCTGTTCAGGAGTCGCAAGTTAGATGCAGGGTCTTTCAGGCATGAACAGCATGGTGTGCGTCCACCGCTGTGGTGCAGTCTTAACGGTGGAAACACTTGCCGACGATGCCGTCCGCAGCAGTCTTCGTTTTGTAGATAGATTCATGATGACCGTGAAGTCATCATTCGATGACTCAAAGCCGTCCGAGTACAAATCGGTTGCCTCACTCGGTGTCGCTCGACACGTTGCTACGCTTCCTGGACGACGAAGTCCAGCGCGACGGTTGCACGCCAGGAACATTCTCAGGTGTGTCCTGAAGCATCACCGCAAAGGAGGGAGCAGCAGCTCCCAGGATTTCCAGGAAAACAAATTGAAAATACTGAGACACAGGCACAAGCGTTCTGTGAGAGAATCACTTCGTCGTCGTCCAAGGGGAAATATGTTAGGCGCGAAAGGGGAAACTTGGGGAATATAACAATGTCTCTTTCGAGGCTTCCACAGCGTTTGAATAGGCATCATGCGCACCCCTTGAAAGTCTTTTCTTCGCTTCCCCTTTGTGTATCCCCACTTTTGTGCAACCCCACCGTCCCTCGACAACGTGGACAATGGCAGTAGCTGCGCCGCGTAGCCAGAGAGGGACAATGTCAGAGCAAGGATCATGGCAGAAAATGAAGTGCAAGTGTGCAAGTTTAGTTGGGGTCACTGCGTGAGCCTCCAGTGTAACTGCACAATTGGTCAACGAAAGGCTGTCAGCACAAGGCGCGGAGGAAGTCTTCCAGAGACCAACTTCATTATTATGTGGGGTTTTACGTCTCAAAACCACCATATGAATATGAGAGGTGCTGTAGTGAACCAAAGGTGGACTGTTTGTGTCACTGTATTGTAAATATAACGATGACAAGACAAGACACTCCCAAAGATAGTCGTTAGGCAAAAATCAGTGTCGTGGCTCTCTAGTGTAAACGTGCCTTAAGAGAAGCCAGCCACTCCAGGTACACTTTTGGCGCCGTTTTTTCGTGCTGAGAACACAGCCCGTAGAAGTTCCCGCCTGCTTTTGGGGCACAAGACGCACGCTGATCATTGCCGCAAAAGCGAGGCAACCATAGGCGTCCACTTCACCACTCTCTCCTCTCCTACACTCCCCCATCTCGGGGGCTTTACCCCCTTCTGGCCTCGCAACGCCGACGCAGGCAGCGCTTGTTAACCAGAATGTTGATTAGAAAAACCGAATATTCGCGCTTCACAACCGTTCACTTGCCACCCCGTATATATAGAGGCAGTGGATCTTGACCTTCAAGGTAGTGCTGGTGGGAAATTACTCCTGTGCATTCTTTGAACAATAAAAATTCACAACATGCACGTTAACCAAAAGCGGATTGCGGGTCGCTGTGTCCAATCGGGCTTTTCTCTCTCTGATACCCCATTCGCATGAATTGGCATGTTCCAGTAGGAAACTCCGGTGCATCATTGCGTGCTCTGAGCCTCCCCAGGTTTCTCTACGGTGCGATGCCACGATGAGCACGACTGTCAACGTCGCCGCTAGTGTAAGTGTTGGCGCCCGCTGCTTCGCATTTACACATGGTTCTGTTTAGCGGGAGATGGTACAATTGTTTTGCCATTTTAAGTGCAGCTATAGAGAAGATATGCGAGAAGGTGAACGAGAATCAATAGGTAATTTTCCTTGCTGATAGTATTATGATTCCTGCGATTATTATTATTATTATTATTATTATTATTATTATTATTATTATTATTATTATTATTATTATTATTATTATTATTAGTGAAAACCGAGAGAGAAGGCAGAGGAGAAAGTTAAATGATCACATAACACACGATAGATTTGTGGGCATTTACGTCCCAAAACCACCATGTGATTACGAGAGACGCCGTAGTGGAGGGTTCCGGAAATTTTGACCACCTGGGGTTTTTTAACGTGCACCCAAATCTGAGTACACGGGCCTACAACATTTCCGCCTTCATCGGAAATGCAGCCGCCGCAGACGGGATTTGAACCCGCGACCTGCGGGTCAGCAGCCGAGTACCGTAGCCACTAGACCACCGCGGCGGGGCCACATAACACACACAAAGGGCGAAGCGAGAAAAAGTCCTTGAAGAAGTGGCGTGACTGGATCTAACGCTGCGACAAGTGTTCTTCCCGTACTGAAAGACGCTTCTACCACCCATCGAAAGTTGGCTGCATGGACAGCCCGTGCTCGAAGAAACTTCATTGCTTTAAGCTTCAATATTGCACTGAGCCTTACGCAACGTGAACGCATCGCAAGTGAGAGTCGCTACCTTTACAAACAATTATGTACAATCGCCAAATATGCATAAAGCATCATCGCTGGGCACCAAGCCCAGCCCCGACTGCGCTGTCCAGCTAAGTGCGTCTTCTGAAGGTGTCTGCACCTTACGCGATACTCATTCCTGTTTAAACCCTCGAGGATTCCAAGTCATAGTTTTCAAATCACGTCATTATGGTTGAACTTTAGTATGCTCATATTAGCTTTGACAGCAAAGTGCTCGTGTGCTCCATCACTGCACGGAACCACCAAAAATAGTGCCTAAGTTAAGGCTGCAGCACGAGGTTACTGATTTAGTAATTTTTCTAACTGTCATAGAACCTGTTAAAAATGTCGAATCCTCAAATATGTCTTGCTGTTCTTAGAAACTGTGCAGAATTCATAATCATCCGCGCATTTCATAACATTTCTTACATATCCACTATCTGCTCATCATTTCCTCATTTTCTCGCTAGCATTATTCCAAACTCAAAACACATAATGACGGCGTCAGATTCAATTATGCGCTTCGCTGAACCCATTTCAAAGTACTTCATCGGCTAAGCTCTGCAGGAATTTTTGTCATGTTCACCTTGAAGTGAGAGGCAGGAAACTTCGATGACGAAACACTAGGGTTGATGCTAGTGAAAAAAAATGCAATAATAATCGATCTCCGTCGAAAGGAAAATTTACCCTCACCAAACAAACCAGTAAACTTACAATGGCGTAATTTCACTCCGCTTTGTTGCGTGTGCTGGCGTCGTTATCATCCAGGTAAAGCTGGCTGTGAATGCGTAAAATTCAATCATATTTAAAAATGACTGAGAATAAATATACGCTGAAGCACATTAGCCTTTTTATTTGTGTGGTTATTTCTTGTTAACTCGGCATTTTTATGTGTTTTCAGTTTGCACCTGGTGCTATTTATTGTATTGTTTTACTTTAGCACCATTTTCTTTTTTTACTGGTAGTTTGTTTTGCTGTACAACGTAGACAAACGGAGTAGCTTAGGTAACAGTCACACCTTTCTCTTCATGCCAATTCATATATAAAAGAAGAAAACAAAAATGGACGTGTGCTGTTCTGCTTACTGGAAATTTCTTCGAGAGATTCAATGTGTGAGCTCACTGGTAACAAGTCCTAAGTAGATTCTTTACTTCATGCCAATAAACAAATGGAACCTAAGAAAGCACACATGGACATACAGCGCCCTGTGTAGCTGTGCCTTGTTTCGTCCTATACGTTATTTGTGATAAAGAGAAAACATACTCAGCTCAACAGTCTACTTCGTAATTTAGTAATACGCAAAGCAAAGTTATGTTAGAGACTGCGAAGCATTTCTAGGCAAGCTCGGGGCCCATTGACAGTTTTAATTTAGCCGCCTACGTCTGGGCGCTTTCATGGCCGCCTCTCTGATTTGGTATATCCTATTCCAAAATATACTGCTGCATTCATGGGATAGTACGCTTGATAGTTACATAATAAAGCTCATTGCCACAGTCACGTGTGACACATACTCACATACCACGACCCACTGTATTCGAGTATATGTTAAAGGTCAATCTAAAATAGCAAAAAGTGGGCATTGGAAAATCTGAAAGAAATTTCGCACCCTACACACACAATGTCCTGAAGTCCTTACACCCCACATTTTTATTCAGTGTGCATGTCGTCTGGACTCTTGGACACGCCTCTTTCCATGGCGAAGAACGCACTAGTGCGGTAGCTCAAGAGCTCACAAAGAGGGTTCGAGTGTTCCAATCCAGAAGACACACCCAGAGAACCATCAAACTGCAATGAAATTCTACAGCCTTGCGGATAAAGCCATATGTACTTCCACTCCCTAAATCACTGAACTGAGAAGATGTCGTGTGGGGGCAGCCTCAGAAAAGGTCATTCTCCTAGCTTTATCATAATTCATATCTTTCAACCCACACAATATCTCTCACACAGACCTACTGTTGAGCGAAGCACACGGTGTATTACGACACCTAAAAATGTCCAAACCCATCGGGTTACCCTCCCCCTATTCCTTCACCCTCACATTTCTCTTGGGAGACTGCGCTGACCAGCTCACAGCCGCAGGAGCAGAGCCGTATGGTCCAGCGGGCACGTAGAGTGGTATGAGCCGTTTAGGCCCTGAACTAAGCGGTTGCATATGTATCACACATAGTCTTACAATTTCAGAAGCTAAGGTCTAGCGTTGCTCACTTCCGCAGAAATGCCTACAAAAGCGCGAATGAAAACTGCTTGCACTTGATTACGATCCAACCGACTTCTGTGCTGGTACGAGGGTGCCGGCGTTAAGTCAAAAAATGAACTCCCCTTTAGACGCCACTGCAGTCAGCGAATCATGTTAACCCACGATATTCACTCGACTCAAATTGCACAAAGACGTTGATCCACCTAGTAAGACCTCATGAAAAGTGTGGCATATGCAGCTACAAGATGACGGCTTCACATAACATCGATTCCTACAAAGCGCGAGATCTGCTGGAATTTTCGTTTAATTCTGCTGTGCTACAAAAAAACTTTTGGCAATTTTGTTTGGTTACAGAACGCGATGGAAACTACGTAAACTCAAATTTATTAGCAGGGAACAATGAATACGAACATTCAGACAGAAATCAGATCACTTGAAAAGAACATTTCACAAACTAATAGGAAAAAGTGCTGACCCAAGGTAATGTTATATTCGTTTAGAATAACTGAAACCTAACCTAAGATGCTAGTAGTGAATGCGTATGAGCTATAGCTCATACGCATTCACCATTGACACCTTTATTCAGTGAAACTCTTTTATTGTACCGGGAAGTGGATATTACAGAAATAATGCGCTTAAAGTGAGTGCTAGAACTTGAGGTGCATCACAATTAAGCCATGCTAGCGTATGTTTCGCGCACGTAATGCTGCATAGCTGAATCGACAGGGACTTTTATTCAATTACAATAGAACGTCAGCCATCTTGTACCTCATATAGACTTTACATGACGAAGGTAGAAATTTTTTCCCTGCGAACACAAGCATCAGTTCCACAATTTTCACAATAATCAGCATCGCCATTGCACCGACTGCAGCTGCAGCAGACCAGAGCGTGCCCAGTTATTCCAGCCTTCCGTCAGACCCCTCCATCTGGTACCAGCTATTATCTTAATCTTATCAGGGCCACGAACAGTCCTCGGTTCATGCTTTGTACGTAAGTCTACACTAAAAGGTATTGTAGACAATACGCTGCAATCAAAACGTTCAAGCTGTCATCTGATTGCTCTGCATGGTGTCTTTCTTCCTGCCAACTACACAAAAGTACTGCAAATCAGGGCTTAATGCCGGCAAGGATTGCGCTTACGCGGGTGTGCCTGCAGGCAGACCGGCTTTGTTTCATGGAGTACGTCCACGCACTGCTTCACTTGGCTAAATACATTGCGCAGTGACCTGGTGAAGCACACACCCAGCCCACCGGGCAGTGTGCGAGTAAAAATACCCCGAGGTCTGCCTTCCACTTGTTCTCTATCGTAAACTCGCGATAAAATTGGTTACAAACGTGAGGGAGGTGCCTGTACAGCAGAGTTACTATTCAGTCGTGCTACTACTGTGCAGTGAAAACCAAAGCTAACAGCTATGATATGGCCCTTTGGGTGGGCGAGAAACTGCAGTATTTTCTTTCAGCGGTCTGTGAACTAATTAACCCCTTACGCGGGAGAGTCGACGAGGTATTCGGTTTTAGAAGGTCCGCATCACTGTTTAGTGTGACTCGCAGATTCTGCTAACAATGTGCCCTATAAGTGAAGCTTATAATGAGCTGTTTGTGGGCATGAATCTGTAGACCACGCTTGTGCACGTTAGTGTCCTTCATAAAGAAACGCTACATGCAGCTTTCACTGCACGGTACGGGGGAGAGCAGTGTTTTTAGGTGGCCCGAGTCGCGGACAAGTTGCAGATCGCACCCGTGGTTTGCGTGTAGCGAAAAGCAGCGCCGACTTTTCACGCATGCATCCGCACTCTGAAGGAGAAGAGTTGCGGCACCACTTCGCTGAACGCCTAATTAACGGGCAGCTGTGTGGAGTTGAGGCAGTAAATGAGCCCGCCTAGGGCACCAGTTTGGCATGGCTTAAGCAAATTAGGCCCTTCGGAGCGGCTGCTCTGCAAAACGAGGCGATAATTTGTTCAAGCAGAGTTTTCTCCCTTTTTTTTCTCCTTTCGTTAACTCTTATAGTACTACTGTCGAGCGGCTGTAGGGTATAAATTAACGTGTGCTTGAAAACGGGCTAGCACAATTGCTCGTGCATTGGGAAACCCAAGGCCAAAGCTTATGGCGGCGAAATGCATGTCTGGTGTCTCAGTAAATATCGCAGAACAAGAAGTCGCTTCTGCGTCATCTCAATTACAATGGATAACACGGTATGCAGGGACTTTGCGACAACGTGCGCGCTGCAGCATTTTACATATCACACATCGCAGATTGACTGAAAAAAAAAAGAAAGACAGAGAAAGGACAAGAGAGAGAGAGAGAGATAAAGATGCAAAGAAAGGTAGGGAGGTTAACCAGACGCACATCCGGTTTGCTACCCTGCACTGGGGAAGGGATAAAAGGGAGAAAAGAGGTTGCAGAGAGATAAGAAGGTACACACAATCACGAGCACACTCGGGCAGCACACACAGTCTCCAGGCGGTCGCTCAGGTTTGTTGACTTTAAGTAAAGTAGCAGTGCTTTCGTCGCTTTCTGCGCAACTGAGGCAGATGCCCAAGGTCCTTCTGCACACAAAATGGTCCGGGGTCAAGTTGATTCAAAACCATCCGGAGCTGGCATCGCTGTGTGTCGTAGCAAGCGCAGCTGCACAGGACGTGTTTGATGGTCTCTTCAGCTCCGCAGTAGTCGCATGTAGGAGTGTCTGCCATACCAATGCGAAAGGAGTATAACTTTGTAAATGCAAACATTCTTTACTTCATAGCGCATGTCAGTAAAACATTGGCTCTGTCTGTGTGTGTGTGTGTGTGTGTGTGTGTGTGTGTGTGTGTGTGTGTGTGTGTGTGTGTGTGTGTGTGTGTGTGTGTGTGTCGTCGCGTGCATACATGTGCAATATTATGAACTTCTGTTTCCCCTCCTTATCCACACATCTTGGATGCGTGTGATCGTACTTTATAGAATTAATTTGCTGTAGTAATACATCCTCACTGGTTTACTTGGAATACACGACATGGCACGTATAACATCTTGTGATCACAGTTTGCAATGCCGCTGCATTAAGAATCGTCCAGAAAAATTTCACTGTGTTTCGTTGGTATAGTCACATCGCTAGATGACTCTTTAGACAAATTTTAGTGGCCACTGTGAAATGAAACTCGGCAACTTAACGAAAACATACAGTGAAGAAAACTGGCCAATGATGGTTCAATGAACAGTCATCCACGTGTTCTGGGAGCTAATCAAAAGAAGAAGAGGTCAGAGAGAGGCCATGCCACTTATCGATAATCATAATCTCTGCTACCCCGTCACCGAACAATAGCGCCAGCTAAACAGCGTCACTGTTAAATATTCTAACACATGTGTCAAGATAAACTTGTGTGCAATGACAGCCACATGAATGTATCGCATCCTGCGGTTTATTCAGAACTGTGCGATAGGCTGCGACAGTGACGTGAAGGTTGGCAAACCCTACTTTTCGAGACTGTACTCCCTGCTTTCCTTTTATTTCTCTTGGCCTCTCGGTGACCGAGATATGTGTATGTTCGCAACTGATAATGCCACGTTTAACCAGACGATACTAAGTGTGGTGTCTATAGAATATCACATGTATATATATATATATATATATATATATATATATATATATATATATATATATATATATATATATATATATATATATATATATATATATATATATATATATATATATATGACACCGGTCACAATATGCTCCCTACTCTTGAACGGGATGGGACGCCTTTTCAACGTAAGTTAACGCAGTCCTCGCAGTAGCGTAGTTCTGGCAGACTGGATCGTTTGCGGAGTTTCTAAAAGCCGAAGGAATGAGACAACTTCGCCTAGACCGACGAAGCACGGTTTAAGGCTATCTCGTTCCTTGCCCTGTTGACTCATTCTTGTGTATGCATCAACAAACCCAAGTTAACATGTTACAAGATTTCCTATATACGTGCTAGTCTGTCCACGAAGGCATCCCGACCTTTTGAGCAGCAAAACAACGTAGTCTTCTTGTTCACACAGAGACACAAAAAACTATGGGATTCCCCGGGCGTTTGCTCTTACTAGGTCCCTAATGTGCATCCCTTGTCAGCCTATAACTGCTCATTAAACATCTCCCTTTCGCTTTTCCCTTTGTAGCGTTAGCTACACTGGTCACGCTGAGGCAATTTCGCGTGGCACTAGTCTGCGCATGCGCAATGATACTCCGCCGCCACCGCGCGCGGCTCGCCGCCGGTGTGCGCGCAATTCGATGCGCTGCGCAGACGATCAGTGGTGTCACGCACCGGAGCCGGCACCTCCCTCGCACTCGGCCGCGGCCGCGCGCGACTCGCCGCCGCCGGTGTGCGCCTTCCTGAGGAGTGCGGTCATAGCCTTGGTGGACATATGGACGCCGATGCGCGCTCCTTCCCTGTGCAGTCGCCATCTGACACTCCGCTGGAGCTGCTTGATAGCGCCTCTGACTGGCGTTTGCCACTGTGGTATAGCCATGGAGAAGAAGAGTGCAAATGCTGCTCAGCGGTGCAGTAGAGCGGAGAAGCTTAACTCATCGGATCCCGAAGTAGTTGCCCGGCAAAATAAATATACATGTGCCCCATAATACGTCTACTGTGTGTGTGTCATTGGAACAGCTGTAAGCATGATATCTGCAAAGCTAAGAATAATCAGCTGAACCTTTGCTAACGCAAAGTATATCCTGGCATAGCTGAGCTAAGCCACTGCCTTTTTTTTCTCTCCCCTTAGTGCAGGGTAGTGAACCGGATGCTGGAATTCTGGTTGACCTCCTTGCCTTTATCTCATTTTATTCTATTTCTTTCTGCTTATCTATTGTACTTTCCGTCGGTGAGAGCGGCGAATTGTACCTAAACCGCTACTCTTTTCACATTGCGACGGCCGATGGCACGACGCGCAATTTTCTTAGGTTTCAGAAAACCTTGAAACCTACCTTTCAAGGGCTTCTGCCTTTTTTTCAGACTGTGAAATACATGCCTAAGTCAGGAATATTTTTATGCTAAATTGTTTGACAAATTCTACTAAGCTGTAATATAATCAAGGAAACTCAGTGAGTGAGAGGGAAAAAAATGTACAGACCAGCTATGTTGCCGTTGCGATTAGGATACTATACTTGACATTCGGTGGTGCAGGGTGCTGTCCGTCTATATGTATACTTCTATACACGGCTGTCAACTGCTTTATGCGGCGCATACAACATGTATTGGCGACACACATCTAATGGTGATGTTCAAGTCACGAGACCCTCAGCACTTTTCAACTTATCCCATAGCAATGAGACTTCCGACGTGCAAACCAATTTGACTATATGAACAAAACAAAAAACTAAATGAGACGAACGGCTTTCTCCCAAACAAATGTAGCTTCATTAAATAGTACAACTTCTTAGCTATACTAAAATGTTTTCCAATGAGTAGATGGAAGAATGCAAAATCCACCTATGCATATATTAGAGCAACGTATACGAGCGCAATTTATAGTTAACCATGGGTTACTAGGTTTTAAAGAGCTATCCCTACACAGGAACGAGTTACGGTTTTTGAGTGGCACCAAACTTAATGTCTACAACAATGCGTCGCGTTGCAGAAACAGTATTTAGGCGGCAGTGTGTCCTGCACCAGCGGGCGCTCTGAATAATGAATCAGCCCTCATCCTCTCGTTTTACTCCTTGTGCATTAACTCGGAAATGTGTGGGCGTTCTTTTAAAGCCCAAGTTTGCCGCGTAGTAAGTGCGCACACTTGATGATTACAGCCTCCGGGTGGGCGGAAAATTTCTGAAGCACTGAACGCCGCCGACATGCGGGCAGCACGCGTTATTAACTCGACGCTGCGCGTTGCGCCAGCGGAGAAAATATTGTCGCTCAGGCGCGACTCGGGCAGCAGAAGTCACGCTGAGGACGAGAGCTGGAGGGAGGAGGAGGAGAAGCCCTCATTCGTACTGTTTTGCATGTTGTGCGATACCCACCCTCCTCGCCACCATCCTGATGTAACAACGCGCGCACGCAACCGACCTCACCTTTACCCCTATCGTAGAGCCGCGCAAGGTCGTTGGCGTACCTTGAAAGAGGGAGGAGGGGCGCCCTGTTTATTGTGCGCCATCAAGCCGACAGTCCCGGCGGCAACGGAGCAATACTAATGAGCCGGCGACTCCTTCGGAAAGACACACCCCATGCTGGAAGCAGCCACCTTAGCTCCTCGCATAGCTTGGATATGTACCCTACACCCCGCCGCCCCCGCGGTGACGAGCGCAGGCAAATTCATTAGCTGCCAATGTCGAAAGCGCCCGCGGCAACGCCTGTGCGTGCCAGCGGGGCCTCGAGTAGGGGCACCAGCTACGGACGATTCCGCGTGGTCAACCGGAAAGGTTTGCCAACGCCGTCATTTCCATGGCGCGCTGCACGACGTGTCCCAAGCCTCGTGCGCGACAAACGCACAGACGCACGAGGCAACCTCGGGGGCAATTGCCGCTGGGCCACTGCATCTCTGTCTCTCACGCGCGAGCTCGCGCACTTCTATTGTTCCGAGCGGGATTCGCGCACTGGTGTTTTCTGCGGGTGCATACGTGCGCGTGGTCTGAAATGAGCGTGTTGTGGACTCCGGCGAGACCACAGTCACGTGCCCCTCTTTCTCGTGCTGTTGGGACGTGCCACATTTACGTCGTACAATACGTACGTTCCTTTGGTGTCCGCTGAAATAAGTGGAGCATCTAATACTAGCACTGCGGCCCTAGTTACCAGAATACGATTCCGCTAGGCCAAGGACTGCAGTCTGTTGACCTCATGGCGCATACTCCTTCCTTCGCGCCGTACAACTTCTTCACACTGAGTTTCTATGCCAACAAGCTCACTAAGCTGGGAGTGTGTTTAAATGTGCCTCGAGCAAATTAAAACGCACATTCATTGTTAAACTCCACTGGTTGTCAGTGGCTGCTTATGGACGATGCCATAATGATAGTGTGATAAACTTTGGATTCACGCTCTGCGTGCTTTTCTGTTACGGAGAAAGAGTACAGGTAGTGGAGCATGGGCAAAATAGGAAGGATATGCAAGGGGCCTATAAAACATACATTCTATCTGGTTGTTCACGCAGAGGAATGGTTTTAAAATTCGTATTGAAACACGTGTGGCAAATCTCAGTGTTAAAGCGCAAGCTTGAGCTCCCTGGGTAAATAATATCATTGGCAGTGAAACTCGGTGTTATATGGCATCGCTTGTGTGCATCTGACCGCTAGCAAAAACTTGGGGTAAGCGATCGTACCTGACAATTTATACTTCAAGGATTAGACATGGCTGTACACAGCTGCTTTCCTCTACAATAATTTCAGCCCTACTGGTAGTGTTCATGTAGTTCTGTTTCAGTAGTTGTCGAAGACGTTAGGTCAAAACGTATGTAAACACTTACATCTGGCTTTCTCTCCCTTCGAACAGTGAGTGACAATTGTGATAACACCCGTTTACACAAAGTAAAATGTCTCTGAGACGTCGAGGAAATATCAAAATAACAAAAGAATTCAATATTTCTCAAGATAACAAAGGTGTGACATGCGTGCTATAACGTGCTGTGTTATATGTCGCCTACATACATGTTTCTCGGAAATTGATCCATTAGGGTGGCTCGTTCTACGTTCTTCGTTCCATCGATGAAAAAAAATGACAGCATATCCACCGAGTGAATGATGGAGAGTGGGGCGAAGATTTCGTCCGTCCATTCGTTCTTGCTTCCGTCCGCCCATGCGTCCGTCAGTGTGACCGTCCATGCGTTTATCAGCCCGTCCGTGCGTGCGTATGTTCGTGCGTCCGTCCCTGCGTTCGTCCATGCAGCCGCCCCTGCGTCCGTTCATGCGTCCATCCATGCATCTGTCTATGTGTGCGTTCGTCCATCTATTCAACACTCCAAGTACCACCATCTTGCATCTTTTCATCATATATTCCTCATACAGAAGCACCGCCATCCAGCGGACATTCCAAGGACTAAACGAGAGTTGGCACACGCATACTTTCTTACAGCTTGCGCTCCGGGTCCACTTCCCACCTTTAACCACCTCGAGTTCATGGTATATACTAGTTCACTGTATTCATGGCACTACGGCCGAACGCTCGCTAAACCTTTCGAAAACCAAGGAGGTTACGCCCATCGAATATGACGTAGCAAACTTTTTCAGTCATATAGTGCTCAATGTACATGCCAATGGCTGCTAATGAGAAATGAGAGGCGGAGAATTCGGCTTTTACTTTCTTAAGCTTGCACTTCGTATCTACTTCCCATTTTTAACCACCTCGACTTCATTCATGGTATATACAAGTTCATTGTATTCATGGCACTGCGGCTCAACGCTCGCTAAACCTTTCTAAAGCTAAGGAGGTTACACCCAGCGAGTATAATGTAGCAAACCTTTCTTGTCAGATACTGTTCAATGTACATGCCAATGGCTGCTAATGGTGATCGCAGCCTGCGCGTTAACTAAAAGCCGAATGTTCATGTCTCTCATTCCCCATTAGCAGCCATTGACATGTACATTGAGCACTATTTGTTATTGTTCAACAACGCACAAAAGAAGTCTCTCACCGGTACCACCTTGGTGGTCAAAATGTTATACTCGTTACATACTACGGGGGACGAATGAGTGCCGTTATAAGGAGCTTCGCCCCTAAAACGCTTCCAGTAGCTGTGTCTGAACGTGTAATGCGATGTGAACGCCAGTAAAAATGCCGGAAAGTTACACCTTTTCGAAGCTTTTTAATACATTTTCTCACTTTCTTTCCTGCCTTACCTTTCTATTTCATTTTACCCCTTTCCCAGTGCAGGGTAGTACACTGACAATTTTCTTCAGGTTGACCTCCATGCCTTTCGCGTAACCTTTCACTCTCTTTCTATCTCGGCCCCCGATTTTTACACATACTTTCATTGGCCGTATCTTACGTGACGCCAGCAGACTACAGTTCAAGATAACTTCGCCATAGCTTGAACTCACTCAGCACTTGTATTGAGACGAGCTTCGCGGAGGCTGTAAGCGCTGAAGCGTGGTAGTCGCGTGGACAGCGGCTGGCCGAGCTGTCAGTCCCGGTTGTCCGCGCAGTGAGGACGATGGGCCGCCGATAAGCGCAGACCTCCCACTGGGGTTTCGGAAACTGCATTGTCACCGAAAGGCTTGCGGAATGTTGGCGTGTCGTCCTTTCGTGCGGTCCTCTCTCAGCGCGCAGTCAACCGGACGGAAGAATTCCAACTGCGTTTTGACTCGGCTACCGCAGGTCCGACGCCTCTCGCAACCAATAACCCCGTCGCGTGTGTCCGGTTCACTTGGCCACGTTACTGACCCCGAACACTAATGCTTGTCGGCGTTTTGTCATCCGGCCCAGGTGCGCTGCTGTACTGCAACTTCTTTTTGCAAGTCTCTGCTGCACTGTTGCCTGAATTCGGCTCTCCGTGGAGTGTGCGGAGAGGTTTATGACGGCGGTGACAAGAGCCCGGCATGCGTTGCGTCTTGATGAAAGCCGTGGCCGCCCGGCACCCTCCGTTAACTCCCATAGCTGATAGCACGGCGTTATTAGCACTACCAGTAAACCATCTCGCTACCGTACATTATCGATGGAATTTGTAACCACGGAAGCGGATGCCTCCTATTGTGTGAACTATATACTAAGGATTTTATTATACCTTGTTTTTTCCTGTTTTAGCTTTGTTTTTGTATGGGTTAAATTATTCATTGAATTCTGGACTGACGGATTTCTTTTTTGTCCTTCGCCTTTCGCTTGTTCCTCCTAGAGGTCCTCTTCATGGTCGTGGTCTCTCTTTCGGTGCCCATGTGTTTTCTCTGCTGACTCTGGGAAACGGCGAGGAAAAAACAAGCATTTAATTGCCCAAACAGGGGCAGCATGTTGCTGCATCACCTTGCCCCTACCCTCCATCCCCTTCCCCCTGTTCTTCCCTTCATACTCCTGCCCCTCTGAGGTACTCGGCTGCTGACCCGCAGGTCGCGGGATCAAATCCCGTCTGCAGCGGCTGCATTTGCGATAGAGGCGAAAATGCTGTAGCCCCATGTGTTCAGATTTAGGTGCACGTTAAAGAACCCCATCAGGTGGTCGAAAATTTAGGAACCCTCCACAATGGCGCCTCTCATAATCATATGGTTGTTTTGGGATGTTAAACCCCACATATATAATTCATTCGGCAAAGCATATATAAATATCCTGGAAGACATCTACAGAGGATCTACTGCCACCATAGTTCTTCACAAAGAAAGTGAAAAAACACCAATAAAGGAGGATGTGAGACAAATGGATACGATCGCCCCAATGATATTTACCGCGTGCTTACAGGAGGTATTGAGAGCCTTAGAGTGGAAAGAGCTAGGGATAAGAGTTAATGAAGAGTACCTTATAGTAACCTGAGCTTCGAAGATGACATCTCATTGTCGAGTAACTCAGGCAGCGAATTGCAATACATGATTATTGAATTAGACAAGGAGAGCGAAAGGTAGGTCTCAAAATTAATCGGCAAGAAACGAAAGTATTGTACAATAACCTCGGAAGAGAACAGCGCTTCGAGATAGGTGGCAGTGCATTTGAAGTTGTAAAAGAGTATGTCTACCTAGAACAACTATTAACGGCGGAGCCAAACCACGAGATGGAAGTAACTAGAATAAGAATGGGGTGGAGCACATTCGGCAAGCACGCTCAAATCATGACTGGTAGATTGCCATTATCCCTCACGAGGAAGGTACCTAACAGCTGCATCTTGTCGGTACTTAACTATACGGAGCAGAAACCTGGAGGCTTACAAAGAGGGTTCAGCTTAAATAGAGGACGACGCAGTGAGTGACAGAAAGAAAAATGATAGGTGTAGCCTTCAGAGGCAAGAAAAGAGCAGAGTTGGTCAGGGAACAAACCGGGTTAAGGATATCATAGTTGAAATGAAGAAGAAGGGGAAAATGACGTGGGCCGGGCATGTAGCGTGTGGGCAGGATAACCGCTGGTCACTGAGGGTAACTGACTGGATTCTCAGAGAAGGTTAGCGTGCGAGGGGGAGACAGAAATTTGAGTGGACAGATGAGACTAGAAAGCGTGTGGGTATTAAGTGGCAGCAGCAAGCAAAGGACCCGAGTTGACTGGTGTGACATAGTAGATGTCTTGATCCTGCGGTGGGCGTAGTCAAGCGGATGTTGATGATGATGATGAAGATCAAATCCTTTCATACTCCATTGGGGTTTTCCTCCTTACTTCTCCCACCGCGGTGGTCTGGTGGCTAAGGCACTCAGCTGCTCACCCGCAGGGCGTGGGATCAAATCCCGGCTGAGGCTGCATTTTTGGTGGAGGCGAAAATGCTATAAACCCGAGTGCTCAGATCAAGTAGGTTTTTTTCAAACATCCTTGGCTCAGATTTAGGTGCACGTTAAAGAGCCTCAGGTGGTCGAAATTTCCGGAGCCCTCCACTCTCATAATCATATGGTGGTTTTGGGACGTTAAACCCCACATATCAATCAATCCTTTCTTTTTTCCTCACCCTCTTCCCCCAGTTTGCTAGATCCGCCCGCCCTCAATTTTTCTCCCAATCTTATCCCACCTCTCGTCTTCCTGTCATGTTTAAATATTGTGCTAAAACATGCGCGTATTATGAGCTAGAGCAAGAGTTAGTTTTCAGATAAATGTGGCGATTCCATTTCCATGGATAAATCAGCGGAAATCGCACATGACGTGAGATGCGAATGACCACTCATGTTGTGAGAAATACTATTTTTCTGTCTGTGAAAATCTCTCACTCGACCTGGCAAGACAGAGCAGATATCTTACAACACTCACTTTTCACGCTCACGCGCTTAAGTCTCGCGCTTAGGTATTTGTTAGCAGCCATAGCCCCACCAGCAGCTAACATGAGTGTCGCATACTTCGGGATTTCACTTTGCGGACTTTCTCTCGCGTTGTCGTGGTGCTTGCATCAAAACAAAACCACGACCGTACAACAGACGTAGCCGGAACAAAGGAAGGCACAGAGGAAGAACAGAAGGCGAGGCACGAAGAAAACAAAGACAAGCTTTTAGAAGAGCAAGCGAGACAGCGACGCTGGGCTTTTGTTGACATCCAACGACGCTGCCGGGAACAATGTTGCGCACGGACACTCTCTTTCCATCGCTTTCATCGTTTCCTCGTTTTGTGTGTGTGTGTGTGTGTGTTTTTCGCAGTGTCGCGCGTTGTCCGTTCTTGCCCAACAGCGCTGCTTTGTTCGTCAGGCTTAGTAAGAAAAAGGCGACTACTTTTCGGAAGCTGCGTGCGGCCGTTAGTACTTGTTTTTTTTTTTTTTTTCAATGAACTACGTGTGCACCGCCTGCACAACCTTACCCCCCGTCTCGTGCCGTGCACAGTTCGCCTTTTCATGGGTAGGCGGCTGCTCGGCGGTAACAGTGCACGGAGATAGCGTGACGTACTCCACGGCTGTGCTTTGCCCGCGCGCTTTGCAGAAATGAAAGCTCGTCTGTGTGAACAAGTTTCCAACCGAAGTGTCCACGAACGTGCACCCCAACACCACGAGTGGCGCCGAAAGGCACGATGACGTCATTCGAAGCTAATCGCAACCATAGAGTTTTCTAAATATGCACTAGGGGAAACTTTGGCGCTAGTGTCAATAGGAGCTTCAGCGAGTATGAAACTTCAGCGACTATGGAACTTCAGCGAGTATGGAAATGATGTGTAGTGCACGAATTCGTCTAATCTTTTCACTTCTGGATCCGTGTGTGTTTGGAGGATCCGTGTGTGTTTTGGATCCGTGTGTGTTGGCTTGGAGGTGTTTTATCAAAAAACAAAAATCGGCGAATGTTCAGCAGTTGCGCTTCACTACCTTATACGTTTAGGCGTACCATTTCAAATCGGGTCACGAAGTTCAAACGAGCTCATTTTTTTTCTTCAAAATAAAACCAAAATTAGCAATAAACAAAGCCGCAAGTTCGATACGCCACCCGCAAGTACGAAGACCAGACAAATTCGTTTACTGCCGATCATTCCCATGGTCGCTGAACGATCGCAGCGCCAGAGTTCCTTCTAGTTAATTTTAGGAAACTCTATGATCGCAACAACTACACGGTGGTATGTGCGCGCCACGGCTTGGCGCAAAAGCAACCGCGTCGTCCATAACTGCGCTTTTATTACGAAGCAGCGCTGCACAGCCGATGAAGCTCGGCAGTCTCCCGAAAACAGTTCACTGCCTAAATATTTTTTTTTTCAACTGTGCCAAACTTGTCCCAGTTTTAGCGAATGCTTTCTGCATTGTTCTGTCAGTCGACTTTACCGCACTTCGGGTATGTGTGGAATGTGCCGGTACTCTGGACTATGTGGTATACAAAGTTGGCTCTGCATTTTTCATTTCTTTCGAACCAAGCTGCTCAGTTTTGTGATTACTGAACGCTTTACTGTGCACAGCACTGTTCTAAGCGGACAGAGTTGCAAGCAAGACGAAAGAAAGAAACAGGGCCACCATCGCTCGTCTGCCGTCGCCAGCGGGAACGCGACGCCAACGTTTTGCGGAGCGACGTTGGTCACACGGTGGCTTGGGAATTCTGGGGATTGCGTCAGTCGCTGGTGACGTCCGCTGTGCTTCGGGCGGCCGCACGTCTCGCCAGCCATTCCGGGCGTTGACGTGTTCGCGCTTGCGCTGTCACGATATTTGGAAGCGTGCCAAAATGGAAATGGTTAATTGCAGCGGAAAGCGTAGAGACGTCACACCCATCTTTTAACGGTGCTCTTCCGTTTATATTTGCAGTAACACGAGCTCTCAAGCCGAGAACAGGTCTATAGGCGATAAGGCTAAGCGCGCTACAGTAATGAATAAACCAAAAGTCGGAGGCGTTCACATGTTCTTTTCCTTTATCTCTTTATATGCAAATCGGCGGCATAACTATGTATAACTTCATGTGAACCGACGAAATGGCGAGCACGTTATTTATATTTTTTTCTTCTTATACCTTTATTACATCCCTGCGTTTTGACGTGGCACAGCCGGTAACGCGATAGCTTATTCACGTGACAATCGTGATCGTTTCTTCAATAAAAAAATGCCCCCACCTCCCCGAACGGAATCATGAGGGAACGTGAATGTTACACAATCCCTCATTTGAATCATGAGGGATTGTGTAACGGCGTTTCGCACGTGAGAGCTAAGCGTTGAAAGAATAATTACACCGTGCAGCCAGTGCCGTTCGCCGCACGTGGCGTTTTTCTGTCGCGAGAAGCGCGGTATGCGCTTCTAGCCTTAGCAGCTAGCGTGCACGGTTAAAAATGCTATGAAATGAACAAGACAAACAGCGTTCTCGGCTCGGCGTTAGCGTTTCACAGTGACGTTTCGAGCAAACATTTCTGGATGTTCTTGAGAGGCGCCCAGCCAGTGAGCGGCAGAGAGTGGTGCGTGAGCGAACGAGAAAATGGGGCGCAGGGAGGAGGAAAGTGAATGGCTAGAAAAGGAGTAGTGAAGCACTACACCTGTCATTGTACCTGACGGCCTTAATGGCAACGTCTTATCAACACAAACACTGGCAGCGCGAACGCTGCAAAGGCGTTTCCAACGCACTGTGTTGAGGCGGTGACGAGTCACATTCAAGTCAGGGAGGTGGGGGCTCTGGTTGCTCGGGGTGAGGATAAGCGCGCGCGCGCCCACAGCTGTTGCTATGGGAGAGGGCGGTGGACGGATCCCGATGGACGCCTGACAGCCCGACTCTGAAATGCATTCGCGGTAAAATTGTGAATTCTGGTTACGGGCTTACGAACTCTGGCCAAAGCTCGTGACACAGGCGGTAGACACTTGTGATTTTTTTAACATTCACGCAGCTATTTTCTGTTTTTTTTTTTGCAGATTTCATATGCGCATGGCCAGTCTCATACACGGAAGCTCGAATCTTGTCGCAAGACGACGCCTATTCTTCGCGCCACTCTGAAATTTGAATGAGCGGGCAACATCTCCATATTTCTTTTTAAAGCTTTTCATACGTGATAGCAAAGAGGTACACGTAGAAAAAACAGATAATTTCCCCCGCCATCTATTCTGCCTATTGCTATCAAATATATGAACGTAGGTCGTATAGTTTTGCGGGCACGAGAGAAGAGAAGACTACATAAACACAAACTATGTAACACGAAGTGCGTACTGTGGTAGAAAAAAATGTTAACAGAAAAACTTTTATGCGCATACGCCGGTGTGGTAGTGGTTCTCGTCGATCCAGCGCACGTGGAATCTACGAGAGATAGCTGTCCAGGTGTTTCTTTTCTTATTTATGTGTGCCTATAGACGTACGCACGAGGGGGACAAGGGGGTGGGATGGCTTCCCCCTTATCACGTAACTCTGCTTCATATATGTACTTAATAGATGATGGGGGAGCTCCGGCACAAATTATGTTCCGTACAATGACCTACTTGGGAGGGGGGGGGGGGGGTGGCAATGCAACGAATCTTAACTCCTCTGAAAGTAAACCCTGCACGAGCCAATGTGTATGCTAATGGAAGGCTAGTTCAAACTACGCTTCCACTGCTGATAATTACCCGGATATTGGTTAACAAAATACGCGTTCCATTATTCTTGTAAGGGTCGTTCCATTCTTGTCATACTCTTGTCAGGGTCGTTCCATTATTCTTGTCAGGATTTAGCAGCGAGGGGAGGGGCGCTGCCTTTTTTTATGTATATTCGTGCGTGTGTTTCCATAAGTACGCACATGTAAGGGAGAGATGAAAAGAAACGCGAAAAGCACGGCTAGCTGTTTCAATCACGCTCTTACATCGGAGACAATAAAGAAATGCTATAGGATGGCCCACGAATGCATCATGGGTGAGTCTCATGGCTTTTTATTACCACTGCCGGAAAAACGCGGAACAGTAGAGAACGGGGATGCTCCACTGTTCGCGTTTTTTTCTATCCCTCCTGTACATATTGTTCAGCTGGAAACTAATTGGAGACAATAAAAAGTTCGGAGTGGCATGCCCCATGCCAAAACTTCAGGGAAGGGTGTGTGGAAAATACTTGCAGAAGGGCAACGCTGAAAAGAAAGCGACGCTCTTCGTTAACAGGCACGAAGCACCGGGGAATTTTCTGTACAAACAGGTTAACAGCACGTTAGCGCTGTTAGGCTAGCGCGCGTGAGCGTGTTTTTCAGAACAGGTTTACTGAAAGCCATCTTACAAAGACCACCGCCTTGAAAAGCGTGCACCGCTATTGTGGAACTATTTTCTTGACGCCAGCGCAAAGGTAGACACGTTTTTTTTTTGCTATATTTTTTTAACTTCTTCAAACACATGTCGTTGACAAATATTTTGAAATTCTTCGAGAACTAAACTAGTTCCGGGCTACTTAGGAAGATAAAAGCAGAGTAAAAAACAAGCGAAAAGAGAAAAAAAATAATTTTATGCTTGCCAGCTGCACACATACACTTACGCGACGTGACTTGTACCAAGGAGTCGTCACCTTTCGCAAGCATTTCATTACGGCGCACAAAGCTTTCCCCGAAACGCCACGTCGAACTTTCGCAAGGGCGAGCATCCACGCTCGCGGGCGATTTGCCGTTCGTCGCCTCCTTTGTTAAACGAGGTGAAACTAAATTGGACAAAGAGACCTGCACGTCGCCCCTCTTCCATCTGCCGCAATGCGTTCTTAATGATTCGAAACGATTTCTCGATCTGTTCCGTCCGCGTGCTTTTGTGAATTCGTGCTGTCTCCGGTCTAGCTGCTCCGAAAATCTGGCTGCGAGGAGGCAGCATGACGAAGCCGCTCGCCGAGCGCCTTCAAACGCTGCGTTCGCGGATGCGGTTTGACCTAATCTCCGTCTCGATGGAAAATAGATAGCTTTTAAGAGCAGCGCTGGTGACTAACGCGTCGGGGCACTTACTCCCAAAACTGTGCAGGTTCCGTCGCATTTAGCGCCAAGCCGAAGGTGCACTATAAGGGCATCGCGTTCGCTTCACAAAACAAACAATTGGAACTTCCTTGTAGCGTATAATGTCCGTGTGCACATGGCTACGAAAAATTGGTACAAATGTTGCCTGCCAATAGTAGCGAGGTTCAAATAAATTCATGCTTCTGAATTGTGCATACCTATATTGGTTTATTTGATATATTTGTTCATACTACCCGCCCTAAAAGAGATTATCTCCAAGAGGGCCAGAATACACAGTAAACAAATACGATTAGTGAAATAAATTACAATGGTGCGTTAATTTTTTGTTATGGGAAGTAGTACGATGTAAATTTATTTTTTCATGGCAAACATGCAGCACTCCACTGTGGAGAGTACACCATCAGAAACCATTATACACGAAACTGAAAGGATGAAGAGAGAGATAATAAGGTTGAGCAAACGGCAGGGTAATAGACAGAAGAACATTTCCGGTTTGCTATCCTGATCTGGGCTCCGTCATGGTGGTCTAGTGGCTAAGGTACTCGGCTGCTGACCCGCAGGTCACGGGATCGAATCCCAGCTGTGGTGGCTGTATTCTCGGTGGAGGCGGAAATGTTGTAGGCCCGTGTGCTCAGATTTGGGTGCACGTTTAAAAACCCCAGGTGGTGGAAATTTTGGAGCCCCCCACTACGGCGTCTCTCATAATCATATGGTAGTTTGGGACGTTAAGCCCTACATATCTATCAATCTATCCTGATCTGGGGAAAGGGAAATGGGCATGAAAAGGTAAGGTGGGAAAAAGAAAGAAAAGTGGTGGTTAAAAAAAAGAAAATAGAAAGCGCGCACAGACTCAAACACGGAAATGTCGCAGTCGCTTAGCGAGTCTGGTTTAGCGAGTCTCTTTCAGGCTGCTGAAGTTTCAAATTGTGAAAAAATGTATAACAGGTTAAAATTTTTTTAACTTTACATGTTCAACAATTTTCACCAACTAGGCAAATGATTAAAGAAACTACAGCCATGAAAATACTATGTAATAATTTTATTTGTAATACGATCACTTAACTCGGGAAAGCCGCCATATTTTCGAGGTGAGTAAGTGAGACTCACAAGATTGCAGAAAGTTTTCTAAAGTAAAACTTTGAATAATATGAAATGGTAGGTTTTTTTTTGCTATTACATGAAGCATGCCATAGCAAGTTAACTTCTAGGATCAATTGAAGATAACATTTCACTTCACTACTATTATTTGACATAAACTATTCAAGTGTCCACAGAGAGGTCAATGATTTGTATGACACCTAATCGAAAATATACGAGTAGCTCTACAATGGTGTCAAACTACACGTCTTTGCTACGTTCGTCAGTTTTCAAAGACGTTTTCAAGGGGGGGGGGGGGTATCACTGCTTATAATTAAACGATTTTCTACTTCGGTGCCCCCCCCCCCTCCTGCCTACTCAGAAAAAGTGAAGTTGAACACGAAGGTACAAACAGCATGGCAACACACGAGGCAAAGATACGAGTCAGACAGAGTAATGTAAAGCATGGGCGCGAGATTGGCGTGAGAGAAAGGACGGTATTGCAAAGTTTAAATGAATGAATGAATGAATGAATGAATGAATGAATGAATTTTATTTTTGCGAGATCCGGCTAGTTGCTGGTCCGGCCAATACAGCTCAGATAGAGGATGGAAGATCTTAAACCCCAATTGTCTCCCTGGCCAGGTTAAATCAATGTCGTAAAATATTCTACTGTACACTGCCCGAAGATTCTGCAATCCTTTTTTTACATTAGTTACACAAGTGATAATCATCGTTTGCTTGGACGTGTGAAAGATATTTAGGTGAAAAATAAATTTGGAGCGGGAGCACCATTTCGTGTATCGCAGACAATAAGCGCAAACAGCCGAGCATATTGTATCAGCAAAACCAGCGACTACCACATGAACAGTCGAGACATGAGATCACGTCCACTGGCTACCGCTTTGGGACATTAGTGGGGACAATACATTTGGGTTAATGGCAAATATATGCTATATGTTGTATATGTCACGGAACCAATGTCCTCATTGAGGATGGTAGAAGCTATTAGTCTCACTACCGTGATTTACATCACGTAAGGCGAACAGCGCCCACATTGTTTCTGAAGTCTTGCGTTTGCCTACTTGAGTCCATTATAAAGGTAATTCCACAGCACATAGCTTTCATGTAAAAAAATAGCGGCTAAGTTAAATCGAGAATCGTTTTCATTGTCTGCGTGTCCCGGCAGACGAAGGGTACTCAATCTAATCAGCTACGTCATTTATAAGCAGGTGCAGTATGGCATTCGCGGAATACGTTTCTTCAAATATGACCTTAAAGACGCAACCTCAATGCTGAGTTACTTTTATTTTTGGAAAGACATCGGCTTATACATACGGGGACGGCTACTCCTGCATATCATGTGTGGTGGGAGGCACAATGTTGTCCCCTACTGTAGTAAGCCTAAACTGGTGCATCGACTCGTGAAAAGCTGAACTTGCGCATAATTCATACTTGCAGGAACATAACTGCACAAGGCACGTAGGCGGGGTCGGTACGTGTGGTTTTAATAAAGGAACCTAAAAAAACCGAAATACAGTGACGAAGAGATCAAGAGTCTGCAAGAAACGAGAATGACTGGGAATCTGAGGATCCTTAGAAGCGATGCTGATTAGAACGAGAATACACCAAAACTTAAATGTATGGGGAACCTCTGAACCAGATTAGCAGTAAGCTTTAAAAAATGTCGGGGTTCATTTGCAAGCAGCGCTCTCCCATACGCCTAACGTATGGTGCTTCGGTGTAACTTTTGTGATGATTCGATACAGTGTACGAATGTTTGCATAATACTACAGCCTCCTGACACTTTCATCGAGTCCGACGCGTCGAGGCAATTATAACGGTGCTTGAATGCTGACCCAAAGGTCGCGGATTCGATCCCAGCAGCCACAGTCGCATTTAGAATCAGGCGAAATGCTAAACACCCAAGTACTGTAGGATGTTGGTGCACAATAGTGAACGCCAGACGGTTGAAATTTTCAAAGCCCTTCACTGCGGCGTCTCCGACAATCATGTAGTGGCTTCGGAACGTAAAAGACCAGATATCGATAATCCTTCACTAATCCTTGCTGAAAATGTGGTGTTGTAGTGGATTTTCCAAAAACTTGGTTTTTTTTGGGTAGGCAGGGGTCATCGGACGAAAACTTCCAATAGACGAAGACTAGATGCAATGTACGAAGTGGCCAAGAGTGAACAACCACCTCTCTTAAGTCGGGTATCGTGAACGAGGGTTTATTCCCAGTCACAAAAGCGCTCCACCAAGTGCAGCCCGTCGGTCCATGGTCACTGTCGGGCCGAATAAGGGTGGCGACCTCGGATTGGCGGGAGAACCTATAATATCGAATTACGTGGGACGCGAACCTCCGTTGCTGCATGTGCATGTCTATAGGGTACGGCGCAGCATCGTAAACAGGCTCCGAGACGGAGTTGTCGGCCCCACGTGAACAGCGTCGTACACGTGCGAGTCCGTCCACGTTCGTGTAGAACGCGTGCGGGACCAGCTTCCACAATGACGACGCGGACAATCCATTTAATGCGTCCTCCGCCTACGGGTGCTCGTCGTAGGCGGCCGCCGATGGCGTAGCGCTCCCTCTGGTCTCCTTTGTGCGGGACCTCGTCGGTCCGCTTAATCAAGACGTGCTCTCTGACCGGCCACCGTGCTCGCCATCGTCCGCTCCCCGCGAGAGGAAGAGGAACAAAGATCCGCGTGGTTTATTATGGCGTGATTATGCTTTTGTCCCGGTTCACGCGCCGGGTCGGACACCCACTTTTCACGACGGCGTCGACGAGTTGCGGCTAATGAGTGCAGTGGGAAAAAGAACGCGACGCCGAGAAAGCGGGTGCCGAGCGGGCCACCCACTTCCGAGGGTGGTTGGCAAGCGCGCGGATGTAGCTAGCCCGTGCGTTTCTAGTGCAGTCTTCCCAGGTGTCACCCGCTTGCGTTCGTGCGTCGTGTTCAGTAGTGATAATGCGTACAAGAGCATTGGCACTATAATCATTTGTATATGTACGGGCGTGTGTGTCAGTGTGGCCGTCATGTGGCCTCCCCGCGGTGGTTTAGAAATTGATAAAGAAAAGCTGCGACAAATTGGAAGACATGTACAAAACTGGATTAAAACTTGTGTTTGTTTTAAGCGCACATATGATGCATTGCTCTAGTGTACCGTAAATGCTACAAGCCAAAATCCAATTTCAGGTCAACAGCTATCTCGGATTTCAGATAGGAATTGCTGAGGGAGTCGAGGGGGTTTTGATGACATGCTGTGGGTTACATGCGGCCCGCAGGTCGTAGGTTACTGATGAGTAGTCTATCCTTTCTTACCATTATTTTATCAATTGTGTCAAAGCACAAGTTCCTGTTCTATATGAATTCTTGAACAGAAGTACAAAACATGGCATTTTAGAATAATACATGCATTAGTATAACGAATTACTTCACGAGAAACTTGCAGAAACCTTCTGCACATGCGTAGAAAGAAAATTGCATACTTGTTTATTGGTGTACCTTTATTATTTGCTTAGCACATTTAGCAAGCACACACTAAGGAAGAAATATCTTCGTGCTGACCTCTACTTTCCTGCGTCTTTTGACAGCGTCCACTCAGTCTATATACACCGCCCACGCGCCATTTGCAAAAGTAACAATGTTACTCTAATGAATTTCACGTGTAGCAACTCTTGTACACACGAAAAAGAAAAATCAAAGCAATTCGTATTCTGCCCGCTTTATTCGACATTGCACATACGAAAAAAAAAACAGTTAGGCTCCACCACTCTGTATTCCAAGTTAATAATACGAGACTGAGTCCCGTGAGACGCGGGTCAACTTCCGCGCAGACATTACACTCAGCGCACTTCGTCGAGAATTTCGCAACTTTCACCGTCTACGAAACCAGGATGTTTGACGTCATGAACGAAAGGTCCTCGCGGACGACCACCGCGTCTTCATCTTCATTCTCTTCCTGCTCTGATGCGCAACTCCCGTGTTACGCTTACACGCAGAGACACAGCTCGTTCTGAACTCGGTGGGCTTTAGGGGTGCGATGGCAGCGATGGTGCGTCCCGCCGCGTGCTACCATCGGCACCCAGTGATTGTTAGCAGAGGCGTGCTGACACGTGGAACTCGTCGCAATAACCGGTGGGGGCTACGTGCCCGTACTATTCAATTTGAATGATGCAAGAAGATGTACGCCATATTGTATGGACGTGCCAAGGATTATACAGTCGGAACGCTCCTGTCAGCTGGCCTTCGCTACAGTGACATGAGCACTTATGACGCCAAATACACGACCACAGAGTTAACAAAGCACTGCGTCACTTCATAGACAACACCGTCCTAAGGGCGAACATTTATTAAACGTATGCACACAAAATATGTCATCTTTTTTGCTCCTTCTTTTACTATTTATTTTTATTTTTCCTCTCTGTAGACGGGGAAGTTTTCTTGACGAGCAACTAATCTGACGAAGTCTACAACACACAGAAGTGTGTTTATTTTGTAATAATAATATCCCGAGTTTTACATCTGGAAACCATGATATGATTGTGAGTGATGCCGTAGTGGAGGGCTCTTAAATATTAGACCATCTGTTTTTTTCTTCGTTTTTTTTAACGTGCTCTTATATTGCTCTACGCAAGGGCATTTCACCTCCATCAAAATACGACCAAAGATGGAAGGCGTGGCGATCGGGTCATCAGCCGAGCCCCGTGATTGCTACACCCCCTCGATGGACTAATCTTCAGTTCCTAAACTTAGTTAAAAGCGTGCTCAGATTTGGCTGACGGTTAAGGAACGCCAGGTGGTCGAAACTGAGGAGCCCTCCACTGCGGCGTCTCTCATAATCATATGGTGGTTTTGGGGCGTTAAACCCCACAAATCAATCGTCAAACTTAGTTAAAAGAACAATTAGGAAGTATTGTCTTTTTGCAACACGTTACGCAGCATTGTTGCAAGTGCTATGGTCCTGGGTTCAATTCCTGAGGCCGCTTCATTCCCCCCCCCCCCCCCGATCAAGAAAGAAAGAAATAAATAAGAAGAAAAAGAAAGAAGAAATAAAAAGAGCCCATGTAATGGTGAAATCGCATAAGTAGGCCTCAGGTCGGCTTTAGTTCTTCCTCACCTGAGGAGAATTGGGTACCTTCAGGCAGTACCTGGACACTACCTCCCCCTGAATATACCTTTGAATAATGTGAATCGGCGTGGTTTTAATGAAAATACCAATTTCGCCTATCACGGCCAAAATTTAAAAAAAGAATAAGTGACCGATATTTCAGGACAATAACACTTTTAGGACTACAACGCCTTCCTTAGTGATGTTTCAGCCTGTTTGCATGCTCTGACGTTGTTAAGGATACCAGCATGGCGTGTTAGAAGTTTCTTTAAATGAAGCGAATTGTCATCTTTATTCAACCATTGAACAAATAGTGAAAAGACACGTGTCATCTTTGTACATAATGGCGAATGCGCCGTCAACACGCAATCATCACAGCTATCAGTGCAGTTAACAGTTCAAGTCATGTGCATGTTGCACATGCAGCATATGAAAACACTTCATGCGCTTCAGTGTGCTACAGGGCTTCCCTGAACACCATGGAAGTTTCTTTTATGCGCAATAGTAACAGGGGTGACGTCTACCAAGATATAATTAATGTCTGGCTTTTGATTGATTGATTGATTTATTGATTAATATAGGTGTTTCACGTCCCAAAACCACCATAATGTGTAGCTTTTACGTGCCAAACCACGATACGATTTCGAGGGACTGTGGAAAGCTCCGGATGTTTCGCCCACCCTGGGTTTCTTTCATGCGAACGTGGGCCTTCGGTATTTCGACTCCATCAAATTTCGACCACCGCGTCCGGGGTCGAACCCGTGACCTGCGGGAACTCCGTGCCTGTGGGTCAGCAGCTTGGAACCGTAACTGCTATAACACCGTAGCGGAATGTCTACAGAAGTCGCGCTCATGCATAGTGCTGCAAATAAGCTTTACCGGACGAGCATGCTCACATTTCCCTCAATGTAGACCGTGCAGACTCTTCACTTTTTTATACAGCCGGCTACTACAGACAGTCAGGGCAAATGGCTATGGTGGCATTCAGTCTTTTATCACCACATTTTTGTCGTCCGTGTCCAAGAAGAGAGAACAGAGTGGGTCGGAGAACCTTAGCCGAAATCAAGAAAAAATGAACCGGGGCAGGGCATGTATACTGCCTGAGCAATATGATTGCAAATCATTCAAAATAACAGACTGAGTTCCAAGAGAAGGCAAACATGCGAATTGGAAAGAGCAAGTTAGGTAGGTAGATGGGATTGCAAAGCTTGTGGGTGTGACGTGCCCGTAGGAAGCTAAGGGCGGAGTTGAATGGCAGAACATGTGAGAGGCCTTTGCCCGGCAGTAGATGCGATCAGTCTGATGATGATAATGATTAGGATAATGTCCGTCTTTTCTCGCGTTCTGCGGTCAAACCCGCAGTTCCTGCGTCTAACCCCAGCGCATGATGACGGGTTCAAACGAATGCAAGCACAAGAGCAAGAACTGAACTCAAAGCTCATAGGAAGCGCGAATTTTATTAATAACGTGTTGTATTTGCTTTGATCCATGAAATCTTATCAGTGTTATGTACAAAATCCTCGGTGTCAGATTTTTATCGCCTGGTTGGAAAACATTCGATTGATTTGATGAACTGGAAAACATTCAATTATTGAAGCAACAAAAGCAGCTTAGTAAAGGAAAAACGTTTTTGTTGCTTATTTCTCTTAAGCTTTCTTCAGATTCCCATGGCTTTCCTTTATTTAAAAAAGCTGCTATTCATACAAAAATTAATATATTGTGACACCCTAGGTCTTTCTTCTGTACTCTTGCGTGATATCTATGATGGTTTCGCAAAGTGCTTCCAGACATAAAAGCCTTGTTTGTTAGCTCTCTCTCCTGTTTTCTCTACACCATCCTGTGTCGGGCTGTTTCATATTTTTCTTAAGCTGTAGGAGTTAATCCCAGCGAACACGCTGTTAATGCACATTCTGTCCATTAAGAAATTCGTTAGACCTCTCCAGTACATTCATTGACTTACAATGGCCGCTCAGCGGAACGTCGAATATATGTATATATATTTATTGTTGGACCAGCTTGCTGGTATCATGCGCGCACTACAAGCGGGGTATCCACCCATATTCCGCACGTGAAGACGACGTTGCACCTGCTTGTCTTGTGCCCTTGGTCGCGATTATTGCGATTAAGGTCACGTGTCATGCATTTGGTCCCAGTGGTAAGAGAGGGTATTGTCGCTGTCCACTGGCCGAGCGCCGTCAGCCATGCACCGTATGGAGAAGCAGAAGAAGATACCGTAGAGCAGCTTCGCGCGAGTGTGAGGATCACAGGAGCGTGGGCCTGCCCTCTCTCCTGACAGGAACCATTCTTCGGCAAACCGAGAGTGTGACGGGCGGAGAGGCGACAATCAAAACCAAGAGCAGTGTGTCCTCTCACCTCCGCCAACTTGCGACGTCGTCGAGCCATCACTTTCCCCTTCTTCAGGCCTCCTTACAACGAGATGACCCGCAACAACGTCAGAGGGCTCGGGGGCGAAAGAAGAAGGGGGGGGGGGGGGGGGGGTCGTGCCTCTCATCACCGCCTTGCGCGGGGCCGGGGTATATATACGGACGGCCATTCAGCCATGGCCACAAACCGCACCGCCATGGCTTCTCCAGGGATTAGAACGGGCAAGGTAGGCATGTGCTCTTCTAGCGCCGTCGACTCCTGACGGAAACGCGTGTTCGTGCGTGCATTTGACAAGGAGGGTCACACGGATGAGAACAAGGACGCTTTTGTGACGCGTAGAAAGGCGACGTTCTTCGGTGCTGTCCTATCCAGTTCATAGATGAAGTCAATAAGGGGAACACTGTCACGTGTTCTGCGCGAAGCTTGCAGTGCGAAAGAAACGCTATGGATATATATTCACGCGCCAAGCAGGGCTGTTCAATGAAATAATCTATAAATGTAGGACCTACCAACACTTTCGAAATGCTGGCACCACATGCGAACTTGTCGAACGCAGGGTGTGTGCCCACCAAACTATTCGGGATATGTACCGTTACATAAGAACAGAGGCCGATGTCTCGCGCAAGATAGCAGGTAAAAATTGTGTGAAAGCAACATATTTGAAGAGAACAGCTCATAAAATGAGGAAAACGCGTGCACAGTGTTCCCTGTTTGTAAGTTTGCTCATCGCCTGTCTCGTATTTTGCGCCGTTCACTTCTATGCTGACAACGTACCAGCTTACTCGGAATCAGACCTCAGTGTATGCAATCGTTCATTTTTACGAAAGAACGCATTGACCTATCTGGCATCAGAGGAGCACGTAGGCATTATATAAGGTAACTCGATGCTAAATGTTTTCTGCTGTGCTTCGATGTACTTGACTTATATGCCATCCGGATTTCCTGTTGATCTTCCCTTCATTCACATCACTGTGGATAGAATCAGAAGCTAAACCACAAAGCACACATGCGGCTTTCTTGGACGCATTATTATTCGCGATCAGCTAATAGTCAGTACGTTAGAAACACTGCACCTTGATATGTTTTAAGCATGGCGAGCTATTGGTGTTTGGCTAGTAATAACACTTTAGTACGAAATACTATGGAAGATGAGATAGAAGATGAGGTGTTAATTTTATTTGATCAGATCCATCTACAATAGTTGGTTACTTCTCATTGTCAAAGGAACGTTTTTAAAGAAAAAGTGCATTGCATAACTTGGTTTTCTTTGTTGTTTGAATCAAATGAGAGGAAAGTTTTATAGGTGCAGCTGATCTAAAAATAGGCTTTTCTTTCATAAAAACCTCGTCAGTGCCTTTGTTATGAAAATTCAGTACCTCTGCTATAAATATTCCCACAGTTTGATGCCACTTTCCTAAGGTATTATTCATCGAAACATGGGAACATTTACCACGAAGTGTGGAGGCTTGTTTTCTGATCAATGTTCTTCGTAAGCAGCAGATTGTTTAACATATCTTCTTGTCAATATTTAGTCACCAAAGGAAATTAAATATGACTTTGTTATTCCATCTGCAAGCTATGTTCCTGATGAACTCGGGTGCTTGTAATTTTTTATATTTAACATTAGCACTACGTTTTACAACCCTGCTTGAAAATTCGAGCCGGCTGCTGGTTCAATAGAATATTGTAGTTCATGCTGGGGTCACACAATACATTTGCTTAAACCTAACTTTTTTTAAACGTGGCTGCTTCAACAGAATTCTTTGACTCACAAAAAAAGAGGTTGTTATATCGTTCTTTCAGTCTTTAAAAACGTTCAGGCAATTTTCTTCACCATGTTCCAACAATCTTTTCAGCCAAGTAGCAGCCTTGTTTAAAAAGAAACAAAGAGGCACACCGAGCTCCCACCGCTCGAAACGATGTTGCAAGTAATTACGTTTCGATTGGGCAACTCTTGTTAGTGACTTGCCCTCGACATGGTATTCGAGGCCCTTCTCCTCTTCCTTGCACCACCCTTTTTCCATTCCCTCCTGGCTTTATGTTTTCTGCCGATCGTTTTTCACAACGAGATTATTGCGCAACAGTTACGTGACGGATCATCTTCGCCGTCGTCCCTTCATTCATCCTCCCCGTTCCTCGTAGCGGTGTGGTGACGAAAACAAAGTTGTTGAAAAAAAAGAGCTAAGAAAAAGCGAGAATTGGCGACAGCCTAGTCTGCGGCGTTTACGCTCTAGACACGTCTTTCCTCGTGCAACACTCTTGGTTCCTCTCGCCACTGAGAAAACAGTGAGGGCCTCGGTGTTTTTGTTAGCCTCACGACAGCTAGAGAGCAGTGGCCCCGTTTCTATCAACAGTGATGTGCAGTCGGCTGTGACCGAGGAGGATCGGTGACATCGGAAGTGATTCTGCATGCATGAGCGTTCGCTGGCGTTGCACGGCCACTCCTCTGGCCATTCTTGCCGGCCCTCGTGGACGGAACACTCGGGAGCTCCGTGGCTGAACGTACGCCGCAGCGTTTAGAGTGTGCCTTGCTACACTGGCCGTCTTTTGTCGGCTCTTTTGTCTACGTTACACCGGCCGCGCACCTCTTTTTTTTTTGCTTGTGCCGTTGCAAGCTATTTTGATCAATGTAGTGTCACAACCAGCTCACATGGTATATGTACGTTACCGGTTAACGAGCCGGTAAAAGGCCTTTGGTTTCTCCCGCTGGCTGAGGCGTTTTATTATACCGTACCATAGATTTGTCTGAGGATGCTTGGAGACGATATAACTGTAAGCAATGTGTCTTGTCTCGGGCCGTCACCATGCTTTGATACTTAAGTTTATTTTTTAAATATTAATCTCATTGAAAAAACTGCCAATTCTGAAACTTGCTAGATCTATAGATTGGTGGGCCGTAGCTTTTGCAGGACTTATTTAGTGTAGGGTGCATAAGCATTCGAGTATACTTCGCTGTCCAGCAAGAGGCAATACTGAATTCGGTCATATTGCATTTTTGTTTCAGGTGGTAACGTTTGTAGTCCTAGTACTCTTTATAAACGCTGCTCACTGCGAAGAAAAGAAACCAGACATAAAAAAGAAGGCTGTTAAGACAGCTCTTGAGCCACTGAAAGCGGCAGCGACTGCACAGACAGGCTGGTACGAAGGCGCCGGTGGATCCCAATCCTGGTCTTCGGGAGGACAAAGCTATGGTGCTGGTGACGGTGGAGCTGGCCTTGCCTCCTGGGCTGACAGTGGCAGAGGATCATCGAGCTTCGGTGGAGGAGTCGGTGGATCTGGACCGTGGGCTGATGCCGGCAAGGGCAGTGCCGGTGGTGGCTTTGGTGGTGGTGGGCCCTGGGCCGACTCTGGAAGTGGTGGATTCGGTGGAAGTTCCGGACCATGGCAGAGTTCTGGTAAAGGATCGAGTGGTTCTGGCTTCACTGCGGGCGCCGGACCTTGGGCTGGCGCTGGAAAAGGGTCAAGTGGCGGCTACGGAGGCGGCCTTGATTCGTGGGCTGGCGCAGGGAATGGTGGTGGTTTTGGTGGCACTGGCAAAACCTTTGGAGGCGGAGGAGGAGCTGTTGGACCCTGGGACCAAGCCGGAGGAGTTGGTGTCGGAAAAATTGGCGGCGGTGGTGGTGGTGCGTCATGGGCTCAGAATGGTGGCTTCAGTGCTGGTGGAAAAGGAAGTGGATGGGACTTCTCTCAGGGATCCAAGTTCGGCGGAAGTTTCGGAGGTGCTGGTGGAAAAGCTGATAGCTGGGACTTTTCACAAGGGTCAAAATTTTCAGGGGGCGCTAATTCCTGGGATCAAGGTGCTTTAGGGGGTGGAAAACTTGGTGGTGCTGGTGGTGGTGCGTCCTGGTCACAAGGACAATTTGGTGGCGGCAAATCGGGCTATGGTGGAGGTGCGTCGTGGGACCAAGGTGGTAAATCATTCTCCCAGAATGCTCAAAGTGGACCATGGAGTGGCAAGACAGCTGTAGCTCAAGATTCTTGGACGCCAAGTGGTGCAGGAGGCTATGGAAAAACATCTACTACTGGCGTAGGTCCATGGGCTCAAGGAGTTGGTGCAGGAAAAGGATTTGGTGGTGTGGATGCTTGGCTTCAGGACAGTCCAGCTGGTGGAGGCTCATGGGCACAAAGTGGAGCTGGAAATGGTAAGCCAGCATTCGGAGCTGGTCCATGGGCGCAAGTGGGTGGTGCTAATGGTAAAGCAAGCTATGGATCTGGGCCTTGGTACGGTGGCTTTGCTGGTGATAAAGGTGGAAACGGAGGTGGTGGCGCATCTTGGACCAATGGAGGAAATGGTGCCGGAGGAAAGAAAGTACAATTGGCAGGTCCATGGGACTCTGGCAGTTCCGCAGGTTCCACTAAGGGAGGAGCAGGACCTTGGGCACAAGGTGGAGGTGGATATGGTAATGGTGGGACTAGGAGCTTTGGTGGCCCAGGACCATGGGCAGGAGCAGGAAATGGAGCAGGAAATAGTGGCGGATATAAGAGCTTTGGTGGACCAGGGCCCTGGGCAGGTGCAGGTAATGGTGGAGGCAGCAGTGCGGGGATTAAGAATGCAGGCGGACCAGGCCCTTGGGCTAGTATCGGAAGTGGAGCAGGAAACGGTGCAGGACCTAAGAGCTATGGAGGACCTGGACCCTGGGCAGGTGCAGGAAACGGTGCAGGAGCAAGAAGCTTCGGTGGAGCAGGGTCATGGGCAGGTGTCGGAAATGGCGGTGGTTCCAAATTCAGCTCACAACAAGCATCATGGGACCAAGGAGGATATGGTGGGAACGGAAAAGCAGGTGGACCAAAAGCTTGGGCTGGAGTAAGCGCTAATGGTGCCGGTCGCGGATCTTGGTCCGGCGGTGGTCAGGGAAGTTACGGAGGGGGTGCAGGTGCACCAGGACCTTGGGACAGCGGTAAAGTAGCTGGCGCTGGAGCATCATGGGACCAAGGTGGATTTGGTGGTGGAAAAGGAGGAGCACCGGGCCCATGGGCTGGAAAAGGGCGGTCTAACGGATTTTCTCAACCTGACCTTGGAAGATTCCCTGCTTCATCTGGTCCCTGGGACCAGGGATCGTACGGAGGAGCGGGAAAAGGAGGTAGTGCGGGCGGCCCATGGGACAGCGGTAGCAACGGGGGAGGCACAGGCACACCGGGTGGACCCTGGTCGGGGGTTGGAGGCAATGGAAAAGTGTCTGGCGGGCTCGGAGGAGGAAGCTCTTGGACCCAGGGTGGCGCAGGGGCAAGTGTGTCTGGTCCGGGACCTTGGGATCAGGGAGGATATGGTACGAGAAAGGGAGGTAATGGGGGCGGAGCCGGTGGGCCTTGGGACAGTGGCTCAAAATTTAATGGTGCGGGGGCCTCTTGGAGTGGAAACGGGAATGGTTTCGGTGGTGGAAAAGGTTTTGGTGGGGGCGGTGGCAGCTCATGGTCTCAAAATGGCAATGGCAAATATGGAGGTGGAAATGCAGGTGTATCGTGGACACAAACAATGTTCGGAGGCACTGCAAGCGGACCATGGCAACAAGGTGGTTACGGAGGTCAGGACTCCTGGGCTGCAAAGGGAGGTGCTGGTAATGGCAAATTTGGCAATGGTGGTGCCGGACCCTGGCAGGGTGCTGGTGGGGGAGGAGATGGTGGTGGCTGGCAGGCTGACCAGGGAAGCGTTGGAGTCTGGATCGGAGATGTCAGCCAGAAGAGTAGAGGCGGCTTCGGTCCGCAGGCAGGTGGACGACGGAGAAATAATTATTTGCCATCCCAAGGTGGTGCTAGCTGGGATGGACAAGCAGGCGGACAATTTGGTGGTGGTGGCGGCGGTAGCTGGGATGGCGGCGCATCGCAGAAAGGCCGCGGTGGTTTCGGTGGAGGACAAGGAGGTGGTGTGGGTAAAGTGAAATGGAGCTTTAGCAGAAACGATCCTTGGGCTCAACCTCAAACCTGGTCTGGTTCCTGGACGACAGACGGAGCGGCGCAGCAGTACACATCCGTAGGAGTCGGGCAGATGATGTTCGGTGGTGTTGCGGACTGGATGACGGCAGACAAGTACAGCTCCAAGTATGGAGGGGGTGCTGGTGGAGGAGGATGGCAGCAGCAGCTTGGAGCTGGTAGCCAAGGCTCCTGGAGTGGAGGCGGAGGTGGTGGTAGCAAGTGGTGACCACTCGTCCATCGTACTGCATGGCTTCAGGTTAGTTCATTTTGCTTTCATACATTGCTTCTTCTAAAATTATCTAACATTTCTGTAGTTCACCAGCATTCCTGATATATCTTGACCAAATTGGTGTCCATAATGAACTCGGTAAACCAGGTATTTTGTAAAACAGCTTCAGAAAATAGTTTGTTCCTTTGAACGCACCTGAAATAATTCTGCAATGTCCCCGAATTACAACGCAGAATGAGTAATAAGAGGTAAGTCCAAGCGGCAAACTATTTTTTCAAGATGCACACTCATGGTTTACGCAAAGTGTTTGTCACTGCACCTGTCGACACAGCATGTCCTCGAATATCCATTAAGAAGTTTTGTCTCTAAATAATTGCATACAACCGACGTATTTTCACAATAAACTAGTAAATTGTATCTTCCATTGTAGCTAGGTTAGGGCTGTCAGTTTTCTAATGAAGAAATATTTTGTAACCTATGAAGAGGCCAGATAGATAGCAACATCTTTAGTGACTGAATTGTGAGTAGAGGTTAAGTTAAGATGACACAAAGTTATGGTGACCTGGAAACAGCGGACAAGAACAGTTCATTTTGCTCACCATAATTTTTCAACAGCAGACCACACATTATGGTATTGACGTGTTAAACCACACGTGGAAGCTGTATTCATTTTAGTGACCTGTGAGGTCTTTAGCAAGTGATTAGGTTAGACTCCAGGAAATGAGGCAAGAAAAAAATCAAGCTGCAAAAACCTTGGGTCTTTTCTTCTTTTTCAACTAATATTTCTAACCATTACTTTCTTACTTTTACGTTGTTATTTTCATTATGGTCGCCCCCTGGCTGGAAACTGTTTCTTTGTTAGAATAAAAAGAATAATACTACTACATTTTCGGGATCTGGTTCATAGAGAATATCGTTGCATGACGTTGTACCGTGAAGCAATGTCTTGAGCGTTTCTTTTCAAGTAAGCTGCCTTTACGACTTTGCAATTAGATTTATGTAAATCACTGATTCGTCCTTTTTTGTTTCTTGAGCAGATGCCATGAACAATTTCTTGAAGAAGGGACACCGCACGCCAGCAATCAATGGCTCATCGTTGATGCAAGCAATATTTTGTGCAGCTTCTAATCGTCTTTTGTCCAGAGCAATGCTCTAATGTGTAAAATTTAAGAGTTCTTCAATTGTACAAATGCTGCAGTATAATATACGCATTTTTATCGCAATCATTATATTCAACTTCGTTAAAAACATCCTACGCACTTGAACAAAAGATCTGTTGTGTTTAATTGAATGTTGTCTGTGTTGTTCAGCTGAATGGTATTTTTTTTCGCATACTCGAGTCGCCGTGTATCATAAGAGTTTATCATATGTTGATTGTATGTGTGCCAAGACTGATTTTTGTCTGTTGACAGGATGGCAAACTTGTTTCACAGTTTTTCAAGCGCGCTGGCTTTCGCGGTCCTTTTTTGTTGTCACGTGATAGCAACCAGCTACGTTTGTTAATGTTAATGTTAATGTGCCTTCTTCGTGGACTTCGTTGAATACTGCGGGTGTACGAGAGCTTTGTTTCGTGCGTCTGTCCTTGTTCGTATTCAAATAAAGTATTTACGTGAAAACACTCAATTTTCGTTATGACTGTTCGCATTTCAATTGTTGTGAAAAAGTTAGTGCTCGTACATTTTCTTATCTAGAAAATGCGAGTTGAAAAAAGTGAATACCCTCGACTAACGATAAGCAATCTTTTATGTGCCCATGTCTGATTTATGATATATATATATATATATATATATATATATATATATATGTATATATATATATATATATATATATATGTATATATATATATATATATATATGTATATATATATATATATATATATATATATATATATATATATATATATATATATATATATATATATATATATATATATACATGTTTGTGTCACGGGGGCTATACTTATGGATATATTTGAGTGAGAAAGCTGAAATTGAGTTACTTTTGCAAGCACTTGGAGTCGATACCTGAGTGCTAGTTCTTGGGTCACTTACTACTTGATGAAGTTCGAAATGAGAACACCTGTGATATATATACAGAAGTAGCAGATGTACGCGTACCCAAGAAAAAAGTCCTAGGTACGACTGAACCGCATACTACCTTCCGTACTTTTCGCAATTTACATTGTCGCAAAAAGCATCTGAAGCGGGCGAGTTCTCATCTGCTTCCAATACACGCGCAGTTTTAATCCCCTTCTATCCATACGATGGGTAAGCACTTCACTTGAACTACAAACACGCAGACGTATCGCTGACACAATAATCTTTGAGATTTACAATATGAAACGCTTCTGAGGTTTCGTTTTCATATATATTATTCCCCTTTCTTGTAAGATACACGATGGAACAGTGGCGTACCAGTATTGCATTTCTTGCAGTGGCAGCAATAAACTACCACATTGCTTTCTTAGTGTCCACTTAAGGATGCGTTATGTTCTTGTGAGCGCCTGTTCCCATGTTCACCTCCCTGCCCGTCTGGTCAACATACTGTTTTACGCATGTCCGTTGGCATGCGAAGGGTTCCCATCAAAGGAGAGGGGGCATAGTATTATTGCAGCATCCTCCCCCCATATTTTCCTGTTGGTAAAGTTGAGAGGACACTTGATCCCTAATGGACAAAAACAATTGATAGCATGCTTTTCCCCGCATTAGTTCGTCTGTAATCTCTGAAATTCCCGAAGTCAAAATTCTAAATTAGCAATTTCTAAAACTGAACATTGAGGGCCTTCGACGTCCACTATATCTGAAAGCTTGCCCGGCCATAACTGAGCAAACCTATTGGGCACACTGTACGCCTTCTCCTCCCTTAGGTGATTTTTTTGTGTGTGTGGCAAGCTATCCTCCTTGTGTGCTCATTTATGCGAATGCCATAAACAATGCCAGTCTTGCACCCAATGAGCGGTTTCGCATGGTTGAGCTGGTGCTCACCGCTCCCCATTCGCGTCACGAGTTTGCTGCGGCAGGATGGTTGGCAAACTCCTTTGCAGTGATAGTGTGACCTCGTTTTCTAGTTTCATCTGCAGGTACAAAGCGCGCCTTTTCGAAAGCGGGTCTCTTTCCTCACGCTGTCATTAACCGATTGTGCACTTGTCACGCACGTGTAAGGGTGTATGTATTCGTGATTTTCGAGCGAGAATAACGAACTGCTAGTGTATTGTTATGGAGATGTGCGCTGGTAGCACAGGCGAAACGAACGTGTCTTGCAGCGGACAAACACGAGCAGCCGATTGTTTTTGTCTACTTCATTCATGTCAGGCAGTGGACCTTTTCAGTGACTGATTGATTGATATGTGGGGTTTAACGTCCTAAAACAACCATATGATTATGAGAGATGCCGTAATGGAGGGCCGCGGAAATTTGACCACCTGTGGTTTTTTAACGTGCACCCAAATCTCAGCACACAGGCCTACAACGCTTCCACCTCCATCGGAAATGCAGCCGTTGCACCATTTCAGTGATTGTTCTGTGAAAATAAAAGTTGCATGGAGCGTAAACTACAAGCATTTTTTTTTTGGCAGTCAAGCGTCCAGTTGGAATCACACTTGTCTATAGAGTAGCCTGTCCATCGCTTGGGCGTTAGTCTTCGGCAGTCTTTTGCAAAGATATACGGAGAATGACGACCCAGTAGTGATACCAAACGTTGTCATACCGAATGTCAATTCGCTGCGCTACATGTTTAATGCATAAATGGAAGCTTGTAGCTAACGCGAAGTAGCAGGTGCGGGTGGTGCCCAACTTCACAGCCACGTTCTCGAACGCTTTAGATAAGCGGGATTCAGACTGCACGTGTCTGATCTGTGCATGGAGCAATAACAAAAAAAAAGTTCAGCGTCGCTGGTAATCCTAACGGTTACGTCATCGCTACACGTTCCTACTATTTATCCGACACTTTCATTTTATTCATGTGCTGACAACATCGCGAGAAACATCAGAATAAAATGCATACGATAGATAGACGTACACTAAGAGCATGTATTGATTATACTCAATGATCATGTGTGCATAGAAATGGGAACAGATGAATGTGCCGACATTATTGGCAGCGCAGCTGTTTTTAAGCTCTGCTGGAAAAGAAATACGCAGAAACTGAAGGACGAGAAAGAGTGAACGACATGGCGCCAGTATAACAACTCTGTTTAGTGGCAGAAAACACTGAAGTATACATGCAAACACTACATCCGACAAACAAAACAAACATAGATTTCCGTGGCCGGATAGACTATTGCGTAATCTTGCAATGACACTGGACTCGCGGCCCACGTGTCACGTAACTTGGAAAAAAAAACAATACATTAATAATGTCTCGTTATCCGGCCATAATGCCTGGATAAAACCTTGGTGCCCGAAAGCAGTGGTTTGCACGTGCAGTATCTGCAATGTCAAATAGATTAGGTGAAAGTTGAACACTAAATCAATCCATATGATCATCTGACGGTTATTAACAGACCCACCAGTAGGACCAGTATACATTTTGACGCATGACAACGATATTTACCTTTTACAGCAGCTAAAACATTTTGTCATGCGGGAAATCATGCACTGATGTATCAGGTGTGTTTATGACCACCTGATGAATCACAGCACTTCATCAAAAGGGCAGCGTTCATTTATATAATCTACGACTACATTTCGGAGACTGCACGTCCTCTCTGACACCAACATTTTATCCTGGTATTACGAACGAATAACAATCGAGATTACCGAAGCATCCTTCATTCACAAGTGCAGTAGCCCGGGGCTCGTGAGGCTTTAATGTCATCCCATGATTTAGTAATTGTCTATCCCGACACGAATATTAAGGTCACGTTTTCTTGGCTACTTATGGTGATTATATTTTTTTTCCTTTTTTTCTGGTATTAAATTCAGTTAGATTGGCGCCGTGTCGTCTACTCCTTCACGTCCTATGATTTCCGGATCTTTCATTTCCAGCATTGATTTCCAACTTGTCCAATATTCAGCTCTTTAGGGCTGTGCATTGATTCGTGATGCGTGAACCAAAATAACTAATATGCTGAAATATCACGCGCTCTGTTCTTCTTCTTTCTCTCCTTTTTTTTTGTTTCGCTCCTAGAACATGCGCTATGGTTTCTCTGGCGTGGGTTGTAATTACTCTGATGGCTAAGATAGGGAATACAGTGAAATAATGCAGACATAATTTTTTAGCGGAAAAAACGTCTTTACGTGACTTTATTCGAACCAGTGTACTTAAGACGAGCGTCTGAGCCACTCGCCTATCCAGTCACGCCAGCAGCACGTAACATAGCCTCTTATAGTATGGTATAGTATGGTATAGTAAGCAAGCAGGTATGAGAGATAGGGAAAAAAACACAGCACAGAGAAAACAGAAAAAGACTGAGAGGGAAAAAGAGAAGACTAAAGAGGAAGAAAGAAAGCTCCTCAGCCCTGCACTTCTTTCAGGCTGCACACCACTGTTAAGAAGCGGCTTAATTTTTTTTTTCAAGAATAGATGAATGTAAGAAACAGCGAGTCAGCAACTCTGTAGAATAACAATTGCCGGGGCTTTACGTGCAGGAACCATGTGACTAAGGCATGTTGTAGGTTAGAGTTTCGTATTAGCTTATTCCACGTCAGTACTTTCCCGTGGACTTTAACACACGGATGTCCTTGAATTCCTTCCCCATCAAAGCCCGCCCGTCTTGTCGGGAATCAAACCAAAGTCTTCGAACATTGCAGCGTGACAACTTACTTTTTGGGCTACAACAAAGAAATGTGTGCAAGTAGACGTGTATGGAGCTTGCCAAGGTTGAAGGCTTGTCGTGTTGGTGTAGCATTGCTGTGGATTGTAAGCGCAAGTAATGGACGATACGCAACAAAGATACGCTCACAACAGTAGCACTCCATTGGGTGTGTACCTTTCTTGCCTACACATTGATAACTTGCGCTATATTATCTACACGTACATGGAAGTTTCATACAGGAGCAGGAAATTGGTGTCGTCTTAACAGCGTCCTCGCTGCAGTGTCTTTAGCTCACGCATAGTTTACCCAATGGGAGGCTGCCTTTTTCACAATATTCCCGTAAACGAATGATAACGTTAATAATTTATTGCACGTGTGTTTTAAAAAGCCGGTTAACACGCCAATTATCTGTAATTTAACACCATGACAACTTTTTGATTGTCTTCACCATAAGCACAAAAAAGGTGATACAATGATGTGTTCCATAAACGGCACTTATTTCGTTTATTATTTGTGATTACCGCACATATGTGCATGTAAGAGCGGCAATAAGCAAAAAAAGAAGTCCGCACACGAGACGCCCCAGGTTTCTGCCACAGGGATTATTAGATACATTCTCTATTTTTAGGGAAAGCTCGTAGAAGCTTACACGGTGACTGCTTAGAGCGTGAACTTCATTGATATTTAGAATAAGAGAGAGCTTAGTTACTTGGTAAGTGTTCAATTTAAAGGACTGCACGCGCAAAAAAAAAAACAGTCCAAAATGAGGCTAGCTTTTGTATTGTCTTCATTTTTTTTTCTGGAGTCCGTGTTTGACACTCAGTATTTTCGGTGTATATTCAGTAACGTGCTTTTGCGGAAAGGTAAAAGACAAGCCAGCTAATTACCCCTTAATGTGGCACCAGTGCGTAGCGTGCTCCACTGTAGCTATGCCATTCTTTATGCAACCACCTTCGAAACCGCAGATGGAAGTTAAACGTCCCTCCCTTCGAATTAAACATCTACGCCCATTTACGACCCTACAGAATTACCGGACTCGCGATTTAAACATACATAAGCCAAAAAGCACGCATCTGTATGCTGCACCTACGGCAGATGCGATCCATGGGCATGTAGAGTAATAAAGCGACAGGGACGTACGACATCGCGACGGCTTCGGCCGCTCGCTAAAGCGGATCCCCATGACAACACGCGCAGGCGTAGTCATATTACGACCACCATTGTGTGGTAAGGACGGTGCTCCTCTAAACGAGGTTAGACAGTTCCACAGCGCTGGTGCACGCCAAATATGCCAGGGGCTATACGTGACGCACCTGCATTACACTCGCCTGCCGGTTCTCGTGCGGCCGTAATGGCTGGCGTTTGTTAAACGCAGTTTAGAAAGCCAGATTGTGATTCAGCGTATGCCTGTTGTACCGGTGAGTCTTGCAACACTCCGCAGACGTGCAAGCAAAACGTCTCATGCCTATGTGACAGCAAGCCTTGCATGAACAATCAAAACAGTTTCGAAAACTTTTGCCAATTTTGCTGTGCCACTCAGTATCCAAGTGCACCATACACGCACATAAACTGTGTGCTGGGCATGGGCTGTCTCTTCATTGTGTAAAACAGGCAGTCGGACCACTCTAGCCGCAGTTTTCTGTGAAGATGTACAGAGAATGACACAGTAGTGATAGCCATACCTAATGTCAGTTGACTGTGCCACAAAATATGCGTCAAATGAAAGCATCTAGCTACTGCGAGGAAACCAGTGCGTATAATGCAAACGTCGAAACACGCGCTCGACCGCTCTGGGTAAGATTGGTTCAGACTGTATACGCATGTGCTAGGTGTTAATTGAAAAGTACATACCTCAGTAACTTTTACAAATGGTTTGATAAGGAACAGTCTATTTTTTCCTTATCGCAATATATGCACGCAGTGCTGATACTGTGCACTACATGCATAAATCGCTCCTCGCTCACTCGTATGGAAGAAGAAATCACAGCAAATGCGTGCTTTATAACTATTCATGGCATTGCACAACTCTTCTTTAAAGAATTGCACTGCACATGTAAAATACAGTCTGATTTTCTAGCCAAGAGTGCTGCAGTTGAAAACGGACCTTGACAACACCCTCTATTTTCCATATTTCTTAGCTTGAAAGGCACGGGTATATTCTGAACAACTGGGGTGTTAATTGCAAACATATCGGAACATGGTCGTGAAATCTTAATTTTATTTTATTTCTGGAATTTAGTATCCCAAAACCACGATAGGATTGTAAGGACGCCGTAGTGGAGGGCTCCGAACATTTTCAGCACCGGTGGTTCTTTAACGTCGACCTAAATCAAGGTGCACGGGCCTCAAGAATTTTCGGCTCCGTCGAAAATGTGGCCATCAGGGCCGGGATTCGATCTCGCGACCTGCGAGCCGGCATTAAAGCAGCAAAACCTCTAAATTACCACGGCCGGTATTGTACTACCAAAAACAAGTTCCAAAAACAGCTCTTGTACAGTTTCACGGTTCCCATTGGTCTGTTCTGAGCCTGCATACAACAACGAGGCTTTGACACAGGTAGTAGACCTCAAAGTGTAAACGGGAAACAGTCATGTGAGGAGATTCTCTTGTATATGAGTACGTCTGAGTTTAACGGTATTAACCCTACAGAAATGGGAGACACAGCCACATACAGCCACATGCAGTTTGTAAAATGAAACCCGAACTTCTTGTGTAACTGTTACATTGTGTAGATACTTAGCTCTTAACGCGATTTTTCGACAGCGATAATGGCCCTGTCTCATACATTTAGAAGGAAACAAAATAATTAGTTTGATCTGACACATTATACCGCTAGAAGTTAAATACTAAAACAATGACAGCTCGTGCGCTGAAAGATTAAAGTAAATTGAGAAATGTTTTAGTGACGAAACAAGGGGCTGCGTGCACCTAATGGCAGAAGAGTGCCTTGGTGTATTCCTACAAATTTAATATGTCAGAAGAATATTAAGGCTTCTTAATACAGCCTGCATGCAGGAAGTGTGGCGAAAATGCAAATTTATGCCAAGTAAAAACGCTTCACAATGGTTTAACCTATTACCAAAATGTTCGTGGGTCAATATAAGCAGGAAGTAAAAAAAGCGGCCATCTCGCGTGTGCTCCATTCAGCTTATAGAGCAAACCGGAAACACTTTTTTCCGGCTAGCCCCTGTCGGCTTCCGTCAAGAGCGGCATTTCATATAAGCGATGATGAGGGGTCGACGTGTTCTCGCATTAAGATCGCGCTTTCATAACCCCTCATTATCAGTCGAGCGTATTACGGGATGGCCCACATATGTAGGCTTTGTGATGCGCCGCTTGCCATGACGGGCGATTGCGTTCAGCCTCAACAAGTGATATCGTACTTATAGTGCCAATAGGGCTGCTGCAGAAACGCGAAAGGCGGATGTTTGCGCTTTCTCAGCGGCCTTTGAGTGTTGTGATCAGAAGCGTTCAAAACGCTGCGTGTAAGTGCGGTTTTTAAAAAGTGGCGGGAAATTTTTATCGGTATATGCATTCAGTCTCATTCCGAAGAAATGAGATAACGGCTTTGTGCAAGAACTCATACTTTTTCTGGTATATTGTGCCTTCTATTGATGGATTCGCAGCATGTGAACTTCTATAAAGCATACATATATGTAAGCCTCATATTTGCTGCCCGAGTACTTACATATGAGAACACGTGCTACAAATCACATGTAAGTAACAAATACCATCTGGAAGCATAAATGAAAATTAGGACCAGCTCGTCGAATTAACGAACCACATCATACAGAATGAATGGTCCACATTTGATGACCCACCACCACTGTATAGCGTAGTAAAAAGAATGATGATCTGCTTAATTTTCTTCATCATTTTGCTTTTTCTCTCTTCTGCTTAAGACACAATTCTCCAGCCTTATTTTCATCGGCAGCATGCAATGAGAATGAATACTTGAAATGCTATAGAAGTTTTTCAGAACAGTACCATTCTAATTCTTAACGCATGTGAAAAATGTTTCGTTCCTGAATGCGTTCGTTATGTACGCTATCTTCTTCTGTCTTGTCTCGAAGTACTGTCGCTTTTGTTAGCATGTTAGCTAGAAACTTTAACGCGAAAGTCCTCTTCTGACTGTTGTGTTGTAATGTCGTTGTGTACACGTTACTTACTCCTCCACTCATTGTTTATTACAAGTTTTGCGAATTTTTGTGTGAATCTATGCGCGTGACTAGATCACCCATTAAGATGTTAAAGCGTTGAATATGCCTTATTGGAGCCTCACCTTCTAATATATTTTCTAAAACAATGTGTTACGCACGTTTTGTTCAGCGAACAAACAAGCTTTTGTACAGTCTGTGATTTGAATGCTTACGAAGTCTGTGCTTTGAATGCTTACGAAGTTACGCGAAAAAAAAAAACATGAACAATCGCACAAATAATATTTTCAGTTGTGCTTTTATCAGGCGCACTTCCTCACTTCAAGTCACTTCAACGGTTAAAATATTCTATGTCCATGCAAGTGTCTAAATCATGTATTATGCATGAAGGATATGCCACAATTTCATTATCAGATGATTGTAAGAGCTGCAGAAATAGTCTGTATACTGAAAGTGATGAGAGCGCAGGGTTTTGTTATTGTTCTAAAGTTTCGAAAATTCAGCCACGACATTTTTCATGCAGGTGTAGAATGAAAAAACAGTCAAAATAATTAATATTATCTGTCATTAGCACAGCTTATCCACCCACAAATATAATGAAACATGTCCTAATGGCTGCAGTCAACGCAGGGTACGTTGTGTTTGTGGTGACATGCAGACCATTTGGCATCCTCATGCAGTGGGACATACACAACACTTCCCGAAAGTGTATACTTTTATTCAAAGCAGCTGCAGTTCCCCTTTTATTACCATCCTCCCAGCTACGAATAGAATAAAACTTTCAGAAGAATAGAAATCTACAAAAATAACTTTTAACGAGAATTTCACATTTTCTTGGTTGTTTGAGCTTAGTAAGAAATATTCAAAAGCCCATTCCGCACACATTGTCCTACACTATTTCCATGAAATAGAAAACAAGCAATTTTTTTAAAAAAAAACACATTATTTTGCACTTTCTTTACTGCGGCAACGAATGGCGGAACCGTAGAAGCAAGGCGGAAACTGCGAAGTGCAAAGCTATCCTTGACCACACTTAACCAACGAATAAGTTTGGCCGATGAACTAAAGCTATACTATGCGTTTTCTTCTTCAGTGTGTGCGAGCCTCTCAAGAACTTATATCAAAGCCGCGAGGCATTCGCTAAAATATTTTTTTTCTTCGAACAGAACGAGCCGCCACTCCACTTTGACGAAGTGGGAGGAAAAACGCCACTCGGCCCGTCAAACCGCGGCGTCTTATCATTTGTCAGCCGACGTGTGGCCCGATTCTTCGTCGACACGTCGACCAACTTGCAGTTTCTTTTTTTTTCTCGTGAATAACAACAGATAATAACATCTGAGAACGATTCCTTCTCGCACTTCCATATCTGCATTCGCCTTCCTTTGTTATTGTCCTGGTGTTTCGTGTGTGTGTGTGTGTGTTTTTTTTGTTTCCCGAGATTTGCGGTCCCTTTCAACTTGCTGCAATGTTTTTGATGAAAGAGCCAATGAACATACTCATTTGTACGCCTCCTTTTCTACACTAACCGACAATTCTGCGTAACTGTGGTCCACTTCACTGAGATATATCTCTGCAAATGTTTCCGTCTTGCTCTATTCCGCCCATCGCAGGAAAATACCTCTCCCATGCTTCGGCAATGAACTTTGTCCTGGTCGTACTGCGGCTACGTTATTCGCGCAAACTTCTGTTTCTCGTTTGCCTATTTAACTCCCTGTTTCTTCAACGCGTTTGCTTTCTTTTGGAATCACCACCGGTGACCTTGCCTTCGCGCTACATGGCCTACCCTTTCTCATGCCCGTTTTTTTACTTAGCGCCCCATAACTTTTCCACAATTCATACCTTATATCATCCCCTATACTTATATTTCATCGCGCATTGATTATTCCCATAATGTTGGAATAATTCAATGTCATACCAGAAGCTGTCACAAATCCTTTATTCCCAGGGGCTCAACGGAACCACCTTCCCGGCACAGTCATTTCTATCAAGGACAACCTAAAATTTCGTTCCACTGTTTCAAGCATCATCACTCTCGGACTCAATCGATCAATCAGATAAATGCCTTAACTAAGCACATTTTACTGCCTCATTTTTTTACGGAACGTTGTGTTTATTAACCACTCCCTTTTGTCATACTGCTGTCTTGAGGGTACAATAGAATGAAAATTAAACTTCCCCGCCCCTTCTGTGGTGGTCACGTGAACGTGCGGCAGAGAAATAATGAACGATTCTTCGGTTTCGTACCATTGCCTTCGTTTAGCCTTACAAAACCGTCGATTCTGGCGTGAATTAGAAATTCCGTACTGGCGGTGTTCCAAGAGTCGCCCATCAAGAGAGGCTTCCGCGGAAAGCCTGGAGGGGAACTCGGGGTGTGGAGAGCGAAACATCGGCCCGCCGTGTGTCAGACCTGAGAGCGGCTTTCGTTTTCACTTTCAGGGCACGTATACCGGGCTCGCTAGATAATGCGTAGCATCAGTGTCTTGCTTGCGCCGCTGCCAGCGGCCTGAAAGGAGTGGCCTGCTCCTGTGCTCGGGTTGCAGTGAGCAGAGGCACGTGGGAGTAACGAAGGAACAGCGCGTGTTTGAGCTCAGCAGTGCCGTCTCTCTCGTATATGCTTTTGTCCCGGCGCAGCTCAACCTCTACTGGGAACGAAGAGGAAACGAGCAGGAAAAAAGAAAGAAACGGAAGATATATGTGGATCGCAGCCTGACAATGAGCGGGATAAACGACTCGTCGCTGAAACAAGAGGCTTATAAATGTGCGGCCCGCGCTCGGTGGAAGCTCGGAGGCCTTTCCTCAATCATACCGGGCTTCCGGTGCTTTGTCTTTGCATTATGTCACGGGTATGCACAGAAGCCCACCCCTTCTGATTTAATTATGCCTTCGGTGTCTTCTTCTTTCTTTGTCACCGAGTATTCCCGTGACATCCGCACGAATGACGCATATTAATGCCCCCCCCCCTCCCCCCTTAATTTTTTCCTCACTAGTAGCGAATATTCTTCTGGAATGGAGGAGAAAGCCCGCTACAGAGCACCGAGCAGACACTTTTCATCTGGCGGTTAGCTCAGCGTGGTGGAAAACACACGAATATTGGTTGCTACGAGCCCGCGATCAAGTGCTCACGCATTTTGCTCGGTCTCAATGCAGGTTCAAACAAGGTTTCATGGGTGCGAGTTTCCCGGTTTCTAACTTCCGCGAAATTCGTCACCGTGTGAATGTTTGCAGTGAGCTTTTCGTTTCTGGGAGCCTACGGGGGAAGTATTTGTCTTTATTCGATTAAGCTGAAAGGGTATGGTGATTCGTGTAGAAGCTTGGGAAAGCAAAATAAACAAGCTTTTTAACTGCCATCTTTGAAGACGTGTCAGCACTCATGCGCGTTTTGTTGTTAGACGCTGGCTGTCCGCGTGTGGTGTAACTGGCGCGCTCAAGAGACTGAAAGCAAAAACGTGAGTAATGAAAGTAAATGTTCTAGTGAAAAAATATTGCGGTAGCTTTTTTGAGGAGGCTGACAAGGGTCACAGACAAAAGAGAGGCGGCTTTTTGGAGGAACGCATTAAATGCCTAGACGCCTTATAAGCGCCCTAGGCTGTTCCCAAGTAAGAAGAAGCCATGTACTCGAGGGCGCCGCGTTGTCGTCGGCGTTTTTCGACGCGCTGTCAACAGCTGTCGTATGCACATCGCGCGACGCGGGGTAAGCACTTAGCAGCGCCTGACTGCTCCGCTTTCTTGACAAGTTGACGCGGCTACAACTCCCCTGTACCGAGCGCTCGTCTTTGCGCTCTGATGCGTGTGCTGAACTTCGTTACAGCGTAATCGAATAAGCAGACACAGTGGCTATCCATAGTTTCTTTCTTTCTGCTGCTGCTGGTGACACTCATCATGCGCTGTTCTTCCGTTTGACGCTCTCAGACGCCACCTATGAAGAACTGTCTGCAAATGTGTAACGTTGATACAAAGTTATTTCAAGGCACTCCAAATTTTATTGCCACGAAAATGACTTCAAATAGTTTATTGTACGTATGTTATTTAAAGTATTCCTAATTAAGTTGTAATTATTTATCTGTTCATACTGAACTCAATGTTCTCCGTTTTAGTATAAATAGAATTAAATCTCACGGTAGAAATATAGGGCCGATTCATTTTCGGTTATGCCCATTTCGCGCAAATAAAAATACACTGCTGACGTGTCTCACAGAAAGCAGCCCGTCGAACGACTGGTCGAACGTGGTAGAGCCTTCAGCAATGTCATCGCATACAACAGTATGCTACAAAACGAAATTAAATCATGACAAATTTATCAGTGCATACCGAAGAAGTACGCAGATATTTTGGCACTCTACTGGAAGCAGAGGAAGTGGTACCCGCCAGCACACAAGAGTCTGAGTAGGGAACAAGCGGGGACGTGGAGGAGACTACAAGCCGAAACTTACCCACACGGAACATTGATGCATGCTATGTATCCAGAAACTTTCAGGCGGGACTGCAAGTTTTGCCCTCCAGAGAGGCGCACCACATGGTGCTGGAGTGTCGCAACAATCCGGACATACCACCGTCGTCACCGCCAAGTGCTAACGCAAACGAAGAGAAAGAAACGGATAACGAGGAATCATTTCAAGACAAGTAGGAGGCTTTGCTGGTGACGCAAGACCCTGACAACCAGCTATGATTGGTGAACCGGGCTCTAGTGGCGCCAGTGAGCCATGGCTACCTGGACAGAGGAGGCCACCCACCTTATAGGACTGAAGTACAAAGAGCCTGGTCCAAATGAAGTTCATTTCATTCATTCATTAGACAGACTTAGTTGCACGTCCGCAGCAGCCGTGCGGACGTGGCCTGCCAGCCATTCGCAATGGGAGGCGGCGTGCGTACGGCTGCTGTGGACACACAACTAAAGCTGTCTATTGTTGAATACAGCGACAAGCGTGCCACAAGACAAAGACGTGGACAAGGAATGAAGTGCAAGCGAAATTTTTAAAGCGAAACATTTCTTAGCGAACTTCGGCGACTTTGAGCGTTTCTTTCTATCTATCTATCTATCTATCTATCTATCTATCTATCTATCTATCTATCTATCTATCTATCTATCTATCTATCTATCTATCTATCTATCTATCTATCGATCTATCTATCTATCTATTCGGGCGCCTACGACTTGTAGCTATCCTGGCCGTTTAAATAATGGTATCAATACCAAACTTGATTGATTGATATGTGGGGTTTGACGTCCCAAAACCACCATATGATTATGAGAGACGCCATAGTGGAGGGCTCTGGAAATTTCGTCCACCTGTGGTTCTGTAACGTGCGCCCAAATCTGAACACACGGACCTACAACATTTCCGCCTCCATCGGAAATGCAGCCGCCGCAGCCGGGATTCGATCCCGCGACCTGTGGGTCAGTACCTTAGCCACCAGACCACCGCGGCGGGGCAACACCAAACATGGTATGGCATAACATGACTATATGAAGAACACATTTGAGTAGTCACAACATGAAAATCATGACATGTATGTCATGAATGTCATGATTTACATTTCATGGTCCTGCAGCTCTTGCGGTGGTTTCGTTCACGTGGCATGTTGCAAAACTGGTATGGCACGGCATGACTGCATGGCGAACACAAGCGACAGACCCTAACATGAATATCATGACACTGCTGTCATGTAACATCATGACTACATGCGACGCTCATGATGCGCTCGTGGCTGTTTCGCTAGTGTCACATATACCAAATTTGGTATCACAGTGCGTGAATGGAAGACAAAGGTATGTGACTGGTGCAATCATGATAATCATCAGATGCGTGTCATGTAACAACATGACTACATTCCACGCTCATGATGCGCTCACGGCCGTTTCGCTAGCTTCACATGTACCAAACTCGGTATTACGCGACGCGAACGGAGGAAATAGGTAAATGACACATCCAAACATGATAATCACGACATTCGTGTGACGTAACAACATGACTAAATGCCCTTTCTGGTTCAAACATGACTAAATGCTTTTTCTGGTGGTGTACCCTTTCTTGTCCGTGTTTTTCCGTGCTAAACTTACGTTGTTATAGATCAGTACCAACGTGCTCTCTCCTCCATTTGTCTTCATTCATGATCCGAAGCACTATGCTTTGCTCTAATTTTAAATTGCTGTATTCGCTTCCTGAACCCGCAGAAATTTATAATTTTACCAGGGGTGAGCAGTAGCATTTATCCACTCTCTGTACCTGTGTGCGATGATGATAACTTTGTTAATGCCTGCACACATTTCGGTGGCATATGCCTGGTCGTTGGGCTGACCGTGTGCCTCCTTCATATTTAGTGAACCAGTGGCGAGTACGTGTTTTTACCCAATGCCCGTGGCACATACCTGTTTATGATGTTAGGTTTTGGGATGGGGTGAACAAGGAATGATTCTCTAAACAACTTCAATGTTTAAACAAGGGGCACCATAAAGCTCTGTCATTCATTTAAGTTTGGCGCTACTAGTGCAAAGCTGCTCTCATTTCTTTCTTTGGTCCACAATGAACACGAGCATCGCTCGAACACTTAAAATCTGCAATATGAACAGACAAATGTTTTCCATGTTCGAGGCCTTGCCAAAAAAATGCACATCTGAATTTTCCCGTACAATCAGCAACGGCCGAATATATGGTTGGTGAGACTAATATTCAAGCAAATTGTAATATTCATACAACAGACGACTTACGAGTGTCACGCAATCTTATTTTTGAAGTCAAACATAGCTAATACTTACCGTTAGGTTCGGTTGTACTTCACGGTTACTACATAATAAATTTTAGTACACATGTATGCTGCTTTTTCTGTAACCTACAATCATTTACTGTTCATGGTTGCCCCTTTTGGTCACTTTGCGCCAATATCGCTACAGATTTCAGGCTAGTTGCATCACGAATAGCATTTCACTACTTGACAATTTTGGCGGCTTCTTTGTTTTCTTGATTTGAAAGGAATGATTATTATCTTCTATTGAAGCTGTTTATTAGTGAGTATGCTCACTCAGAACACGGTGACGAAGTTGTCTCCAGTTTCCAAATTTTAATATGAACTTGCAATATGCGCAAAACAAACAAACAAAAAAGACTTTAGGGTGCGTGGCTGGCACCACCTTAGTGGTTTTGAAGTCCAAGAGACCTCACTCTAGGGAGAACTGTTACATCATGGTTTTATGTTGTAGACCGCAAATCGCCGAAGGCAAACTTAAGCTGTAATTGCAAGTGAACAGCACAATGAAAAGCGCTCCACATAAGTGAAGTCACTCAATCGAAGACATGAGAATTTTGATTTCTTACAAACTGATTGCGTTATTTCCCAGAATTAGGCACGGACTGCCACACCAAAATAATAGCTGCTCGTACTTCACCAGTACACATGAAACGATTGCGGAAGGGTCTACAATTTGCGCCCCAATCCCAGAAATTGTGATTATGAGCGCACTCAAGCCATACGCATCTTTATTATCGCCTCGAGGCTGGTACTTTTAGTCTTTTTCCAGAAAAGTCACACAGGGCTTCAAGTGAGTTCCATTGTTTCAACATTCCAAGGAACTTGCACAAAATGCAAGAACTTTAGCAAAATCACCGATAAAATCAACAATTTGGGGTTTAATCTGTACAATTGTGATTTAGAAGGATTCCTATTGTATTATTTATTTATTTATTTATTTATTTCACCAAAGTGCAGTCTTGAAGGGATATCGTTAAAGTTGTAGCAGAATAAAAAAAGATTGCAACACAAAGTGTCCAGAGCCGTACGATCAGTGGTTGTTAATGTACAAATTGAATTGATCACGTTGAAAAAATTAACATGGCTGGCTAAAGCGCTCGGTAAATTGGTAGTTCGACAGAAAACTATTTACACCATTGATTGATACCCATTTGATCGGAGATTAAAATGCGACATGTTCAACTCATGACGATGTTTGGCGGATGTTGTTTTTCATGGTTACGATGTTGTTGCTGAGTAAAGAAAATAGGGAACCGTCATTGAGAGCTTAAGGAGACTTCAAAGATTACAGATGATGGCGAGAAGAGAGAGAGTAGTAAGCTTAAGACTGTGCAAACCTATACCATGAAGCAACAGTCGAGAAAGTATACCTAAACATTGTTTACATGCTCATAAAAATAAATGGCAATGTGAGAGGATCACGTTGCATAACTGAGAGGTTCCTTTTCACAACGAATGGGTTTACAAATCTTATTTTGCTCATTTCAACATTGAGGCTGTGGTAGCTTGCCGTGATTTGTGTGGTTTCCCCATAAACAAGGAACATCATCATTAACCGACACGTGCTCTCTTCGTCTTCTCCCTCATCATCGTCTACACCTTCTGCTTTGTTTCCTAAACGCAAACGCCAATTTTTTTATTATCTTTAGGCAAAAAAAAACTAAATGCATTGTCGATTGAGACCAAAACACCTGAGGCTCGTGTACTTATATTTTGTTTAACGTTAGAAAACCCCAGAAAGTCAAAATTTTCGTAGCCCTCCACTGCAACGTCTGTCATATATATATCGTTATTTTAGAACGTTAGACTTCGATAAATATTCTCATTATCTTCGCATAACTAGAAACAACTGTCTCTTACGGGTACGGATGGGAGAAACTGCTGAATCGATAAGCCAGGGTGCGCCAGCAAGCGTCCGCCCGTTAGCATAGAGGAATATAGTATATTAAGAGTGTCCACTGGAGCCTTTTCGCGGCCCAGGAAAAAGAGCCTGACCTACTGCTAGATGGCGTACCGATTCTCGCTTTTATTTCTCTATTAACACATGTATCGGCCTTATTAGGAGTACAATGAATACTCAAGTTTGGCATCTGTTTTTTGCAAAGAAGAATTTTTTTTAATTTGTGCAATTTTTCCGTATCTGCTCCACATCATGTCCCGCTGAGGACTTTCAATGCCTTATAACAGAAAACCGCGAAGTATGATTAGAAAAATGTTGTCTTTCTGCATTTGGTTTGCACAAAAAGGCACATTCATGTGGTTTAGATGTGCTGTACATGTATTTCCGTCGCGAAACCATGGTTGTGTAGCCTAGTGGAAAAGACGCTCGCTCTCGGAGCATGAGGTTGCGGGTTCAAATCCCATCGTCGGAAAGAAGGAAATTTTGTTATCTTATTTATGACATTATCGGGTCTCAACAACCACTCGTGGCGCTGAAAGGAGCGTAGTAGCTGGGTCGCAGGGCCCTACGGGAGCGTCCGCTCTTTATGTAAGTTTCTCTATGCCGTTAGTGGGAATCAGAGGGGTATGTAGTCTTGCTCTGATCTTCATCTTCGAATTGCCTACTGCAGGTGCAATCGTGGAGTTGGTCTACGAGATCATCATTCCTTTTTCAGATCAGCGTACAGCCCACTAAGCCTCCGTAAGGCTACACGTGAACCCAATCATCTGTTTATTTCATTCGTGCTTTTGCTGCTGCTGATGCTCATTAAATGATCAGCAGCAAAGGCATTGTCCTCGTCAGCCGGCATCGAGGACACTTGCTTCCGAAATCCAGCATTGCGTAATATAAGGCTAGAAATGATGTGTTAATTGTTCTATACTACCCTATAATTTTTGTTCGTAAATAGTTACCACATTGTACATAATTGTAAATCTAGGATGACATATTTTAAGTAAGATTAAGTAATTTTAGTTATTTTAAGTAATTTTTCCTGTTTTAAATTTATACGACCATTCCCTCTGTAATGTTTTTTTTTTTTTTGCCTTGAGGGCACCAATACCAAAAATAAAATCTGAAACATGTCAGAGTGCTTTGTTATACGTAGGCCTTTAAAATACCCTTTCGCTGAAACGTTCACAGGTTTTGATGCTTGGCGTGATCCCGCCCCTCAACCACGCAACACTACGTGCGTTGAGAAGCCTGCTTCCACTGCGTGACATTCATATAGTTATTTTTTTTGTTTTCTTCATTTGTCAACGCAATTTCAAGTATTACTAACTTTGGAGTAGAGCACGTGCTTGCCACGCAGACTGCCAGGCCTCGGTTGTCACTCGAAACAGACCATTTTTATCACCTATTTAGTTAGCAGCCTTCTTAGTTTTTCCGTCACGGACAAGACGATGGTTTCTCGCTTTCATCTAAAGGCACCGATATTGACGCCGATGCCGGCACCGGGATTTCTTCGAAAACAGTTCTTTAATGCTATCGCGTTAAAATTTCGAGCATTTAGTGGTACTGCCACACATTTTAACTCGCATCTAATTGGGGCATTCGAGTATTCTTGCGTTCTTCTGTAACTGTCTGTCCTACTGAGACTGCAGGCGAGCTAGGGTGAATTTGTTGCTGGCGAGAATATTATTATCTGTCATCGGTTCTACCATACAACTATTTCTTCATTGATAACCAGCATAGCATTAGCACGTTCCGGCCCATTCGTTATCTTGAAGATTTTGTCTGTTCATCACGAGTTATTTGCATAGACATAGATTTCTCCAAAAGCTTGGTGTCGCTAAAATTGGAACAGACTGCGCACTTCAGTCTTTGGCACATCGGTTTGATAGCGCGTGGCCAGCAGGATGTAAAGGGCAGAAACAGTCAACACGTTCGGCATTTTATACGATTTTCCCAATCTACGGGTCTCACTCCCGGAGGTTGCCTGTATGATGCAACGCGGCCCAGCATACTCTTGAAGTATCCGGTTCGTCCTGCGACGTGGTGAGAAGCCAATCGTCTGGAGGCTGGTGCTGTCTAAAACGCACTTACACATATCGTCGCAAAGCAGGATTTCCTTTGTGCACACCGCCTACAGTTATTACCAAATGGCAACACTCTCGCAGGCCTTGAAAGCGAATACGCCCTCTACGCTTACCTTCGTACGATAAACCTTTCGATTTTTCGGAAATACTTCAAGGTCATAATATAACACACGCATTCAATGTTTTCTGCTCGTATGCAGGCTGCGGACGCACGCTCATGCCGCCGCTCATTAGAGTATTAGAGCGTATCGGCCCGGCATGTCGCCTCGCGCTGGCTCCAATGTGGAGCAATCATCCATTGGCCCGGAGCGGTCGGCGATATTGAATTACTCGAGTGTGATGACTCACTTTCGATTCGCGTCACGTGCTCGCTCGACGTCACCGCGCGCAGAAATTCGGACCGAGAGCGGAGCTCATACGCGTGTCCCCAGCGGGGCCGCTCTGTTTATGGGTTGCGTTCCGACCGCCTTGACCTTCGTCGCCAGTTGCCTTTTGTCTAGTTGGAAAAAGCTGCCCGCGGGGCACAATGGACGTTTTCTACAAGAAACCAGACAAAGGCGGATTTACCGCCATGTTTGTCTCTTTTTAACTTTCCGCATCTTCCGAGCTTTATTTTTTTTTTATTGCGAGCGGCCAAGCGTGTAACCGCTGTTACGAGCGATATATCAACGACGTCCTTGACGCAACGCGCGTCGCGCCGCAAGTTTGTTCTTATCTTTAACACCGTCCTGGTTTGGGCGCACGCCTAACGGCGCGAACCACCGGAACTTCGCGTGCGCTGCCAGCTTCCGTTATCCTCGAAATGGCCAAAAATGCAAACATCGCAGGAGTTGTCTGGAGGTGTGAGTAAGGAGTGAAACAGGCACACTCTTCAACCATTTTTACTTCGAATGACACTTATAGGAGACCAATGTCAAAAGATAAATAAGTAAAGGAACTATAGAGGAGATAAAGTTGGCGCGCCTGCGCAGGAGGCTAACGGGAGGGCGTTTATTCATTGCGGTTGTGTGACGTCACAGCTAGCCGGCGACAGGCAAGCTTCACGCGCGTCCGATGCCATAACCTTGTGGGCTTCGGGCCGGACGTCGACTCGTCGTAGTCTGGCTTGCGGCGCTTGATTGAGAATGCGGAACGCGTCTGCTGAGATGGTCTGCGCAGATATAGGCGAGATTTCTGTACCACTCTCTCTCTCTCCTCCGAGACGCGAAGGTTCTGCACACCCCGTTCACGTTGAGTCGATGAGCGCGGTAAGAAGGGGCGCGCTCACACGGATCTTTTGCAACCGAGAAATACACTTTCACCTCGGCGGCAATCTCCAGCGGGACTCGTTCTGTTCGACGGAGGCACCCGCTCGCGCATCGGGATTGGTCACCCGATCACGCCCGTTATAAAACCGAGCGACGAGGGTGAACACCTTGCCACATCCGACATGAAGGCGCAGCAGGTAAGCGGCGAACTTCGACTGCTTGACAAGTGCGGTCGCGGTGACCACCGGGCTTTTTCTAGATGTGACATCTGCACATTTCAAGAAGGCACAAGACTGGATTAACAGATGCGCGTTGTTTCCTGTTTATTTCAGCAATTGGCATCCGCACTGCTAGCCCTATTTGTTTGTGTCCAAGGACAGGAGTACTTCCCATATGGCGCGGGTCTCAGTGGAATTCAAACAGGTACGTCCGTCTGTTGGTGGCTAAGCATTTTTTATGCATGGCGTCGCAATCCTTGTCGCGGCGTCGATAGTGCTAGCACACTAAACGTGTGATATCTGTTTTCCCCACGCAGGTCAAGTTCCAGCTGCAAATATTATAAGAGCACCGCCATTACCAAATGCCCCTCTCAGCTCCGGCCCAGCACCAAATCTGAACTTACCTCTTGGACGCTCATACAAGCAACCCGAAGGAGCCTATGGCATCGGCTCTGTCGTTCGAAATGGCCGCGTTTCCATTCCTCCTGGTGCCACAGTCGCTGCCAATGGTAATGGAAGGCTCACCGACGCGCTCGGCCTTGGAAGCCTGTACATTGAAAGAGGCGCCAACGGTGGCTCCCTGACATCTCCCGGTCGGCTTGTTCGCATACAAAAGAGATCTGCTGATGAAAGCCGTGGCGGGCGCTTTTACTACAGTGAAGACGTCAGCACCGCCGCCTCTGAGCTTAGCGGGGCTGGAGTCTTGCCCAGGCATGACAAACAGGATTGGCATGATCGTACAAGTCTGTACAAGCTCGCGAAGGAAGCTCTCAAAAAAAATCCGCGTAAGGGAATCTCGTTTAAGAAACCAGAGGGAAGATATGGCGTCGGCTCTATTTTTGATGGCGTGAACCCACCTTTTCGTAGTGATACTGAGAAGTACAAGACATTTGAAGGTAGAGTTGGTCGAAAGTATTCGGTTGATGAGCATGTGCCATTCTCACCAGAAGCCCTGAGAGTTCTTGTGGATCGTACCAAAGGAGTATCCTACAAGAAGCCCGAGGGTGGATACAGCGTTGCTCCGTTGTTCGACAGGGAGACGTTATTCAATCCCTTCATCTATAGGCGCCACAGGAGGCAAGCCGTTGGCTCTGGCTCGGTCACCGCTGTTGTAGTCGAATTTGACAAGGACACCGATGCACCGGCCCCACCGCGCTCACCTCCAACCAGTAGTTTCGCTCCTGTCGTAGGATTCACGGTCCGAGAACCGGAAGGTGGTACTCCAAGCAAGCACATCCTCAAAAACGTCATCTACAGGAAGCGCCCAGGAAGCATTAAACCGGCGGTTTCCCAGGATGCGCCACCAACCAAGCCGGTGCTGAGAATTCCAGACAGCATCCAACTACCACCATTCGTTGGCGGGTCTCAAAAGAGTGGCGAGAAGTCGCCTGACACTAAGACCGTTGCTGTACACGTACCTTCACAGGAAGACACTCGGCCGAAGCCTACCGTCTCCAAAAAGACTACCTCTACAGCAACTATCGAGTTTCGACCAACCTTCCCTGTAGGGCACACCAAGCCGGCTCTTCCTCCGCTGCAGAGACCATCAACTCCCCGCCACTCCAAGGCTTCGCACTCCGACACTGACAACAGCTCCCCCAAGAAGGCGCCTCCAAAATCGACATCAGAATCGCACAAATTGGCTACAACACCTCTGGTTGCTGTGCCGCCTGGACAAGTGGTTTACAATCGACAGCTCGCTGGATCAGTGCCCGTGCAACCGGTGCGAAATGTTGCACTTCAGTCCAGACCTCCCGCCACACCGACGCAGACTTTGAGACCAACGCCGATGGTGCAACGAGTGCCCACGCAGCCTCAGCTTCACGCAGCACGGCAGCCCACCCCTCGAGTACACCCGCACATTCAAGGACAGCCCAACATAATCGCTGCAGCACCTGCCCAGTCAACGGTCCAAGTACAGCCGACCGTCGTCGCCGCTGCACCACCTACCGCACCAGTGCCGCAGATCCAAACGATCGCAGCGTCCCCTTATCCGGGGGCATTGTACCAGCAGTACACCCCTTTGGACCCAAACACGTACCAGGTGGTCCAACCAGCACAGTACCAAACATTCCAGCACTCGCCCTACACGCTACCTTACGCTGCTATTGTCGCTGATCCCTACAACCAAGCCAGGATTGTGCGATCAACTGTTGGAAGGCTGAGGCAACAAGCTTCACCGTATCACTCATCTTCGGTCTACGACTTGACTAAAAGGATAATCCAAGGAGTACACTCGTGAACGTCCAGATCTCGATCCAAGTGAGTACTTGGCCACGTCACTCGCTTGGCGGAGTCCTTTACGCGTCCGCTCTTTCTCGCTTCCGTTCGATTATTCAAATTGTGAAACTTTCTATATTTCTTAGAACGGAGCACACTCAATTTCGCTCTGCAGTTATCGGTAGCTGTGCGTGCCTCAGTATGTTTAATTCAGCTCCGCTCGTCTGACGGCTTTTCCTTATTCGTGCTTGGGGAATTTCTGCGTCCGCTTAAGTGTTCATCGGTGCGGTTCGTTTCACGCGCACAAAGACATAAATATGAATGAGATTCGCGGAGTCCGCTCTTATATCTGGTCACTGTCGAAGCGGGAAATATTGCAAGAAAAAAAAAACGCACTCCGTCCCCCTTTTTTTGTTTTATGTTTATTGATTCCTGGAAGCCGCGTCTAATTAAGCTAAAATTACTCTATGCACAGCTGTTCTTCCTTCGAAACCAAGTTGGTCCGAATATGTTGTTTTTATTGAAAAAAAAACTGACAGACTGTGTTCCAAGAGAATCTGCCATTTATGAGCATACTCCTAATAAAGCTAGCTTAATATAAGCATGAGTTCTTCACAACTTGATATTTCCTCGATTGCCGCATCAAAATGCTTTCCCTTCAGTATTCGCAGTAAACCAGTCTTGTCAATTCGTTCGGGCGACATTTCTTCAAGGCAATACTATTATGCGCTTACTGGATAGTGCCACAAACACTGCAGTTTAGCATTGTTGTTGTTAATTTGGGTATTAATGTAGGAAGTTGGTTAGGAAATCATCACCGCCGGCTTTCTCGGTCTTCGAGCTCACTTCGATACAGTTTCCAACTTCAACTTATTGATTGCTATCAATTACGTATGTTGCAAGGAAGCAAAAGTGACGCTGTCTGATTCCTACACCACCCACACACACAAATATATATCGAACGCGTTATTCGAAGGTCGTAGGTTCGATTCCTGCTCACGGCTGGTTATTTTTTCATCCACTTTTCTTTCTTCTTTCTTCTTACTTACATTCCATTGGTTCTAATAACTTCCCCTGTACATTCCTTGGCATTACTGTCTGTTAGATCTCATTAATTATATATATATATATATATATATATATATATATATATATATATATATATATATATATATATATATATATATATATATATATATATATATTGAAGAAGTTTTTCCAATGGGCCAAACGTGCTTGGGAAGAGAAGAAACACAACTGAGCGGTTGTCTTAATTCTATTACTAACGGTTTCGACCGGTGACCGGTTTTCGTAAGGATGTGTGTGTGTGTGTGTGTGTGTGTGTGTGTGTGTGTGTGTGTGTGTGTGTGCGTGTGTGTGTGTGTGTGTGTGTGTGTGTGTGTGTGTGTGTGTGTGTGTGTTTGTGTGTGTGTGTGTGTTTGTGTGTGTGTGTGTGTGTTTTATTTTACAAAATAGATACCTGCGAACAGCTAACTTGTTTTTTTTTTCTTTTCAGAGCATCATCGACTGTACAAAATCATCAAAGCGCTCATCTGCTGAAATAAGCCATCATTCAAAGTGAAATAAGCCATCATTCATCATTCAAATCTCAAGCAGCTAGAAAAGGCAAAGTGACAAGAAATTTCACTGCTTTATCTCATTGTCTTCATTTCTTAAGTTTATTCGTTTATTGTACTGAATAAATTATTGTTTAGGTTGCTCGCCTGTGGTTGTCTCAAATTTATTCCCTGTTATAAACAACAACGTGGTGACTCAAAAGTACTGAACTTTAAAAGTTCAGTCGTAGTACTCGAATTATCACTCGCGCTAGAAGTTATACAGTTCATAACTGCGGACCATAAGCTATGTCAACTAAGCATAAAACGTTAACACGCGTTTATGATTGATTTAATCTCGCTTGAGTTACATCCACAATTTACAATTGAGTGGGACGGTTTATCAATAATACGGTGCAGAATCACGAGAGTTATTCAAGTAGATCTTGACAGTGAGACTTGATGGCACTAAGCCCACTTGATGCTTGTCCAGTAGGAGGGAATACATAAAATAAAAGCACTTTATCCTGGTGGCTCATATTTAAAGTGTCTTCATTTGCAAAGTGAAAAAATGAACAACAAGAAAATACTTTATTCTGGTTGCTCATCTTTAAAGTGTCTTGATTCGCAAAGATAAAAAAGCTATACGTTTTTTTTTTACCTTTAACTTATAGATTTGAATTGTTTTTCCACTTGAGGGTATCGTAGTATACAATTGAATGTACATTCATATCTATTAGAGCTCCATCTAGACTATATTGACTACAGTTGGCAAACGAGGAAAACACTGAGCAACAAGACAGCTTGAAGCTGTGTAATAGTATTAGATACATTGTCACTAAACCTGTATATGCAAGAACTAAGTACTAAACACAAAATACTCACAGGAGAGCGCAGAAGTTATGCGAAAAAGGAAAACTGGACCAAAGAAACACAGCGGTGATGCTTCTGCGCTTCCCGTTGGATGGTGCCAAACCACCTGTACAATGTGCCATCATGCAACTGTACAACGCAAGGTCATGTGACTTTATGTAGTGTTAAATAAACGCGCCTTTGAAAGCTGCCTTTTTCGCCTAACTTTGTGCTTGCTCTGTCTATACCACGCAACACCTCTGCAAACTATACTTCTCTCACGCCGGAAATCTACGCACGATTTTCCGGTAGCAAACAAGGCCAAACTGTTGTCGCCGTATAGCACCGGAGGGCTGGTCCAGTTTTTTAAGAGGTCCCTAGGTCGCGAACGGCGACAACTTGCGCGGTGCCACCTTTTATTCTGGTTTTAATCTGGTTGATCGAACATACGGGATAGATCCTCGACTCCATTAGGCAATATATACCTTCAGCCAACCGTCTGATCAACGAGATTTAATTGAACTGACGGAACCAAGTGGGCTCAGCCAAATGAGTTCACCGGTACTTACTGCAGTACAATGGTTTGTCTTGCTATTGGAAATATTCGCCGAGCACCGCATTCTGACGCCATGTAAAAATAAGCCATTCACCTACTGCCATGTTGCAATAAAAACTTCGAAAGCTTTTGAACTTTGTCGAATTTTTTCACTTATCCATAAATTATGGTATCACGTCCTTGGTACAATTGTTTTTTTCACCCTGTTCCATCACCACCGAATATCAAACGTGGATAGCTCTAACGAGAGTTGTATGCAGTTTAACGTTGGACATGTACTGCAGTTTACTTTACAGAAATATGAATAGGAAAATCTGGTGCAGGACCTTTCATTCAAAATATTTTTTTTTTCATGCAAATGCTTTGCATATAGCCTGAATCCATCAGCTCTATCGATTACCAAAGGGTGTAATATCCTTCACACACAGATGAAATGTGACAGCAATATAAAATACAGTCGCGCGTCTCAGTTTTGAATTCGTGGGTGCGGAGTGCATCAGAGCTTACACATTCGTTTTCGCTCTGTGAAGGAGAATCGTTCTGCTCGACGGCCCTGCCATGGTGGTCCAGTGGCTAAGTATACTCGGCTGCTGACCAGCAGGTCGCGGGATCGAATCCCTCCTCTGGCGACTGCACTTTCGATGGAGATGAAAATGCTGTAGGCCCATGTGCTCAGATTTGGATTCACTTAAGGAACCCCAGGTGGTCGAAATTTGCTGAGCCCTCCACTACGGCGTCTCTCATAGTTATGTGGTGGTTATGTGACGAAAAACGTCACATATCAAATCAAAATCGTTCAGCTGAATGATGAAAGGTTCACGCATAATTTCCCCTTGTGGAGACGAGCAATGAAATTTTCATAACAGATATTTGCACTACCAGAATGTGATATTTTCTTGTTTATTTGTGTAGAGTGGACCACAACTATTCTGCGGGAGAGATCGGGAGATAAAGCAAAACGCGGAAGTAGTTAAATCAAAGTTCTTCAAGGAGGTGGCTTTCAGAGAGAAGGTTTTATTGTCGAACATTAGTCATTGAAGACAATGCCATTACGCTCCATGGTGATTCGTGGACTGGGCTGTGACAAGCTTGCATTAGATAATGATGTTTTGTTACACAGTATGTTTCGGCCTGCGAGTTTTTCTGTCTCTGTATCTTATCCTCATCATTAAAAGGTTGGTTTCTAAATTTTAAAGTAAACTATACTACAACACCCCTTACTGTTCCAATCTTCTCGTTGTGTTACGACCACCATTGGTGCAACACATAATTTCTTGCCTATAACCGCCAGTTATAGCTACCGCACGTTTTGAATGCCAGCCTTTCCACATGTTTAACGTAAAGTATCTATCGTGGGCAGCGGCCAAAATGAAACACACAAGAAAAGGAAACAGAGCAACCACTTGTCCTAGTTTCTCCTCTTGGGTGTTCTCATTTCGTGCGCTGCGCAGGACGAATGAGTTCCAAATCGCCCATTTTCTGGTTCTGCTAATGTAATCAACGGTTCTCACGTGAATAGCTCAGTTACGTGAGAAGGTGCAGTGCCATCTGTCGCTTCCGTCTCAAAGTATGCTTGCGTCAGTTCATCCACTCCCCCAAAGGCGGCCCTAGCTTCGGTTACACCAGCTCCTATTTCCTGTATTCCAAGACCTTCTCACCTTGTTCCAACCCCTTCGGAGTACAGCTAGACTTGTACGAGAGTGCATGGCGGAGAGGTGACCTGGCGACCCGATTTTCCCGCCCCTTTGTGTCTTGTGTCTTCCGAGCTGCTCCTGCTGCTCTTAAAAGGGCGGCGTTCCTTAGTCCTTTAGACCCGCGTGCAGCGACACTAACACAAAAGAAAAGCATGCACGTTGGTAATTTAAACTTCGCCGCACTTTCCATTGAGACCCTGCATTTCCGAGTGTACATAAAAAAAGACAGAAAAATAAAAAAAAAACAGAAAAAAGACCAGCAGGGTCTCTCATGCATACGACTAAAAAAACTTGAAGGTGAAAGCCACCTTTTTTTACAGCAGAGCTGTTATCGTCAACGTTTGTCATGCATCGTAAATAGAAAATTATCGTCATCATGAAGTGTTAGTTTGCTTCCTTGAAAATATGGCACATACCCAATCTGGAAGAAAGGCCAAGAAATCGTAGCATACATTTTATATGTGCTATACAACTATTTTTTAATGAATATATATATATAGTAAAATACCAATAATGCAAGAAAAACCACACAAAAAGAAAAAGAACTGGAGAATAAACAAAAAAAACGAATTTTAGAGATGTTGATATTTGAGATATTGAGGTGACTACACGGCCACGTTTACTTCACCTACCCATTCAGAATCCATGTCTCAAAACACTTTTTGATGCGACACAACATTACTTATTAGAGTTGATATTTTCAGTGGGATACGTTGATTTGATTTGATTTGATTTGATTCTTTTAATCAAGGGTTTATACCCACTCTGGGGGATTGGCCATGAAAGCGTTTTCTTCGTCTTTTTCATCCTCTGCTTCTGTTCCAGAACACTTGCACCGATTTACCTGGCGTGAGATGCAATAACTCAGACGGGTGCAAGAAAGATTACCGGGAGGCAGAAATAAAGAAAAAAAGAGAGAAGGAGGAAAAGATAAATTCTTGGCGAAAAAAATATTTTTCGCGTGGCAAGACTGGAGCGCACGTCCCCAATCTCCGAATGCAAGAAGCATCGTAACCGCATGGCTGTCGAGACACTTTTTTTTTTACATGGTATTTAATACAATTGCCGTTTACGTATATACGTAGCGTACCGCTTAAGGACGCTTCGACGAATGTACAATGGACATTATAAAAGAGATTTCATACAACACTGTCTGAAAGAGTATTGGAGCAGTGGGTAGGTGCCAATAATCCCAGGACCACCACCACCTCGGCCATGGTGGCTACCCTACTCGAAGACAGAATGCAAAACCACTTGCGCATACATGCACCAGTGCGAATTCACCATGTCGCGAATCAGCTTGCCTGATATACTTGGAAACCCCGAAAATTGCGTTGCTCACAAAACGTCAGGGCTGCTGTATACGCCGATCATCTCCGGCAGTAGTGTTAAATTGTCGCATGGATCAATGAATGATCAAGCCACCATTCAAGGTGACACATAAGGTGGCTTTAATAAGTGTAGTTTTTTTTTCTTTTTTCAAGTGATCACTTTATTTCGCGCACTATGCAGAAGCATTCAGTTACACACTTTGTTATACGCTGTCGACATTTTACGACCCCAACTTCCATCTGTCTCGTTCACCCTACTTTTTTTCCTCGTTTTAACGTGCTGTATTGGGTTCATCATTCACCGGTTATTGATTACCGTACGTCTTTTTTCACAACGTATGTTAAGAACATGCAAATGAGTGTCGTAGCTAATCGACACGAGCACTACTTGGAACTTAGAATTTTATATTTGCAGTTATTTGAGACGGGAAATTACTCAGCTCTAACTTGTAATTGGGGTAATCGCGATAATGTAAAAAAAAAGTGGTAGCAATGCAAACTTCTTTATCCGCGTGCGTGAAGAAGTATGCAATGCGTGACGCGTTGTGTCGAGGCAATGCCTGGAAGCTTGTGCAAAGGCAATAACAGCAGCTGCCCCCGTTGTTTGCCTCTGCATGATTGCATCAAAACAGTGATATTCCTATCATAAACCCTTTATTTCTGTAGAACTTTCAGAACACATTTGGGCCGTACATTATTTTCAGTGTTACTTGCATTGGTAAGGATGACGACACAACAAAGGCACCGTGAACGCAGAAGCAAGTCGTGTGTGCAGTGTACCTGTCTGTCTTGTATCTTCCTCTTAGTCAGTGTCAAATAGCATGAATTCCAACATCGCCTCGTTCGTCGACTAAGACACACGTCAACCAGACGCACGTATTATCTCCTTTGTTACACAATTCCGGGGGAAGGGATAAAAAAAGTTTACAAGAGGTAAGACCATCCTCTAAAGATGCGTGTGCGCTTCTTTATTACACATATGCGAACAAGCGCTTAACCTGCTATATCTTAAGAACAGCATCAATGTCCACACTATCATAAGTATGGAATAACTGCAGTGTAGTGGCTTGAAAGCGTCATCATTTGCACAAGTCAACAACGGAGACGCTATACTGCTAACGATTGATGCGTAAAGGTTCAACATAGCAAAAACAAACTAAAGCTATATATTACGCCTACACAACTAAGTCCGTGAGCTTAGAAATAAGTACAATATACTAGAGATTTTCATTATTAACACTGACTTACATTTCGAAATTTGAATGAAGATATTACGTCATCCGTCCTGAAAATCAGCGCATTCGTGTCAAGAGCCAGGAAGCGCAATGAAAGTCGACAGATCCGGACGCAAGCGATGCTCTTTTCAAAAGAAGGAATGTGCCTGTAGGTGTAGGCGAAAGAAACACGCTAACGACAGCCGCCTCCGAAGATCAACAACACACATAGAGACAACTTGGAACGCGCGCATCACCGCCCGAAGAGTGACGACACTCCCAAAGTTCACTCTTTTTCGCTCGCTTCAATGTAGGCCGCGAAGTGAGACAAGGATGAGCTAATTTGAAGGAGCCCCAACAAAGACAAATAAAAAACGCAAGAAAACGAATGTTTTTCTTCTACGTGATTGGCGCGTGACAACATAGGAGGGAGTCATGTCGCCCTTCTCGCTGTGCTGACAAAGATGATGGTGGCGACAGAGACACTCTGTTCTTTTGTCTTAATATCCCACTTTCTCGCGCTGATTTCCACCCCTTTTTCGGAAGAGGCGAGCGACGTCGAGGCCGAGAAAGTGCTGCGGGTATAAAAGCCTCGAGTCGCCAACTTGTCGGCAGCCTCAGACGTGCTTGCCAGCGTGTGCACTCCGCCGTGCGCTTTAAAGGCGCCAAGCGAAGCGAAACCCGAGCGCTCGTTCAGGCGGAAGACTAAACCTCAAGTTTTGTATTTTTCTTTTCACCTCAGAAGTTTTGAGCAGGATCCACGGAATCTTTGCCTCTTTATCAACGCGTTTTGTCTTTTTTTTTCATCGCCTCCGAAGGTTGCGGTTTCGAGAGACGCTACAGGAATGCTGACGGTACGTAGTTCACTCTTTCACACCTTTTAACGGTCCCATTGATCAAGGGCGTAGCAGGCATTTTTTTTTTTCAGGGGTAAAGGGGGGGGGGGGACTGGGGGGCTGGAGCGTGTAACTATTCTTTAGGTTCGTGCGTGCGTCTGTATGTGTTCGGGGGCACATGCACATACCGAATCTCTAAATACTAGGGGGACGAATCCTTCCACACATAGAATTCCCCCCTCCCCATCTCCTCCATTTCCGTCGATCTGCAAATGGGTTGCACTTGCCTGCGACAGATGTTTCCACATAAGAATCGGCGCTTTCTGGCAAAACTTTGGTGTAAAAAGCTGAAAAAAGACAGAAAGACAGAACTATGGACATTGGTGTTTTGTTCTACTTTCTTATTGTAATACCGAGCACGCACGTAGCCAGGACTTCTTTACAGGGGAAGGGGGGGGGGCAAAGCTCAATTTTTTTAAACAAAGCCTTTTCATATTGCGAATAGAAAGAGATTTGGCCGAAAACATGGCCGACTTGGTGGATATCGAAGAAGGGGAGGAGGGGAGGGTTGCTTATATTGCCAATGCCTACTTGCCCAATGCCGGGCTTTAGTACATTATCCTATGCTTATATCCAGATGGCACTCACGACTGTGTATGTTCGGAGTCCCGCGCATTTTAAAAGTCTTGTAAGCAGTGTTTTGATTTTTGGGATAACACAACGCGTTAATAGTGCATAGCTGGTGCAGTCTGTACTATTCTCGTAGATGGGTGGGCGCGAAAATTTGGCACGTAGTAATAAGGACATACGAGCAATCTTACCACAAAAGCGTGTCTCTTGCAATAGAGGCGAAGTGCAGCAGGCTCATGTACTTAAATTTAGACGCGCATTAAAAAAAAAAACTCCAGATGGTCAAAACTTCTGGAGCCATCTACTTCAGTGTCATTCGTAAGCATATTGAAGTTTTGAGACGTGAAATTTCAACAAGTATTATTATGCTACGGACTTTAAGTAAAATTGCACCCAGCATGAATTTATACTTTCGGAATAACAGTACACTAATACACACTATGAAAGCCAAGCTTACGGTGAGATAAGAAAAAGAAAATTTGTGATAGTATAATATTGGCATTTTACGTGTCAAAACAACAATATGGTTGCGAGGCAGGCAATACTGAAGAGCTTCATCAAAAGTTTTGACCGTCCAAGAATCTTTAACGTGGCCCTAAATCCAAGTGCACGTGCTTCTATACTCTTAGACAAACAAAAAAAAAAGCCCTTAAATCTTTTTGTAGCTCTGGCTTGCCATGTATGCCAGTCTAAAGACACATGTCTACTTTCTTTGGTATCATTATACTCCTTTGAGGGGTCGTGTGAACCGCAAAAGGGTTAACGTGTCTTTTTAAAAATAACTATATAGGTTGCAAGTGAGGAATATTTAGAAAAAGTCACGCATATTTTTTTTCTTAGAGTATAGTACTTTTTTCTTCCATTCTAACCTTATTGCCTTCGGAAGCGAAACAAAAAAAAAAAAAAGCCAGTGTGCCAGTGTGCGGTTTGTCAGCTGCATTGACTGTTGGCGCTAAATATGATGTGGAGTTCTCACTACAAATTGTTCGTTTGGATTGCGTTCTTACAGATTTTCTTACTAGGCCTTCTACTAGCGACAGCTAACAGCGAGGATGGCAGAGGAGAAGAGGCGCTTGACACAGAAGGTCACAGCTTCGGCAGCCTTGGTCAGGCCACGACTTTTCGGCAAGCTGGAAACTTCCTTCAGGCTGCTCCAACGTACGGACGTTCTACGTATGGGCAGTCGGCAGGAATAGTGAGTTCGAGGAAAAATTACATATCTAATTTTTTTATGCTTTCGGTTTATAAAAGAAGTACTTATTAGATAGCAAGAGTATTGTTTGCAAATCTTGTGATTTCTTTTCTAACATTCTATTTGAACATGTTCTCCTCTCTCTAACATGACAGTTTCCCGCATAAAGCCGAAGATTCAACCTGAACTCAGTGCACCGCAGGTCAAAACTGACATGTAACTTTGCACTCAAATAACATTTATTGATTATTGACTATGTATAGAAAGCTTCAGAAGACACGATAACGCAGCAGTGACGCTCGCTACAAGTAGACATGAATTAGGGATCGCAGCAATTTTTTTCCTTCTCAAGTTCTTTGGTGCCTTAGCACCTTTCTGGTGATCAAAAGGCCACGCGAATTAGTTTCCTAAAATTTATTCGAGGAGACTGTGGTGCTGCGATCGTTCAGCCACCGTGGAAATGATGAGTATATAGTGCACAAATTTGCCCAGTTTTCGTGCTGGCGGTGGTCACTCGCATTTGTGACTTTTTTTATTGCTTTATTTTGTTTTTCTTTCGAATAAAAGAACAGACAGTTTTGAACATTATGATCATATTTAAATTGGTGAATCTAAATGTTTAAGGTGGTGAAGTGCAACTGTCGCTTATGTGCTAACTGTCGTCTTGAGACTGAGCAGCTTCAGGTCAAGCCAAGTCGAACGCAGCCGAAAGTACAAGGATTAGACAAACTTGTGCACTACCCATCATTCCCCCGCTGGATGAAGCACCATGCGTCGCAGCTTCTATAGGCACTAGCTCCTAGTTCACTCTAATGTATAGGAAGCTATATGGTTGGGCTAGTCGGTAAATTTGGTTGGTAACAACTTTATTGGTAGTCTCGTAGAGCTTTCCCCGACCGGGCCTCAGGTCTCGCGCGTGGAAACATCAAGACCTTGCCTAACCACCGCTTCGCGGACTTGATGGACAGCCCAAAGTTGGTCACCGAGGCTGGGGCTCCGTATGGAAGTGGCCCAACGTGATGGAAGGGTTACGGATTTAGCCCCTTGCTGATATTCAGTACAATCCCAGAGCATGTGATCTAATGTGGCAAACTCAATACGGCATACCTTGCATATATTCGTCGGATATATGTTGCGGTATAGTTTGTTCAAAAGTGCAGGGTCAGGATATGTGTACTTCTGCAGCTGTCGTATTCCTTCTGACATATACAAAATGCATCACCACCGCTGAAGGAAGAGACAGAAGAGTTCCCCATGGTATTCCCGCACCATTAAGTACTTCAACAAGCTCAGTTGTCTAATGAACAGTTATCAGCCACAGTACCACAGCAGCCACTTTTATCCCCCATTACCTTTCGTGACAGTAAGATGTAGTCCTATACTTAGTAAAAACAATTAACAAAATCACATTGACGTTTCGTCCCTTACGCAGGTGGCATCCTCACTATACACTGGCCACAAATGTGAGCGGAGGTTTCGGAGTCAGCTGTTTTCATACATCCTCGTAGACGTCCGGTAAAGGGTTGCTGCGGCAAGCCGATGCGTCCCCAACCATTGTTACCGAGCCAACGCCGGTGCATTGTTTAGTTTGAACCTATACCCCATCGTCTGGCAGTAAGACTTTGATCTGATTGAGTTGGTTCATGGCAATAGGAAGGCGCAGTGTGACTGAAACAATGGACGAAGAATACACAACGCACACAAACGCTGACAACTGGTTTTATTTGGCATTAAGGTAGCCTAATATATACGCATAAATATGACATATAGCACATCAGCGTGTTTAGACAAAATTGATAATACCTGATTTTTAAAGCAAAATACACCAACAGCATGACTTTCTCTCTCTCTCTCTCTTGGCAAGAGCCATTTTGGGTTCCGTGATTTCACTACTTTGGATAATTGGGCTTTCGAAAAGAAAGAAAGAAAGAAAGAAAGAAAGAAAGAAAGAAAGAAAGGAAGAAAAAAAGAAGGAGAGAAAGAAAGAAAAAAAGAAAAAAAAGAAAAAAAGAAAAAAAGAAAGAAAGAAAGAAAGAAAGAAAGAAAGAAAGAAAGAAAGAAAGAAAGAAAGAAAGAAAGAAAGAAAGAAAGAAAGAAAGAAAGAAAGAAAGAAAGAAAGAAGTCATGCTTTGGTATATCTTGCCTCATAAACCGCATACGATCATGTTTGATTGAATACTGGTAATTCATTTGTCAGGTTATGGGGCGATCTTGGTGCTAAATAAACCGAGTTATAAAAAAGCGATCGCTTGTTTTGTGAAGTCTTCATTCATTGTTTCAGCCACAGTGTGCCTTCCTATTGTGTAGCAGTATTCCGCGTTGAGATGAAGTAGACCATTTACAATCATTAACTAACCTTGCTTGTGAAATAATATTGCATTTCGTCTGCTCAAGTGCAGGGTAGTGAATCAGACGCACGTATAGTTGACCTTCTCCATTGCTTTTCTTCGCCTATCTTAGCAATATACTGTTTTCATCTATTGCACATCTTCCGTTGATAACGCACGTATTTACGTGAACGACGTCTTCCGCTTCCTCGCGAAGTGGTGCGTCATCCACGCGCGAGTTCACATGTCGTATGTCGTCCATACTCTCGCAGGACAGCCGTCCTCAGCCGTTCGACTTCGGCTACAACGTTCAGGACGAGTTCGGCAACAACCAGTTCCGCCAGGAGAAAGGTGACGAGTCCGGGTCGGTGCAAGGGGCGTACGGTTACACGGACAGCTACGGCGTCTACCGCAAGGTGCATTACGTGGCCGACCAGAACGGATTCCGAGCGGACATCAAGACCAACGAGCCTGGCGTCAAGCAGGAGAACCCGGCCGACGTGCAGCTCATAGTCGAGTCGCCGCCGCAGGGCGTGTTCCAGCAGGCCCTGACAGGCTCAAGGTCCGCGGGCTTCGCCAAGCTCCCTGCTGTGGCGGCGCCCGGCCAACCGAGATTCCCGTCGGGCCTAAATGCGTGAAATGCTCGGGATACGAGCACGCGGAAGCTGCCTCCACGCACGCGTAGGCAGCCGTGTTCACTTCACTGGACGCGGAGTTGATCTGCGCGGGTGCATACAAAAGTCAGTCGCAGATTCAACTCAAGTGGAGACTTTCATTTTGTGATGCAGTTACTTGCGCTGCTCTTGCTAACGTGGGACAGGGGGGAAACGGACACGACAGTCCTCTCATGCGCCACGGTCTTGAGAAGAATGCAAGTAACCGCAGCATGAAACCCTATATGAACTAGCTCAAACCAATACCCTTCATCTTGTGTTATGTGCTCACGTTAATAACAGTGGCAACCTATATGCACGAAAGCGCACAGGGCTATGATAGCGACCTCTACGCAAAGCGTGGGGCTCTACACTTGCCATTCTTATAGCAACTTAATCGCATATCTCCATCTTTTTTCATTATTTCTTTGTTTTCTAGGTTATTGCTATAGTGCGTACTCTGTAGATCGAGGTATCGCGGTGTCTGTCATTTTAGTGTCGAGGGAAATGCCGCAAAGCGTGAGCAATCTAGCAGTAGGTTCTCATTTATTTTCACAAGCCTCACAGCTGAGGTTTCGTTCCCAAAAGATCTCTACGCACTCAAATGCATAGATGTCACGTGCGCCCTAAGGCAAATATGTATAAGTCCTCAATAAATTTATTTGGAATCCCAGTTAATTCTTTGTATGTCTTGTGGGAAAGGAGATACAACACATGTGGTCAACAGGAAATGTATCAGGAAATGATGTGCAGCTCAACTTGTTACGTTATTGCGCACCTTAAAAGACGAACACTTGAAATAAAGGACTAGACGGACACAAGCCTGAAAGCGGCTTTTACGGCACCCCGTAAGTTGTCGGCTCTTTACAAAGTAGAAAAGACAAATGTGAAGGAAACAAGTGCGTGCACAACTAACCACAAAAAAATTCGTGGATTGCGTGGAAAAAGTGGTGTACGTGTTTCCACTGACATCTGGAAAACAATTACGTAGGCCAAATGGGCAGGTGCCTATAATGAAAGACTGCGAGAGCACTACGGCAATATGCATAAATAGGTGCAAGGCCACCTAGGCTTGCATTGTCGAGCCGGATTTCCGTAAAACTAAGGTGGTCGCTATAGGCACAATAATCAGATGACGCGCGAAATAATTGAGGTGTTCGAGATTATCCGCCTGGGAGATGACTGCGTCAATATGGCTTCTTTGGCACTGATGCCTAAAGAAATGATGTATCGCAAACCATAATGCAAGATGTGTGAGAAGTGCGTGTTACCTCGACACGACTGGTGATTCGTATTGTATTGTTTGAATATTTTTGTAATTCATTTTTGTAAAATGTTTTGTAACCATGAAACACGATTGCATAGAAGCATCATGTGTCTGTCCAATAAACTGGGTTGAAAGTTTGCGCTTGTGTCCGTCAAGTTCTTCATCTCGAGTGTTCGTCCTCTAAGCAGTGCGCAATAACGCAACAGTGAATGAGTACCAACTTTCACAAGTTTCGTACTTCGTGTATATCTTCCCGAGTTCTAAAATGGCGGTAACAAGCGGGTTGCTTAAACTTGTAAAATGGCTTGCCAGCATAGACGAACGCAAGCGTCATTGCTACTTTCACGTGATTGTTTTCTACTGGAGGCAAATAAACCATATTATCGGTACAAGATTGTGAAACCACCTTCTTAAAACGTTTATTTCTCGTAGATTTGTAGAAGTCAAGCTGGGAAAGCGTAATGATGCATGCGTGTCATGCGTTATTTGGTTTGATGCTCCAATCTCTATTCACACTTCAAATGTCAATATTACCTCACCTTTACAGTATATGTTGCACAACAATATATATGCATCACGTAGTGGCCGTACAACCACTCACCTTAAATTATAATTCTTACGAGCTCTCTGGTGTCCACCAGTTTATGGTGTAGCGGGCTTGGCACGTATGCATTGTAATAGTCATGTTTTCCAATACAGCGAACGAAGTGTCTAAGAACGAACACAAACTTTACGGTAAATATGTGTCCTCTGTTATTAATCTCCATGCATGAAACAAAAGGAAAGAAGTAAGGTAAAAAGAAGAACTATGGGTGCTGCTCCGGTGTGATACCACTCGAAACTAGCTGTATGTTACCGACAGACGAAGTGACTTTAGGCATAGCCACATCGCAATGAGTTCGTACTACCGCAGAAATGAAACATTCCTAAGGTGCGTACCGATTTTCAAGCCTCGCTAGGCGCATTATGCAATGGGCAACTTGTTTTCCCGCGTCTGTACGGCGTTCCGAGCTCCCGTATTATGACAGGGCACGGTATACCTCACGCAGAGCCACGTCGGTAGACACGTCACTCATGGACACCAAAATAACAATAATAATAAAAGTGACGTGATAGGCCAAGTCACGCCTTTTTCCCACTCCGTCTTGTATGCGGCCGACGCTTGTCCGGAAAAAGGAGCTTGTACGCTGTCTCGGATATTTCACATGAGCTCCCGATGTCTTGACGTTGTTTTATTTCTTTGCTGCTTGTTTTTATATCTTTCTTTTCTTGGTGAAGCTTTTACTCCATGAGCCGGCTGTGCCGCAAGACGTCTTATGTGTTCCGCAAGTTTGCCGTCGCTTTTGTATTTCTCTGTTGTACGTGCACGTCATTCTTTTCCTTTTGGCATACTTTTATACTTGCTGGTGTCTCGTAGACTTCGTGATGTCGGGATCAATAAACCATATTTCCTTAACTCTGCCGTCATGCCCTAACGTCTTCCATCACCCTTTTCATTATTTACAAGCATAATTGGTACACGCCAAAAAAATAAAATATTATTCGTGGCTCCTGTTGGAAATCAATATAACAACCGCACGAACGAGCACTCACGGGCGGTATTTGCGCATAAAAGGGATAAAGCCGCTTGGTGTCACGTTTTAATCTGCAGCAAGTACTGATCTGCCTGTTAGTGATAGCAAACTTTCTTTTTCATTGGATAGTAAGTATAGCGAGTGCCCTTGTCTGAATATTTTCACAAAATCTGTCTCTCACTGTATCACTGTCTCGCACTGCATGCACCTAAATCTATGATCATATATTCAAGAACATACATGCTCATAGATTTAGGTGCATGCATGTTAAAGGTCTCATGGTGGTCAACATTGAACTTGAGTAGCCCTCTCAGTAGTGCTTCGAAATTACATTACAACTTTAGCACATCAAACTAGAAGCTTATTTTTTTTCTTTGTGTAGAGTAGAATGGCAAAGGACATTATTATGAATAAGAATATGCAGCCTGACACGCCGAACAATAAAACCTTTGGTAACTTCGCCATATGGCGTCTCTCAAACGCACACTAAAAGCGCAATAGACAAGCGTTAGATAATACAGCACTACAAAAAGCCTTCTTACTCCAGTGCAACAACTGCTCCTAAATTTTTACTAATACGACTGCTTACTCATACTCATATACAGAACTCCAATCTATATATATTTAAGGTCGAATGCCGTTGCGTAAAATAGTAAGGAGTCTTATTTGGTTCGAACAAGTAAAGGAGATAAGTGAGATCAACAGACAGGTACTGAGATGTGCAAGAAATAAAAGAGGCGTTTCTTTTCATATTCAGGCGTTCATTATCTCAATGCTTGTAATTACGGGCCTCAGACTACCTAACTGTGAAAGATTACCAAGGTATCGCATTCTTATCAGCACAAGCATTCACGCGTTCACAAGCACGCACACACAAACACGCGTGCTTGCAAGAAGATGGGGATTAGTACCGTTTTTTTTTCGCTTTCCCGTTTCACCAGAGATGCATCTAGTTTTTGCACATGATGTGAAACATCAAGAGGACAGCAAGAGCACGGATCTCGATTAGCGCTAATGCGCCGAGGCTCAGAAGGATCAAATCCTTCGCTCGGCGGTGGAAACTCGTGAGCACTGTCTGCGTTAGAATACACTGATCCCAATCACCCGGGTGCCAGGAGGCTCCCAGAATGCATTCACCACTGTGGCGTCGCTAAATTTAACACTCAATTATGCACGGCGCGCCCCTGAACCTCTCCCTTTCTTTCTCACTCTCTGTCTCGCCAGACGTCGCATCAAGCACGCTAATTCGTAGTAGGGAGTGAATGCGTCCGTTCCAGCTCTAACTGTTCTTAAAGAAAGATGGTAGACTGAACAAAAAACGAAACTATGGCGCGGGGATGATTTCGCTCCTTCCGAGGACTGCCTCGGTGACCGCATGCTCGTCTGCGCGCCCCTAGCGACGATAACGCGCTAGCCCTCAGTGACAAGGAAGCGGGCCCCTTCCACTTTTCTGTTTTGTCCGGGGGTCGTCTCATTAGGCTAGGACAAAGGAGGGCCCTCTCTTGCGAGAAGCAATTTGCGCCGCTAGGAGAGCTATCGCTTCGAAGTGGTGCGCTCCGTAGAGGCTAATAAGTCGCTCCTCGCGGCCCGCTTCATACACCGTGCTGCACTCGGGAATCCCATTCGCACGCTTTAAGAGGCTTAAGGGCATCCCGCCTCCACGGCCAACCAAAACTCTTCTCGAAAATCTCGTCAACGCGGGTCATCTGTGGGCGCTATACCGTTTAACGCTCGCGTTGTTACTTCCTCATTACGGGAAGCGCGAGGCGCTGAGAGCTACAGTTTTTGTCTTGGACCGTTTGCCCTCTCTGCGCGGGACGAGGAACGAAAGCAGGGACACGATGATGGATTGGGTAGATGGCAGAGCTTTAAGCGAGGTATAACATGAATGGGGCACGTAAGGCTACACACAAGGGGCGAATATGTCGTTATGGTCATAACGATGGTTAGCCTTCGTTATATGGCATCCGCCTGCAGCGCGGAACCAGCCAACTATCGTGTGGGTTGCACATACCAATAATAAAGCCAATATACTGGTATATGTGAAGGCTAAATTAAGATACGTCACTCCCCCGCATGCGAAGCTGACCGGAAGTTTCGTTGCGGTACTTTCTAGAGTATTGCAACACGCGTCTAATAAAACTTGCACAAACTAAAAGTACAAGTGTTTTGCGATGTTTCATTCGGTAATACGTCCAGTTGCCAACTGTGCGTTATCGCTGGGACGTTATTCACACCAAGAGTGATGGTGGTAATCAAGCCTTTTTTTTTTTTTTTGGCGCCATATAAGAGTGTGGATGTGGCCTGATAACAAAAAAGGCCTTGAATTTGAGTATCATGGCATGAGAAGGACGGACGCATGACGCATATTAAATTTTGATCGCATAGAATTCAAATCACCGTAAAACGGCAAAACCGTGAATCACTTTTTAAACGCAAGTAAGCACTGAGACGAAGATGCTTTGTGGAAAGCATGCTAGCCGTCTACCAATGTATGTCGAGAAAGCGCGCGCGTCAGCTCTCGCGACCAGATCCGAGTTCGCAGTTGCTACTGTGCCGCACTTTAAAGGGCATGGTAGCGTTACGCGTGGACGTGGGAGTGGGATGGCGTCCATACTTCTGAAATATGAAAAAAAAAACTTATTTCGGTCATGTGTTGCGATGCACAATTATTCATTATGTACTAAGACGTATCAACGTGCCGTTTTAAAAAACGGTGGAGGCGTATATAATGGATATTTTCTTCGCTCTGCATAAAGGATAAGTTATCGCTGAAATGCATAGACACGTACACGTATGTGTGTGTGAGAGTTGCGAAGGGTAATAGATAAGTCGAACATGGCGTCAGGCACGATTCCCTTCTCCAAACAACTCAGCTGTCTACGATTTCACTTCGAAGTGCCAACGGAAGGCCAGAAAATAAATAGACACGCATAACCGTACCAAAGATGTTTCATACGGAGAGCCTGGACGATTGTTCCGAGAACGGTCACGCGCCGCTATTTCGGCTCGTTTGAGTGTAGCACACGCATCCATACGGCTGCAGTGATGGACTCGGTACGTCAGTAGGATTACATTTCCATTGATCGACGCCGTTCAATGCGTGGCCAACAGAGGGAAAGGGTTGCTATTGGAAGGGACATGCGGGTGTCGGTCGAATGTATCAGAGCCAAAACGAGACCAGGGGGTCAAGCACTGCCAGGTCCGTCGGCGAGCGGTTAGCTTCCTGGTTTGTCTGGCGGTGCTTACAGGCAGCCAAATCAAACAATAAGAAAAGCCTTCCGCCGAACTCAGGCAGTGCCTTCTTCGCCAGCGGCTTCCCTCTTAGCAAATGATGGCTGAAGGTGCTTCCGCTCAGGCTGCTTTGGCCCTTACCTTATAATATTCATCGTTCAGCTGTCCCGCTTCGAATAAACCCGCATGCTGTCTCCCCTGACGTCTGCGGCGCACACCAAGTGCTTTCTGTAATCGAAGCCATACTGCGTTTTGAGAACTGGACTGTGTGCAGAGGATGGTCATAAGTGAGCATAAAAAATTGTTCCGCTTCTCGAGACCACACTCTCCACATATTTATTGCTAGTTGTAGTTAATTACTGCAGTAGTCATGACAGAGTGTCACTGTCAGACACTTTATTTTGTTTATATTCTTGTTCGCGATGGTTATGAGCCTCTTATATAAGGTATTTCAAAAGATTAAAATTTCACTGAATGCCAGCAACACATACATCCCGATTCATATAGTTCACGATAGAAGAAATAGTGGCTTGCCCGTGTGCTCAGATTAGGGCGCACGTTAAAGAACCCCAGGTGGTCGAAATTTCCGGAGCCCTCCACTACGGCGTTTCTCATAACCATATGGTGGTTTTGGGACGTTAAACCCCACAAATCAAAGAAATAGTGGCTTACACTAAATACGTGTGTCCTGTCATGAAAAACCGTCAAGAGCTCAGTTTCGGCTATCATCCAATGTCAGCGGAAAATAGCAGCCATGTACACTCAAATAAAAACACACGCTCCCTTTCTATATCTGCCAATGTGAGGCCATGACTGCATGTCATGCTGACGTCACTAGGTATTCCTGCGACGAAACGAATCTACGCAGAGGTATCATGTCCTTACGAATAGCAGTTTCACGTTCATTCTTCATGTGTTCATGCCATATCCGCTGTCTGGTAGGCAACGCCCCGTAACAGTCAATAGAAGTTGTAGCGCTCAATCAGTAGATTGATTGATTGATTGATTGATTGATATGTTGGGTTTAACGTCCCAAAACCACCATATGATTATGAGAGACACCGTAGTGGAGGGCTCCGGAAATTTAGACCACCTGGGGCTCTTTAACGTGCACCCAAATCTGAGCACACGGGCCTACACCATTTCCGCCTCCATCGGAAATGCAGCCGCCGCAGCCGGGATTCGATCCCGCGTCCTGCGGGTCAGCAGCCGAGTACCTTAGCCACTAGACAACCGCGGCGGGGCAAGCGCTGAATTAGCAGTTTAGACAGCTAAATGAGTCTGTAGGTTGCATAATTTAAATCAGCGTTGTATGACGGGAACAAGAAAGCGACTTTGATGTGCGTCGCACGCCATTACATCAATGTAGTCTTCCTCGCTGGTAAGTTTTGTCGTAATGAGCTCATTCACTTTGCACGAGCCTACAGAGCTGGTTCTATAGCCTGTTTACTGCTGCACGCTTTTATTAGCACAGGGTATAAGTTCAGGAGGGGGTCCCGTAGTGTCTTCGCACAGCCTGGCGCAATATATAGATAGCAAAGGACAAGCTCCTCCTCGGGCTCGCCGAGGGGCGTTTGCAGGCGCTCGGGCCAGTGGTGCTGATCGACACGCTGGCCTCCTTTTTGACAGCTAATCGCGCAGAAAACCGATCCTCGTTGACCGCCGGAGCGCTATGACGTTTTCTTATTTCGAGCCCGGCTCTGTGTGCGTGTACACATACGGCGCACCTTCGTTCGTGCGTGTGCTTCGCATGCCAACGTCAGCCGCGACGTGCGTGTGTGAAATGTGCCGCTCTCAGGGTATACGGCCCTGCTATACGAAGCTTTATTGGTGTTACGGGGAGCCGAAATTCTGCAGTCACAACGCTTCCGTGGCAAGTTGGTTCCTTTTTGAGCCTCGTTCAGAGATAACACTTGCAAGAACGTCAGCAGACAGGCCGTGCTTATCTAGAGCCTTGTCCGTAGTTCACGTCAATAAAAACGGCAGAACTACAGTAAAGATGACTAGTAATGGCTGTTATAGCATATTGTAAGGTGTCCTATTTAACGTTACTCAGGCTTCTGTTCTTCATTTATATTGCCATCTAATTTAGACAAAAAATTGCTGGTGGCTGCACGGTTCAGATTACCGCGAAGGCGTTGTATAACACTGCAATGGGCCATAAAAGAGTGACTGAAGAAAACCGAGATGAAGGAAGAGATATTTTTTTTTACTTTGTTGCAGCTGTACACGTGCTTGCGCGACGCTAGAACTGCATACGCCAACAGTTTGTCAAAGGGTACCATACTCCGCTATTTCTGCAACGCTTCCCAGGGCACCGCTCAACGACAGCTCCGCGAATTCTACAACCTATATATATATATATATATATATATATATATATATATATATATATATATATATATATATATATATATATATATATATATATATATATATATATATATATATATATATATATAAATAAGTCAAGTAGATCCTCCAAGAGAACGGTAACAACGGAAGTGTTTAATTCGACAGTTTCGGCCAGAGTCTGGCCTTCATCAGGAGTCATGGTACATTCTGTTTGCGCTCACATTTATAGTATTTTGGGTAAAAAATGAGAGGGAAGGAACGAAAAAAAAAAAAAAAAAAAAAAAAAAAAAAAACAGAAAGAAAGAAAGAGTTTGAAAAACGAGAGAGGAAAGGATATCCAGAAAGTTCCAGGTTCCACTGTGCTTCGCGAGTGGCGTCGTCAGTGTGTATTTTCTTAGTATTGCGTTCAGTGCAGTTTGGTGGCGGTCCCTTTATTGTAGACGGGGCCTGGCTAAGGTAAGGGCTTGCGTGTCGCGAAAAATGCTTTTTTATTATTATTTTTTATTTTTTATTTTTTAAAGACCGTCACTAATTCGGCGTCGGGGACAGCGTTCCGAGGCTCCAGGAAGTCGGCGCGGGAGAAAATGTTTCTTAAGGCGCTGTCTGTCGTTTTGAATGCTATTTTGCTCTGCGAATCCGCGTTTGGGGGTTTTAATTGTGTATGGGGTGGCCCTTCTATATGTCGGGCTTTGTTGTCGAAATGCGGGAAGGGTTTCCAAACTGCGAGAAAGGACGTTTGAAGTGATTGCTCGCAGTTTGGAAACCCTTCCCGCATTTCGACAACAAAGCCCGACATATAGAAGGGCCACCCCATACACAATTAAAACCCCCAAACGCGGATTCGCAGAGCAAAATAGCATTCAAAACGACAGACAGCGCCTTAAGAAACATTTTCTCCCGCGCCGACTTCCTGGAGCCTCGGAACGCTGTCCCCGACGCCGAATTAGTGACGGTCTTTAAAAAATAAAAAATAAAAAATAATAATAAAAAAAGCATTTTTCGCGACACGCAAGCCCTTACCTTAGCCAGGCCCCGTCTACAATAAAGGGACCGCCACCAAACTGCACTGAACGCAATACTAAGAAAATACACACTGACGACGCCACTCGCGAAGCACAGTGGAACCTGGAACTTTCTGGATATCCTTTCCTCTCTCGTTTTTCAAACTCTTTCTTTCTTTCTGTTTTTTTTTTTTTTTTTTTTTTTTTTTTTCGTTTCTTCCCTCTCATTTTTTACCCAAAATACTATAAATGTGAGCGCAAACAGAATGTACCATGACTCCTGATGAAGGCCAGACTCTGGCCGAAACTGTCGAATTAAACACTTCCGTTGTTACCGTTCTCTTGGAGGATCTACTTGACTTATTGCAACGCTACGGCCATTTTCGCCACCATGCCTATATATATAAATATATATATATATATATATATATATATATATATATATATATATATATATATATATATATATATATATATGAAGACTCAACAAAGAAAGAATCGCAGCATATTCATGAAGTTAATGATGATGAGTGAGGCGAAGTGTCAATTAGTCCGTCCGTCCGTGCTTCTGTCCATCCTGTGTGCGTGGGCGCTTATCCTTCGGTAGGGAAAATCGTGTGGCTCCGGCTTTCACCGCAACGATGGCGTTAGCTACCGGATCCATAGAAGTCCCTTAGCTCACTACACGTGCCCCGTTTGCGAAAAGAGCGCACTTTTCGTACGCAGAGAAGTATAACAACTGAGACCCTTGTTAGTTTACACTCATGTCTGCTTGTGATTACGTTTCGTGTGTCGTTTTCGTTTAAACAGAGCGTTAAGTGTCGTGTGCTAAATGTCGTTAGTTTGCTCTCGTCCTGTGTATATCGTGTTCGTGCGTCATCTGTGCGTGAACAGCGCGCTGCGCGTTTCGATCTGCTTGCCGTTCTCAGTGTTACATTCCAAGTTGTTGCTATCGCATTTATTGCTTCACCCTTGCGGCGAAATTGTGACTATTTTTTTAAGTATATTTATTAGTTACACAGCATGACTTGTCTAAAGCATTTTCTTTTCGTGAGGCAGCACCTGCAGTCTCCATGTGTTGATACGCAACCATGAAACAAAACTATGATATCAGAATCGTCGTCTAGATTTTAATCATCTGAGGGTTATCGATATTGTCATGGTATTGCAATAATAGTGCCAACTGCCCTCCAGAAATGACTACCATGCATGGGAAAGGTCTTCTTTCAAATATCGATGTTTGCTTACATTATATACAGCCCATCCAGCCACGCCTCTTTCCTTCCCACTCGTATACCTTAGTCACTTGTGCCTGTGGCCCGTTAGCTGAAGTGCATCTGAGACACCTCAGCTAGAAAATTATGCCGCAGTCTCATAGCCATTACTGTTTGCGAGCAAAAACAAAAGTCTAGGATCAAAATCTTTCGTATTCTAACCCCTATGTAACTTACTAAGAAAAGTGCTGTACACCTGCAGTATACGTAAGGGATGAAAGTATTCTATAATTCTATTTTTTCCTACACTGCGTACCGGCCATTGAAAACAGAAAATCGGTTGTTATACGTAATTGGTGCTGGTGTATATTTTAGACTCACTCACGCGGCTATTGGAATGAATCTCGGACAACTCCTTTCATCGGAACGATGGCTGTAGGGACATTAGGTATTTGTGTGGCGACTGCTGGTCACTTCAAACCTCGATCTTTTTTTTTTTATTTCTCTGCTCAGCTCGTAGTTTTCGGTTATATACCCATCATAACGACTGAATTTGGAGAGGCATCAAATGTAAAGAACACGCCATGTGCTTAGATTCTGATGCAAAAAAAAAATAGTAGTCTTAATAAATCTGAAGCCCACGACGCACCTCATAAGTGATTTTGACGTGTGAAAGTCCAGAAACATTTACAGCGATCATGTATATGGTGAATTTATGACGGATTGCGCCCATGACATAACTTAAGACAAACGTATAGTTATCTTCAGATATATAGCATCCTTAAAAGAATTTCCGGTGTCGTTGTCGCCCTTGTGACCATGGATACCAAATTGCGTTAAGGTAGCGCAAAAATACAAAAATGAGTGAGTGAACACCACAAGCCTTTACAACTGAAAGCTTTATTGCATTCTTGTAGGAAAAGGAAGTGATACTACTCAAAGAAAGGCCGTAGATTTGTTTTTTTTTCTTTGAGGGGGGGGGGGGGGGGGGGAATGTGTTGGAGGTTGTGTGTTCTTGTTCTATATTTTTTTTGCCGTTTGCCCTGGCCATGATGTGCATGCGTGGTAATTAGTCGAGCATCAAGTTGAAATACATATTTTCTGCTCAAATAATAAATCTCTTACTGGTGAGTAAGCGCATGTGGTGCTCGCTTTCATCTGATTGCGCTACTTTACGTCATTATACATAAGTATCAACTAGCTGCCTCTCCATTTTGCTTCACGGATACTTTTTTCATGGGTGCCACAATACACCGAGGCGGCAGTTCCCACCAATCATCGTGCCCCTTTGTCTCGTGACGCAGAGATCGCACTAGCGCTGTTATCAGCAGTTGCCCTTTGGGCTCGCCGTGTGACAGACACTCGCTGTTCACTCGGAGCAACAACGACAACTGAAGGAGCACCTGCGAGCACAGAAGCGGTAATCGGTGCGAGTGCCACACGAAGCCGCAGAACTGCAGTCCTCGGTAAGCTGCTACGCTTGTCTCCCGTCTCATCAATTTTTCGTAAAGCCAAATCTTCAATTCTTTTTATCATTAGCCATTGCAGCAAGCTAGATATACTCCCCGCTCTGAAGTGACTCCAAAGCTACCTGAGGAACGTTTTTTTTTTTCCTTTGCGTAGTTGTACAACATGTTATGATTCAGTCTATGATGGCAGCTCAATACAAGGCTTTTTTTCGAAGTTATCATTCTGGTAAAGACTTATAAAACCTCGCAATAATGGTTGTCTAGTGCACTGGGCCGCTAACCTGCAGGTCGCTGATCAGATCCCGGCTGCGGCGACTGCATTTTCGATGGAGGCGAAAATGCTGTAGGTCCATGTGCTCAGATATGGGTGCAGGATAAAGACCCCAGGTAGTCGGAATTTGCGGAGCCCGTCACTAAGACATCTGTCGTAATCATGTGGTGGTTTCGGGACGTTAAACATTAAATATCAATCAATCTATTCTCAAGTCACGCTTCATTCTGTCTTGTTCTTGAAGTATGATATGAATTGTAGCGCATTTATTACGCCTGGCAGAACTTTTAGCCCTGCTTTGCATCTTTGAAGCTGCGATATAAGGCATCAATTAAGACCTGCACATTGAATGCGGCTCCAGATGAAGATTCATCTATCGCATCTATTTCGCTTGCCTGCTCTATACAAGGCACCAGCAAATCTCTACGAACGTGGCTGAGCTATCGCAATATAGGACGCTCAGAAATAACGCAACGCTTGTGTATAAACGAGAGTGCATTCAGAATACAGGGAAATCATCGCGCAAAGGAGAAATTATTGCAATTTTCCTGCGTATATTTTTTCTCGTACACGATGCGGCTATCCGAGCAGATAAATGCACCGTTATATGAGAATGCAGACGTCAGGAAAGCGCGTGAAGTTTTCCATCAGCGGCAGCTCAACTTCTCACACGTCAATAGAGAGCTTTAGAATAGCGCACATGCACCAGGTTAGCGTTCGTTGCGGTCACCTGCTATTTCCGTCACTCAACGTGGGCCCGCAAGAGCATCGTAGGACGCATGTGCATCGGTGAACGCAAGGCTTTGCGTACGCTATTCTAAAACTACTTAATAGGGAGTTTTAGAATAACGTTTGCAGAAGCGGCGGGCGTTGCGGGCATAGCGGGTGTCTTATGAGTTTAAGAATATCGTTTGTCACCCCTAGAGAAACGTTTAGGGACTTTCGCCCCGACCGCAAACCCAAATGTACGGAAGCTACTCACAGCACTTTGCGGGCCTCACGGGCCACGATCGCCGCACGCTATTTCGGATTTTCTGCGTGCGGGCCACGAACGCAGACGGCGACTCGCGTTACGACGCGTGCGAAGTGGCAGTGACTACACCGCAAGGGCTCGTGGTGCGCTATTCTAAAACTCTTTATTGAATAGGATTATTAGTTTGCCGTTAAACCAAATTTTGTCGCATTCTCGCATACTTGCCATACGCCCACCTAATCAGCCCTGCGGACAGCCCGAGCTGTGAGCGCTGCCAAGTTCGCGAAACTTTAGCTCATATATTTTGTGACTGTAAACTACAAATGCCCGTGAAGTAAAAAAAAATATCACGTAACAAACACGCTCGCACGCCAGTGCGAACGATGATTTTAGTGCACTCTAACGTTCTGTGTACGAAGGACCTTAGCAGTTACCTTATTGCTCTGTCTAGACAGGGCCACAACAATGGTGGTGGCTTTGCGATAAACACATTTTGCTATCAGCCGCAAAAGTGTTAACCACTGTGACTGCTTATCGCTTTTACAAACCGATGCGAGGGAAGGGTATCATTCGTACGCGGAACGTTAGGGAGCGCCAGAATCACGGTTGCATGTAGGCCCACCAGTGGGTTAGTCACGTGGTATTTTTAAAGACCACAGTCTTTCTTGGGAACCTTCAACGCAAAAATTTTGGTCTGGCTGTCTGCCTGTCTGTCCGTCTGTCTTTACATTTGTCCGTTTGTTTACTCTTAACGGCACCGGGTAGTTGAAACGGCCGACCCCATGCAGCGCCCACCAATGTTGCTCAATGTTTATTAGCGTTCATACTTGTGCAATTGATTGATTGAATTGTCAATCAAAAAGCAATCATTGCGCATGTCTGGGGCACCATAACAACACGTATATAACCTGCATGTGCGTCTTTTTCTAGAAAAAGCATACATAAGTAATTTTAAGGACCGTAGCGCTTATCACGCTGCGCTGAACATGCAACGCTTGCACAAAAAAGTGAGTGTTTCCAACGCTTTGCTAAGACGAGACGGTGGTGGCACCTAACCGTCACCTCGCGTTCTACACCTTATCACCTCTGAGACGGGCGCACACACCCGTCTCTGAGCCACGCGCTTCGTTTTCCAAGAAAACTGCCAGATGGCGCTCATGTATCACGTGTGACGTGACTTGATGCGCTCGTTCGCCTCCGCTGCTCGCTCGAGGCACTCTAACGCAGCGTCTCCAGAATACCATTCACCAATTTTCTTGCACAGAACATCAAATAAATGTTTTGCTCACTCTCTCCACACGCAACTCTATCGTCTTTCGACGAAATTTGCAGATTAACATGCAGATACGGGGTCATTTTTTTTTTGTATTTCACACGCAATTGTAGTTAGCACAAAAACAATAATAATTAACAGATATAAAGATAACAATGATATAATCGGACGTTTTGCAAACCGATCTTCAAATTTCCCATTGGAATTTTTGATCCATCTCCGTTCCTTCAAAAGTTAGTTAATTAAGCAGATCTAATTAAACAATATTTTAGAGCACAAAAAATTGTGCGGCGTACTCAAGGCAATGGTAAACAACATGCATTTGGTCACGTCGTAATTGCGTGTGTTGGCTTATTTTTTATCTCTGGCTAAGTACAGCTGGGGCACCCTGTATGTGACGCAAGTTTGGCAAGCATCGGGCGAATACCACTCAGTGAAAGCTATATTTTGTCAGCAATGAGTGACCAAACAATGTCAAAAACGACTACAAGGGCTCTTTTAGACTTCATCAAAAGCACCGGACTACATAATAGGCTGTATAGGGTGCTATTCTAAGTGGCTGCTGTACATACACACCACCTCTTCCTGTCCCCTACATCATCCTTCAGCCCTCTTTTTTTCCCTCTTCCCTTATTCCCTGTGTAGAGTAGCAGGCTAGAGCGAACTAGCTCAGGCTGACCTCTCTGCATTGTAAGAAATTCTGACTGTCTCGCTCGCCCCGCCACGGTGGTCTAGTGGCTAAGGTACTCGGATTCGAACCCACCAGTTGCGGGTTCGAATCCCGGCTGCGGCGGCTGCATTTCCGATGGAGGCGGAAATGTGTTAGGCCCATGTGCTCAGATTTGGGTGCACGTTAAAGAACCCCAGGTGGTCGTAATTGCCGGAATCTCCACTACGGCACCTCTCATAATCATATGGTGGCATTGGGACGTTAAACCCCACATATCAATCAATCACTGTCTCTCTCTCTCTCTCTCTCCCGACAAAGTAACCGAAAATAATTTTATTTTGGCGTAAAGGGTGTGTAGCATAATGATATCATTAGTATTAAGTATTATTAGGATACTGTTTGTGTTTACTGTGCGATGGGATTCTATGGTAAAGAACACGAGATGGTCGAAATTTGCGGAACTCTCCACTACGGTGCCCCACATATTCACATCGTGGTTTTGTGACGTAAGACCCAATATATTAATATTAGGGCACTGTTTGATCTGTTGTTTTTCACGGAGACGTAATATCCCCTGTAGGGGTCTAGTGTTTATTTCGCTTGATTCCATATCCGCCATGGTGGTATAGTAGGTGTGATTAGATACCAGATTATTGGCAATTGCCTATTTTGTTTATTGCCTTCCTATCATCAATATGATATATGAGCATGGCTTAGAGGGTAAGGAGGGCTTATATAGTGTTTTTATAGTACCTATAAATGCCTATTTTGGACATTTGTGCGTAAACATGATTAAGTGCCTATACACGCCTATTTTCAAAATCCACGCCAATATATGAACACTACTTAATCTAAAATATTGCATTCGAGTACAATTGGTACAATTGGAGACCGTTATACAAGTCACCGGCCAAATTTAGCTGTCCGACCTCTACGGGGTGCAACCTGTACTCCATCCTAGAAGTTTCATTCTGCGCTTTCAAGCCTGCAAGGCCCTTAGCGAATAGGAAAGCCGATTAGTCTCTACAGAAGTATTCATCCCCGTCGCGTCGTCTGCTCGGAATCTCTCCGGCGTCTGTTCGCGCACGTAAGGAGCAGGATGTGCTTTGTGCAGCAACATGACGATGGAGAACTGAAGGTCGTTTCACATGACACAAAAAGTAGCGTTTTTCAGTCTGCGAATTCGCTCGCAGCGAAAAAAAAAGGCAGTTCGCTACCGCCGCAGCGGTCCACGGCGAGCTTCCAACATTTTGGAAATTTTTGCTCTGATCGCAGCGGCGGGAGTGATTTTGGTAGGGACCCGTCTAAATAGAGCTGGTCCGGCCAAGCTGTCGAAATAAAGTCGACGTGTTTGTTTTGGTAATGGCTGATGCTGTGCATTTTAAAATGAGTTCAGACGGGAAAGTGTTTTTAAATGACAAAACAAGCAAGCCCTTTGTTACCGTTCGCGGTAACTTCATGATATCATAATGCACGTATTATTACATTTCCCGCTCGTGTTTCACAATGAGTGGTGGAAAGAACTCGCCGCTACAGTTGCAGAGCGAAAATCGTGGACCGTTCGCGGTTCATGTGAAACGAAACCGCCATTAGCGACGGTTGCGAACAGAGCGATTGGAGCGAACGGAACAATTTTTTTCGCTGCAATCGCGGCATGTGAAACAGCCTTAATGCGAAACCGTGCATGTAATGTCATCAGGAAAAAACAGGGTGTAGGTAAAAAAAATGGCAGCATATCCACGGGGTGAAAGATGGGGAGTGGGGCGAAGCATCCATCCGTCCATTCGTTCTTGCTTCCGTCCGTCCATGCGTCTGTCGGTGTGACCGTCCGTGCGTCCATCCGCTCGGCCGTGCGTGCGTCTGTTAGTGCATCCGCATGCCCATACGTGCATCCGTCCCTGCATTTGTCCACGCATCCGCCCCTGCGTCCGTTCATGCGTCCATCCATCCGTGCAGCCGTCCATGCATCTGTCTGTGCGTCCGTTCACACATCTAGTGAACACTCCAAGTACCACCATCTCGCATCTTTTCATCATATATTTCGCATATAAAAGCACCACCATCCAGCGGACATTCCAAGGACTAAACGAGAGGTGGCACACGCACACTTTCTTACAGCTTGCGCTTCGTGTCTACTTCCCACCTTTGACCACCTCGAGTTCATGGTATATACTAGTTCACTGTATTATGACACTGCGGCCCAACGCTCGCTAAACCTTTCTAAAACCAAGGAGGTTACGCCCAACGAGTATGACGTAGCAACCCTTTCTTGTCAGATAGTGCTCAATGTACATGCTGATGGCTGCTAATAAGGACTGAGAGACAGGAGAATTCGGCTTTTAAATAACACGCACGCTGAAAATTATTTAATTGTTGAACAGCGCACAGGAGAAATCTCCTACCGACACCACCTTGCGGGTCAAAACGTAAGACTGGTTGCGCACTACGATGAGGGACGAACGGGTGCCGCTTTAAAAAGCTTCGCCCCCTAAAACAGATGTCCACGTGTTTTGTTTTTTTTTTCATGATTTACTTCTTCAAAGGTGCTTCACGAGGTCACATAACAAATTTTTGTTACACTGAGAGTCGTTGCACGCGCAGCTTTGTACCACAAGAATTTTCTAATCGGATCATAACGAGCCGCCAAAGTATGATGCCAGGGTTTGAGCTTGAAACATTTGCCAGTCGCCCGGTGTAGAGTTGACAAGCCAAATTCGTTCCCTGCACTCTTCGGTATCGGAGCAACTCGAAGCCGGAAAATCACACGACGCAGATGCATCTGCACGTCATGCTCACGCAAGATGACCCACGCATGACATGCCCAAGTCGTTTCAGCGTTATCTGTGTTGTACATGCCGCTGGTTTTTGTGGAATTAATCCCTCCATGAGCAAAGTTTTGGAGAAGCTGGAATGAATCATGTATCCTTACAGGCTCAAAGCGACGACAGACAGTCAAGGTGGTCAACGCATTTCATCAAATTCGGACCAATTAACCCAACACCCCTGGCCCCGAGGAGGAGAATAAACGTCACAGAAACTAGCATGTTCAGGTTTCCGGGCTTAACCGTCCCATGAGAGGATGTCAGAGCCTTGCGTTGACATCCAAAGGCGCAATAAGTATTTTCATAGAACATTTGATGACCGGGACTAAGGGCGAATCCGTCATAGTGGCATTGTGCATGCACTGCTAAGCAAAACGGGGGTTCTATTCCCGGCCACGGCGATTGCGTTTCGACGGAAGTGACATGTAACAACAAACGTTTACTTTTTTTTATCTTGTGTGTACACAGGCCTACGATTCTGGCTAGTCTGTATTGTATAAGCTAGCGGTGCCACCGATTACTATGCATGCTCAGATAAACTTCATTATTCCTTTTTTCTCACCGCTGGGGTCGCTTTCGGGTAATATTCAATGCTTGTGCTTTCCGTACAAAACCACTTCCGAAGATATTTGCATGTATATCTTCTTGCGGTGCAATAAACTTCAGCAATTCGTGCTAAGCACCGCAAGCCCATAGTCCTTTAAAGACCACGGAGGGTCATGGTCATGCACCTTCTTCCGCTAACGTATGCTTCGAATTGTATGATGTTGAAAAGAAGGTGCGAATTGAGACTTCAATTAGATTTTCTAAATAAAAGTGTTCCATGTGCTTGCCCCGCCGCGGTGGTCTAGTGGCTAAGGTACTCGGCTGCTGACCCGCAGGTCGCGGGATTGAATCCCGGCTGCGGCGGCTGCATTTCCGATGGAGGCGGAAATGTTGTAGGCCCATGTGCTCAGATTTGGGTGCACGTTAAAGAACACCAGGTGGTGGAAATTTCCGGAGCCCTCCACTACGGCGTCTCTCATAATCATATGGTGGTTTGGGGACGTTAAACTCCTCATATCAATCAAATCAAATTATGTTCCATGTGCTTCCGTACACCACCTGATGTATATTTCATTTCCTGCAGTTTAGCGCACAGGTGATTGTACACCGGCCTACACTCTTTTGAGCCGAGCAATGTTTTTCATCACTCTCTCTCAATAGGTCTAAAAAATATGTGATTCGAATGTTCCTTCTACAGGTGCTCTGTGGTGACACAGTCCTCTAATTATCAATATCCGAGGACCCTCTTGGCGCAGGGTAGCCGACCAGGCAGTAAAGTGGGACGCAGAAGTTTAGTAACTTAAATAATATTTATTGCACAAGGTTCCAGAAGCACACTCAAGAACTCAGACAGATGACCCAGCCACACAGCGAGTGAGGGACAGACTCAAATCTCATTTACAAAACACGCATTCATGTACAGAAGTGAAAATACAACGCACCGACGCAGAACACAGTTTGGCAGTTCTCCTGTCTACAGCAGCCCATTCCGTATAGTGTAAGAACGTCGAGTATTGAACTGACAACAGATGCCGCCCCCTTGCCCGTTGGCGCAAGCGCCTACAACGACACGTAATAACATCAAAACAACAAACAGCACAGATGCACACTTCCCATATGTTAAAGTAAACGAGAAAAGCTGTACGCAAGAAAGTGCACTCATACTAAAAGCCACTAGCCACACCACACTAATGCACGATGAACATGGTGATGGGTCAATAGGACAGAGAGCTTGCTTCCCGAAAACTGTACCAAACACACGCTAGAATAAAATCGCCCAAGACGAACCCACAAACGAACAACGATGAAGGCAGTGTAATGCCTCGCTGTTGTTACCAGGAAACAAAAACAGCAGCGCATGCCCACAGCACGCCCAGAACTGTCCCGATGGAAAAGCATTATTCTCTTCTCGGGAGCCAGCTCAACCGAGCAAAAGGCAGGCTTGCAAAAAAGCTTCTGTTAAGACCTAGACGTGCAAAAAGCATCGTCTCATGCCTTGCCGTTTGTTATTAGCAATCACAGTACAACAAAGCTAGAACTCACCCCTCCACACCAAACACGGCACACAACACACACAGATTTACAAGTGCAAAGTCTTCGAGAAACGGTGAAAGCATGAAGCCCCACAGCTCACCATCTACGGTACACCAACACACTCAACTTTTTTTCTGTTCCCAAAAGTATGCGTTAGCACCCAACGGTTTTAGTTCCACAACTCACCGCGCGCTCAGAAAAGTTGGCCGTTCTCGTATCTACGAATCATCTATCATGCCATATTCGCCAAAACAGGTCTAGTAAATAAAAGCTCCGTCAGATTGTAGGAGACAAGCTTTAACAACAGGTGTGCTCGTTAGTGGCGCGGCAGCAGAGTATTTTTCTCTCACTTTTTGCTAGAAACATCACAATAATAAGCATAAGAGGTGTTTTAGTTCCCGTTGGGTGTCACAAACTGCACCCTTTAGGTTGTTAAAAAGCTTCCTATGCGGCGCGGTTATAATATCTTAAGGGGCACTAGTACTTCCAGGGGCCACTTCCGCCTCCGGCACCACCTGCTCCGCTGCTGTATCCGCCAGAGCTTCCGCCGTATTTCCCAGCAGAGCCTCCGTATCCGCCAGCACCACTACCGTATCCTCCGGCACCCCCGCCAAATTTACCAGCTCCGTATCCACCCGCACCTCCGCCATAACCACCGGCTCCGCCATGGTGGCCTCCAGCGCCGCCGCCGGCACCACCGTGGTGCCCTCCTCCGGTGCCGCCATGGTGACCTCCGCCATATCCACCTGCTCCGCCCGCACCGCCGTATCCACCTGCTCCGCCTGCACCACCGTATCCACCTGCTCCGCCCGCACCACCGTATCCACCTGCTCCGCCATATCCACCTCCACCGCGGGCTCCAGCGTACTGGCTGACGACGCCTGCGGGTGGTTGCTCGACGACAAACTCGGCGTCAGCGGGACTGGCTGGTCCCACTCCCGGCTCGTTGGTCTTGACGACGGCACGGAATCCATTCTGGTCAGCAACGTAACTGACTTGGCGGTAGATGCCATTGGTGTCGGTGTAGCCGTAGCTGCCCTTGACAGTGCCGCTGCCATCTCCACTCTCCTGGCGGTTCTGGCTGTTGCCGTACTCGTCCTTCACGTCGTAGCCGAAGTTGTACGGGGTGGGCTGGCCCTGTATGCATACCAGGGACAGCACTGTCAAGTTGTTCTTGGACGTTTGCAATTCGTGAGTGAGGACTCACTTCTGACTTGTTCATGTTAATGTTTTCAACTAGTGTCTGTTGTGTGTAGACCTGCTTCATTTTCAAGTATAAAAATGAACTCACATAGTCACCACCTCCTCCATAGCCGCCAGCGCCTCCTCCATATCCGCCAGCTCCACCACCATAACCACCGGCCCCTCCACGGGAACCACCGTAGCCGCCTGCACCACCAGCGCCGCCATATCCACCGCCACCAAGACCACCTCCTCCACCATGGTGGCCACCTCCTAGGCCACCACCGAGGCCTCCACCGAGGCCTCCTCCCGCTCCTCCGGCGCCTCCACCATGGTGGCCTCCGAAACCTCCCGCGCCACCACCAGCACCTCCTCCGTGGTGGCCTCCAAAGCCTCCTGCTCCACCACCTGTTCCACCACCATGGTGGCCTCCAAATCCACCGGCTCCACCACCACCAGCCCCGCCGTGGTGACCGCCAAATCCTCCAGCACCACCACCTCCATGGTGACCACCAGCTCCTCCACCATAGGCTCCTCCTCCACGGCCCGCGCCCAAGACTGTGGCGATCATGAGGCTTAGGCACAGCCCCTGGGCAAGATGAAAAAAAAAGTATTAGGCGGCTTGGCAAGCATCACAAGTGGTCAAGTGCTTCTGGCTTTAGAAAGTGAGCAATATTGCTCAAGTATTTTTGACTGAGGAAAGCAAAGCTTAAAATACAAAGGGAAAAGAAGAACCTGCATGATTTTATGTTTGTTAGCATGACTATTACCTTTAAAAATTACGGATTAACTTGGTACCGTTATAGGCTCTGCCTTACACCTGCGAGGTGATAGGGACAATTGTAAGCAGCTGTCAAGCATACCAGCATCCTCTTAAGGAGTCCTGACACACAAATTTAGAGGCGAAATAGCCTCATTCAGCTGTTTTGTAGGACACGCTCGCATCACCCAGAAAATATGAACGGCAATGTAGCCTTGAACCTTAATTTAACATACTCAAGTTACATGTGCTACGCAATTAAAATCAATATTTAGCTTATCACGACATCTAGATTTACACTGTCCTTAAACAAACAACCTACGCCTCTAGAATACGAGTCTCTTCACCCGAGGCGTAGTACTTGTCTGCTGGCGAAGAAGATGGTGGAAGAACGCCTGCAGCGTGCTCGTCCCATTTTTGTGTAATCACGTGGTTAGCCGCATTTACCGTCAGACGCGTCTTCTTGGCGCTTTTGTTAAACCAAAGTTACGATTGGGTGCTGTAAAAACAAAACAGTTGCTGACCGCTATAATCATTTCATGAGCTATTTAGAGCCACAGAATAAAACTAGATGTAACACATAAGTTTTGGCACTGACTTAATAATACGAGGATTAGAATTCAAGCTCTCGTACTGACTACAAGGTGCCCTAACACTGTACAACCGACAGCCTACTTTTCATGTTCAACGAAGAAAAACCAATATGTTATTTGTCATGTGGAAAAATCGAAGGGTGAAGCGCGATTTGCGAAAGTGCTATATAAAGAAGAAAATACCAGTGGGAAAGTGCACTATCAACCATCGTAGGTTGCAGAGCCAGAGAAGCTGGAGTGGAAAAAAGGCCTATTCAGCAATGACAAGTAACATGAAGAACAGAAGCAGTAGTAAAACTATTTACAATATTAAACAGGCAGCTATGCTCCTTTCACTTCTGGTCTTTATGGCACATTCATTTTATGAAGTATGGTTTCTTAATAGAAGTGTTAATAATGTACTTAATATTCTGTTCTTTTTCATACCAATTTTGAAGATAGCAATAAACATGGTCGTCCGGATTTACGCTTTTTCTATTTCCCAACATTAGCTGTGATAATGCATGTTTTTCTATCAGACTATTGTTACATTAAGGTTCCAAGCAGCAGTTAAATACGTTTACCTTCATTTTGACATACAGGTAATTGGAAAACTTCATGTTAACAAATGTTTGCCTCAGCAAGTCCATCTTGCAAATACTTATTTTCAATGTGAATTACTAATTTTAAGGGCTTCAAAGAAAGCGTTGTTGTTACTAACGACTAGACATTGATTACTGAAATTTACATGTCATTTGGCTCGATTATTTGAAAGGGGAAGAAAGATAAATAAAAAGAGAAGACAAAAATAAAGTGAAGGGCAGAAAAGTTTAGAAATTATGAGAGAAGAAAATACGAAAAATGAAAAAAATGAATGCGAAGTGTAAAATATGAGTACAAATTATGAAAAAAATATGAAAATAGTCAACTGTTTACAGAGGAAACTGTTTACAGAAGCTGTCAGGTGATACTTACAATATTAAGCTCGGAAATAAAAATGAGGAGGGAACCTCCCGAGCGTGAACACGCGTAATGATAATGACGACGGGGAGGATCGTAGTCTCGAATCGCCACAATCACACAGCAGCACGGGTATTCTTAGTTTCTGAGCCGTGAAAGTGACATCTATGTATATTTGACCTAGCCGCATCACCTCGCATTCCTTCATTTTTTTTTCCTCGTACAACCTCGCTATTACTGAATGAAGCCCATTCCGACCCAGGAAGGCTCGTTCAAAGAGCGAGGCAAGGGAGAACGCTCCAAAGAGGGCCTGCAGATATTTGTCGTGCGCCACTTTTTAGGTGCATCAAGTGGACTCATCCTGTAACGTTCCCAAAACTGGCACGAGAGCCATTACGCGTCGTTCTCGGGGAGGGATGTCGTCCACTATGGCGAAAACGGGTGGAGGTTGGGCTCAGGTCGGCCGAGTAAAGGCTCATTCTCGCTCAGCATACGGAAAGATGGAAGCGGCGACGAAATGAGGCGGCTTCATTTGGGCCCCCGCCGCAACTCCCAGTTTCCACTTTGTCGTTCTTGCCACTCTCATTACTTTCCTCCTTACCGTCCGAGGCGAGGAGCAAAGGGCGCCACGAAGGCCGTATAAATAGAAAGCTGGCAGCGCCGCTCTCATTCCGATAGCAACGTCCGGACCGGACAAGGAGGCTTCCCTGCGCGACCGAGCGCTGGTCACGAAAGCGCGCGCGACTCGTGATCCGGGAAAGATGCGCGCATCCGATCTGCTTTCTCGGCATTACTTCGTTTGTGTTTTTTTTTGTTTTGGTTTCTCTTGACTAGGGCAGGAAATAGGGCCGAGCAAGCTGGGATGAAAGTGCGCTGATGAAATGAAACCACGATTGGCTATTGCTGTCAGCAGTTGGTGCAGCCGATTATGCTCGCTCTTTCAGAGCTAGTGTTCGCGGTATTTACGGTCTCTTTCTATGGTTCTTTCCTTACGCGCCGCAGTGGTCTAGTAGTTATGGGGCTCGACTAATGGCTCGCGGGTCGCGGGATCGAATCCCTTCTCCGGCGGCTGCGTTTGTATGCAGGCAAAATATCAGAAGCCCGTGTAGCAAGATATAGGTTCATGTGTAGCAAGATATAGCCCCCCCCCCCCTACGGCGTCCCTCGTAATCATATCATAGTTTATTGGACGAAAAAACCCTATCAACTATTACTGTTATTATTATTATTACAAGTTTTTCTTCAAGGCTCACTATCGCAGGCGGATAAACTTACGAAAAAGTGTCATTCGCTCTTATTAGACACAGACCTGAATTAGAATGCTTGTTACGTATTATGCCGAGAAATTTTTCTGCAACAACTTCTTCGTGGTCGAGAAGAAAACTATGCGACTATTAACGAGCATTCCTTGGAGGATGTGTTCGCACTGACTTCCACTTTCTGGTGTTGTTTTCTTTTCTCCTCTATAATTATTTCTTTTAGAGTCCCTATCGCAGCATAGCCAAACACGCAGGGGCTTGTTAACTTCCTAGTTTTCTTTTTCTAGCCTTTCTTACTCCCTTTATTATAACACCCGAAACTTTTTCTCGGAAGGAACCTGAACAGCCCTGTTTGCAATATTCGATTGCTTGCCCCTCATTTATGTTATGATATCTGCTTACCATCTTAGCAGTATTTTACTACTACAGATACGTACTGCTTTGCAAACGAAGAGCGCATTAAGTAGACCCCGGCTTAAGTGCACAGTTCTTCCACGTTAAAGCGGCATACTAGCATTAGGTACCTGCTAATTCTTTACCATTATTTTACAGACATAAATTGCTTGCTCGGTAACTTTTTTCTTAAAGTACAAGTCCACATTTTTGTTTTTAAATACCATGAAAGTCTTTCCGAAATAGGGAAGGAGGAATCGCGCAGACTTAGTTTGCAGAAACATAATTGACGAATTAATCTGCAGCGACTTTTCTCAGATGCGCACAAGGTTAGCATAGAAATAAGAGGAAGAATAAGGTCGCCACCCCCTCTTCTCCGAGTATGCTGTCGATCACCTTCTTCTATATATAGTCGTCAAAATGCGCTGACAATCGCTGTGAAGGAGCTAGATGCGTAGCTAAAATTATCCACGGTCGTGGGCACTGCCCGCGGCAACACCGATCAATCTCCCTGCGTTCTTGGTTTATGCTGTTTTTTTTTTGTTTCCTTGCCTGGAGCCAATCGGTCACCCCAATACTGCGCAAATAACTAAGCGCTTTGTCCGAAAGCATATCTTTAAAAATGGTATTGAATAGATATTTTTGCAAAAAAAACGAACTAAAAAGAGACGCAAACTTCAATGTTTACAGAGTGAACACTCCGAGGTAGAAAATTCTGCATGCCATTCACATGCAACGTTGCGCTGCTTTCATTCAGTATGCTATATATACACAATATTCCGAAAGTGTCGTGAAGAGTAAAAATACGACTTTTCTTCGAGAAAAATCGTGAATGTGCTGAATCATTCAGCATAGAAAAATTCTACGTGAAAATTAAAACAAAAATTCATTGTCCATCTATTTGCCTCTCCCGCTATACAGATTATATAGATATACATATATGCAGTATTAACGCGTTATTTCGCACGCACTAAAGTGGTCCATCTTATCACCTTCTATCAGATCAGAAGATTGTTATCCAACTTGGCTGCGTGGAAATAAAAATTCAAGTGTTTCTAGTAAAATAAAAGAACTAAAGCATCGCAGCTGAAGAAAGAGTTCGTTTTTATCCGAGTATCAAACCATGAACGAATCACGTAGAGAAACGTTGGTCTTACGTTTGATCTCCGGACCAGAATGAATTTTTCAACTGGGAATATTTCTTGATATAAAGAAACTGCACTGATGCTGTCTTGTTATTTGTCGTACTGTCGAGTGGATAATAATTTCTCCTCCCATGAACGTTCGTCTATCTTGAGGGCTTCCAAGAAACCCCAATTTTGTTTTCCAGCTTCATCCGAGGCATGCAGGACACTGAGTCACAGAATATTCTGCACTCGCTTCTCAACTCTTCGTTCCCTATAGCCACATGATTGATCTTCAGTTGCAGTCTATCATGACACATTATATGAAGCACTACGACTTCATTTTCTACCTTAGGTATTTTTGTTAACCAAAAAATTATAAATACACATAGCAGATATCAATATCGTTACGTTGCCTTACGTGCTGCCATAAAAGTTCTTCACTCAAAGTGGAAGTCCAATTAATCCCAAGCCTTCTCAATCTAAAATCAAACCTTAAACTTAACCATTTCCGCGTTCTACACCTGCAACCCACCCTACTCCTGCTACGGATGTTACATCATTAGAAAATAAAAAAAAGTTAGGCCTCATCAATGAGATATTGTGGCTGAGGACTGCCTCGTAACCTATTGCAAAAATAAGAAGCAAGAAATTGAAATCTGACTCTCTTTAAGTTAGATTTTGTTATGTATGCACTGTAATTATGGCCACTTAATTATGGGTAACCAAAACTAAAAGCAACGCATTTGAAGAATTAGAGAACCCGCTGTCAAGATGACTAAGACATTTCCTAGTGGTTAATGGTCGAGCAACTGGTGACAGAGACTCAAGCCTGGTGCCTATGGTTAAAACTTCGAGCCATAACATGGGGACCGAACACTGTGTAGCAGCGGGGGAATGTGTGGTAACGTTCACTGATGCGAGCAGTGTTCCCGAGGGTCGAAGGTGGGAGTCCGCAGCGGGACGGTGTCAAGGGGATCGTGGTTCACTCAGTTCCTCACCTTAAAGAACATCATGGCTGCCGGTCCAAGTCCCAAGTGGGCGGAAACTCCAAGCACGGCGGGTGTGGGAGAACGTGGGGTCACGAGGAAGATCGTCTAAGCAGCGAAGCCAACTTCGCCGGTGTGGTCTTCGTAAGGCAACTCGGCAAGTACACGGTTTGTTTTGCGACAGGAGATTGGAAGACGCTTGCGATGGGAATGATGCTCACTGTCCGGAGCTCGAGCGCTTATATACCTGCGTGCAGAGGCTCGGCCCAGACCTCGTGAATCCTCGCACGTGGACCGTTACACTTTCTCCCTCATCTCAGCACACCCTCGACCACCGCGGCGGCGTCCATCGGCTCGTCGACCACGAGCAGGTGAGGACCTCACGCTCGCCTCCCGTGGGAGAAGGATTCAAAAGCGAAAAGAACAAAGAGGCGGCTGGCGTAATGAAAAGAGAAAGCGGGAGCCAAAGATGGACAAACGTTGGAGAGACGGAGGGTAATGGAGGCAGACAGACAGACGAAAGTACAAAACCACAAAGAAGCGAGTGAAGGCAGAACGGCCACGGCGGCTGAATAATATCGAAATTCAGGACAGGCCCTGGACGAAAGTGAAAATAATGGGCCACGACTGAGAAGGTGGACGGGCCTTCCGAAGGAAGGAGGAAGCGCTGTCGGGAAAGGGCGCGAGCTTCTTCTCCGAGATGCCCCCGTGGTGGCCGATGGATGCCGCTTCTTCTCGCTCGCCCGCTGTCAACCTCGCCCGCGGGAACAGCGGGATGTAACGGTACTCCTCCTCGCGGCCTCTTCTGGGCAGAGGGCCTCCCTTTCCTCTCCGGAAGGTCCTTTTCGCTCTCGGAACAGGAGCCGACGTCACTGCCGCCACAGGACGTCGCAGAGAAGGAAAGTGACGCTGGCGGTAGCGCTATAATGCGGGGGGCCATAGCGAAGTCTGTTGCGAAAACAAACAAAAAAGTAGGAGGGGGGGTAATGATAAAGCCGGCGCGTGAGAGAGTTTATTTTTTGCATGTAGTAGCTGACGTAGTAGCTCGGGGGAACCCTCCTGGGAGACGTGGCTGTCCGTCTGCGTCTGTTGATTGTTTTTCTACTGCACCGTCGTCGGCGTGGCTCTGGACGGGCAAGGGTTGTGAAACAGAAGTGGGGGGGGAGGGGGGGGCTTACTGGCTTTTCCATTGAGGACCTCTGAGGACCTCGCTTACGATCAGTATGCACTGTTCCTGGGATTGACGCAAGGCGCCGGTCATACTGTTCGGCCTCTGGCTATGTTTGAGCTTGCATTAGGTCTGTGATGCAGCATGCACGCTCGCCTGCAGTGTCTTGGCACGTGCTTTATTTTGTGCGCTTTCTCTCTTTATTCGACAACGACAAGGTGTAAATACAGTATTTTAGATGCAAAGTAAAATAATATAGTGTAAATCGAGAGCTATTCTATATGCGAAGTAGTTAGGAAAGCTTCGCACAGACGGGCCGATGCGGAGCCGGGCTGTTTCTGTTTATCTTCGGTATTCTTTTTCATTCGTACTGCTTTTTTTCCTTTTCTTTTTCTTTTAGATGCGGAAGCATCTTATACTCGCGCCTTGTAGTGCGCCGTCCGCGCCGCCCGCACCGCTTCTCGAACATTCGACAGCTGACGCGCGTGCATGCGCCGTCGCGCCGTCGCCCACTCTTCCACCATCTGTGCATCCCTTCCTCCTCTACACACCGCTTGTGCTTCACTCCTCCACCATCTGTGCACCCTTCCTCCTCTACACACCGCGTTCGACATCTACAATTCTCCTGATTCTCCAGTGGACGCGCATGTGGCGTCGCGCTTCGAGAACATTCAACAGCTGACAGTGCATGCGCCGTCGAGCTGTATATATACTCAAGGTCGGCGCTCGCTCGCTCAGTTGCCGCTCGTCGGTTGGTTTGTACGGCGCGTCGACGTCCAAGGTCGCGGTGAAATGAATTCCAACGAATCCACAAACACAATGAACGACGTCCCTTCGACCAGCGCCACCCTTTCGCATACGTGTGTACGTGTTCACTCATTTAACACCCCCTCCTACAACCGCGTTAACCAATTTAGCCATCGACCCAAGTAAGTCGCAATTTAACACCCCATTTCACAACTTCGTTAACCAATTTAGCCATCGACCCAAGTAAGCCGCACTTTAACACCCCGTTAACCAATTATATGCTCCGCATCCTCCTCAGTGTTCCCCCGAGGGAAGCTGCGGGCAATTTTTTCTTTTTGTCTTCCTTGTTTTTTTTATTTCTGTCTATGTCTTCCTTTCTCTTTATTCATTTTTGTTTTTATCTGTTATGATTTGTTCTTTATCTAATACTTGCTCTTCCTATTATCTTCATTTCTTCCCTTTCTCTTTTCTCGCTCTCCATTTCACTTTTGCTTAACTGTTTTTTCTATCTTTGTACATGGTTTTGCCTGCATTACGTCAAGCGCACTAGTTTTTTATCATCTGATGATGATAAGTGATCATCCTCAAGGCGCTCGAAGAGCCCCGCCGCGGTGGTCTAGTGGCTAAGGTACTCGGCTGCTGACCCGCAGGTCGCGGGTTCAAATCCCGGCTGCGGCGGCTGCATTTCCGATGGAGGCGGAAATGACGAGGCCCGTGTGCTCAGATTTGGGTGCACGTTAAAGAACCCCAGGTGGTCAAAATTTCCGTAGCCCTCCACTACGGCGTCTCTCATAATCGTATGGTGGTTTTGGGGCATTAAACCCCACAAATCAATCAATCAATCAAGGCGCTCGAAGAACTGGAGGAAGACTTCTCTTTGGCGTGAGTGGGCCGGCACTCAAAGCGCTACTGATGAAGCGTTACGCTACGGGACGACAGTATACTAAGAATACAAACGTCCAGCCTCCTGAAGTTCTCCGCACTTGAAACGTTTTCAACACATCATGTATCACTCATTGGTATTTGTCTTTCCGCTCTACGTTCACCTTTGCGCGCTTCATCTATAAGTTTGTGGCACTTGTTTTCTGTATCATACACAACTAGCGAAACCAACAGGCAGTCCAACTGAGGAAAGCATATAGGGTACGTTCGAAGATTCCGCGCCCAATGGCACCCTCTGGTAAAAAACATATGTTCCACTTTCACCACTATGAGCTACGAGTCGCACAGGCAAAAACTTCCATGTGTTAAGCAAAACACGCATAAATTCCTTACAAGAGAGTGGACTAGGGCATGCCCTCTGGCATAGCTCGAATGGTAGAGCATCGGACGCGCAATTCCAAGGTTGTGCGTTCGTACCCCACCGGAAAGGGTGATTTCGAAGCTTACTCGCCGAAATTTTTGTGCTCGTGGCATGCCCTTTGCCGTATACGCTAGATGCGCAGCTCTGCAATGTACCCACTACACATCCACCGTAACTTGCATGAAATGGGGAAGCACCCACTATGCCACTATGGCAACCGTCCTTCTGCTGATGAGCAAGATACCCGCTACACATCTGTAAGGCATTATGTGCGAAGGAGGCTCGTTGACAGGCGGAACCCGAAGTGAAGGCCCGCGAAGCAGAGGTGGCAATGGAAACTCGAATGGGGACCTGTATCGACATTGACTTCGCCGACTTTCAAGTGCGACCTCTAATTTAAGATCCCCTCGCCACATACTTCACCGTCCACAAAAGTGTAATCTGCAAAGGAGAACGAGTCCCACAGTTTTGTAATCAGTAATGTAATACTTGTGTATGATTCCTTCGATATGTAAACGATTACATCTTGTGTATATATAATTGTACATAATATTGCCCCTATAACAACGGGTCATGTCTTTATATGATGAACTTGTACGGATGATTCACGGTTTCTCCCAACCAGTTCGACCAAGTTTCTCCATCATCATTTCTTTGGTGGAGATGGGAGGATTTTGTCGTTCACCTTAATGCCTTTCAGTTTAGGTCACAATCATAGCACCGCAGTTGGAAAAGCACAAATAATGATCTGCCTAATTGTCCGCCGGTTTCATTAGTTGTCTATAAGAAGTGTTTTCGGAAGGTTGCCTCTCCTATATTCCCTTGCTGCATCACTTCCTAGCCTACGACCTTGCACCATCTTTCCTTATGGGCTGCAGGAACAAGCACTTTTAGAATTCTCAAAGCTGACAGATAGTTTGTAGGTGTATATATATATATATATATATACATATATATATATATATATATATATATATATATATATATGTGTATGTATGTATGTATGTATGTGTGTGTGTGTGTGTGTGTGTGTGTGTGTGTGTGTGTGTGTGTGTGTGTGTGTGTGTGTGTGTGTGTCTGCGTGTGTATATGAAGGAATGCCTGCTCACTGTTCAGAAACAAATCCGAGGTATATAACCAGAAAGTTTAGATAGTAGAGCCAGTAGCCTGTACGTTCAAGTACAGCTTGACGCCTGAGCTAGGTGTGATGCCTCACATCTATCTCCATTTATGGTAGCGATGACATGTACCAACAGTTCCTGCACAGTTAGATGGAATAATTACCCGACAAACAGTACAAAAAATTGGCTTCAAGAAAGCTGACATAAATAATGTCAATACTTTGGCTCGCGTCCCACATACGGCACCTTTTTTTTACTAGTTTATTTTATTTCACAGTTCCAAATGCGAAAATCAAGCAAGTTCTTCCATACTTTCATTTGCTTGGTCACATTAACGGTTGGCTTCATGTGATTACAGTGTTTGCTTGTAAGCCTGCATCACTATGCACCGCAGTTACCAAGAGCCGTATTGCGCAAATCGGCAAACACCCATGATTCGGCTCACTTAGATCAAGCCATGAGTGCGTGACTTCGGTGAAGTGTTATTTTTGGGAGTGTATTATTTTTGTGAGTATTATTTCAGTAAGTCTCTGTGAGCACTTACCGCAAACACCATTTCACGGGTGAATACGAGTGAGTAGCGCATTTCTTTGCTGGTTTATGGGAAAACTTTTGCCCTTCATGATCCGCCATTTCTTGGCTGCCGTTTATACTCACGTCCTGTCACATATACTTCAACGCACTAGCATTCATATGTCAGCTCAATATTATATTCTACAGAGGTTTAGGGGGAAATATGCCTTGAGGTACACCTCCCTCCCCTCTCTCCTAAGATCTTCCGCGAGAAATTCTTGATCAAAACATCTCATGTGGGTGATCTCTTTCACTAATACTATCCTGACTAGATTACAAAAAGTGATAGCTAGTAGTTTGTGGCCTAAGTTAATAGGAGTGAGTAATTTTTTGGTGACTTTGAGATCGAGAGCCAAAAAATTTTGGTGAGTCACGCTTCGATTGAGCCCTAACGACAAAATCTGTATTGAGTCCTTGTGAGCTCCACAGTTTTTACCGAGCCATCAATATATGTGTGGAGTTTGAACTGCTGGTCAAATTGGGGCTTGCTTAGCACGTGAAATGCTTATAATCTATGTTTACTTCCCGGTTCACACCTCACTGAAGATTACCATAACTGATGCTCCTCTAATTGACTTTTTTTATTTCTTTATCTTCCTTGATTTCTCTTTCTCTCGCTACATCAGCCTCTTTCATTCCTTTTTTTTCCCTCTGGTTCTGTGATGAAACGTGGTCCAGTCTAGCTATAACCGGCTTCTACAATTCATCTAACAACTTTCTCTCTTTATCACATTCTTATCATGTATACAGTAGTCGAAGGTATAACGCACGATGCCACTTCAACATTCAAGAAAAAAGTTAAATATTTATGCTTTAAACGAAGTAATATCGCGGAAACCCACCACGAAGATCGCGGCAGAAAGCTTGGCTACTCGCAAGGAAGCATGCACGCGTCATGCTTGACGAAGATTACATGATTCATCGCCCGATCGCTGAAATGCCCGAAGGGGGGCGACGCACCGTTCCTCACGACTTCGTTGTTATGTAGCCGTTAAACTGTAGCACGCACAACCTCCTGCTTGGAGAACAAAGAAAAAAAACCCTGTAATAACACTGAGCTGAAGACAGGAATTCCATTAAGAACCGAAACAAATAAGTACAAAAAGCGCAGCCTGGCCCCTGGCTTCACGCATATGAGCGCGAAAAATTGTAATTGCAAATCGACCGTGAACGCGAAAAGCGTTGAAATGCGTGTCCGACGGCGTCGGAATGGGCGCCATTGGTGAGCACGGAATTAATACATCACCTGAGACGGAAGTTTTGCGGAAGTATCGGTAGACTCGGTTCACCCCCATCCCCCCATATTTTGTTTTTCTTCTGCTTCTTTCGTTATAATCTTTCCTGTAGTTTTTTTTTTCAAAACAAGTACCTCGTATTCGTTTTAGCACTCTGAACAATAGAACCGTTTAGACTGCGTGGCTTTGCACTTTTACAGTTTTTGTTAAAGTAACCATCTTGAACTTTTTTCATCAAGAGAAGGTGCGACTGGTGGTTTTATTTGTTTTTGGTTTTCCTCGAGCCGGAAGGAAGTGGTGGTGGTCGCTTTAAGGCGTTTTATTTCTTGAACTTGAGGAGTCCGGAGCATCGCGTTTCGCAGATAACGCCGTTTGCGCCGTCGCTCCTCGGAGTCGACAATGCGAGAACGACTTTTCGAAGCACCTCGGCTATTTAGGCCTCATTTTTTCTGTTTTTTTTTTTGCCTTATAGGGAAGGATGAGCCATATTTCCGCCCGCAGTGAGCTCTGGTGTATATAGTCGTTCAGTGCAGACTAATGGCGGCAGGTAAGTGACCATCTGTTCGTCGTTATTGCTCATCATTACCTTAGAGCATCTAGGTATGCTGCCAGGATAATTTGACGCCAAATAGCGCAGAACGAAGTGTGACGTGACTTAGACAGTGCGCTTTTAGTATAAGTGAGAGTTACAGCCGCAGTTAAGAGGTGGCACGCGTCAATCTCAGTGTAGGATCAGTATTTAGCTAATCATGCAAAACAGAAGACTGTTTAAAAGTCGTCGGCGGAGACAAAACGACATAGTATGAGGCAACTAACAGTGCGCAACAGCAGCCATGACTAAATCATTGCCTGAACATTTTATCTACAATAATGAATTATAAGTTGTGGTGACGCTAAATGGATTACTTAGAATACAGAGAGTACAAGCGTGAGTGAAAGAAGTGGAGAAGGCAAACATAATGGTTGGAAGCTTTTAGCTATTTTTCTTTCTCTTGAAGTGTATTTTCTTTTTTTCGACTTTCTCTCGCCTATCACAATGCAGAGCCGCGAAATGAGTGTTTATTTTCCTCGTCACTTGGTGCCATGCAAACAGCATCTTTATCCTTTTCTCTCTCTTCTGATTATTCATTTTTTAAAGTAACGAGATAAAGTTTTTCCTTTTTTTGCTTTTTCCTTCATTCTACTGCCGTAAACAATGCCACCTACGCAAAGGTCTTACTGCCTGATAATAGTAAATTAATTCGATATTACAATGATGTTCAGCGCAACCTGCAGTGCTATGACATACCGGCAATATATATATGAAAGGCTGGTGGGTACATAGTCCTTTTGGCTTCATGTCTCATAATTTCTAGATGGCGAAGAAAGAAATGTGCGCAATGTGCGTGTATTTCTTGCATTGCATTCGTAAAAATTAAGATAACACAAATGAATTTACTGCGTAGAGAGTTTAGTATAAGAAATATCATGAACACCGCAAAATTGAAAGCTGCCACTAGTCATAAGTCAACAAATCCGGAAAGAGCGGAGGAGACAACAAACGTGTAACCCAGACGAGCTCACGGTGAAATGGGGTGGTTTAAAGGTGGCCGCTTTTTGTGCTTACTCTAGTGATGCGGTGATTCTAGTGAAGCTGTAAATTTATTTATTTATTTAATAAATAAATAAATAAATAATAAATGAGTGATGTTGAATATTAGAAAGTAAGAATGCGCGTTGAGCTGACGAATTTCTTAAACCAGTGATAAGAGTATCATTTAATTGGTAATTAGCTAATAGCAGCTATTTTAGTAACGAGAGAATTAAGTATTAAGCAGCTTCGACCTATAGTGATACCAAGCCTGAAGTGTGGAGCTGTGCCGGGCAATCTTCCTTGTTTCTGTTCTGTTTTCACTTTCTTTTCTCCTCACTTACTTGATTGTTATGTTTTCCAGTTTCTTCTATGTTTCTTTTTCTCTATACTTATACTTACTTTTTTCTATTTTTCCTTCACTCTCTTTTTCCTTTATTCTAGTTCTCGCTAGCTTCCTCTTTCAACCTTTACACGGGGTATGTGCTGCGGTGTCTGGATAGCCATAGGAGTATTGCTCGCACTTAATATCACCATCGAGGTGCTCGAAGAACAAAATGAAGAAACACTCGTCTTCGGTTCGTGCGAGTGCTAGGAATGCTACGGCTGGCAATGTGGTGTTTTGCCTGCGCTACGCCAAGCAACGACGAGAGCATACGCCAGCCCGGCCCCCTAAAGTGATCTGTTCTAAATAAAGATCCCCGTTTTTGTTTTGTACGAGCGCAAATAAAGTAAGTAAGACCGATTACCAAGGACGATAATTTAATTCTGTATACCATAGGGTGGTAGTTTGATCCACGAGCCTGGCAATATAGTCACAGCTTCGTGTAACCTATTGCCTAAACAGGGAAAATCGCGCCAACACGCAAATAGCGTTATGCTTCAAAATAAATGGAAGTTTTGGTGAGTGATGGCTCCTTTCAACTTTATGGTCGTCTGCGATCATTCCTTGCAGATGGCCATAAAAGTTGGAGGGTAACTTCTCCACCTGCTATGGAAACGTTCCCTTAACAGAAGCGTTGCATATTCGTTAATTTAATATTAAGAGGACGTTGTACACGGGTATCCCCCTTGTCGTTGCCATCATCATGGGAGTGCCGGAAAAAGAAGTTGAGAAGGCGTAATTCGTTGTGTCGCGACATTGCTTACGGGCGAGATCGGGTCGACGACGGAATATGTACATTATCCTGTCTACTGAGAAGCCACCCAAGCTTGTTTTCACGACAGTAGAACAAGTCAGTATGGTTTTAAAATGCACAATTTATGTCTCAAAAGAAATGGAGGCGTGGGGCGACCTATTTTTGTGGTGAAGCTCCGTGTTTCTATACCTACTTTTCAGCTTGCGAAGGATAAGACACACCCGTATATTCCTGCGTACAGTACCTCGTGGAATTGTTACAGGGCAATTTATCTTGTCGGTAAACTTTCATGAAGATTTTTTCCGTCCAGTGTTTTACTTGTAGTTTTCATTCCACCCCAAGTCTTAACGAATGTCACGAATAATGTTTTCATGTGGACACGCAAAAATCTTCAGCAAGTGTTACGCTATGGCACACAAAAAAGTCGAAATGCTGCCTGCAGCCTTGCAAGACTGATGATCCACACCGACCAAGTATACATACGTTTGGCACTGAATTGCTCTTCGAACGCCTCGTGCAGGAACCTTTGTCTTTTTGCACGTATTTTTTTCAGGTATAGTGCCACAGCCGCTCTAGCGGCCGTGGTTGTGCACACTTAGCGAAGTAGGGTTCGTTACACTTCGTTACAACACAAAAATAAATGTAACCTCCGCCCACAGCTGCTGTTGTCCCATTCAGAATAAAAAATAATGTAAATCTTTCACCCAATTGCAATTGCTTATGCTCGTGACATCAGACTGATCTCGCGTATTTCATGCAGACGACTTGCCTTTACAGACGTTTTCATGTCGCTAGATTTTGGAGAAAAAATTTTACTTGAAAAGAATCCCACTCCAATGTTCAGTTAAACGTACCAACTTAACAAGAAACGACAAAACTTAGATTCTTATTGCGTGTAGTGAGTGCTTACATTAGCAGCAAAAAAGTGAGAACGGAGGCCACCTAGCACAACTTTCTTGCACAGCTACTGCAGCTGGCGCGCTGCAGTACCAGGGGCGGAGCCTGTATTTATTTCTAAATTGTAACTGACACACTTTATTGACGCAATACGGTGGTGAAGTATGACTGAGTCATTTGTTCTGGCCGGGAAGCCTTACGCCACACACTTTCAGGGGACCTAGACTTGTCTTCCGTCATGGTCATGGTATAGAACCGTTACTATATAATCGAAACATATGTGAGACAAAGAAAAATTAAAGCAGACTTCAACGTAGACATAGGCTAACTATAAGGTAAGAGGTAGATTGCTGCCGCCTGTGAAAATAACCTATCGAGAAGATTATTGAGGAGTTAATCTCTACTAAAATGGGCCTATAGATAGTGAGGCTTCTCAAGGAAACCTGTAACACAATGGCACACGTTCAGCCCTATGTCTCAACAAATTACCCATATTAAAATGGTAACAATAACTAAGTGACCAAAATTGCTTCGCGTGATTGTCTGTTAGTTTTCTTTATATTGTGTATAAAAGAATGAGCCCTAAAACATACCTTCATCAATATTAAAAAGGTATCTTGCCACCGGTAAGATGACGGGTTCTTGGATTCACTTTCGAGACACATCCTCCACTCGAGCAGTTTTCTAAATCTTCCTTGAATTGCCAAAGGCGACTAGAAGGAGAAATAAATTTACATTTTCATATAAACTTTATGTCACTCAGCTTACATTATATGAGACAATGCTTGATTACTTGCCGATATATGATCTCCAGGGCTTCATTCACCCTCGTCATAGTTCACTTCGTGCCCCGCCGCGGTAGTCTAGTGGCTAAGGTACTTAGCTGCTGACCCGCAGGTCGCGGGATCAAATCCCGGCTGCGGCAGCTGCATTTCCGATGAAGGCGGAAACGTTGTAGGCCCATGTGCTAAGATTTGGGTGCAAGAACCCCAGGTGGTCGAAATTTCCGGAGCCCTCCACTACGGCGTCTCTCATAATCATATGGTGGTTTTGGGACGTTAAACTCCACATATCAGTCAATCAATGATTCACTTCGTAGAGATGCCTGGATTGTTTAATTAATTCAAATGGCGGGATGCCATGTGAAATTGAACACATCTGCCCTGTAAGGTCACGCCTGTTAGAGAGACTCCTCTCGCGACTTTACGCCGGCATAGGGTCTTTTTCTGAAGAAAATTAAAGCACTGGCTTGGCTTTCTAAAAAAACAGTTGACTACCAGGTCAAAGCGTTGGCTTCATTCCGGCTCTTACACTGGTTTTTAGTCATACTTGAGAGGTCACGCGAATTTCTGTACTTAACGCCACATTTCTCAAGATATCTAAGGCTTTCGCCTTGAGAGAGATAATGCAGGATGACACCCCATTATCCTCTATTGCTTTTCTACTTTTATCTTTTTAGATCAGTGAATCACTCGCTATGTCTGACATATGTGATAATTGGGACGGATTCTTCAGCGCAACAAGCTACTTTTATTTGGATTTGGTGTTTTTCTTGACTTCTGATCACGTTTGTTTTTAGAAATTCTAGTTACGCTCAAAAAAAAAAATTCACAGCTGTTGTGCAGGGCACGGGAAAGTATAGTATCACCGTTTCTTGTCCCCGTTCAGCAAAGAATGTGTGCCTTCTAAGAACAAAAGAGAGCATGCCAAAAAAGACAGGCAGAATAACAAGTAAGCGTTTGCCAGATAACGTTGTTTCAAGAGCTTTCAAAAAATTAATCCGAATGGTAAAGTCAGCAAAGAGCCGGGAAGGTCAAGAAGAACCTGTTGATAAGGACAGAAGTATCACTGTTGTGACATATGTTTACGTGCTATCGCGTGGATTAAAGAAACGTAGCGGACGCAGTGTGAAAGCTTTTTTTTTTTTTGCCAAATAAGTTGGAAGGAATTTGCCGAAATGTTGCCATATTAGTGGAAACTATAAAAGCAAGGAAAGTAGGCTGAATCATGAAGCACAGATCCGAAACAATTCAACGTTCCACAGTTGTTTTGTACAATATTTTTGTCACGCAATGTTGGCAACATAGGTCAGACAGGGAGGTGTGTAAAAGTTAGGATAATATAGGACGATGTAGGCTTACGCAGTGTTTGCCTATTGCATAAAGCTGCGCATTGCCGACACTGTGGGCGTTAAACTCACTATAGTGAAACGAGCATCATTTCAAGGCATCATCACCAGGCTACTCGAGAAATAATCGACGCTTAGCATATACAAAATGAAAGAGGCACTCATCGCTTTTCCATTCATCTCTTTGCAGCACAAATAAATGCTGTACTCAAAGAGGAAGATCGTTATCCTTGTGTTTTCTCGTGTTATTTGGGATCTGTGTTGCCACGTGGAGGTATATATCTTCGGCACGTGGGAATAAAATAATTTTCCAGCGCAAAAAAAAGACAGAACTTTTATGAAGGAGGCACACATACAGCGCTGTATGCGTCCTTTCTAAATGTCCCGCCTTTTTTTTTTCTCTAGTAAGTCTATTTTAATCAAAAGTCAACTCGCCCAAACATGAGCTTTAGGGAATAAAAGTTCATTTGAGAGTTCGTCGTTTGCAGTTGGTGTGTTCCTGCACAATTTCGTCGTACTTCGTCGTCCTTTCTGAACTATGAATCACTCTGGATTTTGTATTAAAAAAATTACCATTCTTACATACATCAGTGTACATCAAAGAAATGTAAGATAGTCGAAAATTCCGAAGACCTTCGATGAGGCATGCCTCATAATTATATCGTCGTTTGTCTTGTAAAACTGCAGATATATCATAGTGAAGGTGATATGGAACATTCTAATTACAGAGATAGACACCTGAGTGATTTATCTGTAACATTTACCAGCTGCAAATTATTATTATTGCATGTCCAAATACCGAAATTGTTTTTGATTGCAGAGTGGTCAAGTTGCAGTGCCTAATTAACTACCGTCAATCGCTATACTATAACTTTTGAAATGTTCATTTAGCGAAAGCTAAGACAGAACACAGAAAGCGTGGCTGTGATTTTACTCACTTGTTTTTAACAAGAAAGTGTTTATGCCGGGGTCCATCACGGTCCCACTGACGTACTTCCTGTCACGGAAGTGACGATGAAAATTGTATTCTAATAGATTTCAAAAACAAAAAAACGGCAGCAGTCACGGGAAATTGAACCAGCCACCTCTCGATTTTCAGCGCGCGGTGTTAACCACTACGCCACAGAGCATAGGTTGTCTGAAAGACTAACGGCAAGCCATTTATATGCCCCACACAACATTTGGCAGCTCCCGGAGCTTCAAAACTTTAGCGCATTTTTGTTGTCAGAGGCGAGACGGCGCGATAGGCTCGCGTTGGGTGCGCTCTAAAGGTCGTCGTATCCACGAAGCGCCGCCTCCACGGAGCGTGGTCTCTGCTGCGCACGCGCTTATCAGACTCGTAATTTGGAAGAGGACGAAAGTCACTTCGCATTCTGCCATGGCTGGTTTTACGAAAGGAGCGCGCAGCTGACACACGACGCAGGAAGAATTGCGACAGTTGTCCGCGCTTGTACTGTGTATCTTGTGTGCTCGTTTCGTGTGTTTTTCTTTCTGTTTGAACAGCGCTCTTCAAATTCCAAGCGGTGGCAGTTGATAGTCCGCGCTCCTCCTGTACACGCTAATTTCGTGCGTGCTTTCTGCTTGAGGTGTGTGCTCCAAGTTTTGAACTGCTTGCTGTTGCTAATCTGAATTCGCCATTTGTGGCTGTTGCTAGAACAATGCACAAGAAACGCTTAACAGCGTCTGTAAAGACATGGTTTCACTTTCGTGTTATGCCAATTTATATATAGGGGGATCAGCCATGTTCTTTTTTCTAGATGCCACCACGCTAGAGATTAAAAATGCACATTTATTCTGAAGTAACGGAACCATACATTTAGTTCTGCAAGGTCACTGGCGCATCAAACTGAATACGTAGCAAGCACAAAACATGACATCATGAAATTTCGACGCTCTTAACGAGGCTAAACGTGTTCCTTCGGCATCAACAAATACTAGCGAAATGTTCGCCAAACATCGGACCAGTGTGCTCCCAATCTTCTCCAATGGAAGTATACACACCCTTCCTCAAAGCCAAGCGAAGACTCGCCATCCTCTCGTAGCTAGCCTCTCTGAGGAGGTCCCTAGCGGCCGCCTGAATGGCGCGCATACCTCGCTAAATTCTTCTCGGAATTAAACAATGGGACAGGCCGTCGTCGCCCCTTGTTCGCGCTTTCTAAGAAAAAACAAACAAAAAAAAGAAGCGGGCGCATCTAGCGAGAACGCACACAGAGTTGGATTGTAGTTAAAGAGTCGAAGGTTCGAGAGGGAACAGCAGAGCCGTAAATGCGAACGAAGATGCTCGGCTAGAGGCCAGTGTATTCCCTCGCAGCGCGCCTAATTGCGTAATTTGCGTGTTTCAAAGCAGCAGTTCTCCCGCTTTTCTAAAGAGGTGGCAATTGGTCAGCGCCGCCGCTACACAGCTCGTTCTCGCCGCTGGCGCTGCTGGGAGCGGCAGCAGAGCGGCGCGCGACTCGTTCGCCTATGCTCTTGTTTTCTCGCACGTCCCTGCATCATCAGTAGAAAGAAGCGGGGATGTCATTCCTCTTCAAAAACAAGGCCGTAGACACACACTCGCAAAGGATTCTCAAGGCCGGTCCGGAAGGGGGGAGGCCGCTGAGTGCACTTCAGCTTTGACACACAGCGGCCCGCTTCTCGGCGTGCAGGGAGCGCCAGCATTTGGAGTGGGCCCTTGAATCGCGAATAGGCGCGCGAACATTTCTCGCGGTGCCGCGGCGTGACAGCTGGCACCGGCAGATCCGCTGTCGGCTGACTGACTGCCGCTGCGCCAAGACCCGAAGCGGACGGCTTTCCTGCTTTTTCTTTTTTTGCCTATTCGTGAAACTAGTTCCGGTAACGATGTATAGTAGACAGGGAGGGGTGGAGGAGGGGGGTGGGGGTAGGAGGAATGGAGCAGGACTTCTCGCGTAATGTTGAGGACACACAGGCGGTATTCACGTATATATCTGTGGTGTGAACACTGAGGAATGTGAAGTGCAGTCGAGGGTGACAGAGTTAGGTTGGCAATGAAATTAGAAAATTTCCAAGCATAAAATGGAAGCAGCTTGCGCAAGGTATATATGGTCTCGGTAAAGAAAAGTCGTTTCAGTTTTTAAACTGTGGAACACGCTAATGCACCACACTCTCGCGTTCTCATGTCTCACGTTGTCGCGATGCACGCCTCACGCTTGATGCACCTAAGCCGAGGCGGCTGGCCGCTTGGAACGCTAACGCTTGCTTGAGCGTGAACGCCAACGTCACCGAAGTGCAATTCGCCTGTCCAGGCTGGCGAAACGATTCTCTGTATTGACAACGAAACGCCAGCGCCAAGAGTTGGCGCGCCGCGCTAGGAGGAGCGAAAAGTAGTAAAACAGTAGAAATGAGTCTATAGATCACAAAATAATCCTGAAACAAATAAAATAATCACAAGAAGAGAACAGAAGACGATTTAGAATGCCTCATATTAACACGAAAAGGACCGAAAAAAGCAGATAAACAAAAGATAACACTGGTGAATAAATGCTCCGCCATTTGTACCCCTTTTACTCTGGGTGGAACTGAATAAAATATTTGGAGAGACCTGACTTTGACTGGCAGCATATAGCATTGTGGAGGTCAGCCGAACAGAGTTAATGAGTGTCTTCAAAGAAAAGTATACATCTTTTTCAAGAAGCTTCTGAACCTTGTTTACCTCTCTTTCAACCCTGTTTTATTAACCCGTGCCATTACCGCGTTTTCCCTATTATATGCTGTGGAAACCACTAGTGCCGTCTAGTTATATTATTTCCAAGGGCATATACACATAACGTCATCTATTGAGCAATTCATTAATCAGATGTGGCTACATACTACTGCTACGACAGAGGTGGGAACGACCAACAGTCTTGAGAGCTTCGCCCTTAAAAATACTATTTATTACTCTACTCTGCGTACACTTTATAAAACATCGAGCTGGGAAAAGTAATTGTTCGATCTCCGCTCTTTCACTGACTTTTACCAACCCAGGCTCTTAATGGCCACTGGCATTTGATTCTGTCCATCAATGTGCTAAATAGCGTAGACGGGCAAGAAGGGCCTTAGTGAGTAGTCCACTGAGTTTCCTACATTTTCCTTCCCTTATTCAGAAAGAAGAAATCACGCCATATCCGCGGAGTGAATGATGGTGAGTGGGGCGAAGCGTCCGTCCGTGCTTTCCTCCGGCCGTCCATGCATCTGTCCATTCGTCCATCTGACCATGCCTGTGTCCTTCTGTGCGCAATTGCGTGGATCCGTCCATCCATGCGTTTGTCCATCCATCTGGGCGTCCGTCCATGCGTTCGTACGTCCTGTTGCGCACACTTCTATTGGACCAGTGTCATCAAGGAAATCAGAGGAGAAACGATGATCGGAGAGGGTCATCTATTATACAGTTCGAGAGATACTGCCGGTTGCGCCTGACGCAGGACAAGGTAACAATAAGAGGAGCTTCACCCTTAAATTATTTTCAAATAAATGTCCTGCGGAACGCGACTGGGTCACGCACCCGGCTCAGTCCCACGTAGGGACCAGCCGCCGGGCCAAATGAAGTTATTTTCCTTCCTTCCTTCATTACTTCCTTCCTTGAAATGAATTTTGCTTTGAGCAACAGAAAGATTGCAAGATTCTCTTGAACTTTACGCAGCTTTCTTTTACCTGAAGAAATAAGGAGACACATCCCTTACCGTGAAACAGCTTAAAATTGCTCTTCCAGTTGTTGTTTTTTGTTAGGGGCTGATAAATAAGGTGGCCGGAGGTTTTGGCTGGCTGCTACATGTCCAGGGAACACCACAACTGTCACCGCCAGGCGGGCGCCGAAGCGTTGCAGCGACACTTTGGTCCACAGCAACACGTGTGCTACGTGGACGTTGCCGGCCCACACCACGAGTGGTGGAATACGGCCACAGTCATACAGAACACAAACACCGTAAACGGGCTCACTTTGGAAGCCTACAGCGCAAAACATGCGGAGGAGATTGCCATTGCTCTGGTATCATATCACACCCAAGTCGCGAGGGGCCTGTTGGAACTATACGAGCGAGGGTGGGCTTCCCCGCTTGCTCAATGCATACTGGAACCTAGCATCCGATACATTGATCCAACTGTGTGCAAGAAAACCATGCTACCAAGGACTCCGTTTCCTTTGAGCCCTTGGTGACCTGGTTTGGGCACCCGGTCAGCAAGGACTCAAAGGAAACGAGCAGGCTGATCAGGCAACCCGCGCACTCTCTTCCCGGGCTATCTCTGTCTTTGGAAGCCTACTCCCAATCAGATAATTCGGCCCTTTCATATAAAGATATTACCAATTACTACAAGGAGGAGCAACGGTGCTATCCGGATCCTGCCAAGGGACTGCATCGGGCTGACGAGCGCCTTCTTTTCAAACTGTTTAAAGATACTGTACTTTGACCGGCGTTGCTTAAACGTTTCAATTCATCTTTGATAACAAGTTCCATTTCTGTGGGAATGAAGGTGACACCTTCCGCATAGTCTAAGCGCGCCTCGCAAATCCATCTATCCCTCATACCCCAACCCCACGAGAGCGGACTGGGAGGCGGGCCTGCTTGGCTATCAGGATCTGAAGGCCCGACAGGCGCTGATTCAACGGACGCGGGTGGCATTGCTTGCCAAATGAGCTCCGTAATAGGGGTTGCAGCACTGCTGTGAGGGGAAGAGGCCAATAAGACTCCAACACAATCACCTCTCTGTAACTATTTACTGGTTTATAAATGTTTGACCACCACCACCACTATCTACTATGGCACTCCTGAGACCGTGATAACCTACTGAAGACCTTCACAGTGTTGAACAATATAATTTAGTTTCAAAACAATTTCAAAGCATTAATGTGTGGCATCTTTGAGTACATAATATGCAAACAGAGTGAAGTCCGAAATTAAGCGTTCTTGTACCACCCCGATCCACATGAATACCGGGGATGTAACAGTTGCGCCTCTGGTTTAAAGCTGGCTCTCTGCATTATGTATAATGGCCTTCACTAGCAAATTTATCTCCTCTACTTTAATATGTCGTAAGCTTTCGCTAAAGCGTAATACGTATCTCAGGTTCATTCTAGGTCATTATGCCACGTGTTTCAAGTAATCAATACGAATATCATCTGATATAGGAGAAATGCGATAGCTACTCGTTGTCTTCATAACCGCGTTTTTCCCTTAATGACGGGCATCTTGAGATGACTAGAGACAGAAATCGCAGCATTACGTATGTACACAAATTAAAATATATTCTAAATTACAGAATAAACGTGATCGGGTGATAAGATAACAAATGAAATCCTTTTCGTGAAGGACCAATGTGGTTTGGAAATTTCCGAAATATGGCACCTGGTAATTTTTCTGGAGGGAGGAAAATTAAACAAGTTCGTCAAATAAACAAAAACAGAAGTGTCAAACAGTAAAACTGCCGTTCCCCTAATGACGACCATGATGACGTTTAAAATATTTTGCTGTTAATGGCCCCTAAGCCTCTGTGAGAGAGAGAGAAGTTTCTTTTTCGCCTTCATTGACCTTCCTTCAGATAAAATCTGCGGCTCGGCGCTTATGTCTTCGTAAAACACGCTTGCAATGTCGGTATACTATAGGCACTTAACCTTTCAGGATTTCTCACTTTTCGGCTGCATGATTTTGTCTCCGCTTGCGGAGGGGAAAATGCACTAAACGAACTGAAATCAGTTGAGCACACACGATAGTCATGCGAGACAAAGAAGAATCGGTGGACCACTGCATGGTGAAACTATAGATAAGAGACGATTCGAGAGTACGTGCCGCAATGACACCCCGCGAATCCCTGTTGTGGCATCACGAAGTGCGCCAAAAGAACGACAATAGACACGAAAGAGTAAAGCACTCATTTTCTGTATTTTCGAGGATGTTAAAAGGCCATATCTAGGCGTGTCGGTACATCTTATCAATAAAATACTCTTGGCAACCGAACGATCACCACAGCTCATTCCCTTGCAACTATGTAAACTTTACTTCTCAAATTTCCCCCGCCACGGTGGTCTAGTGGATAAGGTACTTGGCTGCTGATCCGCAGGTCGCGAGATCGAATCCCGGCAGCGGCGGCTGCATTCTCGATGGAGGCGAAAATGCTGTATAGGCCCGTGTGCTAAGATTTGGGTGCACGTTAAAGAACCCCAGGTGGTCGAAATTTCCGGAGCCCTCCACTACGGCGTCCCTCATAATCATATGGTGGTTTTGGGACGTTAAACCCCACATATCAATGCATCAACTATAAAAAGGTAATTATTTTAAATGCGTAAATTACGGTCGTAATTGATGTATTTGAACGTCCTACGGTGTCCGCAAGTAAAAAAAAGTTATCGTGGTGGCGACCATATATCACATTTCTCTTAATTTTGACATTTTTCGGCTATAAATTTTTTGAAACGTCACCATCTAAAAATGCACACAAAATACATTTGAGCAAGAAAATGGCAGCATATCCACGGGGTTAATGATGGAGAGTGGGGCGAAGCATACGTCCGCCCATTCGTTCTTGCTTCCGTCCATCCATGCGTCCGTCTGTGTGACCGTCCATGCATCCATCCACCCGTCCGCGCGTGCGTGCGCCATCCCTGCGTTCGTCCCTGCGTTCGTCCCTGCGTTCGTCCCTGCGTTCGTCCCTGCGTTCGTCGCTGCGTTCGTACGCGTCCATCCGTCCGTGCAGCCATCCGTGCGTCCGTCCATGCATCAGATAGGGAATACCCGCGTCCTGCGTGGCCGGTGACTTCCCGCACGCCGGATGCGTAAATAAATGTTGTTTCTCTCTCTCTCTCTCTCTGTCTGTGTGTCCGTTCGTCCATCTAGTCAGCACTCCAACTACCACCATCTCGCATCTTTTCATCATATATTCTGCATATAGAAGCACCGCCATCCAGCAGACGTTCCAAATACTAAACAAGAGGTGGCACACGCACACTTTCTTACGGCTTGTGCTTCTTGTCTACTTCCCATCTTTAACCACCTCGAGTTCATGGTATATACTAGTTCACTGTATTCATGGCACTGCGGCCAACGCTCGCTAAACCTTTCTAACACCAAGGAGGTTACGCCAAGCGAGTATAACCTAGCAACCTTTTCTTGTCAGATAGTGCTCAATGTACATGTCTATGGCTGCAAATTGGGATTGAGAGACAGGAGAATGTGGCTTTTAGTTAACACGCACGCTGCCATTTTTTTTTTATTGTTCAACAACACAAAGGAAAAATCTCTCACCAGCGCCACCTTGCAGACCAAAACGTAAGACTGGTTACGCACTACGACTACGATGAAAGACGAATGGGTGCTGCTTTAAGAAGCTTGGCCCCTAAGATGCTGAGTCACGTGAGGCTTCTCACTTGCTGCCCCGCCATGGTGGTCTAGTGGCTAAGGTACTCGGCTGCTGACCCGCAGGTCGCGGGATCAAATCCCGGCTGTGGCGGCTGCATTTCCGATGGAGGCGGAAATGTTGTAGGCCCGTGTACTCAGATTTGGGTGCACGTTAAAGAACCCCAGGTGGTAAAAATTCCCGGAGTCCTCCACTACGGCGTCTCTCATAATCAAATGGTGGTTTTGGGACGTTAAACCCCACAAATCAATCAAATCAAATCTCACTTGCATTGAATGCGAGCGCACACTTTCCATGTGCGTAACGACTATAACGACGTCTGGACTATATGACGTATTCACGTGACTTCATCACTTGGTCGCCTGAATATTCTTGCCAAGATGTGGTAACACCGCTTGCCGGACGGACACCTGATTTTTCGTTTAATAGGGCGCATAATTCTTTTTTCATTATTGTCGCAATATCAGCAAGTCTGGCGCTTTCATTAAGCAAAACTAGGCTGGCTAGAGCTAACAGCGACTTCCAAGCATCATTTACGCAGCTTTCAACCCTCCATTCATTGCTCCTCTCCTTTTCTGCGCTGTTTTGATGGTGGTCTTTCACAAGCATCGGGGAGTTACGTATTTTTACCAAAGCATTAAAATAAAGATGAAAAGAAAGGAGGTAGTACTACTACGTGCAAGATCATAAAAACTGGTTTTCTCGGTGGATGCGACTGAAACCCAGTGCGCCTAACAGTGCACACTTAAGGGCACAAGTGAGCTACCCGCTGCACCCGTTGGACTGCACAGCATCGCGCTATTGCGTCAAGGAAAAATATTAAGCTTTTATTCAGCGTACATTTGTCACAAGCATGCGAAACGCGTGGAGGCACTTCGGCGGAGAAACGTTACCATTACTGAGATTTTCCACGTGGCACCGGCCAAGCGATGCGCTGCACCTACGAAATCTGCGCGGATCCTTAGCATTCCGACAGCGTCTACTCTCAGCGGAAACACTTTTTCGCTGAAAGACCTGGGAGCCATCAGCACGTCTAACTATTACCACGAGGTTGATATACAGTTAATTTTACGCCCCCTCCACTGTCGCAAGCGGGCGGTGGCGGCGTCTCGAGCAGTGAGACACGCGCAGCATGTACCGCACTTCCGGTGAACGACAGAATGCAAATGGTGACCTCTCCGCGTCCACCGGTGTCCGCTGCCCACGCAAGATTGGTCCCCGCGGTGGAAAGGCCGGACGGCTCACGTGCACCGACCGCACAGGAGCGCCTTGGACGAAGCACGAACGAACGAACGAGCACAACAGCGCTGCTGCTTTCTGCGGCGCACGTGGAAGCGGCAGCGCATCACGCCATGACACGCGACAGGGAGGCAGCGTGCGAGCACCAAATGCACCGTAGCCGAGTAACGCACCAGCGTCAAACCGGTGCCTCCCTAAGGTGGCGAGCGACAGCTCCGTTTAGTAAGGCGGGCTTTTTTTGTTGTTGTTCTTTGTGGAGACTCGTGTGTACGGATGCGTTATGCTCTGAGGATGACCTGCGGAGGCGCAGTCATGGAATGCGTGCGAGATGATTCTCCCTATCGTGACCCGCTAGCTGAGAGCACTGGCGCAGGTGCCGCAGCCCGTGATGAATTGGTGAGCGTGCTTGATTGATGGCTCTGCGAAAGCCGTGTTCTCCTCCGGCCGGCGATGCTTTCCTTCGGACATCGCTCAGCTCGCCGGAGCCGCTATCTAACCAACCACTCGAGCTGGCCACTCATCGCGTGCGGCGTCCGCAGCGACGCATCCTCGGGTGACATGATGGAGGGTGCCGTAACAGCGGCCAGCACGCAGCCAAGAAGCACCGTTGCTTACAGGAAAGACGCTTAGACTCCCCCTCCACTTCCGGGACGCTCCTTGCCTGTGCTGTACCCTGGCCTGCGACTGTGGGAAGAAATTAACACGAAAGTGGCCCTAATGGCCCGAGAAATTGGGAGAGCAAAATCACTTGAGCTCTGATTTGAATACTTGCTGCAATTTTGTTGCGTCCCTCGGGTGTCTCGCGTACCGTAGTCCAAAAAGCTCGATGATGTAAGACGGGGTTCGTGGACAGATAGAAACTGTTCCGGTAACGCTTCCTGCAACTTAACGTTCGCATGTATCCCAGTGTGTTAGAGCATCCTATGCCAGAGTAATTTCATGCAATATTCGTCCGTTACGGTACAATAGAAAGGACCTCCTTTGATGATCCTGAGAAGTTCTCCTCTCAGGGCGACACCACGTGGTTTTCTAATGTATGTTTCCTCTCCTTCAGAACTTCACTTTTGCAGTGTTATTGTTTGTATTTTATATTCTTTATGAAATGTTTTCATCTATACATGGTCAGCTTTTAAGCCTCTTACTTTCGCGTGACTGCTTCATACGATAGTCACAGAAAAGCATGCTCATTTATAGCACCTTACGAAAATCAAGTTTTTTTTTTCATTTCTTTACACTGTTTCCTAAACCAAGCATGTACATGTTTCACTTGAAGTAAAAGAAAAGATAACATCTGCAACCTGAAAAAAAAAGAAAAAAGTTCATGCGTTCTTCTCTCTTCCCCCAGCTAGTAATAGCGATTCCGCTTGAAGTAACAATCGCAGTAAAAAAAAAACGTTAAGCGGTCTTTATTCTCCAAAAAAGTAGTTGATTGTGGTACTCGCAAAATAAAGAATAACGCATATACAATGCGTGCCATGAACCATTGGTTTCTTCATATATATGTCCCCTCATTGACAGCTTCCGTAGGTCCACCTCGGTGGATCAGTGTCTAGGGTGCTCGTCTACTGACCCGAAGGTCGTAGGTGCAATGCCGGCCGTGACGATCACATTTAGAAGCAGACGAACTGATAAAGGTACATGTAAAGTGCGATGTCAGTGCACGTTGAAAAAACACCAAATGACCAAAATTTCCGGAGTCCCCTGCTACGGCGTCTCTCAATCATATATCGTGGTTTTGGGGTGCGAAACCCCACACATTATTATCGGCAGTTTAGGTTCAAAGTGTGATGATTTGGTAAATGGTGTCGATGAGGAACAGCGTTAGAGCCGCAATGCAAAATGAGCAGCACATACAAATCGACAGAGCTAGGATAATTAGTATCTTGTTTACTGGGAGCATTGGTTTGTGAGACTTTATTAATAGGGATGAGAGATGTGACTGACGTGCAGTGAGTGGGCTCTTCCCAAGTTAGGACGGGCAGACTATGACCAACCGCCATATGTACGGCTCAAAGACGTAGCCAATTTCTTTCGGGGGAGGGGGAGAGGAAGGAGAAAGAGAGGGAGTGGGGTGGTAAACCAAATTTTAGGTATGTACGTTAAAGGCACTAAAGAGGTACAATGACTAGGTTTGAACTGACAAACTTCACTCTTGGAACTCTAACGCCATATGTTTCACTATCATAAAATCCTTATTAGCGGAGAAAGTCAATGTTCTAGTTTCATTTTTAAATTTTGAGCCAAAGTAAGAAATCTCAAAATTTACTTGCTGTATTTTTGCCGCATTGACTCAATAAAATTTTCTGACACTTCGTATGCGAAGTCAATGGCACTTACAGATTATATTGTACTTCATTTCTATCGATTGGAGATCATGTAGGACCCAGTAGACACCTTCAAAATTTCTTACGTCAGATGTTTCGTGCGGACATTTTAAAGTAACATTGCCACCCACTTTTTTTGCGCATTCTCTCGCTTACTAAGTGTCATGTCACGGTAAGTGTTCTTTTCGTTATTGTGAAGTTCTACTTTACTAATGCGCAAAACACCGTTTTGCACTTTAGTGTCCCTTTAAAAAACTTGGCTAGGTGGTATTGTCTGAAGGATTCCATATCAATATGTCGATGAAATGCTATATATTCTGTCCTTCATGTCGATTAAAAATTTGTTGAAATCCTGCGGCTGTCCTGCCTCTTTCTTGTGTGTGTCCTTGTGTGTGTTCGCTTGTAATATAGAAGCATGTGTGTACGTGTTTGTGTTTACATGTGCGCATGCATATATACTAATGCAAACCGCAAGTTTTCAGAGAAGGCCGAACACCCAATCCTCTTTTCTGCTCTGCTGTAGCATTATTTACTAACCGTAACTGTTAAACGAGATCGAAGTGCGCAGAAGCATCGTCAATCTTTTCGAGATTCCCGAATACACCGATTGATCATAGTGGCGCACATGTGCGCTTCGCGGATCCAAATCCCGCGGGCGCCCACCGCAAAACAATACCGCACTGATTAACCACCTGTGGCGAAGATTAGATGGCCAGAGCCTGCGAATGCTTTGGGACTGGCTCCGTGGAGCGAAGCATCGTTCGTTTTGCGTGTCGTGGTCCGACGTAACAATAGGACACGTTGTCCCCTAATCACACAGTGTACCGTCGGGAGAAGAGCCGCATCGCGCTTCATCAATCTAAGGCGCTTCCTGCAGACACACATTAAACATGGGCTGGCGAGAGAGTTAGCGACAATTGACCAAAGTGCTGTGTGTCGAGGAGGTCGAGCAGTCAGAGTCAAATGAGAGCGACGGACGCGCCGTCGTCCATCGCCGCGTTCTTCTCAGGAAGCTGCGGCCGCGTAACAAAGGAGCTCAAACGGTTGCGGCGTGCCACTGCAATTAGCGTCCGCAAGAGTGACGCGCGAGCAGTCAGTGCTTTGGCGAGACTCTCCGCTGCCGTGCCATGAGAAAGTTCACAAACGTTGCGTCGGGTGTCACTGCTGCTGTTCCCACTCCAGCGGCTTATATACTCCTTCATCTGGCGCTCCACTAAGCGCACCACTCGCACAGGAATCGGACTCGTATTTCCACTCGTGTTGATTAATGGGAGCCTATACTAATGGGTGTTATTAAAGTGCCACTTGGCCTGTCAATTCAAGAACCGCTTTGCGTGCCATGTATTAACCCGATGCGCACAGCTGTAAGCGTGACTCATGCGATGATGATGCAAGAGATGGGAAGCGAGGCCGTTGCAAAAGTTTAGGTGGATCGACAAAGCTGAAAAATTATAATTATTGGTAATACTTTTTCGGCTTTACGTCCTAACACCTCAATATGGTTATGAGTGATGTCGACATGGAGGGCTCCTGAAATTTCGGACACCTCGAATTATTTAACGTGTGCCTAAATATAAGTGCACGGGCCTCAAAAATATGCATCTCCACCTAAAATGCTGCCGCCACGGACGGAATTTGATCTTGCGACCTGCAGGTGAGCGAAGCGACGAAGTTAAAAAACTTGCTGGTATAAAAAGGAAGCAGCTTGTGCAGGATGGAGATGTTTAAAGATCCTTGAAAGAAACCTTCGTCCTCCAGTGGCCGTAACACGGGATGATGATGATGACGAAGAGAAGGATGTCAATTATAATTCTGTAGTTTTGAAAAAAGGCAATAACTTCTTAAAATGCCGTTATAATCGGGCTGATAACAGTGCTTTATTGTACTGAAATTCTATTTCCATTCTTGCTAGATGTTCCAGTTAAACCTCTGTACACAGTATACTTGTATAGCACGTCTATTTTGGTGGCGAGTCAATCGAAAGACAGTTGAAGATTGACAAGGAGAGAGATAGAGAGAATACTAGTCTCTCATAATCTTGAATTAGCCCATATATCTTGAACTATATATATCGAACCAAACTATTTAAACGCCGTCCAGTTTTACAAGAACAAACAGCAAAAACAAAAAGACACGCACACCATGAAGTCTCATACAAGCTTCTGGATCACTTCTGATATATTTAAGCATTCATAAAAATGCAGACACAATGTAATGAAGCAGCGTACTTTTTCTCAATTATTGGCATTTTAGTTGTAATTTGGATCTTCTTTGTTCGAGGAGGAAGAAGGAGGAGAAAGAAAGTTTAAGTGGAAAGACGGAGAGGTTAGCCTGTTCTTAGACTGGCAACCCTGTGCTGGAGAAAGGGGTGAGGGGAATCAAACATGTTAAAAAGAAATGTTGCCAAGAGAGAGAGAGAGAGAGAAATCACAAAAAAATTAGAGTTACTCAAACAAACAAGGATCACCAAAAGCAATACTGAAAAATGTGCTAACAACGATAGCAAAACCATAACAAGGCCAGGTAAGACAGCGAAAAACAATCACTCTTGTTTATTCGTGTTTCACCTCTAGACTGGACGACCTTCTCTATGTAAATGGTTTGTTTAATCAAATGCTGGCCTTAAGAGTTTAAACAGCTATGCACTCATACGCGTCCTTATCGGTTTCCATATTTTGTGACGTACTGCCTCGAGTACAAAGCAGCGTGGAGTAATATATGCAGCAGCAGCCCACAATGACGTGCACTTGATCCGAAAAGAAAAGGAGGGCACCGCTCATGCCTCACCCACGGCAACCACGATTCAGCTTCTCCTGAACTCCTCAAAGGAATACCCGCTTTCAGAGGGAGCGGCAGTTTCCACAATGAATCGCCAGTATTACAAAGTCGTAGCAGCTCGTGCCCTTCACGCTTTGATCGCTGCGTCAGCTGCCCCTTTGTGTGAAACCATTCGACGTCCATTCTGCGGCTGTCAGACGAGCGCCCACAGGCGCTGCCCTTCACGCAGAAACACGAGATTCGCGGCAGCAACGCATCAAGCAAGCACGTGGGAAGCGTGTGCCGCGTGCACGGCAGTGTTTATCGGAAGTGTGAACTGTCGAGGTGAAACTCAAATACAGCTCAGCGCAGCGGGTTCATGCGAAGGGTAGCCGCGGTCGCATAATAGCTAGTATTTCATTAATCTATTTTAAATAGTGACACCTCTAAAGAACTATGCTCTGAAGGATGACGCACTAACCACCAAGCACGAAAGTATTTCCATTCAAAGAGAGATTCGGAAACTTATACACCTTTTCTCTTCAGCCAACAAGATATTTTTTTTCGTAGCTTATTCCATGCCACTCAAGTTTAAAAAGAAAAGGCACAGCGTCTTAACCACTCGTCAACCCAGGCACTTCAGCATAGCATGGCATGGCCTTGTATTGTATATTGTAGCAAGGAACTGGGAAAAAGGGGATCCAAAAGGGCAGAGGCAAGCGAGTGAAGCATAGCATAGAAAGAAAAATGGAAATGGAGAGAAGAAAAGGCCGAAGGAAGAACGTGAGAAATGGACTCAATGAAAGAGAGATATAGATATAGATAGAGAACGAGAGAAATATGGAAAGAAAGAGTGTGAGAGATATAAAGAAAGAAAAAGAAAAGCAAAATAGAGACATAAGATAAATAAGCGAGGAGGAGAAAGGAACACACACACACACACACACACACACACACACACACACACACACACACACACACACACACACACACACACATATATATATATATATATATATATATATATATATATATATATATATATATATATATATATATATATATATATATATATAGTTAGAGAGTAAAAACAGACTGAACAAACCAAGACAATACAATAAAGAAAAAAAAGAGAGCAATACAGCAAGTTATTCGGGGAAACTTAGCAAAACAGCGACAGCTCGGTCTGCTTTGGTACGCATCAGCTGTCTTTTTATCATTGCGCATCCAGCGAAAACAATGCTAAATGTTTCTTAACTTTCTTCTTAGTCGACGTATTGAATCGTTCCCACTCCCCTCCTAAGACTCTCTGCAACGTATCCGTAGTTTCGTGCTGCTCCAGGATCGTAGTCATTGCAAGCTTTCAGCGCGTTACTTGATGTCACCCCGTCTCCGTAACGTGCCCACATTTGACCAAGTGGTGATGCTGTATAATGACGTCATAATTCGACATCACTTCATGTGTCGACTTGATGACATCACAAAGTTTGGAAGTATATGACGTGATAACACGATGTTGGTTTCAGCATCACGCATGTTGACGCTGCCGACGCTCCATTTTTTTGCGTTTCACGAGGCATTTGGGACTTTCGCCTTAGTATTACTTCCGCAAGCGGTTCGTCCATCCGCCCTTCCTCCATAAGTGAAGCCATGTGTACTCACACTCGCTGAAAGTCTATTGTAACTCAATTCAAGATGCACCCACGTTGGACTCTTCGAATCGCTATATGTCGACGTCACACATCCGCCTTGTACGCTGTGTATGCGAAGAAATACGGTGAAGGAACTACGAGAGGGTGCATACAGTGTACAGCGGCGAGCTACGTCGAGAGGCGTGTTTGATCTGAAAGCTCTCATCGCATATAAGAGACGTCTTACTACTAGTGGTCTTAATCTCGGCGGCCGTAAGACGCTTGAGCGTATGGCTAGCTTTGCGAACGAAGAAACGCCTACTATGTCTTGCCAAGAGCCGGAAGCGACGTCAGAGTGTCGGAAAAGTTATACGCGAGAGAGTCAACAGCACCGCTCAACACTTGTCTGGTGCTTGAACGGCGCGATCAAATCTGTTTCAGGGCCTGGTGTCGTCCCCCCGAGAAGGCGGATATTAGCAGGGCGTCATCTGCGCAGTGAAATAGGGCGCATACCACTTTTATAACCCCAGCCCTGCTCATTAGGCTTTGGTTCTCTACACTCGTATACGTTTCAGTAAGATCATCAAACGTTTACAGACCTACTAACTACTTATAGCTATTTAAATTAGGAAAACGTGGTAAGCTTTGCACTGAAGGCATGTACGTCAAAGACACCTTGCGAAAATTTGCACAAAAAAGGGCTGGCTCACACAACTCATAAGTTGCCACTGTACTAATTGAAGTATGTCGTGGTGCTTCACGTGCGAAGCACATTAAATGACAATGAGGCAGGCTTTAGAGGTGGGGGTCTCCTGATAAATTTTTGCTGCATCGTGTTCTTTAACGTGCCTCTAAAAGATAGAATAATGATTAAAAAAAAGACACGGAGGTTACGCAGGGCTGTGCCTGGTCGGCTACCCTGCGCTGCGGAAAGGTGAAGAGTGGAGAAAAGTTAGAGAGAAAAGGGCACTATATCCGTCAATGCTGCAGCTGTTTCGCGCATGACATCACCAACGGTGAGGTCAGTCCCGTGGCTGAAGTCGCAGCAGCTCGTTCGTTGACTTACGCAACATGCCCATAAAATGTTAGTAGTACCTATCTGGGCGTGTTTGCACATCGCCCTCATCAAAACGTTGCCGTCTTGTTCGGGACTAGAACATGTGCCCTTCAGATTAGCAGCGTTACTAAGCCACTGCGGTGGTTACTGAACTGTTCAAACTCGAGCATAAAATTGAAATGAAGCAAGTGCTCGAGATTAGAAACTATGATGACGAGACCAGACCTGACATGCTCATTGGATATATATCTGCTCAGGACAAAATTTCTCGCCATTTTTCTGTTTCTTTATTATAGGTTCTCAATGAATGCAAGCTCAGTTGTACTAAAGGTTTTCAAAACACAGCTATAGATACAACGGGAACGTGTTATAGCAAATGGAGAATGACCCTATATACCAGCATCATTTATATAATTTCAGCTCTTTCATTTTCGAAGATATGCATGTACACCACTTTTAATTGTCGAGCATGGCATCACAAAGCACCCGCCATGGTGGCCTAGTGGCTAAGGCACTCGGCTGCTGACCCGCAAGTCGCAGGGTCCAATCCCTGCTTTGGCGGCTGCATTTTCGATGAAGGTGAAAATGCTTGAGGTGCGTGTTCATAGATTTAGGAGCACGTTTAGGAATCTTGGGAGGTTGAAATTTCCGTAGGCATCCGCTTTGACGGGTCTCATAACCATATGGTGGTTTTTGACGTTAAACCTAAATCATAATTATCCTGGCATGACAAAGTGAAAATCGCTGACTAAGTGTGTCGGATCAGTTTATTTTTTGGTGTATAGAGGGCCAGAACCACTATGAAGTGCAAAACGCTCCGTGTGCGTGTATATGACTCTTCTTTTGTCCGTTGTCGTCGTCGAACCTTAAACTTCAAAACATGACGTTACAAACGTCGATAACCACCAGTGCTCTCCTCTCCCTGTGTTGCACGCATGAATAAATAGGAAGCAGTGAGGTGCCGCCAAATGACCCTGTTTACCCGTTTTCGTATGCGCCAATAAATGTGCCCAAAGTGATCCAAGTGATCCACGATAGTCGAATCCAAGTTTTTGTACGATGCCGCTATGCGATATGGCATGGAAACTATACGGGCGCTGTGCTATGAAGTGGCGTTCAATCTGCTTTGACGGCTGTGATTAGCATTTTATGGATATGTATACTGCTGTGTCGCAAGAGAACCGAAGCAAGCGAACACACACACACACACACACACACACACACACACACACACACACACACACACACACACACACACACACACGCACGCACGCACACGCACACGCACACGCACACACGTACATGCACACACGCGCGCGCACACGCATACGCACGCACACACACGCGCGCACACGCACACTCACTCACTCTTTCTCTCTCTCTCTCTCTCTCTCTTCTACATATCGGCGTCCACCTTCTGGACATTGTGGAAGTCAATTCGAAACCCAAAGTCCAATCCCCTTCAGGAACAACTCAGACGAGATATGGGCAGAATTCCGTTTTCAAATGGCAAAGCTAGGTGACATTTTATAAAAAAAATCTCTCTGCAACCTTCCGCCCTCCCCCATTTACTTTCCCAGCTCTTATGAGACTAAATTTCGCGATTGTAGCCCGCTAACTGAAATGACGGTGCCTTCGAAAACCCTGCTTTAAAGGCATTCATCAAAAGACACTTAGTACTTCGCATTTAGTACAGACACTCATTAAAGTGGTGCACCTTCGTTTCTGACAAAACGCGACTTAAAATCGCGACGCCGGCCACTCGGGACCATGAGTCGGCAGCCTCGATTGAGAAGCGTGTTTTGTCGGCTACGCCTCCCACGGGACTCGAAAGGGAAAAAAAATAAAGAGGTAGTAAACGATGCAGCGACTGAGTACACAAGCGTTGGTGGAAAAATCGATTGGGCAAACAACTCTGAGGAGAGAAAACGTCGTGTCTAAGAGATTTCGCACTTGACAGCGCGCCGTTCCCAGAGCCGCTGACGAGGAATCAATAGTCTTGAAAGCCTCTCCGTGTCAAGGGGCTCTTTACACTTCAGCCCACCTATGGCTTCTCTGAAGGAGTCCATTTAATTGAAATTCATAAACGCTGAACAGGGGTATTGCGTGACTCTTTCCGTTCTTTGTCTTCTATTTCCATTTTTTTATCTTGCAAAACCAAGATTTCTTTGAAGTTTGACGGCTGCTATGTGTACGTATATACGTTATTGAGGTCCAATGCACCTGTCGACTCGACACACTGGCTGTCATGATGTTAAGCCCTGTCTCGTAGAAAGAAAACGAGTGTAAAAATTGAAGTCCTCGCGAAGCATCCTTAACAGCAACTTTCACTAGTTCTTTTTGTTTCGCTGTTCAACAGATCTTCACGTAAGCGGTCAGCATTCTCATTGATACGAATGTTCAGATTACACACAAACGTTATGAAAGAGTAGGATACGAAGTAAGTATACACCAATATTAACTGCCTGTATCATTATTCATCACCATATAACTATAGTAGCACAGGCCAAGTCCATTAGGTAGATCGCTGAAAAACTTCTACCTGTATGTCTATCGCGTACTGCGGCAAGTACAATTCCGTGCTTTGTGAAAGTACGCTCATAAAATAAGGAACTAAAGGCAGTTAAAGGAAGGAAGCAGACAAGAATGCTGGGAGGTAAACCAGAAAGATATTCGTTTGTCTACCCTACACTGGGGGAACAGGTACAATAATATTGAAAAGTTATATGTCTGCCGATGCGTCACACAGTGAAACCAATTCAAATTGAAGGAATTGGAGAGCTGCTAAACAGTTAAAGCTAGCATAAATAAACAAACCAACAAAAATCGTCTTTAGGAAATACTCAGCCACTGTTTGCAAAAGGAAGAACTGTTTCAGTTTTTTTTTTCGCAATTCACTTCCCTAGTCTTATGTTATTTTTTGCATTTTGTGTTTGCTTTAGTTTCTTTCTTATTCTGTGTTTTGAAAATTACGAATTCGTCACAAGTAACAAGCTACTCTGCCTCACCATTCATTGGAATACACATAAATGGAAGAGCCACTAAAACGGAAAATTGTGCTATATTTTCCAGCCAGTGGTGATGGCAGACTTCGAGGGCCTTCGTCCACAAATGCAGAGAATCATCGTGTCAGTACACAGAGGCACCTTGGTTAAAACCAAATTGCCAAGCACAAAGGTCCTTTCCCTTCTGACAGACGCTTTCAACTCGACGCGACTATCCTGTCAGATTGGCTGCCGAAAATGAAGTAGTAAGAAATCGCCATAAACTCTTCCCTCCCCCAAAAGGCAACGAGAAGTTCCGAAGTTTTGGGGCTATATGGTGCATGCGTCTCGGAGGCTTGCCCCGTCAGAAAGCACTACCGCGCCAGCGCGCTCTCGGAGGCCGCTGCGAATCGTACGGCCGCAAAAAAGCAAGCTGCAGTCACAGGAGATGTGCGCATGTCAACTTTCGTCGGCGGACGCTAGGCGAAAAGGAAACGCGATTATAAATCCCGCTTTTCAACGCTCCACTTTTTTTCCTGGTCGACGGCAGCCTCTCGGAGACAGACCGCGTCGCACTCGTGACTTCCTGAGACCTCTGCGAGGTCGCGCTCCCTCCTTTCTGCTGCACATTCAACGCCGCCGCTGCTGAAAGACGTGCATCTGCGCGTTTCCGATGCGAATCTGTCGGTTACTGCCCTCTCACACAGAATCCCTCGTTCTCTCTTGTCTCTCGCTGTCTGTTTACGCTACAGCACGAGATTCCTGTAGTGTTGAGAAGACTGGAGCTCCAAAATGACGAATTACGAGATGTTTAGTTAGCGAATTCGCGCCTTGAGATGGGCTTGAACTGCACCCGCGTTCGAAAAGCCCCGCCGTTCATACTGCTAAGTTGAATCGTGTCACTGCAGGAATAAAATGCCACCGCTTAGAAATGTTGCTTTCTTTTATATTTTATTGCGCTGCATCTTGTTAGGCATTTTGACCTTCTCGAGCTTTCATGTCTACGCAACTCCATGGGCGTCGTTATTGGGGGGCGGGGGGAATAAACTATTTTCCCACTTCCCCTTTTTCAAGACAAAATCCTGCCTGCGCCCAAGTGCGTCTCCAAACTTGCTCCTCGCAAAGTTGTACTGGTAAACCAGTTTTCCTCGACAACGTCTCGCATTTGGATGCTCGTACAATCTGCTAGTTTTAGCGTTCTTTCCCGACGAATGGCTACAGGGACTTACTATTACTAAACAAGCTATTAGCGATCCTATAGTGAGATATCGATACAATAGATTACATCGAAAGTTCATATGGCGTGCTGTTAGAGAAGGATCAAAGTCAAGAACTGTTCACTTCGCTCCTGTAAGGTAATGAGGAAGGCATCCCATTTTGTTGACCTGGAAGTGTGTGTAAGTAGCCGTAGAATATTGGAAATATATATATCTGCTGTGAATACATATATTTCCTCACGTCTGCGCCTTCCCCATAACAATATTATAGTACTACAGAGAGTACGTTTGTTATACAAATTGGTCGTGAGGTCGGTTTCAACGCGATAACAGACTGGCCAGATGATTTTGTTGCTATCGGTCAATACTTATGTTGACGTGAGCAACCATGGGCATGGATAAAAACATTATAAGGGTTATAGTGCTTCACTGCTTACCCGAAGGTCACGTGATCTAGTATGAGCCGCATATGCCGCATTTCGATGTGGCGAAACACTACTGGCCCATGTGCTTGAGTGTGGAGGTTTCTTGAGGGGGCGGAAGTTTCCCGAGTCCTCTACTGCAGCGCCTCCTATAATCATATTGTGGCTTTGGAGATAGTACCCTGAGAGTTATTGTACGAACTGGGCAAAATTAATTAAGCTGTCCCCTTACCTGAGTAGTATACCCCGGTGCAGAAACATGTGCTCAGATTTATTTGGCTGCACGTTAAATAACCCCAGGTGGTCGAAATTTCCGGAGCCCTTCACTACGGCGCCTCTCATAATCATATGGTTGTTTTGGGACATTAAACCACACATATCAATCTATCAAGTGCATAAACACACAATATACAGGTACGCTTGCTTGAAAGAACGTTCGGTCTCCAGCTTTCTTGAACACCTCCGGCAAAGCCAATGTCTATATGAGGATATTTCCGGCGCATTCTGTGTACGTCGCAGACGTGTATACCGTGTCCACCTCGTCTCTGGTTGAGAACAATGGGCGGACGAGCATCGTGGGGTCAAAGAGCTTCGCCGTCTCTGAGGAAAAAGCTCGTCCTCGCACGCACTAGCGTAATCTGCTTCCACGGTTGGTGCACTGCCGCGCGCAGAAACGTTAGCAACAAGACGCTATTTTCCGCTACGCACTAATGATCATCCTTGTTCACTATGGTTCTTCTGTCATACAAAACTACCCAATGTTGTTCGAAGGAGTTGTAATGACATCACTCTTTAGTAACACGCAACCACTGAGAAACACGTGTTCTGCTTCTTCCCTTAGTCACTCACTCAGCGACCACTCTGCATGCAGGACGCTGACCCGTTTTATTTAGATACTTAGATACTTAGAGTTGCTCTCTAACGTACGGCTAGTTCGTCTGTCGCGGAGTTGGCAGCATATGTTCCGCATTTGCCATCCATCTGTAAAAGTCAGACACGCTTTCGTTAAACATTGTTGCCCTGTTCTTTCCCCAGTGCTTGCGCTCCGGAGGTTGTTTTTCCAGCTCATACGCGCGACCCGCACACTCAAGGTGGTCAGGATATCACAAATTGAGGAGATGCTGCCCACTCCTCTCCGTTACTCGCACAACTCCCGTGGGCGCTTTATGTGTCCGGTGTGTTACGGGAGTGCATTGTACGTTGGTTGGAACGTCATCGTTCGTCAGTTCACTCTTCTCATGTGTTGGTGGGGTCTGATCCTTTCTAAAAGTCATGAGTGCGCGTCAATTTTCTCGTGTGATGTATGACGAGGAGGCCAGAGGTCAGCCAAAAACATCATCTTTCTGGGGGCTTGTTCGCTAAATAGTGGCCCCCAGATGGCAAATATGCAGAAGCAGTGGCACGGTGCACGTTTTCGCTCGATGCATTGGGAAATGGGGCACTCTTCTTTTGATACGAAAAATTTCACATGGATCGCTACGATTTCTGTTTATGCGGGTGGTTTGTGGTCGGGTGAGTCATATCCAAGCGTTTCTTCATCTTGTATCGTTCGCATTTAGCATTGTGTCTGCCTTGGAAGTCCTAAAGTTTCGGTTGTACACTGCAACAACAACAAAAAATATACACATATAAAAAGAAAGTGAAAATCAGTATAGCTGCCGTATTGGCGTCCAGCTTATCATACCCAAAGATTACTCTTTTTAGAATGATACATAAATACATTCAGAAGCAATGTATGAATATTCAGCACATTCAAATCACGCACCAGAATTATAGGGCTCTTTCGACATAAGAAATGTGACCCGTATGATGTGTCGAAAAAGCATCACCAACGTGAATTTTATAGGCGCACTTAAACGCTTACGCATACATTAACTATACAACACTTCTCAGCATGTATTCACAACCGTATACCCACTCAAATATGAAATAAATTCATGTGACATTAAGAGAGAATCTGTCTTCGTGGGTTAAGTCAAGCGACAGACATGAAGTTGTAATTCTGGATGGCCTTATCACGGAACTAATAAGCCTTTTTACCACGCCGTTCGCAGAATGTACCTTTAGCATGTCATCACCTGCATGCGCAGTAATATCAAATATTACGCAAGGGTTGGTTTTAAGACTAGTTATTTTTGTTGTTCGCTACTTAAACCTTTATTGTGAATGAGAGCAAGATAGGTTCCTGCTTTCTTTTTTTGTTTTGGGGGGGGGGGGGGATTACATCATATGTTCCATCTTATTTGAGTAGACAACATGATATGTTGTGAAATCAACACCTACGAGGCTTCTCCTCTCCTAAGCATAACACCCGCTAACATTACCGATGGGTGGGTTGTTATAGTTTCTTCTACTAAAGCATGGTTTGAATATTTTTGTTATACCTTGTTCAACAGGAAACACTGCAATGTAATTGTTCAGCCATTGTTGGAATGATTGGTATACAGTACATGAATGTCCCTTATCTTCCTCTTTGCAGCTTCAAACGCCCTTGTGGCTTTATTTATTATTCTTTTCTCATTCATTGCGGAAAAATAATGGCCAATCGTTGTGACCTTCACGATTGATTTGAATGGGTGAAGCTAGAAAGCTCAAGGTCGTGAAGTATAACAGCTGCACGTGTGCTGAATTTCGTCTTGCGGTGTTGCGGGTGCAGGCCATGCGGGGCCACTCGGAACCGAAAAAGTGAAGATTAGACAAATCTGCGTACTATACCCATCATTCCCATGCTGCCTGATGCGCCATGCATTGCAGGACCCCACCAGCGCCAGAGTTCCCTTTTGTGTATTATCAGGAAGCTCTAGAGGGTAAATGGTTCATGTTAAATAACACTAGTAAATTCATTCGTATAAATTACAATAATAAAAGGGCTTTGTATTGAGTTCTTTCAGTATATACTGTTTGTAAATTTTCATTGGTGTCACATTTGACTTGCAGTATGGAAAGAATAATAACTGTGTCTGACGTAGCAATCAATTCAACCATTCTCGCTCTTTATTTACACAGTCAAGATCATCAAAGAGCTCAACATCGCTTCATTGAGTAAAATGCAGCTTTCTTACACGTATGTAAGTTCCCTGTCCGTCAAACAGCAACCTTGGGCGAAAAAAAAAACTTGTAAGTAACTGCAACAAAAGGCAGGTTCGCCCTATAGTGGTGCCAATCTTAAAGGAAGTTTAGCGCTAGGCTGGTTCATCTTCGGTTCTGTTTTTCTTGCCTCCCATTTTTCCTTCTAGTCCTCTTTTCCGGTTTTTCTCTGGTTTTCTTTTCATTGCTATTTCTTTTTTCTTCCTCTTTATTGCTTACTTTCTCTTCATACTTCCTGTTTGCTTCCTCTTTCAGTCCCCATACATGGTCTGTGTTGTCGTGTTTCCCTAGCCATAATAGTAATGTCCGCACTTAATATCATCACAAGGGTGATCAAAGAACAGGGGGAAGGAGGCTTCTGTTTGGCACGAGTACGCGCTCAATAAGCTACAGTTCGCTATGCGCTATGTGTGGGTTTACCTGCGTTATTATCATCATCGAAGCTCTCAAAGATTTGATTGATATGTGGGGTTTAACGTCTTGAAGCCACCATATGTATAAGAGAGACGCCGTAGTGGAGGGCTCCGGAAATTCAGACCACCTGGGGTTCTTTCACGTGCACCCAAATCTGAGCACACGGGCCTACAACATTTCCGCCTCCATCGGAAACGCAGCCATCGCAGCCGGGACTCGTTCCCGTGACCTGCGGGTCAGCAGCCGAGTACCTTAGCCACTAGACCACTGCGGCGGGGCAGGCTCTCAAAAAACAAGAAGACTTGCTTTAAGATCATGATCAAGGTGCTTGAATAACAAGAAGAAGAACACTTCTCTTAGGACGCGAACGCACAATAAACTATACAGCTATGTGTGATTTTGTGTGCGCTACACCAGGCGACGATTTTGCGTGCGCTACACCAGGTGACACCATACGATTGCCTGGCCCCCTAAAATTATCCGCACCTAATATGCATGTTATTCAAGTGACACATTGCGGCTATAAAGTACACGTTTTGCTTGCATGTCTAGCTTTTTTTTTAACACAGACCATACCCCATTCTACGAACTAAATTAGACGTTTCAAGTACACAAATAAAATCGTGCCTACTTGGTCACCAATTTCATGTCGCATACTCTTCGGCAGTGAACAATGCTTACTCTGTTTCCCGGCGGTTTCGCTGGACCGCAAACATTATATATAAACGGGCCTGCATACGCCGCGTGTGCGCCTTGGCAGTCCGCTTCGAGATGACGTTTCGGCTGTGGAGAGCGAGTGGGATGGCATTCAAGGAAAGATGCACGAGGCATTGAAATAAGTTCGCCGAAGACAGCGTCGGCCCTCGTGACATTTCAGTCACGAGCGCATTCATTTCGGACACGCCGTGACGTCCTTCTACGAGATCACCTTGGATAAGGCCACGCGCTGCGGCGTCGTTTGCATGCGCACATCTGCACTCGCGTCACTGTCGTTGGCGCTTTGTGTCTGGGACAAAGCGCTGCACGCAAGTTGTACTCCTCTGAAATCACACGAGGCGTGATAAGATCAGGAGGGGGCGTTCTCATGTGGTTCAGTAACTATATAGTTCTTTTGTCGGAAAGGAGCCGATCCTATCGGCGGCGTAGCAGCTGCTTTGCGCGTTGCCGCCATAATTTCTTCTAATTCATTGCTTCAAAATGTCTGTCATTCTGTTCAACACATGTCCTTGGCTTTCATAACTAGTTATTACATTTGATATGGACTCTGTTTGTTTGGAGAGAAAGAGTGGAGACCAACTGCGTAATACGTGGGATACAAGCGCAAGGCAGGAGCTCTTATTGTGCGCGCTTGAACTCTGCTTGTAAAAGAACTATCGCACAAGCCACGTCTAGTTATTGTGTTGCAACTCATGACAAGTGATGGCTACTTCAGAAGGAGAACTGAGCGAAATATTTTCGATGAGCTACTAATTGCAGCGCAAACATGACGACTGCTTTTCAGCTTACATGAGGCTGGGCTATATTGGTAAAACGAAGGTACAGCTAAATACCGAGGCGGCTGCGTATTTCATAAGGGTGGCGGCTTGGGCTTGGAAATTCATGGAAGTATATTCGCGCGAGTACACACGGGCAAGAAAGTGTACCATCCGCTGCTGTGTCCCTGTGTCCTCACGCTTGAAGTATGTTGTGTGTGTCAAACAGGAAATTGAATACTATCAATAATTCGAATACTATTATATTTACTTCTCACTTCATGTCATACGAAGCCAACAGATAATAAAACCTAGGAAATGCAATAGGTCAAGTTTGCAGACCATCAAATTTTGCTTTATTCACTATGCGAGCCTCCGAGATCATGGAGAGTGAAATTAGACTTCCACCGTTTTGTTGCCTTCGAGGTCCATATAAGCTGAAGCCCATATGATCATTCGAGACGTAGGAGGGTGGGGCGACATGACTGCCAGTTTGAAGGATGCGATATGCAAGATGAGTAATGCAACCCTGTTCAATATTTCTGCAGGCCCTTCTCGAGTCAGGGATGATGAAGTGCGAGTCCTGTTCTGTGGTCCCTACAGCGTGATGGTGACTTCCTCCATATGTGTTTTGTTGTGAACTCTGGGGATTAGGCAATTCACCCATACGCTCTGTTGGACGACTGCGGCCGCTCACCACCGGAGGTGTCCGCGTAGAAGGTGCATCACCCATGTCGAAAGTAAGTGCCCCCACATCTCAGCGCAGCGTGTTGTCTTCTCTCTCGCCGCTGTGTCCTCGCGTTGTAGGTCTACTATTTAGGAACCTCGCGTTAGTTAAATTAAGCGCAAGATAAAGGCGGCACTTCTCAGTGAAGCTGCCAAGTTATATACTACGCATACAGCTTTCTGAATGTACCTGTGCCCACAAGGAATATCAGCCCCTTAAGAAAATGATTTCCTGTGAACCGATGAGCAAAAATATCAAATACACTTGTTTACCAAAGCCTGGTGTACGTTATGTTACACCTCTTCATTATACTCGCCTAAAATCTCACGCCCAGACACATACCATGACGCCCTACAATAAACGCTGCCTAACGCAACTTTGATAAACGCCCGACAGCAATACCCGTGACTAACGTGAAGGTAGACAATGGCCACCTGTGAACACGTCAGTTTTTATTTTCGCAAGGACCATTGTTGTCGCTTTTCCCGGCGCTCCAGGCTGTTGCCGTTATCGTTTTTGCGCGCTTTCCTGACATATAGCGCTTAAACTGAGGCAGGTCAGGTAAACAGCACGTTCAGACGTTGAGTGGAAGGCTGCGTCTTTTCGCCAGAGCCACCACCCCTAAAACAAGGGGCAAACTTTTTTTTTTTCATGAAGAGGAGTTCAGAAAAATGAAAAGGGCCTGTCTGTCCTTGGAGATCGAATCGAGCCAAGGGCGTGGTTTTGACCCGACAATCACTCGAGTGACCTGCCAGAGTGAGGATGCATAGACGGTGGTGAGGAAGCGAAACGCGTGCGTAAGGCGTTACGGATCCCTTCCAGCGTGCTCGCTATCTACATACGGGCCTTGCCAGTTTCCTTTGTTAGCGTCGGCCGCTGCTGTCACGACGCGGTGGAAAAGACGGGCGAGAGCGCGAAGCGGAGAGCACCACCGCGGTCACCGTGAGAACATCCCAGCGGACGGAGGTGTGCCCCTTCTCCCACGTGAGGACGCTCCCGAGCAGCTTTGTTCGCATATACACCGGAACACTCGGGGCTCTTTGTTTGCCTGCCCTTATCCCATGGTTTCAGAAAGCTTTGTGTTTTCAGTGACGACGCGGTTTTGTTTGCCGTTTAATCGCTACAGGCCGCGCAGAATGCGCAGACCGCTGTCACGCCAAACTGGCGGACGGATTACGTAAAAGCCGCAAATCTCACGATATGTAAATCACGGCAAATCTGGCCGCAAATCTCGCGATATGAAACAGACTCATTCCTCCGGGCAATTAGGGTCTGTCGTTTACCCGTTGCGTGTACAATGTGCCCCTCAAATGCGGTCATCTCTACAGTTTGTGATTTACCTTACGTCAATTATCGTATAGAAAGTCTTGAACGCGTTGATCTGTTGGGTGACGAGTTGTGGAGTTCGCGTTATACTTTGACCGGTGTAACTCACTACCACGGCTTCGTTTTACTATATGTTTTTTTTCCACTTCATTCGCCTAATTTACCATTTACTTATGTCTACCTCCTACCATAACAAGTAGTTTACAGTAATTTAACGTATATATATATACATACATACATATATATATATATATATATATATATATATATATATATATATATATATATATATATATATATATATATATATATATATGTGTGTGTGTGTGTGTGTTCCTGCTCACGGCTGGTTATTTTTCATCCGCTTTTCTTTCTTCTTATTTACATTCCATTGGTTCTAATAACTTCCCCTGTACATTCGTTGGCATTACTGTCTGTTAGATCTCAATAATATTGTGTCAAAACACGGAAAAACGAGCCCTTAGGTGTACACTTCTTTCCCTTAGTTATATATATATATATATATATATATATATATATATATATATATATATATATATATATATATATATATATATATATATATATATATATATATATATATATATCAAGTGTGTGTGCTGCTCAGTGGTTCTTGTATCATCCTTTCTAACCCTTTAATATTACCACTTCAAGAAGAATTGAAAACAAATTAACCAGTGCATTCATCTCTGGAATAAAAAGAAAAAAAGAATTCAAGCCCGCGTGACCCTTAGGCAAACGGCTGTTTTTTCACGCCGCTCTGTGGTCTATAGCAACAGAGCGTGTTTGATAGCAACTGTCAAAGGAAGCGCAGGTGCCTCGTGAACTCTTCCGGTTGCGCACTATCGGGGTAGTTGATCTCGTTTGCATTGTTTTAAAACCAGAGCACGGTCTAATTGACCACCAGACCCTGCCCCGCACGTACTTCTTCACCACGAGGCTTGGCGTGTATCTGGTGGTGTGCCCCAGTTCTTCATCCCTTTCGTGTTTGAACGAAACCAAGTGCAAAGGCGAGCCTTCGAAGAAGTGGGTGACCTTTGGGGGTCATCATTACCATTGCAAAGGCGAGAATAAGGGGGGATGATCTATATACTCGGCCTAACTTGGAGACACTGATTGCACACGTAATTTCTTCGCGAAAGAAAGAAAAGTGTGCTAATGTTATGCCGCGGAGTCCATTCACACGATTCGTCTTGTCGCATCTGCCATGAGCATGTAGTAATCAAAGCTGCGTTTCGTTACATTGCTCAGGCGAGGCTGTGTTCATGGCTACCAAGTGCCAACGAGGCGTGCCACTTCCGGGTATAGATCAATCATGCTTGCATTACGTGGGGTCGTGGTGGCAGTGTTGTAGCAGCAAGCTTTACTTACTATTCCACTGACAGATTTCCTTTAACCAGTTGACATCTAACAAGTGGCTTGAGCAAAAATAACAACCCTTTGATGGGTGAGTGTGTGAATACCAGACGACACCATCACTTCAGTTCTAAAATGAAGGGGCTAAATTGAAGAAATAAATAATCTGTCATTCTCACAAATTTATTGATGTGTATTTTGCTGTCACTGTATTTATGCTGAAAAGCTGAGTGAGTGATAACTGCTTGCAACGAGAAACGCCGATGGATGTGAAAAATAATTAATTGGAATCAGTAGTGCAGGGAGCATTTTACAGGACTCGAAAATATACTTTGTCTGCCAGTCTATTGACATCATAACTTGCCATTTAGACTGAGACAAAGTGCTGCTGCTGGCGTCATTGCTAAGTAGTAGTAATAATAATAATAATAATAATAATAATAATAATAATAATAATAATAATAATAATAATAATAATAATAATAATAATAATAATAATAATGAACATTCAAGATACCTTCTTCGTGGTTGATGATTGTGTACATTTACAAGCCTGTAGATTTATGACAGCAGGGGCGCAGAATACATCCGGAATCACCAATACTATGGCATGCTCTCATAATCATATCGTGTTTCGGTGCGTAAAACCCCAGAGCTTACGCTTAAAAGCCAGTCGGTGAGGCTGGTGCGTATTCCACTCCCTATGGCTATACTTTGAATCGGCCAAATGCGGAAACTAACGAAACATCATGTCGAATATGTGCTATGTAATGCACACCCCAACGTGTGAACAAGTCTGCTTTGACAAAGAAAATTGCTTTCATTGGTAACACTTTAAGTTGCCACAAAATCTGAAATTTCACGGAGTGCGTCTGTGTTTATTTTTATGACACGGCAGGACATTAACGCGACAGTACTTGCACATTATAGCAGCTGTGGCATAATGTATTCCAAGCTGTATGCATCAGACTATGCCCATGAGACATTTAATCATTTACTGCGTACTTGAGCCCTTTACTGCATAGTATGAGAGATGGTGCTTGCTCGAAGCCCTCTTGTCAAAATATGCCTCAACCCTGGCCACTATGTGGTACTACACACTCCATAGTAATGTCAATCAGACTTACGATCCAAGATGTTTTTTTTTCTCTTATGTGCTTCTTCGTAGGAACCATTTCTGTAAACAAAAGTGTAGAAGACAGTATTCCCTTATGCTTCTTAAACGCTGAAGTTACTTGAGTAGTTTATGCCATTGTGTTGCAAGTATTAGCTGTCTCTTTAAGTTGGGGGAGGGGGGGAATGGTGCTTGTAATAATTATGGCACGCAATTTAATCGTAAAAGATGATATAAGAACAGAAAACGGGGACAAGATGGCATCCTTATTCGAAAAGCCCGAGTGATGAAGCCTAAATACATATTCAATGTGTTCATGCCTCACTTTCTTTCCATTCGTGCTTCTTCTAACTCTCCCTAACTCTCCGTTAACGACCACTCGTAAGTTTATTGTCGCTAAATAACCATGTTTACTGTGCGTGTCATAATATACGGGGTTACTTGGTTTCAGTTCTGATTACATATATAATTGCAAAGCTGATCATTTATGATCAGAGAGCGTAGGCGTAATTTTTTATTTTTAAGAACTGCATATTGAACGTAAATACTCAATTCAAGAACACTTTTTTTACATTTGTTGATGAATTGTAGGTTTTTCGCATTGTTCAGTAATGCTATTCTGCCATATCTGTTGATCGTAGAATGGTTGATTCAAAAGGTTCGCCTTCTCTTCCTATCGCTATTTTCAGTTTGCAATTTAAGAGGCTTACATGCTTTTTTATTTATTCTTTCTTCACTTGGCATTCCTATCTTATACCATTACAGAGTATAAATAGTTGAGGGGGGGGGGGGCATGAACACGCATTGAGCCAATGCTGGTTAGCTTTTCAGGTAACCGTCTGTTGTTTGTTTAAGACCATTATTTTAACCATGCCATGTGCCAGCAGCATCGTAACAACCCCATTACAGTGTTCGAGATTCATTACACGCAACTATATGCTCTGCTCCCTTAGTTCACGTACCCAACTATGAACTTTGACTCTACTTCTTTTGCCGTACGTAACAAAGGCAGCTGGTAAAGCGGCCTTAATCACGCCGCTCGCAGATTAAGACGGCGCATGAGGTGCATCGCGCCACGGCGACTGCAAGAAGCAACGCTTCGCGCCTTCTCATGCAGCGGGGCTAGAATCGACTTGTATAAGCACATAATCAGACCAGTATGGCACGCCTATGAGTCTACCAAAGGGATTCTGTCCTTATTTTATTTAACCTTCCTTCTTCGATCGCCGCTTTACGCTGCTCACGCACAGCGGCCGGCCCTCCCGGAAGTTTCCCGTGCATCTCAACAGCGCCGCATTCGTTGCGGCACCGGCGGTGTTTTGCGTCGTATGAAAAATGAGAGGGAATCTTGCGTAACCCCTTTCGCTTGGTACTTCGCTCGAACAAATATAAATGGCGGCCCGATGCTAACGAGTCGGGCACGCTGAAGCGCTTGTGGGTTGCAATGTAGAAGCGATATGAGCACAACGCGCGCCGGTGGTGGGCCGTCATCGTATAGTGCTCGGTGCGGTCTTCTTTGAAAGCGCTCTTCATTTACTTGCATTTCTCTTTCATCGTTCAACGTTGATTCATAGTTGGTCACGTCTGACTACGTTATTCGCGAGAGCTTTTCCTTTTTTAACGAGCTGCTAAACCATGTACACGTTTCCGGGTTTCACCACTCGTCCTTATGACTGCGGAATGTGGTGAGGGGTACGTATCTCTACAGCGGGCGTGAATTCGCTGGCTCCATCCTGTTAATGACAGGTTACGAGAGTAACTTACCGTTCTCCCGTGCGTTACCCTGCCGCTGGCGTTCGTTTCAACGGCGGTACTGCGGTTGTCCGCGAGTACGAATGTCCCACTCGTTGTTATTGCACGCACGTATACATATTCGACCCGTGACGCCAACTAGGACTAACACGTAAACGTCGTTTCGAAGGTGCCGTTGCGGTGTGATAGCTTTAATATCCGCGCTAATTGGCTTCCTGGAAATGGTACGCGACCACTGTCGCTTTGGGCTCTCTAGTGTTAACGGTGGACACATTGTAATGGCACGGCAATAAAGGATGAACGTGAGTGAGTAGCCTGTCATTTAAACGTGAGATGCTTCGAGAACATTGCAGGAAAACGTCACGTTGTTGTCTGGTCTATGGTGCACCTAAAGGATTAGAGAAACAAAAAGGGGCATTCCAGTGATTTATCCCGTATGCAGTCAAGGTGGAAGCTGACGGATGTTAGTACAAGGTCTGATTAAGTCCACGAACATGAGAAAGTCCACAGGCAGGCTGACCGACGTGTCGATAAGAAAGTCTGTCTTTGTCAAAGGTACGTTGACATACTTGGTCTGTCAGTTTTAGGCTCATAAACCCCTCTCGTTACGTATGGTGATGTCGCTGTTATTTATCGGCGTCTGGAAATTTAGAAGCTACTGACAATGAGATGGGCATAGATCATTTCCCTAAGTATAGTTTAAGAATTGCGCGTAGCCTTCACAATTTTCGAGCTAAGATATACCGTATTTACTCCAATACAAGGCAAGATGTTTTTTTTTTAGGTTTTCGCTACCTAAAGTCGACTCTCGCGTTACAATCGAATGCCAAAATAACCATTTTTTTTTTCTGGACGCAACTAAAAGTGATACCTCGCGTTACAATTGGGGTGACGTTACAACTGTGGCCGCGTTACAACTGATTCAATAAATTACTTTCAAGGCAGATTGCTGAGTGACTTGCCGATTACCTGTGAGCACCGGTGATTCTATGTGTGTACTTGCATTCACCCCCATTGAACCATAGCCACAACGGTCGAGGATCGCACCCATGACGTCGTATCCCATTACATTAGCCACTGCGTCAGATGTCGAACTGTAATATTGTTGTCAAAGAGAGAGTTAAACTTTATTTGCTTGACCAGGCACTTCTTACGCCGGAACGCGGGAGGTCACCTAATTCGAGGTAGCCGCCTTGGCTGTGGGTGTTCAACAGCTCAAACGAAATATGCTGATCAATTCCCATCGTCTCTTCAGTGCCTTGCATTCGCACCAGAATATCACCCCGTCTTTCTTATACCGGAACTGTGTGTGTAATCGGTAAGAATATGTGGATGACAGAATCGTCTGCACGAGCGTTGCGTTATATATGCTGAAGCACGGCGGTGCATTTTTGCCGGCTGAAAGAAGATCCGGAAATCACGTAATAAAACGTTGCGGCTATTATGCAGCTATCGTTTGATGCCATGCCACGTTGTGGCCAACTCTAAAAATACCAAAGTCACGCACGACTGCGGCAGTGCTCTTGATCACCGGCCCAGTCGGGAAACCGGCTTCGACTCGTAGAGAGCTCGCTTCTGTCTGAGTGCTTTCTTTTTTATAGTGTCGCCTATTTACCACCCGTGATCTTTATGCACACGGGGGTCAGTGCTCCGTACATATGGCATTCGTTCGAAAAAATCATAGCTCCTCGTAACCCCTGCTTCGAGGAAATAAATCAACAAACTTCTCGTTATATCGTTCGTGACGCAGAGTCTCTCTCTATAATAGCCCCCGTATTTTCAAGCCCTGTGTTGTAATGCAGCATAATTCTATATTAGGTTAGCAGTTTAGCTAGAACTGAACACTGTTGAACTTCGGCACGAATTCCCTTGCACAACGAGCGGAATCAGACGTCAATATAAAAATTAAAACCGTATCTATGCGAACGTAAGGCTACACGTGTGGATATTGCGTAGGAGGAGAAAGCATGAATTTTGTGTTTTTTTTTCATTCACCTATTTTATTCGTTTACTTTGCGAAAGATTGGTTACAGCCTAAAAACATTTTGCCAGCTCCGTTCGGGCGGCCATCAATGAAATGTTGAAATTGGTGACGTGCAGTTGAGTTGAAAAACGGAATGATGTGCGTTGAACGAAGTGAAAAGGGAGTATGTGAACGAAGTGGACGGAGTTGAACAATCAGTGTTGGACGCAGTGCTCACTTTTTTATGTATTAAGTTTTATGAAAGTGGTGGAAGGAGTAGCATGTATTTGTAAAGTGGTATTTATCCGCTTTCTGTGGACAAATCGCACTATGGTATGCGACGGCCCCCGAACATGAAAGTCTCTATTAAAACCAGCTTCGCTGTTAGAGATGTGACCTCTAGAAGAACCAAGGTAGGAACCAGCTGTTTGTACAGTGAAAAATTTTAGTGCCCAGCAGGGAAACGCTGTTGCGCGCCTAAAATTTACACTGCGTCAGCTTTGCCCACAGAATCCCTGCACGCTCCCAACTCATGTTTAATACCGTAGTCCTAACTAGTTCCCGCGCGAACTGTGAAACGTTTTCTCGGCTAATGACATCCTACACATATTAAGAGTTAAAGGTTCGTCGTTGCTACCTAAGTCATTATGCATGACTGATTATCTATGCCAGAATACCTTACAAGATTTACAAGTTTTTGACCTGGAAGCAGTGAAGCAAACATATCTTCATGGGCAAGTAGACTATTTGAAACTTTCAAGAGGGACTTGACGTTACAAAATGAGTGAATACCTTACAAGATTTACAAGTTTTTGACCTAGAAGCAGTGAGGCAAAGATATCTTCATGGGCAAGTAGACTATTTGAAACTTTCAAGAGGGACTTGACGTTACAAAATGAGTGAATACCTTACAAGATTTACAAGTTTTTGACCTAGAAGCAGTGAGGCAAACATATCTTCATGGGCAAGTAGACTATTTGAAACATTCAAAAGGGACTTGACGTTACAAAATGAGTGATTTTTACTAGATGGAGCATTTATGCTTACTTTCTAAGAGAGAGGCAGTGACCGCTGTGAGTGTATGTAGTGGGTTTTGTTTGTTTGCTTGTTTGTTTGTTTTTTGGGTTGTCGAAGTGATAAACGTTGAAATCATACATTTGGAATATATCTCACTTGAGAAAAAATGTTTAGAAGGTTCGTCATAGTTGAAAAAGTAATCCTATAATTTCACCTAAATAACTCTGAAATTTTACCTCTCGCAATTGTTCACGTGTCCGCTTATTGGGCCCGAGATTATTGATAACTAGCAGAGAATCAAGTCAAGTAAAGTATGGGGAGTGTAATTTTTAGTAAATGACATATAAATGAGAAGTATTTAAAGAAGACGAAAAGACATCACCCCACTTGCACAGGCCAAGCCTGCTGACCCGCAGGTCGCGGAATCAAATCCCGGCTGCGGCGGCTGCATTTCCGATGGAGGCGGAAATGTTGTAGGCCCGTGTGCTCAGATTTGGGTGCACGTTAAAGAACCCCGGGTGGTCGAAATTTCCGGAGCCCTCCACTACGGCGTCTCTTGTAATCATGTAGTGGTTTTGGGATGTTAAACTCTATATATCAATCAGTCAAACAAGTTATTTTTTAGTCCACTTAAGTCCCCAAATAATGTTGCGTTGGTCAAACAAAGGCGAGCCCTTAAAATTTTCTGTTTTCAGCTTACTGGGCTACTATTTAAACTACCTTGTCCACTTTTCCTTCTTTGTTTTCTTTCTTCGTGTTTGAGACATTGAACGGCAGTGTCAATACTTGAGTGCTCCAATCGCCTCATCATTGATGCTTCATAGTGAATCGCATTGAGGGGCGTTAATTCAATGACCTGAGCAGTCTACGGCAAGTGATAAGCTACAGAATTAGATGAGGATACTAAGACAAACTATTGAGTGAAAACTTGAATACAACCGCACATACGAACATTTGACTTGTTGAAACATTACCTCGAGAGAGTGGTGATTTATATTGTTATCTATATTAACATTTGTTACAATCTTTCTCAGTGCTCTCGCAACTTCAAGCCCTCTAGGTTGGCGTAAATGACGGAGGAGCTAATGAAGCAGAGATGCTACACCGATGTCTATCGCTTCCTGCTGTTGTGATGTTATATAAAGTTTTATTTTTCTGATTGAAATCGACAACTGTAAGCTAAACTTCAGTTGGATGTCTATTATTTCGTTATTTTTTTAGCTCATTAGAGTTTTCTATTATTATTTTTTTTTTGTCTGCTTGTGGTGCACGTCAATGAAACGACCACAGAGAGCAAACAGTGAAGCATGGATTGAGGCTGCGCACGCTACTGGTGGCGAATTATTAGAATTTTTTTAAATTTGTAATGAAAGCATAAATTGGGCTCATGGCAAACTTCCGAGTGAATCAGTATAAAAAGTGAAGCGACGAGGTGAAAAACAGAGACATCGATAAATATGCTTTCCGGTCTTTTTCTGTTTGAATAAATGACTTCATTCCAGTATTATTGGCTTTATCGTTTGCATAGAGTGACATAATCTCTTCGAAAACTACCATTAGTTATAATACTAGCAGATTATTTTCAGTTATGTTGACTACTCAATACGCATAGTGATCACGTTTTGCGCACACAGCCGTCCCTAGTCCCAACTGATTAAAGTTTATTATGCTTACCAGCATACCAGGCCAGGATAAACATGAATGAACTTTGAACGCAAATAGCTCGGCGAGAAATGGACTTGAGGGACACAGACTTTTTCTTTCTATCCTGCTTCACGCAGAAGCGTGTTCAGTGCAGCTAGCGACGGAACACATGCGCATGAAATTGGGCCTGACTCTCTTAACCCCACTACAAACACTATTGCACAGCATTAATACGTACTATTTTTTGGTGCCGAGTATACCTTAATTAACTCCCAATCTTAAATTACTTTCATCCGCCTATATCTTGCATTGAATACATTCTTGAAATATTCATCTGGTTTGTAGGACCTCCTCATAGCTGTGGCCCTGTCCGGTCTTTCTGTGTCCTTGTCTCCATTAGCTCACACCTGCTAACCTTGAAGTATACATAAACAAACTTGCACAGCTGCAATTTTTACTGTGACGTTCTGCAGAGAAAATGGGAAATATTAACTTCCTTTTTGCTTGTTTAGTTTTTCTAAACACTTATATATTTAAAAACACTTATATATTTATATCTGAGCAATATCTGGGTGATATATGAACTAGTTGTTATGATTCCATGTTATTTAAGGTGGCGGAAATGACGGGTGGAGACAAAGGAAGCCTTCGTTGTGTCAACTTCTTCATCCTGTCGTTAGGGGTGGCTTAAATAACATATATTATTATATAAACAAGAAAATATTACTTTGTGTACTTCTATGTGCTCTCTTGTACGTCAAGTCTGGACCTCAATTTTGGTAATCGGGGTACCTGATGTACGACATCCGTCTTCCACACCACGATGCCTAAAGCCAAACGATGCTCTAAACACATGATTTCTATGCGACGGCAGTGTATCAACCGAAAGTCGTAAATTTGTTATAAAGCAGAAGGAATACACTATAAAAGAGAGACTGTTAGTGTTTCTAATAGTTAATGCTATGGTAACCCGGATTTCTGTCACCAGCGACGCCGACAAGAACGTTGTGAAACGCGACGAACATGCCTCGATGTCATAACTTGTATTGCAGCTGCTCGCGCAGTTGGACGCTGTACGCGCCGCGAGCACGAAGAGTTGCGATTGCTGATCGCATGCGCAAGGCCTTCGTGCCATCACTCTTTGATTTCACCAGCACGTTCGCTTCGTTACCGACATTCCTCGTGCGTCACACTGCGCGAACTGTAAGCTCGCTAAGTTACGTTGTGCATATCTGACCGACAGCTATGTCCCTAGGTCACCATCATAGAAACAGATTGCGTACAAGTAATCTTAAACAGAACACGTGGAAACAGTATTTATTTACGTTATCATTAATGTAGTGGCCTTACGTACTGGAACCACAATATGATTGAGAGACGCCTTAGGGGAGGGCTCCGACGATTTCGCCCATCTAAGGTTCTTTAACATGCATTTAAATATACTTATTTACATAGGTAACACATACTTGTTCCTCTTTACTTATGTAAATCTGTGTGCATCTATTTGTGTGTGGACTTGCGCACTTGCGTATTTTATTAAATGCATATCATATAGGCTGCTGCTTGCATTCAACTAATGTACTAGAGAGAGAGAGAGAGATAAAGATGCAAGGAAAGGCAGGAAGAACTAATGTACAAACCTGTAGTAGAACAGTATGCTCTAAAGAAAGTAACCTCCAATGTCTGAGATAGGAGGTACATACGTAAGGCTCATACATTTTTAGCCCTCGCCTTCATCTTGACTTGTTAAGAAAATCAAGCGGGTCTTACCGACAGAGTTTAGGCAATGTCGTATCCTCTTTTTATTTAATGTTTTCTTCTGTTGCTGTACTTTTAACATCTCTTTTCTACCATCATTTTCTCCCCTTACCCTCTTTCCCAGCACAGGGTAGCCAGCTGGTCTAAGAACTGGCTGACCTTCCTGTCCTTCCATTTCTTTCTTCATTCCTCGTCTCTCCAAGATATTCAACTGAAAAACTAATCACCAATGTGGCATTTTGTATTCAGTTTTTTGATGATCTCTACTTTTTTCATGCACGACTTATCAGTGCTAATTGTTGTAAATGGTTTATAAATGTACATTAGTTACTCTGAAAGATTTCTCGAGTCTACGAGCTAAATCAGTGAGGCACAGATTTTATGTATCGTTTTTTTTTGCCTGGTTATTCAATTTCATTTGCGTTGTCGGGCCAATTCCGCAGCTGGCGGATTTTTTAAGTTGTTACCACTTCACATAAAAAAAGAATAAATAATTACTGTATATGCTACATAGACAAAAGTACTTGGTATACCTAGGTAATAGTAAGAGTGAGATATGCCAGCTGTGCGCAAAGCGGTATTCTAATTTTGTGTGTGACCTCTAAGGATTGTTTACTTAACCAAGTACGAGCATACAGTGTCACACGGGTACCGGTCTTATTGCGTAAATGACTTGAGAAGGAAATTACTTTCCATCATAATATTGATCAATGAAATTCTTACAAATGTACCTCAAAGACAGGGTACCAGCAAATGAAAATGCGCTGAATAGGATAACGTTTGTTTGTTCATTTGCTTTGATGAGGAGCTGAATAGCATTAAGAGAGAAAACTGCAATAGTTCATTTGAAAACTGATATTTCAGCTTGTGGTAAACTACTCTCTCAACCAATTAGACTTGCATAATATAAAAAGCAAGTAGTAACGCGAATCAAAATGTTGTAGCAAGTTAATCTCGGGTGGAGCCCTTTTGCAGAGCCCGTCTGGCTCTGGTAGCCCATCACGCCTGGTCACCAATTGGTTCCCAAACTCCAAATCACTTGCCAAGACCACATTGTGAGTGCGATGAGCTCACAAGACTTGATATTTCCTGGGCTGAGCGTTCCATACACTGGAAAGCAATGTGTCCATCGGGCTGTGCAGCCTACGCACAGCAAACCAAAGCGTGCGCATGGGAGGTGGAGGGCGGGGGAGCTGAGCACCCCTCCTAGATTCCTAAGAGGGGGTAGGCATGAAGTCTGCGCCATGCATAGACTTGGTAAGGGTTAGGGTGCTCCGGCAAACCTTTGCCCCTACCCATCACGGGGAAACCTGCGCGCGCCTATGTACATGTAGCCAGAGCGTAGTCTAGTTATCTCTGGAAAGATTTCGAGCAATTTAGAAGACGAACTAAAGGAGTTGCCGACAGCATGACACCAACATGCTTGCGCATTTACTTGATCAAAAGGTGAGTGATGGACCAAGTTGGTACTGCCTGAGAACGCCTACACCATTTTTCCAGCACCTCAGTTTGTCGGTGCTTTGTTTCAAGCACAACACTCCGGCAACAATATGAACCACGACCACTGATTCACGCATTAACTGGTTTCGCATAAGCAAAACAACGTCTCAAGAGTTGAACGACGGTGAAAACACTGCCCACATCTCATTGCGCTGCGTGCGACCCAAACAACGACGCCAAAAACTGTGGACCATCTCCCCAAATGGAACCCTGATTGGATGCGAAGCAGCAGCGATGCGCACGGCACTGACCCGGTTGAAACGAGCTTCGACACCGGAGCTGGAAGAACAGTTTGAAGCGAAACTCGGTGTAGCGTTTACTCGAGCAAACGTTAATTTGAAAGGCAGAGACACGGGAGGCGTGACGTGTTGAAGACGCTTGCACTCGGTTTCCTTGGCTCGCATCTCGTCGGTGTTGCCCGCGAATTGTCTGTATTCTCGAACGTGATCGATGTTCCTATGCCATTCTTATGTGATTCTTAAAGAAAAAAATTTGACGAAAGCGAGCCCCGTATCTGTCTGCATCAAAGTGCGACACCTCAAATGTAGCTCACGAGGGATGGGGTAAAGGAGGGAGTAAAAGGATAGGATTAAAGGTAAAAGATAGAGAGAGGAAGGAGAGAGCGAGGCGCAGGGACAGCAAACGACAGAAAACGACGGAAGTAAAGAGGAGATAGAAAAGATGGACACGGTCGCAGGAGTCCGGGGACGGGGCACCACCAACTGGTAGGTGTTATGTGGAACCACTCAGCGAGAGCTCATGTCGGCGGCAGGAGATGGCGTGGGTCGAGCCAGTCGGCCAGTGCTGCACTGTCGTCGGTGATCACGGGGTCACAACCGGTAGGCACGAAATCCAGAGAGCGAGTCCCGATCGGTGTTCATGACTCGCACTTCGTTGATGTCACTGGTATTCCACTGCGGACGCTGGCTTTCGGAATCTTTGGCTTGTGCGTCGTCGGTGTTGACGTCACCATTCGCGAACGCGATCGGCTTCAGTATACCCTTCGCAACGCTGGCGACAACTGGGAAAGGCACGCGCACACTAGCGGCAAGCCTGCCGCGACGGCGTCCCACCCGTCGGCGCGATCACGTGGCTAGGAGCGGCGCACTGTCCACATTTTCGGCGTCACCAGATTCTTGAGCCAGTGGCTCGCGGCTTCTCGTGTTCGTGTGCAAATGATGTGCGCTTCCTACCAGGATCAGTGCCAAGATGGATTTTTCTCGCCGACAGATGGAGAGAGGCGGCGCGAGTGAGATGACGCCCACTTGAGGAGTGGGTTCTAGCGTTGTGAGCGGTGGAGAGGGTAAAGCTCAGAGAGCTGACACGCGGCGAGCGCATGGCAGGCGAGGGAGAGAGACGTCACCGCGCACTGCTAGGATGGCATGAGCTACTTGGCACTGCTCCAACACCTGCGGCAAGGGGAGTGGTGCAGATTGAGCGACAGCGTTACACAGGCTAGCCAAAAAGCAGCTTCGCATCTAATAAACTCCGGAGGTACGCAATACGCGAATCCGCCACAGTTGCTTAACACTTATACTCACGCGGTGCTGCACGATCCAACGCACAATATTGGCGTAACCTTAAACCTTCACGTGTGTGGCGCCGTCTATTTTCTTTCCTTCTCACTCGCAATGAGGGCCCATATCGAGCACGACGCCGACCTCTAACCGTCATTCTAGTCGTCCGCAATCTAAACACGCTCTCTTGAAAGCATTGCCCGAGCGATTCGTGCCTTGACTTCCCCGTTCCACCATCGTGAGTGACCGCACACGAACTGCTGCGTTGTTGGCCCTGTTTAGCAGCGAGGGAAGTCTTTCCGCGTTTTGTTTGCGCCTCTCTTTGTAGCAACAGCAGCAGCAGCAGTGGTTTCTCATTTCCCGGATGTCTTTAATTATTGAATGACCGTGCACGGCTACGTTTCCAACCTAACCAGCCACTATCCACTTCCCCTCCCCCTCTGCCGCTCACCTGTCGGAGATCTCACGCGTTCCGCGAAGGTGCGCGGGAAAAAGTAAAAAAAAAATGAGAGCATACCACCCGACCAGAAAAGCACCTGCCCAACCTCAACGTCGAAAAAAAAAGGCGAGCTTAATTACGTTGGCCCTCTTGCGGCCGACCACGCTACTCTCCTTCTTTTCTTGCTTTTTCTTCTTTTTTTTCCTTTGCCCTTATTATTTCACTTCCGTTCAGTCGCTTGCTTAGCGCTCCTGCATGGTGGCCGGCGTGAGAAGGTAACTTTGCGTTCCTCTCGCTGCCTTAATTCACTGTACGGAGAGTTAGCAGATCGGTCCTCAGTGCCGGTTGCGGGCACAGGTCGGCCAGCTACCTCACGAGCCAACTCACTCGCACTAAAATCATGCCGTGTGTATGAGTAAGTCTGGCTGAATAATGTTTTTGTGAGTGTGAGTCGGAGTGAGCTTGGATTAGGCAAATTTTGGTAAGTCTAAGTCGGAGTAAGTCTGAAGCACGAAATATGTTTCTTGAGTGAGTTCTATTTTCTTTGGCCAACCTAAGGTACTATGATAGTCATTTTAAGCATTATTATTTGCCTCACCTAGATTGACGTTTATAATTATATCTACTAACAGGTATTCCAAAGCAGTGTCGTTCATACACTATATTTATAATTAGAGGCGTGAGGAGGGTGCCATTACCTCTCCCCAACAACTCTCCCAAGAAAAGTCTTGATGACTATACCTTATGCTTTCCTTTCTTCTAATGAAAATGACCTTACCTGTTTGGAAGCACTCAAAACGCGTTTTCCGAAGATGCTATGTCAAAGGGTACCAATAAGAGCACTGATTACGTGAGATATTGGTGTTAAGGAGCATCGACAGCATGGTCAAAGAATCTAATTATTGTCCTCCGCACTCATGAGTCAAGTCGCTCGAAATCATTCAGACTCAGATTGAACCATGAGTCTGAGCGAGTCTGGGTGAGTAAAGTTTTGGTGAGATTGAGTCGGAGAGAGTCCGGCTGAAGAAAATTTCGTGAGTGTGAGTCCGAGTGAGTCCGGCTCAGCAAAATATTTTTGAGTCAGAGTTCGAGTGAGCACGAATCTCAAAATATATTTCATGAGTCAGTCTGAGTGAGCTCCACAAGTTTTGTCGACCTATGGTTGCGGGATTTCTTCCCAACTTCTGCATTTGGAGTGGTCAAACACATTGAAGCTCCAGAATCGTTGGTCGAATAGTTATTGGGAGATCGTTATTATTCGGAACACATTTGCTTCACAAGTGACTTACTGCTTCCTGGGCATCTTATATCCCTCAGAACAATTTTTGTGGCTTATTCAGAGATCAACTTCTTTCTTTCTCATTTTCAGTGCCCTTTCTCAAACACAGGGTAGTCTAAAGGAAGGCCTAACCTGTTCAACATGCTGTTTTTTTTCTTTATCCTTTTTACCCGACCACTCCAACCACCCCATATGTAGCTTCTGCCTAAGTCACAGATAATTCGTGCGGTTAACGTGTAACGGCTCAGAGCGTCAAACAATCCAGTGATTACAATTTCGAGCTACTTCAGGGGGAAACCGCTGTTGCAGGTTTTATTCTTAACAACACGAATTCATATCAAATGGCCCAATAAAATTGTTTATTAACAATTGTGTTTTTCTTAAGTACACAGTTTTTTTTTTACATAAACATTGGAAAACCTCTGGTAGCTCAAAAGATGTATATGCAGGTGTTATGTTGTGATTATTTGCTTGATTATGCAGTGTGAAGGTGGTGATTACTATCATTACGTTGTCGAATGCATCAGCGCTATCACAAAAAGTTGTTTTGTGGAGCTTAAGTCCGGTGTACACAAAATGTTCACATACACATGCTCTAAAATATATTCGAGGATATAGCAACTAACTCGAAGCAGCTATATACGCCAATTTTGGTCTGTTGGGCAAAGGCAAAGTTACTGTAGCATCCAGAAAAGTGGATAATGTTGTATCAGCGTAGCTTCACCATCGCTTCGCAAAAAAGAAAAGATGCATCTATCGGAAGTGTGATTAGGCATTGTTACAACGGTATCTTGTACCCCGATATGTATAATCATTGTTTTTTTATATTCATAAAACTAGGCTGTTAGTCGGGGCCATGTCTACATTTTCTCGTCTTAATCGTGTTCTAGGGTTGTTTCTTCATTCAAAATTATCATGTACAGACTAACCCAATTCAAGACGTTAGTACCAACACAGACGTTAGTACCAATGTTGACTCACAGCCACCCTTTTAGTAAAGCATTCAAAGACATGCATTCATTTCATATATACTATATGCACGTTTATTTTCTCTTATGTTGTGGTGTCCTTCCTGCCACTGGCAATGTCGGAGCCACCCAGGTAATCATCAGCAAAAAAAAAATGTCACCATATCCACGGGGTGAATGATGGAGAGTGGAGCGAAGCATCCGTCCATACTTCGTTCTTGCTTCCGTCCGTCCATGCGTCCGTCTGTGTGACCATCCGTGCGTCCATCCGCCCGTCCGAGCGTGCATCTGTTCGTGCATCCGCACGTCCATTCGTGCGTCCATCCCTGCGTTCGTCCATGCGTCCATCCGTTCATGCAGCCATCCGTGCGTCCGTCCATGCATCTGTCTGTGAGTCCGTTCGTCCATCTAGTCAGCACTCCAAATACCACCATCTCGCATCTTTTCATCATATATTCCCCATATAGACGCACCGCCATCCACCCGCAGGGCGCGGGTTCGAATCCCGGCTGCGGCGGCTGCATTTTTGATGGAGGCGGAAATGTTGTAGGCCCGTGTACTCAGACTTGGGTGCACGTTAAAGAACCCCAGGTGGTCTAAATTTCCGGAGCCCTCCACTACGGCGTCCCTCATAATCATATAATGGTTTTGGGACGTTAAACCCCACATATCAATCAACGCACCGCCATCCTGCGGACATTTCAAGGACTAAACGAGAGGTGGCACACGCACACTTTCTTGCGGCTTGCGCTTCGTGTCTGCTTTCTACCTTTAACCACCTCGAGTTCATGGCATATACTAGTTCACTGTATACATGGCACTGTGGCCCAACGCTCGCTAATTTTTTCTAAAACCAAGGAGGTTACGCCCAGCAAGTATAACATATAGCAACCCTTTCTCGTCAGATAGTACATGCCAATGTCTGATAATGGGGAATGAGAGACAGGAGAATTTGGCGTTTAGTTAACGCGCACGCTGCAAATTTTTTATCGTTCAACAACGCACAGGAGAATCTCCCAACGGCACCGCCTTGCAGGTCAAAGCGTAAGACATGTTACGTACTACGACGAGGGACGAACAGGTGCCGCTTTAAGGAGCTTCGCTCCTGAAAAAAAAAAAAAAAAACTTGCCCTTTAAAAGCATTCTTAGCGAATACCGTTCATTCTGGAGTTGCGCCAACTTAAGTGTGACGATCGACCTCAAAAAAAAAAAAAAACATGGCAGCTTTGCAAAAGCCCCCCCCCCCCCCCCCCATGCTCAGACAATGTGCACAGCTGCCGGAAGCTCAACCTTTTCTACTCGGGATGGCTTCGACCGCTTTGTTTTCCTCTGATTGCTTAGCTGACGATGAGCTTACGCGGAAGCAGCCTGCTGGAAGCGTTTTCGTTTCGCCTTTCTTCCCCATTCGCTACTGACATCAGCGCGCTCATGCAACGGGGTCGTTAATGACAGGCACCACATAATTGACGACGTTGTGATGAGAGAAACCTGTCGATCTCTCGCTATCTCAATAGTCGAGGCATTAAGAGCGCACAACCTTCTAGCAGTCACAGGAATTGCAAGCTGACGCACCGCACGAAGGCAAAAATTAAAGCGATTTCAGACCTTCACCTTCAGGAACAGAACGCGATAGCGTAATCGGGCCCTGTTCGTCTTCTCAGTCTCGCTTCGCTTCCCTCTGGACACGTCGACCCTGCTTCAAGGAAATTAATACATCTGCATCCAACAAGACCCTTTCAAGCTATTCTATAATTCCTACTGCAAATAGAGTTGCTGCTCGTTCAATACGCTATAACTCATCATTTTTCCAATCGGGTATGTACGCACTACGCGTGCGTGAATACACGCACTCACAGGTGCATCTTGACACTTCGTTGATGGTCTTGCTGCTGCTGATGGACTGCAGCAAGACCATAATTAGACATGAGAGTTTTGTCGTGAGTAGGCTTTTAAGCTACTCACTCGCTGCGCATTTCATATGTTTTTACGCTTAGTGAAATTCAGCGCATGCGCCTCTCACTGCATCGCATTCGTACGTAAGTTGATTTTTTCCTATGCAGTTTCAAGCACTAACCGAGCCATCCGAGAGCTTCATCGAACTGTTAATAAAGACTGTGTTAAATTCCCGTTCCGTGTGATATCTGTTGCCAACGAGTTACAATGACGCACCATTCGATATCTTTTCACTCGATGGAATGCATAGCCTGTCTAGAGAAGCGCCGAGTCAATAAATTTCTCAACTGTCTACTTCATTCTACTCAACTAAAGGATGTATACGAGCGATTAAAGTTTCAGCCAGAATTGTATTTGTTTTGGTGAGGATTTATTGTTATGGGTGTTCTAGAGTAGAACTGTAAAAGTTCGTTACTCTATGTATTCGCTCTAGAGATGGCCAATGCTTTATTCTTGTGTGTTCATTATTGTGTCGTGATACGAGAAGAATTAAAATATTTCTTCTTTGTATGTGCTTAGCGGCCATCGTGCTAATGTTGACTAAATGCCATAAAATTAAGAAAAAAGCACTGGCATGGTCATGTGGTAAAACACTCGCTTTCGAAGCAGGAGGCTCGAATTCAATCTCCACTGGCAATAAACTTTTTATTATTGTTTTTATTTACATATATCTCAATTTCTTGCTCACGGATAACACTGCTCTTTTGCTCACAATGAACGACGTCCGTGCCAACACCAGAACTTCAGCGAAACGAGCTCTTTGACTCTATTGACTATAAATTTTGAACGTGCTACGGTGCTTGAGAAGATTTGCTGCCAATTCTTATTAAATTATGTGATTTTATATTGCTATTCTTGATGAGGTTGCTCTCATTCATGCTAGGTCGAAAATCTTGCCGCATATAGCTGAATCAAATTTTGGTAATTTTGCTTCATACCAAGATCTACAGCAGGCACGCTTCAATAATTAAATACTTATTTAATTATTCTTCCTATCTTTTCTTTATTAGCCTCAATAACTACTCATCAATCTTATTTTAGTACGTCCGAAGGCATACCTGTTCACCCTTTCGTAGGAGGTACCAGTCCCCTTTATCGATTGCGTCCTCGCGAGAACACATTTAGAAGATATAACTTTCTGAACTGTACTCGCGAAGACAATTGGTGATACTCGGCGTGATAAAAAGGCAACTGTAATAACGGTAGCAAATATATAGTAGCACTTTCGATAACGTTTTGGAACATAAACTGTGACCTAAAAAAACTAATATAATGCTAACTCAACCCCCCACTTCCCCCCACTTGACAAAAATATCACTCCGCACCCCCTCTTTTTAAGTCTTAATTCGTGTTGATCATTATTCTAGACATCATGTTTAATTCAAAAAGAATGTATTGTAATCATTATTAGAAAAATGTTTAAAGTAATGGTGCGTTTGAAACACAGGTATCAACTATTCATTATTTTACACCCTTAATCGTGCAATAATAATTTATTTCATCTCCCCATCCCCCTCCCATGCGCAGGGTAGCAAACCGGCTGCCTATAGGCTGGTTAACCTCCCTGCCGTTCTTTTCTTCCTATTTTTCTTCCTTACTTGATTGGTAAAGCGGTAGTGTTAGATCCTTCACTCAGCTTCACCGGGCTTTGAGTATGTTGATAGCTTGAAAAATTTATGATTGTGTGGAAATATCCACGAAACCTATCAGGATTTTTTCATGTTACGGCTGAATAGTGGCCTAGTCATCCTGTAACGCCTCGTAGGTAGACAAGATCGAAGGAATGGGGGCCCAGTGAGCCGTACGAAATCTCGGCCAAAGTCCACGAGGCACGCCGAAATGCCGCATCCTCACGCACCACTGTCAAGTGCACAGAACGACGATGCGTCACGCACCCACTGCGGACAAAAGGGACCAAGCCGCCCGCTCATTCTCATCGGCTGTACGAACGTGCCACCGACATGCGATGCACTTTGTGTACACGTCACACGGGCACGTAAACACAGCGCGCGTCTTCATTATGCCACTACCATGATTTGAATTTGTATTCTTTGCGATGTGGGTGACAGCAGCGCCCAAGAGGCCACTGTCCGCTCTTTCCATTCACAGCGTCGTGCATTCTGACAGCGAGGCTTTTACGCGTGGCCCACCGCCGCGAACGGCCCGTGGTCTCCGGTTTGTCGAAGTCATGGCGACATAATTGCGAAGTCCTCTCCACTGCAGAACTGCATTTCCCGTCAATATATGGGCGCTGGCTTGCGCCATGCGCCGTAGAAAGAAAATTAAGATTCATTGCCGCGTGGCTTCAGCCAGCCGCTGACGAACTGCACTGTTCAATCTGCCGTTACAGCTACGTCCCTGGCGTGCTTCTGTGGCAAGCTGCACGCGGAGTCTGGTGAAGGGGCTTTGCTGTGACTTTGTGCGCAGCTTAGCTCGCCACTGGTTGCGTCAGGTGCGTCGGGCCCGACACCCCGCCACACCGCGAATGATTTCTTTTTCCAAGCGGACGTCCCCCTCGCGTTCAGCACTCGCGATAGTGGCGGAGGATTACCGGAGTTTCCCTCCCTTGCGCGAAGAAAGTTCGACACGGCCTGGAGTTGGAACAGACCGATTGCACTGGCTGCAACTGCTCTTTGAAGGAGCGCGGCTCTCTGACACACTTGTCTTTCACTCGGTGTAGTTGTATACAATGCCCGCCTATAGCTGTGCGGCTGTTCCAATCCCTGGCGCCTTTTGGGAGTGAGTTGGAAATGCGGGAAGGTGGCTCTCACACGCTGCGCCGTTGCGACAGGAGCAATCTCAGTTGTCGAGCCGAAGACCTTCGAGGTTTGTTTCGTTTTGTTTTTCTGTCCCCGCTGATTCCTGCACAGTGTGTGCCTTCTGGTGTGCCCGTCGTGTTGCTTTCACTTGCCGGGGCGCCCGGTATTGCTTTGCCAATAGGATTAGGACTAACGGTGGGCGGTAAGAACAACAAGAACATAGGATGAGTTTGTATTACAGTCGAGGGGTGGCTTTCAAGGCTGCGATTTGATCACACGCATGCCGTTATATATATATATATATATATATATATATATATATATATATATATATATATATATATATATATATATATATATATATATATATATATATATAGTCAAGTAGATCCTCCGTGAGCGGTCACAACGTGGTTTATTTCGACGTTTCGGCCTAGAGTCTGGCCTTCATCAGGATTAAAAGTAGTTTGTTGGTGCTGAGCTTTATACAATCTCAAATCAGAGGGAAAGAAAAGAGAAAAAACACAGAAAAAAAAGAAAAAAGAAAAAAAGAGAAAAAGAATATAAGTTGAACTCCCCTCGGGCGCCCCCCCCCCCCTTCCACTCTTCCTTCCACTTCCCCCTTCATCTGTCTCCCCTTTCTCCCCTTCACCTTTCTGATGTCAGCGGTCTTGTGTATGCTTCCTTTCACTAACGCATTCTTCCCGACCATACGGCACCTCCTGGCACTGGCGGTTCGGTGTAGGGCGAAAAAGAGCTTTTTTAGGAAGTTCTAAGCCTTTAACTACTCGGAGCCCCATAAACATTTCGTCGTAGAAGGAGGGGGCTGCGTAGTGCGGCAGAGGCTGGTAAGCGGGCGCAATGCGAATTCCTTGCCCGCTTCTGGATTACGCGTGCAGTGGGGGCCTCCCGGCTGTGCACAGGGTTGCTGTTGGTCGTGTCATGCATGGCACAATTGATTGGGTAGTAAAATAAAACAGAAAACAGACGACAGCTGCACCTAGGAAGAGTAGATACACTTGGAATTGTTTTGAGTTGTCCAGTGCCCTTCGCAGCTGCAGTGCCGTGAACTCAGTTACTATTTTCATTATTGCCGTTATTGCTTTCCAATGCTTTAATTGCTGCAAGTGTACCAGGATTCTCATTTATTCCTCTATCGAGGTTGTTAAATCGGTGGATAAGGTATGACTCTCGTTGTTCACGTTCTCGATTTGATTTAAATCCCGTCTCTAAGAGCGTTACTGATAGTTTTTCGAATGCATGGTCGGGAAGATTGAGATGTTTTGATAGAGGTAGACTTGGGGCTGATTTCGCATGGGCTCTGTGATTATTGAAGCGAATCCTAAATGGTGTTTCTGTTTGTCCGATGTACTGCATGCCACATCACGGCATGCAGTACATTTTTTTCTTCTTTTTTTTTCTGTCTTTTTCCTCTTTCCTATCCCTCTGATTTGAGATTGTATAAAGCTGAGCACCAACAAACTGTACCTTTAATTCTGATGATGGCCAGACTCTATAGGCCGAAACGTCGAAATAAACCACGTTGTGACCGCTCACGGAGGATCTACTGGACTATATATATATATATATATATATATATATATATATATATATATATATATATATATATATATATATATATATATATATATATATATATATATATATATATATATATATATATATATATACAGGCATTATAGCGAAATTAATTGATGTGCAGACTTGACCCACTTTTGAGGCATAACTTGCACAGAGCAGGAAACATGAAAACATGAGCCAATATATACAGCTGTTGGAATAGTAAGTTCTTGTTTTACGCCTGGCACGGTATAGCGACGACTGTGTTGTTAAACACAAAACAAAATATTAACCCATTTACAGCATTTGAATGACCATACTAGGAGTGCTTCACGTCATTTAGCATCATGCATTTAATACAAGGTTTCATCATTATACGCGTAAAAATTGTACTTTTCAATTTTATAAGAAAGATGATTATAACCTTGTCGAATAAATGCATCCAAATACTGTTAAAAGTAGAAGTAGAGAGACAAGAAGACTAGCCTGAAATCAGCTGTGCATAAATGTTGCACAAGAATTAGTGTCGTTATCTGCATGAAAGAACTCTGAGTGATCAGAAATACCTAACTTTAATATCTACTCATAAACAATTAAGTCGTTTCCAATATCAAACAGGCTTCAAAAAAAAAAAAAAACGGAGAGTTCTTCGACTGAACTTACTTAATATATATCCATGGGCCAGTTGGTGAGCCGTGATGTTTAATATAGCACACAAATGTCATTATAAAGCATAGATAGAGTGACACGAATCAGCGTTGTTTGCGTGTGCTGCTTCACGAAATATCGTTATTCGAGATTCCTTAGGGTGTTAGTGTCCCCATATTTGTCATAAGTGAACCTTCAAGACATTCATCAGATATGCCAAATTTCTCTCGCTCGCGTGATCGGGTTACCAAGCCTTTTAGATCCATCGTTTTTGCTCCCGTCATGCCAGAACGGATCATCCCGGTTTTAACTGCAGACTTGTGGTCTCATGTCACGCGTTGGCACCATGCAGGTATCACATAAACCGAGACGGCTGCGCGTTTGCAATGCCATCGCTTGCTTGTCCGTGTATGCCAGTGTCGCCGAAGGATTAACTCATTCGTCTGTGCGAACCAGCGAACCGGCATCGAAGCGCCAACGTTGGCAGCGTGACAGAGATGAACAAAAGAAAGAACTGAAGCATTTTCGATGGGGGCGGAAATGCTGTAGGCCCGTGCGCTCAGCTTTGGTAGCACGTCAAAGAACCCCAGGTGGTCGAAATTTCCGGAGTCCTCCCCTACGGCGTCTCTCATAATCATATGGTGGTTTTGGGACGTTAAACCCCACATATCAATCAAGAGCGAACTGGAGGCGAAATGCCAGCGCCTGGAGTTATAGACACACTGCACTCGGAGGAGTTGAGGAGCATTAAAAAGGGGACCATACAACAGGACATAGATAATCTCGAAACAAATAAGACAATCACAAGAAAACATCTCTGTCTAATATGCTTACCTTTAACAACAGAAAAGGGCGTTTTCGTCAGCTAAATTTCTAAGCCTATGACCATCTAGGACTTCTACAACCACGTGAAAAGGCTCAGACGTCATCAAGCAGGGATGGCAACTGCGTCTTTATTTTTCATTCCAACTAAACAAAAACAATAAGATAATACCTAATTAACTAAAAATAGCAAGAACTAGAAACAGTACAAAAGAGCAAACAAACACAATGGAAACGCGGGTGAGTCGGTTTTCCGCAGTTCGTACAAATTTCCCTTAGGGTGCAACTCGCTTTGATCTTTATCCCTCAAGTTCTTCTCCGAAAGGAAAAGTATGGATTCTGGTAAACGCTACGCGAAATGGAAAAGTTGAAACGTTTTGTGAAATAAGCGAGAGCGCCACCTTATCGATGAGTTGCAGCTCAGAATTTTACGCAGACGGAATCAATTTCATGGCACTTATCGAATTAGAAAGCTTAAGAGTTTCATGCAAAACATATCCACCATGCTTTCCTTGTGTCTTCTATGCCCAAAGGCTTGAAAGCAGGTGATTACAGCTTTAAAAAAGTCTTTGAACCTTGTTAAGTTTGCGATGCGATGAGTTTTGGGATACAATCACTTTCAAGGTGTGTCACGTGGCTTCACACTGAACGCGCTCGTGTCTGTTGGTGCCAGTGGGTCAACAGTATTCAATGTCTTCGCACAATCCTAAAAGTGCTGTCGCAAGTGGGCATTGACACTTCCGGTAAGAGGCCGCATGAACTCTCATTAAAATGACTAAGTCCCCGCCATGATGCTACGTCAACAGTCTCAGCGTCATTCACGCTCATATAGTTGATTTACGTTGGCATTTTCTCATTAACTTGTTTAACAATTGAAGCATTTCGCTTGGTTTTTGAACTTGCTATAAATGCACCATGACATGTCGGGATAAGATTATTGCTGATTGACAAGACCACCCGTCCACAATTTCACACAGCTAACACTAGACCATAGGAGCTATCTGCATGACTGCGTCCCGATGAGAGCGAAATGATGCACGAACTCCTGGGCACCAAATTCGAATGTGTGATGATTTACAATTATCCGGACTAACCCGCTGCGTCTTGCTGCATATTGGTATTGGGGTTCTGCTGCTTCCCTGTGTCAAGTTTGTACCTTCCAGCATGCATGACTCATTTTTCGAATTCCAACAGCAGTACTTTTTTCACGAAATTGTGTAGTTTTGCACGTAGGTGTTGTCAACAGCTTGGCCCGTCACGGATGGAAGCTGCAATCCATGGCGTTCCCGCTTCTATGTGCAATCTTCGTGGGCAGATTCGATGGGCCTATAAAAGCATGGGTCCCACGGGCTCATGGGAGCTGCAAATCACGGCATTTAAGCTGCCTTAGCACTCCCATGCAATTCCAGCCAGCATGGGGATGACGTTTAGTACACGGCTTTGTCTGCAACTTCCTCCTTTCGGCTCCTTTTGGCTTCATGTGACCTGCATCCGCTTTTTCCCAAGATCAAGTTCAGCAAATGTTCAGCTATTCCAATTCACCACCCGAACATTTGAGGCTCACCAATCCAACTTGGCTCATGAAGTTCCCAAAGATCCAGTTCTTCATCCAACACAAGCGCCAAAACACAACAGAACACTAAGCCACAAGTGTGCGCAAAGCGGCAAGCACAAAGAAGCAGACCCACGCACTATACACCCATCGTTTCCATGCATGGTGGCTGAGCTATCGCAGTGACAGAGTTCTATCCATCTCATATAGTTACGAAACTCTAAGGTTACAATAGTATAATAATCGTTGGCTTCCAACATCCCAAAACCACCATATTATTATGAAGAGTGAAGTAGCGTGGGACGATGGAAGAACTTCCACCACCCGGTGATCTTTACCTTAAGCCCAAATATAAGCACACGGGTGTTCTGTGTATTTCACCGCCATCAAAATAGAGCTGCTGGGGCCGGGAATCAAACACTCGCCTTTGATATTAGAAGTGCGGCGCATTGCGTATACTAAGCGGCAACGGCAGACAGCTTTTCACATCAATTTCTTCTCAAAGAAGGTGTATTGATCAATTTCATGCATTACACAAGTGAGCATTTTCGTTGTCTTCGTATCCTGCACTTTTCTATTTCTTTCGTACGTGTTTAGAAATAAGGACGTACGAAGTCTGTCATACCGTCCTTTCGAAAGCGTAATAAAGCGCTGGATCATTCGCAGTGGCAGTTGTCAGGCTGAGTTATTTACCTTCTGTTCTATACTATTGCCCTGTAGATCCTATGAGCACTCGAGGTCACTTTCGCCGCCGCCGTAGCTGTCGACGTCGTCTTCTGTATGATTTACAAACGGATAACATCACCCGCGCGTCGCATATCAGGTGTGTGCGAGTGAAATCGTGCGAGGGCTCCAACAGATGTGAACCTTTTCATCACGCGAACGCGCATGAAGGAACTCCTGAGGAGAAACTTTGTTTCTCCAGAAACAGAACTTTGATCAAATGGACATCGTTGCGCGCATGTCGTCTTGACAGAGATCGGCAGATGGCTCGTGCCTCGGACCGTACTGCGCCAACACCACTTACATTGTGTTCAAGCGATAGTTACACGAAGGTCACTTCGCTGGCTGGAAGAGCCATGTTTCCTTAGGCCACCGTTTTGTGTAGTTTGCTGAATACAGTTAGCTAAATCACTTAGCTGCTAAAGCCTTACTTTGTATAACCTTACAGTTTGATGCTACCGCATGCATTGCTTCACTCTCACGGTGAAAATGTGAGCTTTGATGTGTACAAATAATAATAATAATAATAATAATAATAAAATAATAATAATAATAATAATAATAATAATAATAATAATAATAATAATAATAATAATAATAATAATAATAATAATAATAATAATAATAATAATAATAATAATAATAATAATAAGTGATCTTTACATTTCGGTTTGCGTATGCAAGCAAAGCACATTCCTCACGCCTCCTCCTCAACAGAACTTTCCAGTACTGAACTTTCACTTATACATCTTTTCCTAAACTTTATTTTGGTGATTTCGGAAAAATATTGAAGATCAACCGTTGGACCAAGTGCTGTGCTAAGAATAAATATGGCTAATAGTAGCATATGGTGCGTCCCAGATGAGATGCCGGTACTTGCAGTGCGCCTGCTGGCTGTGAGCCGGCTGACGGGTGACTCAGCATCGGTCGGCCGCAGCCAGTCAGAAGCGTCGGCGGACAAAAACTGAGCGGTGGAAGTCGTCGTTGCCGCCGCGCGTCGAGCTGCCATTAACCCAGATTGAGCCATTAGTGTGTGGCCCACAGCATACGTGAGCCCCCACAGCCTCCTCTCCCATACCGCTTTCCTCTATCGACGTCTCTCTCTTTTCGTTATCCTGGTTAGTTGTCGTTTCCTCAGAATGCGTTGCCTCGCTTCTCCTTCGCTTTCTCTTCTTGTTTGTCGTCTTTGATCGTTTGCCAGCTTTTGAAGAGCTCGTTTTGTGTGTGTGGTATAGGTGGACGTCGTCCCGTTTTCTGCCGTTTTCTGGAAGCACTTGGTCGCTGTCGCGGCACAAGGGCGCGTGTGTCTGTGTTCTTACAACAGGGGTAAGTGGTAGCGAAGGGGAATGTGATACGGTCGGACCGGGTTCACTCGCTTTTTTTAGATCCCGCATCTTTTCGGAGGTTTAAGTACCTGCGTATATTGACGCCCAGTCTATATCACATTCTCTGTGCAACGATTCTCTGCAGCAGCTTCGCAGCAAGAACAAAGCTAAACGCCAACGTGTAAGGGGTGATATACGTTACCTGTCAAGACAAACTTTGTTCGCGAGATCGGTATTGCCATCCATTCTTTTGCACTGCGTCTTCTTATTGAATCTTTTCGCTGTAGTCTTTCGATAGGAAAGAGTGCGAGTTCAGAAAAGACGTTCCGGAATGGTTGTTTGCCCTCGCCGCTAATCTTGAGTCAAGAGAGCTCCATCACGATGGAAGAAGAACCAGGAACGGCTAGCATTTTGTCGGCTGGTGAATGGTACTTTGTATAGAGTGCTCGGAACTTCAAGTAATTGAGACGAGTACTCGCATCACTGTACTGCGCCTTATATAAAAGAAAGTAACCAGAAATAAATGTTAAAAAACTTAGTTAAGTGTCACAGTCCCTACCATTCAGACCTTCGTTTGGTAGGCGCCATTCATTATCTGTGGGTAAATGCTTTTACCTTCAATATTATGCGCATTCACTAAGTGAACTAGATGGCCGCACTCATCACATACGAAGCATTTTAGAGCGAGGTTCAATCCGGTGTGCGGCGTGACCATTCTTCCTGCACATGCGCGTATCCTCCCTTTCTCTTTCCTCTCATACGCTTCTACCTTCTCTCACCTAGCAAAGCCAGCGCAGCCAGCGTCTGCTATTCTCGGCGACATAGTTTCATGCAATAATACCTAGAGGGGAATCTGGCGCTGGTGTCTACGCGGGCTACTTCAGCTGTGCTTGTCCCTACCAGTCCCTACCATTCAGTCCCTACAGTCCCTACCATTCAGACCTTCGTTTGGTAGGCGCCATTCATTATCTGTGGGTAAATGCTTTTACCTTCAATATTATGCGCATTCACTAAGTGAACTAGACGGCCGCACTCATCACATACGAAGCATTTTAGAGCGAGGTTCAATCCGGTGTGCGGCGTGACCATTCTTCCTGCACATGCGCGTATCCTCCCTTTCTCTCTCCTCTCATACGCTTCTACCCTCTCTCACCTAGCAAAGCCAGCGCAGCCAGCGTCTGCTATTCTCGGCGACACAGTTTCATACAATAATACCTAGAGGGGAATCGGGTGCTGGTGTCTACGCGGGCTACTTCAGCTGTGCTTGTACTACCATGACAATCATGCAAAGTAAAGGCTTCGGATTTCCTTCGGTTGGATCACGTTCTTGAGATTCGTAACGCTTGTTTGCCTTTTGTAAAACAAAGTGCTATGAAGTTGCATCTATAATTGAAGCTCTCTTCATTCTTTTGTACGTAAATCTTATCGCAAAAAGCTTTTCGTGACTATGAGGCAGAAGTGAAACCTGGATAAATTTAACCATCAAGGTATGATTGCTCTGCTATTGCATCACAAATTTTTATCAAGGTAAAATGACCTATTTTTTATAACACTTGAAAAAAACATTCTTAATTTGCCCTCGAAATCACGCGATATGTATTTATGAAAATAACAATTAATTATTAAGGGAGAAGAACTTATCATGTCGTCTGCTGCCTTGCAAGGTGCGTCTTTCCAACTTCCAAGTGGTCTGCACCCAACGCACCTCTCGTTTTGTTGTGATGTCGAGACAGAGGATGATGACGGTGCGTCTGCTCAGCTTCGCCATTGTTTTTAAGTCGGTTTAAAGAAGCTTTGGCAAGATAAGTTTGCGAAAAAAACATGGGCTCGATTCAATAACCTGAACTGGCATGAGACACTACGTCTATGTGCAGTGGTGAGTGGACGAAGCTTAACTGTCGCTTAAACTGTCAAAAACAACCTGTAAGGCTCCAACGTCGCAGCAAATCAAGAAACCTAGTGGTCTTCAGCCACTTTGAACAACAAAGGCGCTGCTTCAGTGCTTTGCACCCCACCCTGCTACACACGCTGCGTGAAGAACGAAACTCAAACTGTACAAAAAAATCTGTAGACAAATCGCTAGCTAACGCAATCCAATCCGAAGCCTGTACTTTTCATTATTCCCATGGGATCATGCAGGTACACGATCGCAGCGCCAAATTACTCTCGATATAACAGGTATTACGGTATGGAACTCCATGCTCGGCGAGAATTTTTCGGGGCATTGAACGGAAAGCTACCGGGCCGGAGCTTTTGCATGTGTAGCACTACGCGAAGTAGCCCGATTTAGCGCGCGTCTTTTAACGCAGTGGAAGAAGAACAAAACTTTATTTTGGGGGAAGGCGTAGAAAAGGGATACTGGGGCACACCAACGAGCACAGCTTAGCGTTTGAGGTGCACGTAAAAATGTTGGACTTTCTCGCAAATTTCGAAATGCGATGTCACAACGAATAAATAAAACGAACTACGGATATCTTATTGGTCTGAGCTGCGTCCTGTCTCAAATCACTCCACGTAGCAAATAGAGGATATTTTATATTTCACATTCCAGATACGGTTGGTACTTAAGAAATAAATTCGCTGGCGGTAAGATGCACACGCTTCGGCTCTTGAGCCTTCGCTTCAATGCCAAGAAAATTTGTCGCCGAGTATAGCGAATTTCTTAGTTGAAAAAAAAAAACAACTGATTGCGCTGCACAACCGTTGACTGGCCACCCCGTCACTGGATCTTGATCTCCAAGGTAGTACCGGTGCTCGAGTGCGCTGTTGAACACTAAAAACTCGCAGCATGCGCGATATGTAAACGTGGACTCTGGGTGTCTGTGTCCAATCGGAGTCTTCTGTCTCTCGTTGCTTATCAGCAGAAAATGACATGTTCAAGTAGGAAACATCGCTGCGTATTGTGCGCCTCTGCCGTTTGCTCTTCTGCGGAATGCTGCTGTGAGCGCCAGCGTCGACGCAGCCGCCAGTGTGAGCATTAGCGCCCGCTGCTTGACATCGACACATGGTTCTCTTTAGTAGGAGATGGTGTGATTGCGTTTTATTGCGATAGCAATTATACGAACAATCTCACCTGAATTTCGCCGTCGGCATCGACATCCACGTCCTTGTCACTCACAGTATATATATATATATATATATATATATATATATATATATATATATATATATATATATATATATATATATATATATATATATATATATGTGTGTGTGTGTGTGTGTGTGTAGAGAGAGAGAGAGATAGAGAGAGAATTTTAATCCAGAAAAGAACTACGGCGCACAGAATCGAACGTGGGGTCTCTGCAGTGTGAGACGTTGACCACTGAGCTACACAGGAGCACCTCCTTCAATGTTCAAACGAAAGCTATTTATCTCGACTCTTAACGCTGGTTACGGGCACCTCGGGGATGGGGCGGGGGGAACTATCGTGTTTTTGGCATTTCCAGCAAGATGGCGTTATGAGTGCGCGTCACCGCAATGTCACGACGCGGTGGCGCGTGCTCTCATCTCCCACGCGTGTTTTGACCCGCGAAGAGGGGGGTAGACGCGCACTCGCGCGCTCTTATCTCGCGGTGGGGAGGGCCGTACGTCTTGGCTGGCCTTGGACTTTCACCTGAACGATTCTGTCGTAGTTACCGCGCGCACAAAGGTCACTGCAAACGTCGCAGAGTCTCCGTTTGCGAAAAGGGAGCGCTTTTCGGACACAGCGGAGTAACAACTGAGACGCCTATTCGCGTTCATCTCTACCTGTGAGTACGTTTTGTGCGTCACTAGTGCGTGAGAAACCCGAAGCACTTTTCGATCTGCTTGCCATGCTGCGCGTGACCTTTCAATTTGTTGCCATCGTGTTCACTGCTTCATATTTGCGTCAAAGCTGCGACTTTTTATTAGAAAGGAGTGTTTTGACTTGCTAGTGTTTTGACTTGCTTATTATAGTAGAAGTGAATGCAGCATCCAATCGCCGATTAACTTGCATAGATGAGATATGAAATGCTTAAGCAACTATCTCTCGCGTACATTCGAACGTGCGCCCGAGTTACCTGTGGCCCTGCCGTTCTTGAGCATAGGCAGGCTAGTTTTGTGTCTACCCGCGTTTTCGCCCCTGTGCGTCGTTTCAGTGATAGTCGGCATTCGTGTTGTCTCGCTCAAATCTTCTGTGTTGCTGTTTGCACACTCGCCCTCTTTCCTGGGGTTTCAGTGGGTTGTATAGGCTTTATTTCTGTTGTCTGAAATAGCCTACGTATTCAGTCTTTCATTACCAGTGCTATACGTATAAGAGTTTGTTACCGGAATTTGCATAAGAGGTGCGAAAAATTCGGCCAATCCTATGTACGACGGCAATCGGTGTCATGTGAATCATCCGTGTAGAAGGTGACTGCATGTGGTGTAAATAATTTTGTTGAATGAAACCTTACGAAATGACGCCCACGCTGTACAAATGCTTTACGCACATAAATTTATCTTGGAACAGTCGCATATGATTTATATAACCAGTTGTCCACAACTGCGGAACTATGCCAAGAGCAACATGGACATTATTATCACCTGAAATGGTGATAGTAACGGCGGACCGACCGACCGACCGACCGACCGACCGACCGACCGACCGACCGACCAACCGACCGACCGACCAATAAGTGATATTCTACTGTGGGTAATAAAAACACTAGAGAGCCTATATAATTCCGAGAAATGATCTGTATGACAATAAGTTAGGTTGCTGCAAACACATTAGTGATCTAGGCTGCTTGTGTAACATTAAGCAGTAACTTTTGAGGCAATCTAAGAAGAGCCAGAAGCTAATATGAATAAGCATTCATTAGGCCGTCAATACACGGTGTTAACACAGCGCAATAATGTTCAGTAAATACTTATTTAAATAAAAAGTACCGAAGAATAATTTAGCAATATGCCAACAACGGCACCCTGTGCTGGTGCCCATGGTTCTGCGTTTGCATATACCTAATTTTCATGGCATTCTTTTCTAGCAACGCCAGGCTATTGTTAAGATGTTGACCTCTCGTGACGCAAAATTTGTGTCATAAAAGTTGTAGTGAAAGTCTGATAAATGAAACAAAAGCTCTTATCAACAGGTGCATGTTCTGGGTAATGGTTGCATGAACATTGTGGGAATTTTTTTTTCTGGTTGAAAGGGTATAAGTGTGGGTTAAGCTACACTTTTTGTATGTTCGTGCGTGCGTTAGTATGTGGGAGTATAAGTACTGATGAAAAATTTAAAATTGTCGAGGTGGTTTCAATCCACCCGCGCCACCTTGACTACCACAGCGAACGGTTGTATAGGATAGATTGGTTGATGAGGGTTGATGACCCGAGAAATATTCACTGCTATATCTCCCCTGTTGCTGTCTTTGCGGTAATATATATTCTTTTGTTGCTTCATCGAAGTTATTTTGTTTGTTTCTTTGTTTGCTTGTTTGTTTCTTGGTGCTTCACAAACATTCTCACTCATATTACAACATCGTCCCTCTGACAACGTTCACTATTCCTTTCTTTTTCCTTTTTTCTCTCGTACAAACATGTCCAGACGTAGGCCTATATGTAAAAATACGACAAAAAACACATGCAACCATAACAACTCACTTCAACTCCAAGACACACAGAAAATTTCCCTGTTGTTGTGCCACGATGTGCACAAACACACCTTGTCGTGCGGCTGTTTTCGTTGAGTTTGCATGTGTGGTTATATTGTCCTGATTTATCTCACTGACTTGATGGCGCGTCTCAATACATGGCCTCACTAGCTGCATTTATTTATTTAAGAACTAGTTACGATGCCCGCATTAACTGAAAGCCGACATCGCAATGCCATCCTTATCGCGCCAGCTATAGTGTCGAGCCGCTTAAGCGCATAATGACACCTCAGGCAGCGAAAAAAGAAACCCCCGGAAGCTTTGGACCAGTCTTTTTTTCTCCTTTATATTGTTGTTGTTTTTATCTCTGCCGTGCACACCGAGGAAGTCTCTATCAGAGCGCCACGGCAGCAAAGGCCGTCTCCATTTCCCGTGATGGCCTTTCTGTACGGGCCTACTTTGTCACAGTTAAAGCAACTCGGCTTTCTGTTATTTTTTGTCTCTCTTTTTGCGATAGCACAAATGCCACGTGGAATCAGACATTAATCACCGTAAAGAAAGCAGCGATGGCGTCAGAACACAGCAGCGGCGACGCTTGGCTGCGCCTGCCGGAGTTTGAATCGCGCTCCTCGCAACAGCGCCGCGCTTTTATTTTCTTCTTCTCCTTCTTCTCTCCGGCGGAGTCATTAGCCGCAATGACGGCACTACGTTGCTTAGGCTACCGCTATTTCGGGAAACGGTATGAAGTACAAACTTTGATGTCTTCTTCTTGTACACTTGAGAAAAATGTATTTTCTCGATTGCTTCTCGTTTTGATTTTGACTGCTTTACTACTAGAAGGACAACTTCCGCTATGGATGAAGATTTCTCATTGTTTCTAGCGGCACAGAGGAAAAGATAAAGCATTCATTTTGTACCCAACATCGCTATCAAAAACAGTGAATCTTCAACAAAAACATAATTTTTTCACACACTGTTTGATATGTGCAGTTTAACGTTTAATATGTGGAGCACACTGTTTGCTATGTGGAGTTTAACGTCCCTAAACCACCACTTGATTATGAGAGACGCCGTATAGTGGAGGGCTCCGGAAATTTCGAACACTTGCAGTTCTCCATTGTAAATGCAGCCGCGGCAGGCAGGATTCGATCTCGTGGCCTCCGGGTCAGCAGCCGAGTACGTTAGCCACTATAGACCACCGTGGCGGGGCGTGGCACACTGTTTAAATGTTGTAATAAGAATGGTTGATTCCGGTCAAGAGAGAGAGAGAAATAAATAAAAGGAAGAGACAGGGAGGTCAACCTAGACGAACTGGTTTGCTACCCTGTACGGGGGTGGGGAAAAGGTCGGAAAGAGGATAGAAATAGAGAGATGAAAAATCAATTAGAAAAAAAAACCACATGCGCACACGTTCAGAGAGTTCCAATCACAGTCGTTCGGACAGGCCGGTTAAATTCTGCATTGTAGTAACGCAACAGTTAACGCAGAATAATTCACATTTGCAGCTGAATAAACGCATATTTCTTGTTACTTTGTTATGTTAGGTTCGTCGGTTGCTTCGTACTCTGAATTCCTAACAAAAATACAGTTATTTTTATACAACCACTATTGCAACATGGCCCCTAGAATTTTCGGTTAATATGCACTGGCCGCTGTAAGGCAAGCTTCTGAAACTCTGGACACAGTTTTGTTTTTCGGAGTCTATATCCACTTTTTTTTTTGTCTGGAGCAGTGCTTGCGGTGCTCAGATGCTGATCTGATGGTCGGGGGTTCGATTCCCGCCATGGCGCTCACATTTTGATGGAAACGAAATGATAGAGGCCCGTGTAATGTCCGATGTAAGTGCATGTTAAGGAACACCATGTAGTAGAAATTTTCGAACCCCTCTCCTATGGTGTCCCTCATAATCATATCATGAATTTCGGACGTAAAAATCCAGGTATTATTATTATTATTATTATTATTATTATTATTATTATTATTATTATTATTATTATTATTATTATTATTATTATTATTATTATTAACTTTATCGTTTTAAAGACATAAAATATCTCCAACATTTGCATTACCGTTATTTGACCACCCTTACAATAAAAGTGATGTCAAACATGATGCATGCGGAAATAACAGTAACGTACGTGTATGGGCTTCTAAGTTGTGTATTTGAATATTACTGCAGAGCAATGCTGGAAAACGCAAAATACTCAAACGACCGGTACCACGTGTTGTCAGTCCCAAAAAACGAATAATCACATCCGCCATATGAAGAAGTTCATCTTTCTTTGAAGTTGAAATTAGTTTTATTTTGATGGGTCCAACTGTAGAGTTCGAAGCTAACTTCCGCTTCAATTACGCAAGCAAGCAAGAAAGAAACCAAACGTACGACTAAAAGTATGGGGCCTAATCAGTGCTTACGAAGCTCCTATGTGCACCATAGTATTGTTTTACCTCTTTTGCAGTTATTTTTTTATTTATTCCGTCGTATACTTTTATTCTTGTTTCATTATTTGTGGACTTCTCGCATCCTTAGCCACGCTTAAACATATCGTCAGGGCTGAGAACTCACTAAATTATGGTTAGAAATTGCACAAAACCTGTCTAATCAAAACTATAAATTCATATTTTTTAGTGTGATTATAAAACGCAAAACAAAATATTGTGCAAAAAATATTTAGGGAAAGTCATTATATTTCAGTGTAAAAGCGGTAAAGAGGACTTTTTCTCAACATGTACACTTGCAGAGAGGAGGATGTAAGCTGGAAGCAGGAGTGCGCAAAACATCAATTTAGTGTGGCTAAACCAAACACGAAATAATAGCACCAAATCCAATTTGAATTTATAATCTATTTGCAGTAGATTCTGAACATTGCACAAATGTTTTTGCAATTCATATGAATCTCGTTCCCTTCCTAATGTCTTCAATCTTTATCAAAAGCCCCATTGAGCAATCAGCAACAAATAAGCATACTGTTGCTTGCCCAGAACTTTTCAAAGTGCAGACTTTAAAATCTACATCCGACATTATCAAGCCTGTACATCGACGTACAGTAAGTGAAATAATGGCTCCACCAGCTGCCGGAGCGTAGAGAGAAACTTTTTTTGTAAGAAGGAAGAGGGGGACGCACCTTTGAAGTAAGTTAGTGTATGTTCGCAGCTGTCAGACTTTTATTGAGAGGAGAGATTGACCCCCCCCCCCCAACTCCTTACGCCCCTCAGACACGCCAATGACCAGGCAAGTGGTAGGAACATCGAGAAAGTTCAATGTGCACCTACAAACTCACAGCTACGCAGCCACTGCCACGCTCATTAAATTGTTTTCTTGATATCGCGGTAGTGCTACATGCTAATAAATGTCGCAGTAATAAAATGTTGTTAAATAAATGTCCAGGGGTGTCTTCTGCCTGGTGATCAGAGGGACATACAGTCCACATATGGCCAGAAGTATGTGACGTTGTTCAGCGATGTTACGACAGTCGGGGCTATAGACGTTAGGGCAGTCAGAGGAATGCGGATTGCACTGCAGACGATTTCCTCGCGGTGTCGCAGTTACCTGAGTGAAACCATTATGCAAGCGCTGGTCCTACGGCCATCTCAAGTTTGCCAGTTGAAGCGTAACCCATCAACCGGAAGGTGAGTGTAGTCTTTAGCACATGAACGACACATCCTCAATTTTCGTGCCTTTCAATGAACCGAGTCTCTTGAATCGAACACGCAAGACATGTTGACAGTACATAGATAAAAACAAAGGTTTGTCCTCTTCTTGCTTTTGCGTCTGGTGAGCTTGCGCAACCACGTAAGACATGTGCACTGAAGCGTTGCTCATTGTTTAATAACCTAGGCCCTTGCTTCAACGCATGGTGTGTACCGTTCCCAGGGGCATGAACTTGCGTGTCTCATCGTGTGCACTGTTTAAACTCGACCAACTAAGTGTGGGTTTTAACCTATGTGCGTCGTTCTCTCTCGCTCCTGTTTTGTCAGCACTGTTTCCGCGTTGACTTTCAGTGGCAAATAGTAACGGCGTTCTGAGCGTTCGCAGTAGTTCCGGAAGTGAGCAGGAAAAAAAAATCCTCCCACTCTTCTTCCGTTTTCTAAACTCGTTTCATTTGGATAATCGAGTCAACAAAAAAACAATAAATGCGCAGTGTGGCCCCACTTCTATTCAACTTTCGTTTTGGCAAGCACCATATCTCAGGTCGATGATTATATGGAAGTTTTCCTGTGACGATTGCTCCTCCTATCCGTTCTGCCACGTCTCATTCCCGATTGTCCTGATTCACTGGTTTCTATTCAACCTTTCTGTAATGCTTAGCACAGAGGAACAAAATTGTATGGTTGCCTGGTTGTCATACGTTCTCTTCGTTGCTGCTCTTTCCCTTTGTTTCACTGCAATGACAGCAAAACATACGATTCACTAATAATGTGCTAAATGAAACTAAGAATGCGCAAAAATAAAATGTTTGATACCTATTCAAACATAATATTATCATTTTTGCGATATTAAGGAAAAGCATGCTGTTTAAATCAACAACACTGTGCGAAATCTTCTGGAAAGAGCTCTCGTACAGCAGCGGCTCGCACAATAAAGTACTTGGAGCAAAACTATTCGGTGATGGACAATAGTACGAATAGTTGCGAAGCCTCGTGACTCTTATACGCAGTTTGAAACGTTTAGCTTAGCACGCTGCCTACTATATGTAAAATGCGTAACCTGGCCTTCGTAGCGCACCCATGTCGTCGTCTTACGTCGCGCTGCCACTCACAACTCTGTTTGACAACTGTCACAAACGACTCCAATTTTCGGAGCATCCGCGGGCCACACCTACCAAGGAAGGGCGTTTTTGTGGGGAGACGACATCCGGCGACTATAACGACCCAGCGTGGCGCCGGCTCGTCTTCCCTGCCCCTGACCGGAAGGGGAACCGGCGGTCTCAACAAGGAGAATTACTCCCAGATGAGATGGGAGCACGTGGACGCCCCTGAAGTGGTTTGAACTGCATCGGAAGAGCAGTTGACGTACAGCCAGCAACAAGTGCGGTCGTCGGTGTCGCGAGTCTCGCGTAGGCGGCGAGCATGGAGTGACCCGTGCAACGTATTGAGACGGCTGCAATTCCGGGCACCCTCGTCGTCTACCAAGCCGGCGAGACCTTCAGCGGCACCCGTCAACTCCCCTACGTGCACCAAGAGCTGGCCTGGTCCGTATGGAACTTTTTATTGTGACTTTTTTTTAACTGTTAAATTGTTTTAACCAGCCTTTTTTTTCTTAACTGTGTAGTTGTGTGCGCTGCGACGCACATAGAAATTCAAAAAAACGCGACCAATGATCATTCTGTAATTATTGCCTTGTAACCCTCTTTTCTGATTTCCATCTTGTTGTTATTTTATTAATGTTCCGCATATTTGTCTTTAGCCTGTATCTTTTGTAGTGTTTTTAGCCCATTTTGTTATGTAGCTGTTGTTTCTATCGCGCGTATCAGTTTTCCTCCTTTGTTATTTTTGTAATCTCCTGCCTTTGCCCTTGTTTTAATTAAATGCTTGTTTATGTGTAATCAAACTCCGTGTCTGCTCTATGAGTGCGTCGGTCAGGCCCACACATCACCACACGTGCAACCCCGCACGGGTCGACCAACCCGCAAATAAATTCGAAATGTGCCACTTCGAGGCCTTTCAGGCGTCGCAGGCCGAAGCGTTAAGTGGAAGCCTGCGAGTCTGCCGCACGTCGGTGTTGGATCGGCGGGGCCTCACTCGAAGTGCGTGACAACAACACAGAGATATAAAGCGAGTGGTCAGGCTAAGAGGTGCTGGTAATCTTCGGTCATGGCGTCACAACCGTAAGAAGCGAAATAATAGACTGAGAGGGAACACGGTGGCGCACATCCGCGAGGTCACGAACTTTCCTCGTCCCTGCGTCCGTGCGAGCCGCGGTGGTCACTAGCGAGTTATGTCATCGGGGCCGGCCCTGCCCTGTCGCGTGTCTTCTCAAGCCGTCGGAGAAGCGGCAACGCGTAGCGCAAATGGTTACAAGCGCGAACAACACTCGGCAGCACCGTGGGCTTCGTTCCACATCGGCCTGAATGGGCTATTTGCATTTAAAGCAGCAGAGACAGTGGTATAGTTCGCGCGCCTGCCTCCGCTGCATAAGAACGCGCGCAAACCGCGCACAGGACCGAGTGGAGAGTGCTCTTGGGGCTCAGCTCGAGAGAGGGCGTTTCGCAAGCAGCGTTCAGCGTCGTCTTCAGTGCTCGCCTTTTGTGAGGCAGCGTCTTCACAAGTTTTTTTGCACTCGGCCTTCCTCCATCCGGGATGGTCAGAGAGCCCTGGAGGGGGGCAGCTGTGGTCGCCGGTCAAGCAATGACCCAATCACCAATGGGTTTTTGTGGGTCGCCGAGCTCGCGGTCATCCGAACGACGCTTTCGCGCGCAGGTGGTGGTCGTTGCATCTACGCAGCGGCGTCTCTTTGTTCTCGTCGCGGAACGATGCCCCATGATGCTCTCGCGGTGCTTCATGCCGCCGCTGCGAGGACGAAGAAACAGCACGCACTCGAGTACAAAGTAGCCAACGTGCGCACTGCCGTGTTTGCGGCTTCTTTTCAAATTCAGTGATTAGAACGAGCGAGGAAGAAAGACCGCCCGCGGCTTCAGTTGCCCAATGATTTGTTCCGCCGCTGAATCCACGCGCTCAGGCTATACAGGCTCCTTTGATATACGTCCTTTGGCTTAATAACTTCGCAGAGCTCATATGGCTTTCTTAAGGACTCGGTGCGTGCACGTAATTGCTCTGGGGGAGCAAATCGTGCGTAGCGAAGAAAACCGCGTTTGGTTGGTTTGCCCAATACTGCTTGTAAGGATGTTCAGTTTTGAAGCGCTGCTCCGTATATTGGATATTGAAAGGAACTGAATCACTTGAAAAAGAGTAGTCGGGGAAATTTTTAAATCAGCGATATGTTGGACGTACAACTTTCCGATATTATTGCGAATTTCAGCGTCCACCACGTGTTCTGTATGCATACGTAATTAACGGCAACACTACGGACACCACTGGGGTTCAGGTTCATCGTAATACAGTTTTCCGTGGCTGGTGGCTCGTATCAGTTGGCTTGTGTCGAAACTTAATTTTCATAATTTCGCAAGTCACAGTGCAGGTCCACCGTCATGGTACAGGGGTTATGGTTCTCCTGGACGGACCCGAAAGTAACGGGTTTGATCCCGTGGCCAATGCGGTCTTTTTCGATGAAAGCGAAATAATATGCACCTTGTAGTATATGCTGGGTGTCCAGACCTGCCTTACGATAATTTCTGTACGGACTCTCGTTAATGGCAATGTCACAAGCACCGGCATGCATTCGTGTGTGCAATGCGCCAAAAATTAAAAATATGTGAAGCTATTTACGCCAAAAAACACGTTTATTTAGATGGGAAAGTTACCAGAATCAAAATAAAAGTAATAGGAAGTTAGCACCTGCCTGCGTGGTTTTTTGTTTTGTTTTTTTGCCACGACTTTATGAGCGTAGTTTGCAGCTTGCACAAGAGTTCTAGCACAGCGTCTGAATTTTCATCCGCCAAGAAATTCTGCATCTCTAGTACATTTATTTTTGTTTGGCTTTAGAACACATTGTGGTCCCTCGGGGCGGACTTCAGTGAGGAGCAATGAAAACTAAGGGCTCCGAGTTGGAATCAACCATTGTGGATAACGACATGTTTGAATAATTGGTAGGTTTCCCGTATAAAAATATAAAAGGATGTTCCGGCACAAGTGCGTCTGCTTGATTTAACTGTACATTCAAATTAGCCGAGTTCTTTTTAACGAGCATTTGCTCTTTTCACATAGGCGAAAGCGGTTTATTAAGCCTTGGGGAAGTTGTGGCTGTTATAACGCTGTTTTATAAGAAATTTTTAACCCTGTATGTTATGTATTTTACAAACTTGAAAGCTAAACCATCGTTAGAGTTTTACTTGTACTCCAAGAACTTCTTAAATCATATCCGCAAAAAAGAAAGAGAAGTCACTGTGTTTAAGTTGTGACCTAATGGGTGTACAAATAGGACAATATTGAACGACGGTTTGTTTTATCGAGTAGAAGATCGGTGCACTCGCTGCCACAATTTTTTAGATAAAGACAAGCCGTGTAGTGCCCGGCCCATCCAACAAAGGAAGTTCAGGAGGGATACCGATAACGCGTCGCATTAAACAGTATTTCCGGCTTGCTTCTTACTTTCTCAGTTTTGTGGCGGTGCCACATAAGACACCTGCGTCAGCGCCCTCTCTTCTCCACTCTCTCTCCTAACATCACCTTTGGACATTCTTTCCCTCCCCTATTTATTCTCAGCTGTCAACATGCCATACAAAACACAAAAACTTTAACGTTATATACCCTCGGAAACACCTGACTACCCATTCTGCCTTCCCTCCACTTATACCACACGCCCCTCCCGCGTGGAGTTATAAGTGTAACGCTTCACCACCATCAAACCATATAAGAGTACGAGCCCTATATATGCGGCTATTCTGACATCTATCGGATGTGAAGAGGCGTCTAAAACTCGGAGTGGGAGCGTCTTCTGGTCAAATTTAGGTCTACTTTCTGCGCGTTGTGAGTCAGCCTCACTGGTGGGAAGGCAAGAGATGGACGCCACGCGTAATGCAGCCGCTGTTACCGGAAACAGAGTGAAGCGAATTTTCGAATCTGCCACGGAGAGGTGGCGATAGCGTTCGAGACGGACAGCGCGCCATGTGGCGCCAGACGCAGGCATCATACTGCGCCGAAACGTTCGCCCGCTAATGAGGCTCGCACCGCAGGCGGAACTTGGCATCGCGAACGCGAAACTGCGTGATATCTCGCGTTTGTTAATATTTGCTGTCGCGCCCCGCCGTCAACCTTTGGCACGCTTCTGGTGCTGCTGGGTGCGGAGACGAGATGCGCAGGAACCAGTTACGCTCTCTGCAGGGGAGTTCACGTTCTGAAGCGCGTATTGATAATCTTTAATCCTTTTTTCGCACCCGCCGTGAGAGACGCGCGCATTATGCTTGCAAATCCTCAAAATTGGAAAAACATTTTGCTGTACCGTGCTTAAGTATGCATGGATATGAGGGACGTTACTAAGCAGTGCGAACGCACGTACCACGCGTTAAAATGTACTTCACCTGTTTTAAGGAAAGAATTGGAAAGTTAAGGCTCGTTTTTATTTGTTTGTACAATATTACGGTGAATTAACAGATAATGATGCCAAGGAAAGTGCAGGGGTGTGATTAGCAGTAATTGTAACGTAAATGCGAAGAAGGGAAGCAAAGGGTATGAATGAAAAGATAAATTGCCGCTGGCAGGGAGAGAGCCTACGACCTTTGAATAAATCGTCCGATTGTCTACCAACAGCACTGGCGGGAATCCTATGTCACACTGATAACGCGAGTGCCATTCGCAACCGCTAACTACCAGAACCGTTGTGATAGCGCGAGGAAAGTACTCGAAGTAGATTGCAATTATATTTGTGTAGCAGAAACACTCCCCAAATACTCGCTTGTTTTCCTTATAGCACACCTGCTTTCTCTTCACGCTGTTATTTCCGTCTTTGTTGCTTTCCTCTATTTTTTACACTAGTAAGGGAAGTCACTTGTGGTTCATGACGGCGCGTAACTCATCGCGCGAACATAAGAAAAAAAGCTCTATTTGTTTTGTTTTTTTCTATGTTCGTGCGCTGTGTTATACGCTGTTAAAAGTGCTGCTTCTCGTTAACTTCTCTGCCTTTCCTTGTCTTCTACTTCGACTCACTCTCGTTAAAGCCAGAATTTAGCGGCACAAGTGTGAAGTTTCCTCATGAATTAATGCATGACAAGTCATAATTTAAGTGATGTGTAGGGTGTTGTAGTAGATTACAGGATAGGAATGCTGGAAAGCATCGATCATATTCAAAAGTACTAATTTAACAACCAACCATCAGTCATGTGGCATCGTTCAACGGACATTAGGGGGGCGGGGGGAAATCCGCTGATTGTGTCAGAGGCATTCACGAACGAGCATTATATGGTCTGCCTGCGCCTTCCGACGTTCAACTTTTATAGCCTAGTTAATTAAGACCCAATCTATCAATAATATGAAAAGATAGACTTTGAAACTGAACTCTCATTAGCAAAAGAGAGAGAGAGAGATAAATAGAGAGGAAAGGCAGGGAGGTTAACCAAGCTTGGCTCGGTTGACTACCCTACACTTGGGGTGGGAGAAAAGGAGTTAGCAAAAACTTAATTGTAGTTACCTCGTCCTCAGCATACATCATGGAATTGTGTGTGTATGCTATACGTTACTGCTATGATGTTCTGCTGATAACAGCACACTCTAACAGTTACGCTTTACAGTTACAATCACCGTTGGAAATACTTTTTACTAGACAGGACAATGAGTGGCTGTCATCAACACGCACTCAATATCGTATTAAAGCAGTGCCATCACTGCACTTGCCACCTCAAAGAGGGAGCACTGTCAACATATTCGGTAACCCATTTTTTGTCAATAGTTGGTTGTCAAAGCAGCCAGTAGTCTGTGTTCACGACAGTATAAATAATAAACAAAAAACAAGTACACAGATCATATTTAGTACGAAATACACCTACATTGCTATGAATACCTTTTTCCCCGCTGCACATTGTTTTATTGTACATTGCTACCATAGTGCTTCATAAAGAAAGCAACAGAATACCAATCAAGAAGGGTGTAAGGCAGGGGGACACAATCTCCCCAATGCTATTTACCGCGTGCTTACAGGAGGTTTTCAGAAGCCTAGAATGGGAACAGTTAGGGATAAGAGTTAATGGAGAGTACCTTAGTAACCTGCGCTTCGCCGATGACATTGCATTGCTGAGTAACTCAGGGGACGAATTGCAACTCATGATTACGGAGTTAGACAAGGAGAGCAGAAAGGTGGGTCCTAAAATTAATCTGCAGAAAACGAAAGTAATGTACATCAACCTCAGAAAGGAGCAGCGCTTCGAGATAGGTAATAGTGCACTTGAAGTTGTAAAAGACTATGTCTACTTAGGGCAGGTAATAACCGCTGAGCCTAACCACGAGATTGAAGTAACTAGAAGAATAAGAATGGGGTGGAGCACATTCGGCAAGCACTCTCAAATTATGACAGGTAGATTGCCACTATCCCTCAAGAGGAAGGTATATAACAGCTGTATCTTGCCGGTACTTAGCTACGGAGCAGAAACCTGGAGACTTACAAAGAGGGTTCAGCTTAAATTGAGGACGACGCAGCGAGCAATGGAAAGAAAAATGGTAGGTGTAACCTTAAGAGACAAGAAGAGGGCAGAGTGGATTAGGGGACAAACGGGGGTTAAGGATATCATAGTTGAAATAGAAAAGAGGAAATGGACATGGGCCGGGCATGTAGCGCGTAGGCAGGATAACTGCTGGTCATGAAGGGTAACGGACTGAATTCCCAGAAAAGGGAAGCGGGTTAGGGGGAGACAGAAGGTTAGGTGGGCAGATGAGATTAAGAAGTTTGCGGGTATAAATTGGCAGCAGCAAGCACAGGACCGTGTTAACTGGCGGAACATGGGAGAGGCCTTTGTCCTGCAGTGGACGTAGTCAGGCTGACGATGGTGATGATGATGATGACATTGTTTTATTCACTTTGAGGGGGTTTTCTCAAATGCTGTTACGAAAATTTACTTTGTTTTCAAGGCCTATAGAATAATATTCTCCATGAGAAGTGCGCATTCTATGGTCCCCACGTTTCACTCTTGCTATTCTCGGTAAAGCATCTTCTTACGCAAGAAACAACTATTTCGGGAAGAAAAAGCGAAATAATACATATGCGCAAAACACGGAAAAAGAGCACATACTATTGTCGTCAGAAAAAAACTATTGCACGAGTCATGAAGGTTGCAAGTCTAGCGCCGAATCCCCGCTCAAATATTTACTGCGGAAATTAAGGCGGCCAGGTGTGTTGCTCGAAGTACGATGGCGCAGCGCCTCTTCTTACAAAGAGCAGGCAAGTGATGAAAATGCGCAGGAAGCAAACAAGCAACGGGTGACGAAATTAGATCCCGCAGCTGCGTCCTTTCTCATTCGCTATCAGCTTCCACACGACTCGACTCCGCCCAGCGCAAACATAAAGCTTCTCGGAGCGCCGTCTCTCATTCGCATTCTCCCCTTCGAAGGTAGTTCTGCCTTCTGCCGAAGCAAATACATCGCGACCGCCGCCTCCTCAGTCGTGTATACGTTAATGATGGTCGCGGAGTACGCGGCCCAAGCGCTCGCTCCAGCTATCGCTTTCCGACAAAGTCTTTTTCCAAGTGAACTGTCCTTCTCGCGGCACTGAGTCGCGTTCGGGTGGTGCGGATGAGCGAAAGATGTGCCACGGCCGCGACGCCATTGCCGAGCCGGAAGCAACGTTTCCTCCCCGCTGAGTCGTTCGTTTCACGCACTTCTGAAGCGAAATAAAGAAAGCGGGCAGTTCGACCGGAATGGACGAGCGCTACTCTACGAAGGCGACTACGACGATGCGAAGAATGCGTCTGCGTATTGTCCGCCTCTTTTTTTTTTTTTTTTTACCGTTGTGTGTGCGCACATACAAGATTAATCGGGCGAGTCACCCGAGCTTTCTCCGAGGTACCGTTCCCGGTGCGCGACTCTTCCACCTCCTGCCCCCCTCTCCCGTGCACAAACCTTACTTTCCCATAGCCTGCGTAGAGGTGCGGCATGAGGAACGGAGCCGTTTATGCGTCAGCTCCGGAATTTGCGTGGCCTCCGTTTCCCTCGAAGGTATTCGGCGCACACTGTCCTCGACAAAACAGTGGCGTTCTTTGTTGCGCATTCAACGCGAGCTTGCCGACTGCCGCCTCGGAGACCAGAAGAGTACTTCGAGGAAGTGGTTTAGAGGTCGCCGCTCCGCGCCGCATCTTTTCCCAACAATCGGTTTCTTCGGCGGGCTTCTCTTCTGGTTATGCTCGCGCTTGGAAAGGCATTGTTCTTCTCCTTCTGGTCGCGCTGACTATTCCAATTCATCGTGAGGCCTGCGGGTGGCTCTCGGGTTCAGCGCAGTTTGCACGCACCTTACGTTGAGGCCACAGAGCTTGCACAGCGCTTCTGCAGGACGCGCGAGTCGAAGAAACAAACAGAGCAGCTTGTCCACAAGCGCGGTCGGTATACGGAAAGGAAAGGAGGGCGTCTCTGTGTTGTAAGCCCGCGGGATCGTGAAAAGAGTAGGGTGTGTGCCCCTCGGGGAGCAGCGAAGGCTCACTGAGCGGAGGCTCACTTTGCATTCGCGAATTAAAACCGTCGGATGTTACATGGCAGTGATGGCACACTAAGTGATGTACTCGCTGTTCCCGAGGCGTTCCGCCCTCAAGTTCTTCGGAAGAATGGTAGGAATTATCCTGTTACGTCTTCTCAGGGAGGAGCTACCGGTGACGAGATGGCCTTAGTGACCTCCTAGGCTCGCGGCTGGATTTCTTTATTACGTTCCAGCCCTTCCTGCAGGGATGAGTCACAGTCTTCGTACATTCGTTTGCACGCTCTATTAGAAGAATTCCAAGATAGACGGAAAAATACTAAGCGTCCTGCATTTCCAGTAAGTACAGAACCCGACTACTTGTATAACAAAGCAGCCAGTCTAAGCGCGTCCTTTTTGTAATCGAAATTCAGAACTCCATTTACACAAAGTTCCATCCACCAGTGTACTACATACCTCACACTGAATAAACCAAATAATTTGGGCTGCTAAGGCAAATATTGTGCTTGTATTTATTCTTATATTTCAGTAGTTTAGAGCTTTTATTTAGAGAGATCAATAGGCAGAAAATGTTCATTAATAGGAAAGTAACCATTGCTCACACCATCGCTTTTTCCAATGTATTTCTTTCTTCTTTGTTTCTTTTTTTGTCTGCCACTATGTGCTTTTTGACGAGCTCCATGCAGACCTATTATTGCATAAGCACCAAAATAAGATGAAAATCTGCACAATCATATACAAAACTGTCAAAATCAAGAATAGCCTATGATTATTTGTTCACCCTCTTTTGAACATAACGTACTGCATATGATTTGTCCGCGCCACCGCTTTCAGCAATATGAGTCATGAATATATCAATTACACTTTGTTCTTTCCCAAAATTTTTAGCATGCTTAAACCGAAACTTGATACCTTTCTAGGCTGGGTTTCTGCACCACTGGCTTTGTTTTTTTTTCCTACTCGTCCTACTAATTTCACGATTGCCAATTAGCAATGATAATGGCAATGATGATGTCAGCCACTGATAGACTGTGAAGCACATTTCAGAAGTTCAAAGCACCCAGGCTCGTCTTTGAATTAACGACTCTAAAGAAAGCGGTTTACCATTCGGTAAGGTTAGCACTGAAAGCAGGTGAAATATCTTCAAGTTTACGATTACGCGCCTATGTTGATTGATGAAGTTATTGTTAACACAGAGCTGCCTTTCAAGCCCTTTCCCTAGACCTTGACTAGCGTGACTCTGGCTTTTTATAGAGACCACATAAAAAAACAGCGAAACAAGCCAACACAGTGTATAGATTGTATAATTTTAGTACTTTATTGAGCGATGCTAGGAAGATGGCGGCTCTATTTTTCCGAAAGAAAGAAAAAAAGAGAACTTTCCCCAGGGAAAGCACGTTTTCCGTCCGTCCATTGCGCGTTGATGTCAAACCAGGCGCTGCCCGCATTGTCAAGTGTTTCCCAACGAACGAGACAAAGGTGAACACCGATACAAGAAGGTTGAGAAGCGGGAAGGAGGGCCACCGTGGTATTGCGGTACGCCACCATTGTATTTGAACGCTTCATCTTATCTCGAACTTCAACGTTTGTTTCTTTAAAACGCAGAGCAGGGAGGCGTCTACAACGCTGACGTGGTGTTTTGTTTGCACTCTAGTGGTGCGTGTGTGTGTGTGTTGGGACAAGAGGGGTGTGGGAGAGACCTTTGGCTGACCCACAGCATGGATTCGTGCCGTGACTGACCTCACCTACGGCTAGTCTCGCAAGACACTCTGCCATGATCGTTTAACAATGGCCCCCAGCTCCTTTCTTATCTAACAGCTAAGATCAAAATGTTCATTCCCTTTTGTTTTTGTTTTTTTACTTTAAACATTGCCCGTATAGCGTTAACTTGCTGTCTTCCTTTGTCAAGCTTATAATGCTCGTAAGATAATCAATGTAACTGTATACAGCCAGTGGTTAATAAGAAAGCCAGAGATAAAAACAAATAAATAGAGAAAATTGAAGAGGAAGAGCAGGTATTTCGCTTGAATATATATATATATAGTCAAGTAAATCCTCCGTGAGCAGTCACAAAATGGTTTATTTCGACGTTTCAGCCAGAGTCTGGCTTTCAGCAGGATTGAACTTCTCAATCCTGATGAAGGACAGACTCAGGCTGGAACGTCGAAATAAACCACTTTGAGACTGCTCACGGAGGATCTACTCAACTACTTGCAACGCTACGGCCACTTCACCACCATGTCTGAATGCATATATATATATATATATATATATATATATATATATATGTATATATATATATATATATATATATATATATATATATATATATATATATATATATATATATATATATATATATATATATATATGTGTGTGTGTGTGTGTGTGTGTGTGTGTGTGTGTGTGTGTGTGTGTGTGTGAGAGAGAGAGAGACTGTAGAAATCGGTCTTTCCGAGTCAGAATACCTGCGCTGCAGTTTGTTTTGGGAGGGAGGAGTCTGACTCCCTTCTCTTCGCTGAACGTGTTTGTATGTTAGCGTGTATAATCATACAAATCGCAAACATGTCGCAGTAGGGGGTGAAGTGAGGACCCCACCCTTCAACTCCACTCTCTGGCTCTAAAGCCAATGGCCTACGCCCAGCTTTGCTTTCATGTTTGTTCAGTCAATTCCTATATAATGGCTTGTCCAAGTTTTCCTGCTGTTCGAGAGTGCTGGAAAAGAAAACAAAAACGAAGGAAGGCATTTGGCTGACCACTGATTTATAGATCATTATCTGTGTTATCTGGCCTGTAATTCTGCGTTGAAGGATTGAGGCTGTAAGGAAAAGGTTGGGAAATTAGTACGCACTGCACGGATGGATCTTTGCACATTCTATGTGTGTTCACATTTCAAGAAGTCAGGAAGCCGTAAATGCGTACAATGCCTTTTCCTACAGAGACAGTTGGACTCGTGCCTATTTGGTGAGCAGCCAGGAAAGAGGATGTCGCAGGAAGGTAAATTGCTATAGCGACCATTCGAGGTCACCTGGTAATCTTACTATACCCGTGGAGGAAGGAAGCGTTAGCAGAGGCCCCTGACTAACCACGCTGAATTGAAAAAGAGTTCGGCGGAAGTGTCACCATTCTTTCAACAAAGGATTACGTTGACTGCTGAACCAAACGTACATGTTTCTTCATCAACCGGACACGGAAGAGCACTCTTTTTTTGTTGCGACAAATACTTGCCTTTTAGGCGTTATATTTTTGTTAAATGTGTGCTGTTAGGCTGGTGTTGTGTATCAAGTGCTCGCTAATGAGAATTTCAGGATAATGGGAGAGTAGGTTTTGTCCTGTTTTTTTTTTTTAAGTCGCATTCCTTTCGCGACTTGAATAACGTTAATATTGGATATACTGATTCGGAGACTGTGTGTCAAACAGGTGCAGTGTAGGACATTGATGGAATAAGAAAGGAGAAGCAAAGACGTGAATACTAGCACACGTTAACCTACGGTAAGAGAACAAAGGTGAATCTACTATGAAGCATTAATTAAAGAAAACAGCTTTAGTAGAGCACTAAATTCACTTCTCAATTTTACATTTGTCCCTCGCAGCGTAACTAAGTATAAGTGTAGCGGAAATATGAATAAAAAACATTTGGGAGATGCCACTTACCTTGGAAATCGACGTTATGCAACGTATGCGAAGAGAAGGTGAGAGTGTTGTAATTTTTTTATTCAGTGACACGTTATGAAATCACGCTAAATATATGTAAAAATGTTGCATGCATAGACAAAAGTTGAACAGTTGCAAATGCTTAAATTACCAGTTGTTTGCACTTGCGCAATGATGCCAACGTTAACATGAGTATTGGCAATCGACACCAGAAGCGATAAGCTGATACGTAGCGGTGGTGCTTGCGAAGATGGTATCTCTGAACACTGCTACATAAATCAAATTCAGCGAATGTCACCTAAATGCAATTGACGTTCATCTAACGTGATAGCTATATGATAGGAGTACATATGCAATGTTTATAAAATCGGATAGTGGGCACTGCAACCGCAATGATGTTTCGCGAACAATACGCTCTATTTGAACAGTAGTTCCAAGAGCTGGAGTGGTTTTTTGATAGAACAATTGATTGCCACGCGGAATGCTTGGGTTCGATTCCTGCTGAGACCATGGTAAGTTAATGTATGCGTTCGTTGGGTCAATGCTGCCGATGACATCATTTTCCTAACGCAGTGGCACATACCCACCCGCGGGTATGTGCCACTGTTTAACGGGAGGTGTGTGACGATTTATGCGACGAGATTGGGGCATTACTCATGTGTTGACTAGCGCGTCATAACCGTCAATCCACCTTACCCTCCCATTGTAATTTTGGTTGATGCCAAGGTAGGCGGGTGATCACAAGAGCACCCAGTCGTGACGTCGAAAGCTGGATGACGAATACTTTCATTTCGGCTTTGAAGCAAAAACTTCAGTGTGGCACGTTTTGGGCAGAATGCCACAGGTAACGACCCCGGAGTTACGCAATCCCGCAGGGGCGTCTTTTCGAGTAATCTTTTGTCGTCATTTACATTTCGGCAGCGACCGTAACACGGCAGTGGCATTTCCGCTTCCAGTCTCGGTGGTGACGCAACGCACCGCCTGAATCGTCTTTGTTCCCTTAGGAAAAAGCTCCGGCGACGCCTTCGCGTTTCTGGACTCATTGTCGAAGCTCCCACTTGACGATGCAACAACGGGTCCACTCTGGCGTCCCTGGTAAGACCGACAACACCCGCCTTTTTCGTCTGCTTAGCCTCCGACGCAGCGAAGGGGGCCGTGCCCTTAAGACGCGCTGCTCACGTTCGCTTTCACTAGGCTCCAAAGTGAGTGATACGGGACACGGTAGTCTTGGCGCACAAGAAAAAATAATAACGCTACATTCAAAGAGGCAGACGAGATGTACTGAATCTGTTCACTACGTTGGGCCACGACACGATTGTTTCGAAGCAGCGCGACTTCCTGTGCTGCACCCTCGCTGCAAACGAATGGCGCGCGTCTTACAACGTGTTGTTTTCTGGAGCGAGTTCAGAGCCTCTTCCGCCCTTTACTTACTCGGCTCCGTTTATTTCATTCCCGTACTCCCGCTCGCCATTGTTCACCACTCGATGAGGGCCAAATGTCGTTATCTGGTTCGCTGTTCGACCGGAGGTCATCTTCTTTCTCATTTCCACATGAGCGATCTACGCTTCTGCATCGTCGTCGACTGGCCATTTCCGAGGCGAGGCAATATCTATAATTATCGAGAGGGCTGTATAGGGGCGCATGCGCACGTGCCGCCATCTATATACCTCTGCTTATTTCTCTAGATCATTTTTCTCTCGCTCTCTGATCGAGATGGCGACCGGAAGCCGTTTATTTCGGGCGCGTCCGCAGCGCATGGCACACGTGCTTGCCTGATAAGCTCGCAGCCCGCCGAGAAACGCGCGCATCACTCAAACACTGACCATTGCTCGACCTTCTAACCATTTAACCAGCGCGCTGTTTTCCCGGGTATACGCGTTTTGACTGCAGGCTTCCGCATTCGCAGAAGAACGCGCGTGCAGAGAAGGACAGGGAGAAAAATGCTTCAGCAAAATTTTCACCGTGTGCCACGGAAGAAGGCCCTTAATATCAGCCTGTAGTGCCCAACATGACATGATACGGAGTGCTCTTTCGCCGTTTAGTTAGCAACGTTACTAGACCAAGTATCGTTGTCAAGTTTGGACGTCTCGTGGTGACACAATGATCGCTCGTGTCAAATAGTTGCGGATAACGGCGGGCATGTTTGTTGACCACTGTCTTTTCCGGGTTGCCGCTGTCAGTCATCTGACATCAGTGCCAGTGAATGCAGTTACAGCCACTGACATTGCGTAGTGCGAATGTGCTTGTAATGCAATGTTATTGTGAATAGTCGATATCCGGCTATTTTCTTAACGTCTCCGCACTGTCTGCAGGCTTACCTTACAGCGTGCCTGACTGATAAAAATGGTGTGTAACAATTGAAAATGCAGACCATATATAAAAATAACATTTTTCTAAACGCTCTCAATAAATTATGAACGAAGACATAAGTCGCTCTTGCTTTTCGCTTTCTAGAAAGAAAGCTAGCGGTGGGAAACGAATACTAAAAAAATTGAGAGCAGTCTTTTAAGGAGTTGAATATAACAGTATAACGTAACTAGCACCTGTGCAGGTTTATAGAACTCATCGTTGGACTATATCAACGTAGGAATATTGTGCGAACAAATTGATGTGAGCTTAGCTTCAAAAGTTTATTCTGCAACTGTCTTCAACTATACCAATACGAAATTTCGTGGAGATGCTCAGACATCCTTTGTGTTCTTTTACTTGTTCATTTAGTTTAAATTTAACTCCATTGATAATCGCGTAAGGGATGCAAAGCAAGTAGGATGCTTTCTCACCTAGATACCCTGAGTAACCAGCACGTATAGGCGTTCTTCCGTATCCGCGCATCCAACGTTGCATGTTTCTCACGCGCCGTGCTATTACTTCCTGGTGCTTCGATGCGCATTGATTTATACGTTTCGATTTCAGCTGTACGAAGCTCGGCTGCGCTTCCTGCATACGAAGCAAGTTCGACCGACTCTGTGGTCGGTTCATTGTAAAGATCGTTACGCTTAATATCGAAAGTCTTCTTGGCTCAGCGTTTGCAGCATCACTCTTTGCTGTTGCGGCAAAGACAGCACCGAACGGGAATCGGAAGTGCGTACACTATCATTCATTACGGGAACCATTAGTAACAATGTCAGACATCAGTTTTCGAATGTCAGTTTCCAGGTCCATCGCATTCCTGCACACTCGCATGCAGTGAGGCAGAATTTTCAAAGCGTGAACTGCACATGTTCAGAGTCGTACAAGTCCCCATTTGATACCAGTGCTCGTGACCGCACACGCCGTGCCCTAGGTATTTGACACGGTGCCGTGAACTCTACCAGTATACCAGCCCGCGGTAAAAGCGTGTGCTCGAAGAACGCTCGAATCCACGAGTAAATGAAATGCGACCCACTCACAACACATGCATGCGAAGGCAAAGCCGCACGATTGCCAGACCATGGAAAATTCGAATAGATGGCTCGGGAACTCTTGGGTCAGGTTATAAAAACATGAAATTCCAACTTTGAATAAACTTCCAACTTCAAATGATCAAAGAACACAAAAATTGCTTGTTCTGTTTGCTTTGCTATCCCCTTTTCGATAGCAGGCTTCGATGACATGTATCCACACTTTCCAGCACGATTGGCGAAACTCCAGCAAACCGACATGACAGATGGTCTCAATGGAGCTAAGCAAATTCGAAGTATCGGTGTTAAATACACGTCTGTAAAGTATGCCTCTTGAAGTAAGCAAAAAAAAGAAGGAAGAAGAAAATCGCTTATGGAAAGACATTTCATTTTGAAAGTTGGGAGTGAGAGTATATGGTGGCGCAACCATCTGTTGACGTGCCGTAGAATTTTAGGTTGTTCGAAAACTTATAGCGCTAGTGATTTAGCATGTTACCCGTGCCATAAGCATAAGAGACATTGTTAGTGGTGCACATAATGGTGCACGTGATGGTGCAAAGATCAACCAGCCACACGCGTACCTAATTGTGGAGCAAGTCATTCTGACCTGGCACTGTTCAGCAGGAGTTATGTGTAAGATTCGCGCATAACAGTAGTCGCACGAACACAGAAAAGTCATATACGCTTAACACTCCCACCTTCCGACAGCTCGTATTTATTTTGAGGCTCCTCTTTGGGGGCATCTTCTTCGCCCAATTGCGCACGAATGCTACAGCCGTACACGCAAAGCTAAAAAATGTATTGCCCCGTGACTTCTGACACGAACATCTGCACGTAAGCTTCGTTACGATCGCCACGCCAGCTGTCGGCCGGGGTCCAACAGTCATCAACGATGCCCAAAGCATGGCGTAGATAGGAACAACTACGGGAGCACGCGACTTACGAGAGCACGTTTCGGTTTTCAGTCCGACTATCAAGTGCCAGCGTGCACCCCGTTGTCGTTCGCAACGCTTGTACAACATCTGACGGCATGTCCGTGGCTTCCTTCAAACCTATTTACCCCTCTCTGGCAGAGAACTACTGGGGAAGAAATTCACAGGTACACACAAGTCAAAGAAAGCGCAAGAGGCAAGTGTTGGAACAGCTGAAAGAGGTAACACATGATGCAAGGCGCTTCATTTGCGGCGATGCTTGTGTGACCGAAAAGGTGGAAATCGCGTTACCACGCGACGCCGTCCACGCGACGCCGTCCACGCGACGCCGTTCGACACCGCAAGTGTGCGACTCGAAGCACACGTGCATCCAACTGTTAACAGCAAAAACAGCGAGGGCAATCTCATCGATGATGGCAACTTCGAGAATACTTCGCCGGGCTCCTTCCGATGCGGACCAATTTGTCGATCAACGAGAGACCTCCTCCATTCTCTCTACACCCCCATGATGGTCGCACTGGCCCTTGTCCACACAGACGGTGCGAGATATACGGCTTAGTCTGTTTTCGTCGCCGCCACCACTGTCAAGCAGCCCTCGATTCAGCCAATGGCAATTCGTGCAAGCCTCATCAGGCGTTCCAGTAGACGTCCGCAAGCGGACTTTACGATGTCCATACTTCTCTTCGCAGTTATTTTTTTTCTCTTTTTTTCTGTTTCGTCTGCGTACTCACTGAGAATGATGACACCACCGGATACAGCTTCGTGGCGAAAGCAACAACAGACACGGAAAAAAACAAAAAAAAAGACTTCGAATCAGTCTGTCCAGCCGCCTTGAAATTGCGTGCGACTTGCTCTTCTTCTTCTCTGCCTGGCAGGGTTACTGAAGTGCAGCAAATATCTCGCTCATCTCGTCGTCGAAAAGAATGTGAGAGTCAACCTCTTCTCCGAGAAACGTGTGTTGCAATTTTCGTTTGTTCGGCTTTTCCCTCCGAACGGTCATCACTGTCTTGTGCTCAAGCATCCCTCTTTGCTTCTAATCCGACCAGATACTCGTTCCTGGGTTTTCTAGCACGTTCGATACCAATCTGTTGGAGTACGACTTGCTTCGTTTTCCTAACTAGAACGCAGCGTCAAAAGAAGGTAGTTGTTCATTGATGAAAAAGAAACAACGTTATAACTTCGCCACTACCAGTTCCCCTCAATAGGTCAGTGGTCAATATCATTATAGGATGTATTACAATTCATTTCTAACAGAACAAGTCGGAGTCGCGAGTTGTCTAGCCGAATAACGCAACTGGGATTTTCCTAAAGGCTTCATTTTCTTTTTTTATGCGTGTTGTGACGAGCGAGAACAAGCAGTGTATTAGGCATTTGCCAGATATATCAGTCGCTAATATTTATTGTAGAAATAGAATATAGACATTAAGTCTTATGTATTATATGCTGCTTATTTGGTTATTTATTGCATGTTTTGATTGATGGACTATGCATCGCTATAGCGAACCACAACGTAGTCGAGTAAAATAGATGAGTTTTGTTTTTTTATTTTCTTTTCTTGCCTCACATCAGTTGATATTGAGGGGAAAACAGAGCAAGAACCTGAAGAAGTAAAAAGGACCACACAACGTATTTCTTTAAAGCTAGCACGAAATCTTCATGGAACTTTTCGAATGCTTGAAAATGGGAAATAAGTATGAATTAAGTGCAGGTAAAAATAAAAGTACATTTTATCAATAAACACATCCAACTATGTGCTTGCGCAGTTTAGCCATACAGACATGAGTCAATTTGCGGACGTGATACGTCGTAATGAAGAACAATAGAACTACGGCCAGATTACGAGTGCGCTTTTCAAAGCCGTAGCCTATGGATGAAGGATTATGACGGTCAAGGACACAATGTATATAAGTTGCCACCTTTATCGACCCAAACGTTTGACGAGAGCAGTAATTTCAATTTTCTTTTCACTGAACGACGACAAGTTGTCGAATCACGGCGCTTCGCCTGATGGGAGGAGACACGCTATGGCCGTAGATTCTCGCTTTGAGCGCATACTTTGAAAGAATTGTCTTCGTCTCGCCAAGCGGGCTTGACTGTTCCTGGTCGCATACGGTCTCGCAGTGCCGCAGGAGCGTCTGAACAAATCTCCCGTTCTAGTAATTTGGCTCAGGGTCACTCCCAGATTCAGTGTAGTATTGAACATGCCGAGTTACGCTCTCGTATATGTGCAACAACTCATTCGCTGCAGCAGCGGCGTATACGTCAGTTGGTTCCTTTTGTCGTCGTGGGTGTTTTCGCTCTGCAAGTGCGCTGCGTTGTATTGTCTCGTATTGTGTGGAGGACAGAGTACCGCGGCGAATGTTGCGTCACGACTAATGCCCCCCACGAGAGCAGTAAAAATCTCCCCCCCCCCCCCCTCACCGGCTTTTCTATTGACGTTTATTCTTCATTCTTCGAGGAGATAGAAGGGGGAGGGGGAGTATTATGAGAAAAAAGCTGAGACTCATTCCTTGAGAAGCAGACCAAACAGAAAGCCGTGTGCCTGTAAATGCTCTATTGCAGTGAGAACTTGCGCAAGCAAACTGCATGTTATCATACTTTTAAGCTTGTTTTCGTGTGTGTATTTCTTTCTCATTGTTCTTCTTTTTGCTGCACATCGTTCGTTTTGTGTAATCTTTGTCATTTAGTTTTTCACTGCATAACTTAGATATATATAGAGTATTCGAAGTAATATGAAGCTCAATCTCTCTACAGCGATACAGTCAGAACAGAACAGAACAAAATGAAGAATATATTTTTCAAGATGGTGATAGACGCCCCTACCTTTGTTTCCCGGTATTTTATTCGGTGTAATCATCAGCTTTACCTACGGGTTTTTCCTAGAGGTGCCCATTCGATTGCGTGACAGGTTTTGTAGCGGAGATAAATAAAGGCTTTGTTGTTGCCTTGCCAGAAACTGTAAATAGAAGCCCGAGTAATTGTGACGTGCTCTGAACAAAATAATATAATAGGCTATGTAGCCACACACCCGATCCATAATTGTCCAATACATATATACCTGAGAGTTATGTTGACAAGATTGATATCTTATTTTGACATTCAGTTTTCGAGCGCCGAAATTTCCCGTAGCAGAACATCGAAGAGTTCGCATCATACGCGTTCAAAAAGGCCAAAGGAATAACTTTAACGAGGCTACGAGGTGTGTTGGTCTGTCGTGCTTGAACAATCTAGTGCATAACGGGAAAGAAGAATCGGTTTAGCCGTATTACACAAAGGGAACGCAGGAGAATATTGCGTTTCCTATTCAGGGACCTAAGACCTGGGCTACTACAAGCACAGCGGACATTAAAATTCGACCAGGAGAAGCAAAACACCCTCGATTCTTGGCGCAATCTCGTGAAGCACGACGTTTTACATCGGCCCAGATGACGAAATCACGGGGCCGAGAACATCTATGCGCTCAGTTGGCTGTGCGACACGTGGACTGAAACGGTTAATCAGGAAAGGTAGTACGATATCATTGAGAGTGCAAGAGGCAACGAGAGCCGAAACCCACACACCCCTACTGAAACGTTCCGTATGCGAGTCCAATAATTCCACATGTTTCCATAAGGAATACATATGTTTCCTATATATTTTCCGTATATTTCCGTAAGATTCTTACGGAAACATACGGAATTACTGGACATCGCATACGGAACGTTTCAGTAGGGACGTCCATCGCAAAGCACATATCAACTCGAAGAACCCTGTGCGTTATAGCGCGGTGAAAGCAGGCGAGCGTGCCTATCGGCACTTCTAGTAGGTGGCTCCCTGGCCTCTCTTCCCCTGTGCCCACACGCGGTGCACAATGGCGTCGCCGTGATGCTCGCTAGCTGTCTTCGGGGCGGTTGTTCCCGGCAACGCAGAGGTGAGGCGGTCGCACAAAGCGCACGCACAAACACAACTCCACACACAGACATCACGCACGCCGGAAAAACTCTCGTTGCCCGCCCTTACAGTGGGAAGGATATTCACGAAGAACACGCCTTTCCAGAAGAGCGCGCAGGCTCCCGTGTTCTTTTGTGACCGACCCCATTTTGGAGAGGACGGGCGAAAATATTTGCTCGTCGTCTCCGGGTTGTGTTGTGCGTCCCCCTCCTCCCTGTTCCCCTGTCAACCTGGCAGTTGTGTATACCGTAGACCTGCTGGCGTGCGGGTCTCCTTGTTTTTTTCCCCCATTGATTCGCATTCTTCGATTTCGCTCGCGACCGCAGCAGATGACTGCGGCCGACGGGTGAGTCAACGGGCCATAGCGAGTGTACCGCATATTTGAGCGTATACCTGGCACTCCGCACCGTCTCCTCCGCAACTCTTGTTTCTCAGTGATTAGAAAAAAATCTTTGGTTAATTATTTAATGAGCACAAGCCTATGGCAGCCTCGCGTGATAGCGTAGCTTATAGCGCCAATCATCCGCGACGCGACGGAAGCTCCTCCAGCCCTAGCGATTCTGGACTCGATTGTGCGCCTTCTTTGCGTCTTTTGCGACCCCAACCACACACGTTGTCGTAATCAGGCACTCATATACGGTACACAATCAAAAGCTTAACGACACGAGTTGACAGATGGGGCACGCTTACGTTGAATGAGCAGGTAACGTACGTGTAAAAATATTACTAATTTGTAGTGTGGGCCCTAGAAGTGGTTTTTCTCTTTAGTGAGATTTTGTTATTTTGACTTGAAATAATTTTTTTATAAAATGAAGTATGAAATTTTTCATCACTGTGATATACAGTGAGCGCTCTTTCTTTTCACTCAAGATAATGCAAACTATGAAATAATCTCAAATTCTTAATGCAGCACACGTAAAAACTCGGTATAAGATATGCCCATTCCCACTCATTTTCTTCTACGTTGACGCGGAACGGACCGTCGACACAGTCATCAGAATGCGATGCCGCAGAAGTCAATTTTGAACAAGCCACGCGTCGGCTATTGTTTTGAGACATGACCTGTGCAAACAACCACTCGCCAATACGCATGCTTGTCCGACATCGGCACGTAATGAGTTTATTCGTGTGAGCGTATGTGGGCACTTAGAAAACAACTCAAGTGCTGTCGTTTGTTCTGCGGCCAGGTGAGGATAATAAGGGTCCGGATGAAGGCCCCTGAAGCGTGAAATTCAAAATATCCTGTTGCGGGCGTTCGTTATACCACGTACTTGCCTAGACTGAGCTGACGCTTTTGTCTCGACGGAATGTTTGAGACGTGGACGTGCAAACAATGAATGAGTGTTTGTGAAAGCTACGGTGCAGTAGAAAATTATAACGAATAAAATCGGGGACGTGGAAACTCCGGTCTTACGTTTACCTTTAGGCAGAATATGATGGTGGTAATTCGTTCATATGCGGGCCTTCATATTTACTGAGGAATTCGTTTTTTTAACTAGCATATTTCTATTATCAGTAGTTAATTTCGGCGCTTCTTTTCATGAAGCCAGTTAACCAGAAATCACTTCCACATTTCCTACTGTACGTGGGAACATTTTATCTGTAAAAGCAGTCGTATCTGTATTCAGTCATGCTGACAAGTTGCAGTGAAGGCGCTAAATTTTCCGGCAGCTTTACTTAGCATTTACTAATCCAGAATCGAGGTAAGACTACTCACCACAAGAATGCGGTTCGAGGAGCTACGAGGTCTGCTAACCATTTACAAGTAGATTAAGAGATGTGCGGCAAATAAGTTTTCATAACAACGGAATCGAAACTTGGGCTAGTTGGATATGCATGGTATAACAGTGAGTTCAAGCGCACGAATAAACAGAAAGGAAGAGAGGACAAGCGCTTGCCCTTTCTTCCTCTCTGTTTATTTGTGCGCTTGAACTGACAGTTATACCAAGTTTTCATGACTCGGACATACCTCCAACCTTCATGTTCTCTATAGGCACGTTTTATTTTTTCTTCTCTTACCGGTGTTCAATCTACCTACACTTCTATGTAATGTAACTTAGATGCTGCATCTTTTATAGGCAGGACACACACACACACACACACACACACACACACACACACACACACGCACACGCACACCACACACCACACACCACACACCACACACACACACACCACACACACACCACACACACACACACCACACACACACACACACACACACACACACACACACACACACACACCCCTCGCGGTGGGAACCAAACACAAGATAACGTGCTGAGAAGCAGCACTCCAAGACTACTGCCACTGAGCCACTCTGCGGGGCATTTTTCTTTCTCTGTGGTTCTTTGTACACGAAAATAAAAACAGTGTATGAGTCAGTATTCAAATGCAACAGCCTGTCGTAACGTGTGGCTCATGTCTCACCCTAGAGAAACTGATATAATTCCACGCTATTGAAAAGCTACTAGTTGAGTCTCACTAATGCGCATGTGCTACAGCGGCCCTTTATATGTAGATGACTATTAGAAGATCAATCAAGCACGTCATTCAAGCGAGTGCTTACGTAATGAAGTCAAAGTAACGAAACGCCTCTGACGGCGGGCGCCGTGCCGAGTCGTACGGGTTGACATGAAAGCGCACTGAGCTGGAGACAAGTTCGAAGCCGTACATGCTCCTCTGAACCCTGCCTTAGTCACGCTGAAGAGGTGTTTAGACACAATGCGTTGTAAGCGTCAATCACCGACTCGCTTTCAGCGAGGACTATAACCCATCGATGGCGTTGCGCAACCCCAGTGGGCTTCAGTGTGTCATTGCAACATTCCAAATGCCCGTGTTGAGTGTCAAGCCTGAGTGGTGCGCCCCGCGAGTCTCGTGTCTACTGGCACGCAACTGTGGGCTACCGATTCTTTTTCCAGGCCACCAGGTCGCGTGGTCGAGCTGCGGTAAAGTGCGTCCATTAATGAACTTCTTTATTACACTGGCTGCGACTGCAGGCAATGTATTTGCTTCTTTCTGAGTAGCAGCTCTACCGAGCTGAGAAGCCGCTGATGGCACTTTGCCGCTGACTAAAAAAGGCCGGTGCGTTTGGCTGACGTGATAAAAATTGCTTGCAAACAATGATGGGCCAGAAAATCCTATGATTCTACAAAAATATAAAAATATAAATTGTGAGCTTTCCACACTCTTACAATAAGCTCAAGTTCACTCGTGAAATCTAAATAAAAAATTGATATATAAGAGTTCTGTGGTCATAATTTGTTTCAAAAACTTCGTCGATCTGAGCTCAAAAAGAACCCGTACAGCAAAGCGTTTCTATTAGAATTACTTTTAGTTAGACGTTGGAGACCCCGTATATCGCATCTTTTCTAAGTAAAAATTAGGCTATACTCAACTGTGCGATGCTGCTTTTGTCACTTTCTGTGTTTTCTGTGACTATGCCTTATTTTGTTCACCACCCAAGTGCATTTTTTATTCTTTTTAAGACAACAGGAGATAAGTTCAATATAAACGCAGCTGGTGCGGAAGCAAGCATAAAAAATTCAGAGGATAGTATAAACTGAGTTCTAGATGATGGGGTTATACTGACGTTTGCCAGAACGTAGCATCAGTCAAGGCGCGTTATGACCGACTTAATTTCAGGAAAATGCATATTTTGTTCTTTGCTGTGCTATTATCCCACTTTGATATAACATCATGAATTAAATGTTGCGAAGAGCATTTATAGTGTTTTACAGCGAAAGCTGTTGTGAGATCAGAACACGATTCACGCGTGGTGCCGCTGTTGTCCACCGCCACCGCCAGTGTCCGTAACCAGCATCACAAGAAATAAGAAAACAAGCTCAGTAAATAAACACTAAAGACACAATGGGATTCAAACCAGGGTCTGAGGGTGCCAGCCCCAGTATTCTACCACCAAGCCACGCCGGGGCTTGGAACTAGTTTCTAAACTGGCCTTAGGAGGATGTCGAGAAAGGAATCGTTTTAATATAATTAAGACAGCTTTTAGGAACATTAAAGAAACAACCAGGCGTCACACAGCGCAAATTACGTAATGAGTGGGTCGTTCAATAATCTACTCATTAGAAAACTTGTTCCTGATCACCTATTAATTGTGGTGCATACCCACTTCAGGCAGAATTCATCATCATCGTCAGCCACCACTAAAAAAAAATTTCACAAAATTCTCAGCGAGTGTGCAGCGGATACCACGCTTCTCCGAAGAATGACGAAGGATAGCATAGTGGATGCTGGCCTACTACTCAAATATCATGATTATTTATGGCGTAGTGGGTACCCAGCAAGTGTGCTTGTAGCAGTTACCCAAACAGTGTTTAGAAAATGCTATGAAAGGCCGCTTTTTTAGCTCTCGCTGTGACTGTGATGCGCGTTGCACACAGGCCGTTTTTTTTTTAATGGTGTATCTAAATGGCTATTTCGAAGTTAGTGCCTAAATGTGGACAAATGTCTATAACTGCCCATACAGAAAATTGTTACTAATATGTGAACACTATTTAGGCTAAAATTTTGCTTTCGGATGCAGTTTGACCGAATAGGGTCATTCAAGCTGTCGGGCAATTTTATTCTGCATTTTCTAGTTTTAGCACTCAGTTACATAGTTTAACTAACTACCTGAAAACAATTAACCGCTAGCAGCAGGGAAGTCGGGCACTGTCCTGAGATTGCGCGAGTGGTTGGCCAACGCTGAAGCAGGGATAAGCCACCAGAAAAAATCTAAGTGAAGGTCAAAAGAAGAAAGAGAAAAAAGTGATGTTCCCTTGGTTCTTACTTTTTGTTTGCAGCGTACATTTTGAAGCGTTTCCCACGAAGGCGAAAAAATTGGCTCTAGGTGATTTGATGATTTGACACGGCTTGTAGGAGACATCCATTTCTCCTAATCTTACCAGTCCGGCTATTAACACAGCTTGTGCCAAGCCTCGAGAGGCTGAGTGACGGCAGAGCTGCTGGGCACCTAGTTGGTCCTGGCTTGTCTCGGCTTTTACCCCCTCGTCTCGCCCTTCTTCGTCCTTTCTTTTTTTATAGTCTAGGACTTTCTCTATTTTATTTTCTTTTCATCTCTCTTGAATTCTATTTCTATCTCGCTCTCTGTATGTTTCTTTCTTATTCTTTTTTTTTTGTCTCTCTATTTTTCCCAAGCTCTTTTTTTCTGTAATATGCCTCACTTTTTCTCATTCTCCTTTCTTTCCTCAAAATGCTCACAGCTCTCCTCCTCACCCTAAAGTTTCTTTCTCGCACGCTCGCTGTACAATAATACAGACGTTTTCACAGAACGTGCTGGGGTTATCCTTTTCGAATTATGCTAAATAGGCGTGAATGTCTAAAAGAATGTACTGCTGAGGCTGTGACGCCTTTGTGCCATGGTGCCACAGTCCAGAAAGGTGGTGTTTCTTGTCCCCTGTTAAAAGGTTGATACAAGGCGATGTTATTCTCTACTTGAATGGCTGAGTGGCAATTATGCTTCTAAGAAATATTTTTGCCAAGAACGGTGCTATTTTCCTTTCTTTTGATTATTTTAGATGCGGAAGCATCTTATACTCGCGCCTTGTAGTGCGCCGTCCGCGCCGTCCGCGCCGTCCGCACCGCTTCTCGAACATTCGACAGCTGACGCGCGCGCATGCGCCGTCGCGCCGTCGCCCACTCTTCCACCATCTGTGCATCCCTTCCTCCTCTACACACCGCGCGTGCTTCACTCCTCCACCATCTGTGCACCCTTCCTCCTCTACACACCGCGTTCGACATCTACAATTCTCCTGATTCTCCAGTGGACGCGCATGTGGCGTCGCGCTTCGAGAACATTCAACAGCTGACAGTGCATGCGCCGTCGAGCTGTATATATACTCAAGGTCGGCGCTCGCTCGCTCAGTTGCCGCTCGTCGGTTGGTTTGTACGGCGCGTCGACGTCCAAGGTCGCGGTGAAATGAATTCCAACGAATCCACAAACACAATGATCGACGTCCCTTCGACCAGCGCCGCCCTTTCGCATACGTGTGTACGTGTTCACTCATTTAACACCCCCTCCTACAACCACGTTAACCAATTTAGCCATCGACCCAAGTAAGTCGCAATTTAACACCCCATTTCACAACCACGTTAACCAATTTAGCCATCGACCCAAGTAAGTCGCACTTTAACACCCCGTTAACCAATTATATGCTCCGCATCCTCCTCAGTGTTCCCCCGAGGGAAGCTGCGGGCAATTTTTTTATTCCTTCTTGTCGTTCTGCACTCGTTAATTCGCCTATCAGAATTACAATTACCGTACAAACAGGGGCACGCATATGGCAGCGAAGCAGAAGAGGATGAAGATGTAGCAGAGAATAAAGAAAGTGCACACCGGTTCGTAGGAACGATAATTTTTTGTCGACGACACACAACTATCAAGCACAACAGTTCTGCTGTAAATCGATAACATTTATTTTTCCGTGGTAGACACAGGTTATGCACGTCTTAATTTGACGTTTTTTGCATTTATGCAACAATTTATTATTCCTGTTTTTATACGACGTCAGAGACGTACAGCGTTGTTTTGCCTGCCTATTTCTGGTGATTAAAAAGTGCTTTTTTACTGCCTTAACATAGAGTTTGAAGTTATCACTATTATTCTGATAGATTTTGTCCAATCAAGTTTTCTCGTCGCGTAAAAGCATGGAGCTCGCTCTTTTTTTTTTATTTCGAGTTCAGAAATATTTTCAAATACAGGTAGGTGCCAAGCTCCTTATAATCTCAGCTTGTCAGCCTTGAACGTAGTCACGGTTCTTTATAATGCACCACACACATTAGGGAAACTCCTCTTCTCAATAAGTATCCACTAAAAACGGAAAAAGGCAACAGTTATTTCAGCAACGAATAGCCGACATGTTAGTGGAGCGTGAACACCGTTCCCTAGGTGCATCGCCCCTCCCCAGTTTTGCACTCTGCCATGCAGCCATTACCCTTTCTTCGTTTTCGATTGTCGATTAAGTTGAATTTTCATCATCATGCATTCGGTGTATCGCCCTCAAATTGAAGTGATCAACTGACAGATTTAAAAGTTGACATCATCCGGAAGGCCATGCCCTTGAGCTGAAGCATTGTTCGAAGGTAATTGCCCCTTAGAACGACCTACACGGTCATCATCGAGTAATCGCCTTCGCATTTTCAGCTGACGCGCCGCGCACTCTCATCATTCACGCGTCGCATCGTGGAGCAAAGTTTGTCTTCGCCGCATGCTCGGTTTGCCCTACAAAGGGGTCTCTCCGAAACGCGGCCTCGCTACAAGAATGTGTCAGAAATCTTTACGGGTCCTGACTAAAACGGTGTAACGCGCTTCGACGTTTGCACTCACCGTCTGGAGCGAGCGGCCTGAATACGTATTAGCGGACGCTCCACCGTCTCTTTGTAAAGCGGAAGCAGCCCCGCGCGATTCGCCCTGTGCCAATGGAAAGCAGGCGCGACAATGAAGGCTCTCAATACTCGGAGGAGGTTGTCAGGTGCGTCCAGGAAGCCTTTCTTACCGCGATGAAAAGGCCGCCATAGGAACGAAAACAAATCGCACTTGACACGACCGGTAGCACAACAGCGCTTCGCATGGATGGACGCACATTGTCGAGGTCGCATCTCGCTCTAGGGCATCGGTGTGAAGGCGCCCACTGACCGGAATAGAATGACCACGTCCAATGCTCGCCCCGTCTGACTCCTCGTGGTAGGTAGGCTGACAGGAAGAAACTGTGTTTGCACGCAATATTAACACAAAAGGCGATCTCTCTATGCCGGAGCGTCTATTGTGTACTTATCGAAAATGTCTTTTATTTACTATTCGTTAGCATAGCTCTGTATAGGTAGCGTCGAAAGCTCTATGCTGCGAGTAATAAAGCGTCGTGAAAGTGACGCTTTCTATATAGCCATGTTGGATGTAAACAACGCCTCAAAGATAATGCATCTGTATATTTGCCAACGCCCTCAGCAACACTTTTTTTTCTGTCGCTATGATTTGATTAAGTGAAAGACTTTCTATTAAGAGAAGCTCGTGTGTTCGCAATAGGTCGTAATACACCGTCACTGTTGCTTTTTTGAATACCCTCCAACGAACAGTTCATACATTTGCTGTGCGAGACAGCTATATAGAAAAAAAACTGCACTCTTCATTAAAGATTCAAGGATACGTGTAATTAACTATGAATGGGTTAAAATTACACGTACACTTGCGAAATAACAAAATGGATTCCCACTTTTCTGTTCCTTGTCGGGCATTTTATGGGGCCGGGCTCTCACATGCTCTTGTCACTGCTCCAGGTGTCGCATATTGACCATGCGCTTGCGCATGGGAGAAGCTTTTTTATTCTTGTTTTTCGAGCACCCCGATGATGATAAGCGAAGATCACTTTAGGGGCCCAGGCTGTCACATGTTCTCGTCGCTTGCATTTGTCACAGGCTGCATCTGCACGCAGGCTTCACTGAAAAATTGTTCCTCTCTGTCTTGAGAAGCATTTAGGCACAGGCTGTGCAGGCTGCAATTATTTCTCCAAGACAGGTATCTATGTGTACACAAAGGAACCGTCTTTTACAATTTAGGTTTTGTTTGATCTAAATATCACCTCATAAATAGTCAAAATACCCAAACACGCATTAGGAAATTTTCTAATAGTCGTGTGTGATGTAAATTTCGTGTCATATATCAAGAATACTCAAACACGCAATAGGCAGTTTTCGGATAGCGTACGCTACCGTTCATTGTGGTCACCCGCTATTTCCATCACTTAACGGGAGCCTGCATGCGGTTAGCGTACGACACATTCACAGTTGCGTGAAACTCTAATGCAATGATTTGCGTGCGCTATTCGAAAACTCCCCAATAAGGAGTTTTAGAATAGCGTTACGCTAAGTTTGCGTTCGTTGTATTTCTGGCACTTAAATGGAGCCCGCAAGATGTTAGCGTATGGTGAATATGTAGAGGCACAAGACTTTGAAGCAGAGCTCGGCGTACACTCTATTGTTAAACTTCCTAATGTGACCACCTTCTGCAATGTAAGTCATGCGTAGGTAACTTCCATGCAGTAGTAAAAACACTCAAACAGACATTGACCACCTTTTACAATGTCGTGCGTGCTGTAAATTTCATGCCGCAGTAAAAACACTGAGACGGCAAATCACACACACGATTGCCAGAGTTGAGGTATAGTTTTTGCATAGTAGCAAGTTCTGAAAAGGACAATCATTTAACTTCTTTAACTCGTGCAGTTCACACTATACCAATGTGAATCGGGAAAAAAATACGCCCACTACCAGGTGTTTTAAGAAACGTATTCGCAGTTTGTTCACATTTGTGATCTATATACCAATATACAATACCAGATGAAATCAGCGAGTTCATGCAACGAACTCCATTGCACGATAGAATGGCCCCGAAGAGGAGCTATCACATCCGGGAAGTCGGGCAGAGGAAAGGCTGGTAGACAATGACCGTGCTGGCGAGGAACATGAGCCCGGTGGCCGCCGCCAGACTCATGCTCACGAAGACGCTGTTCGAGCCGTCATTTCGGGGTGAGCCTAGCACTCCTGTAACGAAGGCCACGGTGCAGGGCAGGTACGCGAAGCTGGCCATGACGTAGTTGAGCCGGTATATGGGCGAGTACTGCAGGTCCAGGGTTCCCATGAGCACGCCGACGAGCATGAGGAGCGTGCTCACGAAGAAGCCGAACGAGGTCATGAGCAAGAGGAGCTCGTCCAGGCGCAGCTCGTAGCGGCCGTCCACTGCGTAGCCGTCGGCCAGCAGGCTGACCACGAGGCAGAAGCACAGCACCACCTGCCACACGTTGAGGATGCCCGGCGCGGACTTCATGTACACGCGCACGCTGGACATGGTCCTCCTCTAGTGGAGGGCCTCAGAATGCCGGGGAGGCAGCCATACGGAAGACACTTTACACTTGAATCTCCACTTCTTCTTTAGTCATGTGCAAAGGCATGAGCCCGCTATGGCTTGTGCTATAAGTTATAGACATGTCTGTCACTTAATGCCAGCACATTTTGGTGGCGTAAAAAAGGACATGTTTGGTTGAAGGCAGGGTTGTGGGCGTGGAGAGAATGTTTAGTCTCTCTTAACTGTGCTGGCGGAAAGGTGAACAGCAAGGAGAGGCTGGAAAGTAGAAATGAGCAGAAATAAAGCAAACGCACGAAATAAAATACAGGAAGTAGAGTACGCGCTTGGGTTCAAATATATTTAGTCCATCCAAGAACGAGAAAGATCTTTTTACTGCATTGCAGATTGCTCTATATATTCACGTATAAAATACAACGAGGCAGGAAATCGATCAACGAGCATAAATGAGAAGGGCTCGACATCGACTCCTTCAGTGAACATGAGGACCAACAGAAAACAAAATAACAAATAATGATGTTGTGCACTAGTTTCCAAGTATGTCATGAAGTTGCAAATAAAAAGGCTTGAAAGATCACATCTGTTTGAAATGCTGCATCAAGAATACGCACATCTTACTTTAATATTCTTTCTTACACATTTCAACATGCAAAATACGCCGCTAATTAGGACGTTCCGAGCAACTGTATGCGGTTCTGACTATCGCAAGGAATACTGTTATACATGATTAACCATGTCGCGTTTCCACCACAATTGCTGATAAATGTGGTATACGGGACGCATTACATGGCCAAGTCGACAGATACAGTACAACGTGTTAGCACATACACAGTCGTTGCGAAAATTTGTTAAGTTCTGCTATTAAACTGCAATGGATTAAGCAAGCCGCAAATGCATCGAGGCATTTCAAGCGTCTCGTCTGCTGACGCCAGCATTCGCAAAAGGACATGACGTCCACATATTCAAGTGATCGTGGTTGTCACCCTTAGGCACTTTTTCTGATTGTCACTCCCTTTGCTGTTGTTGGTGATGTATTTTAAGTACATCGAGCAGAAATTGGACGATAAAAGAAAAACGCGCGAAAAAGATCTGGTAAATGTCGGTCTGCTAACTTGATGACAACCAATAAAGACATGAAAATAATGAAGCACGACATATATAGTTGTTGACTGAGCTTGACGAGAGTGGGCGCGATGAAAGCACGTTTATCTTTTAAAGAAGACTTGCGTCACTCAAACCACGTGAACCCTTAATGCATTCAGCCACCATCGCAAGGCCGCCTACGAAACCTTGATTTCACGAACTCAACATGGGTGCAGTGTCATTTAAAAATACTTGGTTACCACGTCGACTAGTCAGCCAACTTCTTCGTAGAAACGTGTACTTTCGACAAGACAGAAGTCTAATGATCCTTGAACCCTACATAAGCCACGTATGTTAGAGAACATGTAACCGCACTTTCACTGTCGTTTCACGTTTCCTAACATGATCCTCTTCACTGCGCAACCTTAGTGTATGTGTTCATTCCTATATTCTGCTCTGCTGCTGATGCCACTCTGAACAATATGGCTCGTTGGCTTCTCGTAGACTCGCTCTTTTGAATTCAACTGCATTGTCTTGATGCCTCTCGGTACACCACCTATATAGTCGTTTAATTAAGCTTAAGTCACTCTGCGGGGTGTTTGTATGCGCTTCGCTGAACAGCATTCTGTCAACCACCTGGCTGGGGAAGCTATAGACTTGCACTGCTTCGCTCCTTAAATAAGTTTTCCTCTTTCTCTATGTGGCCCTGGTTGCACGTTACTTCCTGGTCTTTCTCGTCAGCGTACATCGAAGGAGAAATGAGCAAACGAAATGTCATGTTGGTGCACCTCTAAGCGGCCCCTTCTCCGTTGCCGTGTATATTTAGAGCGAATGCATACCACACGTCCTGTCGAGCTTCCTTTCACGCCGATATGTCCGCATGCCATACAACAACAAAAAAATAAAGAAACACATAAACAATGTCTCGCTTTCGGCATTACTGCATATACCGCCTCTTTGTTTACGATTCTATAATGATTCATCGTACGGCCGGGTCTCCTATACGTATATGGACTCCATTGTTTGGACAAAGCCGTCACTTTCACCAACACTCTTTTACTAGCCAAATAATAATAATAATAATAATAATAATAATAAGCACCTGTGTTCGCATTGAGAGAATTGGTCTCAGACAACTGGCCACCCGCTGTTATCTGTGAACGAGGCCAATCAGCGCAATTTTAGGATCGTTCTTATTATTTTTAAGTGTATTTTATTTATTTCTGATACAGAAAGAGGAGTAAGAGCTAAAGGCCGTATTGCCTGACAGAGGCTCCCACTCCCATGTGCATTCGGCAAGCGTGTACATGTTTCCATGCGATGCGAGTATCGCATCGCATGCAAGCAGAAGCAGCCACCAAGTCAAGCAGAAGCCAAGCCAAAGTCAAGCAGAAGCAGGCACCAATTTTTAAATACTCCGTATTTGTTCAAAAGCACCCTTGCGGCTCTCCTCCCCATTTCAGAAGTTTCATTTCATTTGAATCTCCTTTAAATTCTGGTGTTGCAAGTATCTGTTACTGGGAGCATTGATGAATGAGTAAAAAAAAGGAGAGGGGGGGGGGGGGGGGCATGGGAAATATAGAGGGATCATTTCAAGCAACAATCCTCAATGCATTTGTACTTGTTTTTGAAAGGATGAATATACTTTTTAAAAATGAACTCTTTTCCTAAGAATAATTTTTAATCAATTGTCTGAGTTTCTCGCCAAAAAAAAGTGCCGCCACATCCACGAAGTGAATGATGATGAGTGGGCGAAGCTCCGGAGGTAAACCTGGTAAACCATGAATCCTCCGTACATTTTGCCCACTCGATTTTATTGCAGCGCTCCCCCTAGCGTACGTCGCCGCACTATATCGAACGATGACACGCGCCATATGTGGCATCATTCCTATTTTATAACACCTCGCATCTTTCATAATCAACTACACGTACCGCCGTCTAGTTTATAACATCTTGCATCTTTTGGATGGACGTACGGACGCACGGACGGACGGACGGATGGATGGATGGATGGATGGATGGATGGATGGATGGATGGATGGATGGATGGATGGATGGATGGATGGACGGATGGATGGATGGATGGACGGATGGATGGATGGATGGATGGATGGATGGATGGATGGATGGATGGATGGATGGACGGACTGATGGACGGATGGATGTGGCTGTACCCTTTAGATCGGGCGGTGGCTAGCGTAATACTTAATGCCATCAGCTACAAGTACCGCCATCTAGTGAACACTGCAAGAACTGAACGAGAGATGGCTACTTACAGGGGACGCACAGCCCACGCCTTTAGGAGCTTCGCTCCTAAAAAAAAAAAACAACGTGTGACCTTCACTTTTTAAGGCCCGTTATTGTACTTTGTGTATATCTCGGAGATGACTCACGGCGAATCTCGAACAATGTAAAGATACATTAACTGTGGCTTTTCGAAGAACCTGGCGCAAGCCTGTAACAGATAAACAAGTCAATTACAAACGAGGCCTAATTTGCATATATCGTTTAGAGATAGAAAGTTGTACAATCGACACTGCAGTCATTCTGCTAAGCTTTCATCACGTGTTAAAACAAGGGTAGTAAGAGCTTAGGCTGGTTGTAGCAGTGCGTTATATAGCCTCCCCCCTCCCCCCCCCCCCCACTCTCCGTACTTTCCATTTCTGTGTGTTGTTACCTCATTCTCGGGCCGTAGACTAGCAATTCGCGGCGTTGCTGATAGATACATTGAAATCGGTGCTTGACCAATAGGCCGGCGTTAGGCGTAACGCATCGAGCGCCAATGTACCACAATAGACATGTACCGAAACAAAAGGTCCTCCTGTAGGCCTAGTTGTAAGGTTGCTTTTTCGAGGCTCCATTGTCCGACGTTGATTACACTCAGGGCAGTAAAATTGATTAGCATAGTGCTCCGCGTCATTAATCTGACTCGGCTGACAGCACGATTTCTCACAACGTACGCCGGGTGTTGCGCGACACGAGAGCCCGTAGAGAACGACAGAACCAAACTTGCTCGTGAGGGCGAACGCGCGTGCCTCGTGCTTTACCGCCTGCGAAAAGCCGTGGCCGGCCTGACCTTGTCTTTTCGTTTAGTCATGGCGAGTTCGGCCAACAATGACGCGACCTAAATGACATTTCGTACGAATTCAAAAATAACAGAATGAAAAAAAAAAATCTTCCCCTTTGTTCTGACTCGAAAGTGCGCATGATTATCAAGCCATGCTTTTCTGCTTCGTAGGAGCGCATGAAAAAGTCATTCTTCTCGAATCTCTTGCTTTGTCGCCCACACTCAAGCTCCGTTCTTTTTCATTATTTGTCCACCACACGCAGCTTTGTCGAGTGCCCCTTTCCCTCACGACGACGTCCACAATGGGCTATAGTGGCTGGACGTTCCCATCCTTGACCTGTCACTCGTCGCTGAACTCGCGACGTGCAGAGTTGTGGACAAAATAAGAACGAAAAACTCTGAGAGCGAATAAAGAAAACGCGCATTAAAATCCTGGCATTGCATAGAGGCCAGAATTCATTCAAGATTGTCCCTCCTGCCTGAGAGGCGTTGTGCCCATCGTGGCTGGCGGCTGCCAAACTTTTTCTTTTTATCTACGCTCGTCCAGTCTTCGTGTGCGGCGCGGTTTCACCTTTCGATAAAAAATTGGTAATAAAGAGGAAAGATTTCAGTGGGCTATGAGAGTAGCTGGCACGCGAAACTTAAGCCAAGGCATCTTAGCAACTAACCTTGGGCATACTCACGCATGGCTTACGAACCTGTAAATTACGTGAGATGAAAAACCTCATTTATTAGCAAGATGTTAGTCAGCCGATGATTAATTTACGTTCAGCTGGTGTTTAATTTACTCAGCTGTTTAATTTATTCAGCTGTTTAGTCAGCGGATGTTTAATTTAAACCGCGAAAAAACAACCAGTCGTCGCACAATGCGAATAGCGTAACGAGTGGGCCGTCCAATGGTCCAACCCATCACAAAAGCTTGTTCTTGTTCCCCTATTAACTGTGGCGCATACTCACTTCAGCCAGAATTCCTCAACGTCGTCAGCCACTGCATGAACGATTGGCACGAAATTCCTTGCAAGTGTTTTGCGGATAGCGCGCTTCTCAAAAGAATGATGAAAAATAGCTTAGCGAATGCCGGCGTATACAACCCAAACAAATTTAATAATAATGGCTTAGTGGCTATCAAACATATGTGCTTGCACTATTTACTCAATGAGTGTTCAGAAAAGGCTCTGAAAGGCCGCTCTTCTAGCATTTGTTGTGACGGGGCTGCAGCCTTGCGCGTAGTTCTGGCATTGTTTTTTTTTTTAAGTGCGAAGAATTTCTTAGCGTACTGTAAGCACTTTTGTTGTCTATCTACGTATCTATTATAAAAGTTCATTGGACTTCACCTTCCTTATCTGTAAATATTCATAATCAGTTTTCGTGTCATTCTTCTTCGTCCACGGCGCCATTTTGCTGTTCCTTGAATAAAGCATCGTCTGGACTGTGGGATTTTAAGTGGTGGAGGTGCTAGATGATCGTCAGCAGGCACAGGTGGTGGGACTGGAGACGGCGTGGGTTCTATCCAGTCTATCCGCTTACATCTGGGTGCTTTCGCCATAACCACCTTAAATTGGCGTGAACTAAAATTACTAACGGAGGGTAAGACGGTGTGACGAATACGGCATGCTAGTCAAGACATGAATAATGTCACAATCCCGTCACGTAAGTACAACATCAAACACTTCGTGCCACACAGTGACATATATGTACGTATACTTGTGGGTGGGTATGCGCCACTGGTATACGGGTATGTGCGACAGGTGACATAGAAGTAATATCTACCAAGGAAGAGCTAGAACACACTTGGGTTATCGCGTGACCATTCAAAAGAAAGCTTACATCGTTAGTGTTGACCCAATAAATCCAAATAATAAATTTCAGGCTCCCAGCAGGACACGAACCCCATCATTATGCGTAGATATCAAGCATTCTACCACAGAGCCATGGTAGGTCTCGGAACTACTTTCCATATAGACCCCTGTGTTCGTGAAACGTAGAGTGTGGTGGCAGTACTGGCTATCAAATTTCATAAACATTGCATATAAGTTGTGGTTATGCTCTACGCACTGAAGTTGATTTATGTGGCCGTGTCCTGGGCTACCGTCCTCGCAAACTCCAGCGGTTCATATCAACTTAGCGCTGCTGGTGTTGCTAATACTCATGTCCCTGTTGGCACCATTGCGCAAGTGCAAACAGCTGGTTATATAAACATCTGCAACTGTACAACATGTGTATGTACGTGCAACATTCGTGCATATGTCTGTGACGTAAGAAGGCAGGGATGGTTAGTAGAAGCAGAGAAAGAAGAAGTAAGAACGGAATAAGCATGACGTATGAGCCAGGCCACGTCGCCCAGTCATCGTAGCGTCACATGTCTAGTGTCGTTTCATAACGGGTCGTTCAATAGAAAAACGACATGGTCACCTTACTTCCGCAAGCTTCGCATAACACCTATTCTCAAGAGATCTGTCTATTTTCTGTTTTTTTTTTTCGTGTGTATATAAAAACGCACGCGTAGAAATGCACGCATGAACCCATATCAAGTATAGCTAAATCCTCGTTCTCCCCCCCCCCTTCCCCCCTAAAAAAAAGAAATGTCTCACCACCCCAGGAGGTCAACGTAATGTCTTCTCCACAGTATTCTCTGGTTTATGCATGTGAACATCGAGATAACGAAAGAATGTTTTTTAATACTCATGAAACGTCATCATTTCACCATTCACAAGTAATGTACCACTCTATAAATTAGTTTTCTGAAAGCTTATAATTTTAATATATTCTTTCCTAATTCAAGTCTTGAAGTCAAGTTACATTTCCGAGGCTAATTTCCCCTTACGATCCGAACGACGTTCTGTATTGTACGGTGCTTCCTGCTCTCTTAGCGTCTTCAGCGGAGAGACAGGTGCAGTTGAAAAACGTCGAGATGCTGGCACCGCCTCTCGGTCGCCGGCAGAACTCTTTCTTACGTGGCACGCTTCGTAGTGTTTTCGTTTTATCCTCATCGCCTCTAACAACCCCTTGCAGATGGCGTGGCTCGTCCGCTCGCAGAGAGTTAGTTTATGGCGCTATTAATTTAAGCTTTCCAAAATGGTCCATTAAACCGCAATCTGTGTTAATCGTGTAAGGGAAGGAAGATCGCTTGTACTTGTTCTTGCAGTTTTTTTTCTTAAAAACCGTTTCGACGTAAAAAAAGACTATTCCTTTTAAAGGAAGATCTGTAGCTCGAGCTAAATATAACATGTCGTGAACCACTATTTGATATCCATAGAAATACACAGGGTATTATAGCTTACAAGTTTATTATATGTAGCTTGTTTCTAGGAAACAAATATATTGTGAAAAAAATTGCATACTAGAGTGGGCGGATGTTGTGACATAACAGGCAGCGACTTCCTCGTCCTTGCGCGTCGGGAGTGTTTAGTAAACAGGATGGGCCCGTATTGCTGATGCAGAACTCGCTATGGTACTATAGGCACTATTGAGTTTTCAGTCACTTTCGAAATAGTTTATTCGAGAATTAGTTCGATAATAGGCTATTATTACTTACAAGTTTGATAGCAGGGCCAATAGTATGAAATCAAACACGTGAGCTCGTAGCAGCGTAAACTTTTTTTCTTCAAAGTGTGTGAAGCAGGAGGGGCTGGCTGAAGGACGAGAAAGTTGACTTGTTTGCGCTCCTTCACCAGAATTCTTGGATCACGCATCACAATTAGTTTGAGTTATTCAGATGCACAAAAAACGACATCGTTACGTATGACGGTAGTGTATGTCACATTTTCTTATTTAAAAAGAAAAGATTATTCACTAAGTTCGTTAATTATAAGGTGTATAAGGGGTTACATTTCAATTGTAGTTGATCCATGACCAGAGGCTTGCGTTTGCACTGCTGAATTAATATTATTTGGTCAGAAGATAGCTCATAAATTAAGTAAACTGAGTACTGCTGACAGCAAGCTATCGCGAATGTTTTTTTGGCGATATCGCTGACCACCAGCAGCATAATTATTCACAGCACAATTGATGACTATGTCGGTCATCCCTATATTGGGTGATGGTACCTTATACTCTGTACCATCACCCTCCCCACCCCTCTAGTCACTCGACCGGCTGGCGCAAAGTCTATCCTATGCACTGATTTAATAACGCAGGAGGGAACGCTGTGACGAACCTCTCTCCTCCCCCCCCCCCTTCTTTCCCGAAATTGAACCCCGCGCACGCTTATGGCTGTCGGGCTGTCATATACTTCTTCTTCCTCGTATCACAATGTGTGCTTGAATTACCAAAACACGGCACCGGTGGCTCGAAGAAAGTCGCAAGCATCGATATTAGGGCAACTACTTAGTGAGGCGTTAATTAACGTGACGAACTGATTCAATTAAGGGCTGCATCCCTAGCACAACGTCATGTAACTGAAGCCGAGCCATCCCTCTATGACAGTTTGTAATTTTTGTTAAGAAGCGTAGTGACTACCCACAGTGGTTCCACTAGTAGTTATATGAGTACAACCACTTATAACCTATGTGCTCACAAGTGAGTGGCATGACGTCTTTGTGAGAGTCGCGTAGCCAGGAGGGGGCAGACCAGGCCCCTGCCTTCCAGCACATTTACATCATAATATTATTCACTGACTTATTGATATCCACCTCTTCTCTTTTTGTCCTGATATTTTTTTCTGCAGAATTATGATTTAATATATTGCCCCCTTTCATCCCTGTCTTTATGGTTTTGTTTAAGCTCACGCAAACGTACCTACCGTCTCTATAGTTCTAAATAATTACTGCTGATATATCTTAAATAATCTTGAATGACCCAGAAGCTAGCAGGAGGAGGATCGTATTCCCAAGCCGTTGCGTGGCAAGCAGGTGTTCCACTGCGCGACCACCTGTACCTGTGCCAATATCGTTTCAATGTTTGATTTTGAAATGGTCCGTCAGGCTCATTTATAGTTGTTTCACCCCTACATGTAGACTTGAAAGGCTTTAACAAGCGACTCATTCATATTGTTCGTTCCTTTCCGTTCAGTACCAGTCGTTGTATATTTCAGTAAACAGCAGTTTTTGTTGCTTCTTTTTCAACCGCGACGCCATAACTTTTACACACAAAAAAAGAAAGCTGTGGTGTCACATGACGACTTTCTTTATCGCTTTATTTCTTTATTTCAGTCACCCCACGAAGTAATTAAACCAATATATTTCATAATTTCAACGCGACATCACATTGGACACAAGGAAGAAAAAGAAGAAGCAGAAGACGACGTTACTGTTCGTGCTGGATGCGACAGCCGTAGGCTCTGAATTTTTCTAGCAAAACAGATCTACATAGGTGTCAGGACCTGTCAAGCTATCATTGTGGAACACTTACGTGTCAAAGCCACCAGATGGACAGTTTCCGCCATGCCAGGAAAAGATCGGTGGAGTTCTTGGCCCCACTGAGAACGCTACTGCGCTAGATTGGGAAGACGCCGAAGAAAACCACCGCACAGGTGCGTATTTGGTATTTTCATTTATTACTTGATCAGAAATTTTAGACGATGCAAGTATGTATCTTTACAATATTATTTTCATAATAAACTTCTACTAAGTTTTGATGGCTCAAGCTGGCCATCACGAGATTTGAATAGATAAAACAAGTGTTCTATGAGTACTATATATTAGCGTCTTTCTTGATACATGAGCTTAGCCCTTCGGCGGTTATACGTGCGCTGATCCTATTCTGCTGATGCCAATTTGTATTGGGTGTGGCATGGGTGTGTACATCAATCATTAAATGGTTGTTAAGTATAGAGCACGCCGTATCATGAATTTATGTGCAGGGTATGGACTCAAAGAGTTTTCCAGTTCATGCGCCTCGGCAAGCCGACATTGGTAAATGTGCAAAGGTCACTAATGGTGGCATTTGCAATGCTACAACGATATGTGTATTGGTGAATTACGCCAGGTTTAAGGCTTTACTTAAAAATACCCGAACATTTAAACACGCAGAGAACTAAGTTGATATAGCCTGGATGGGATGTAGTTCTTCTGTTTGTTTGTACTTTTTTAATAAGCTGTACTTTCAAATGCTGGCTCGGGCACGTTGACTTCTCTTAAAATTCACTTGTCAACTTCTTGCCTTTTATATTTATTGCTCGGCATCTGTATAAGAAGCTCTGGTATCACACGACTTTTTAAAAGAAGTCTATTTTTTATTTATTTATTTATTTATTATATCCTCAAAGGTTCCGTATGGAACTTTACATGAGGGGTGGGCGATGAAAAGGCGGTATCAAAAGTAATGGTTAAGATGCAGTTGAGTCTGCTGCTTGTATGGCATTCCTGAAGCGCGTAGAATCCCGGATGACAGCCGCCTCTTCCGGAAGGTCATTCCAGTCTCGGGCGGTGCGCAAAAAGAATGACTGTTGAAATGATGTGGTGTGAGCACGTGGCGGAATTACAGCGTTTGGATGACTTCTGCGATGGCCTCGATGGACTGGTTGGATGAGCTGGTTGTCACGTGTGGCTGAATGAAAGAATTTGTGAAAAAGGCACAAACGTGCAATATGACGACGAAAAGCGAGGGTAGGAAGCTTTAACTGGCTTTTTAGGTTGGAGATGCTGGAGTAACGGGAGTAATCTGAAGCAATGAATCTGGCTGCTCGGTTCTGGACAGATTCCAGAATTTTAATATGATTTGTTTGGTGGAGGTCAAAGACGGCAGATGCATATTCAAGTTTAGGTCTGACAATGGTGATATAAGCGAGTAGTTTAACGGAAGGTGGTGCCACGAAAATGTTGCGGCGTACGTAACCAAGGGCACGGTTAGCGGAGTAAGCTATGTGCTCTATGTGGTCATCCCATGATAGGTCGCTCGTAAGATGGACACCTAGATATTTGATTGAGTTAGTAGCAGCTATAGGACAGTTGTTGATGGTGTAAGTAGCCGGCGCGTAGTTTCTGCGACGATGGAAAGAAATGAGCAATGTTTTATTCGTATTCAGAGACATCAGCCAAGTGTTACACCACTGTTGAATGCGTAAGAGGTCATGCTGTAGGGAAGAAACATCGGTAGAGTTATGTATTGGACGGTAAAGGACACAATCGTCGGCAAAAAGACGAATATTAGATTGAACAGAAAGTGGAATGTCGTTAATATATATCAAGAATAGGAGAGGCCCGAGGACGGTACCTTGGGGCACGCCAGACAGAACTGGGGAGAGGTTGGAAGAAAGGTTATTAACATGCACAAATTGTTTGCGGTTTGTTAAGAATGCTTTGATCCAGTTGAAAACATACTGGTGAAGGCTTAGACGCGAGACTTTTAGTAGGAGACGAGAGTGAGGCACCTTGTCAAATGCTTTTTCGAAATCAAGAAACAGTGTATCAACTGGGATGTTACGATCTATGTGGAGATGGATGTCATGCAGGAATAATGTTAGTTGGGTCTCACAGGAGTGACCTTTACGAAAGCCATGCTGGTTTGGGTGAAAAAAACTTGCAGATGATAAAAAGCTGGCAACATGAGAGAAGATGACATGCTCCATGATCTTAGAACAAACACTAGTGAGCGAGATGGGGCGGTAGTTACCTGCAGATAAAACGATCGCCCTTCTTGAAGACCGGAATGACCTTCCCAATTCTCCAGTCCAATGGGACTTCACCTGTATCGAGCGACTGTTGGAAAATGATTGATAGTATGGAACCAGAGATATGCTTAGTATTTTTAAGAATTTTGGCATTGATGCCATCTATACCACATGATGAAGAATTTTTTAATTGATTGATTACATTAACGATTCCCTCTGAGCTGAACTCAATCTTCGGCATTTGCGGAAAAGCAAAATGCGGATATTCAGGAAGTTCTCCGCTAGCTTCGTTAGTAAAAACGGAACAAAATGTAGAGTTCAAGACAGATGGAACGTCACAATCGGCAATAGGGGATCCAGAATTGTCACAAAGAGAAAGTGTAGTTTTATCATCCGGTTTCATTATTTTCCAAAAGCGGCGTGGGTTGTCCCGAAGCATGTTGGGTAGTGTGGTTGAAAAAAAGTTTCTCTTTGCCAATGCCAATAATGCCATGTATTCTTTGGCTGTACTTTTATACTTGTCCCAGGCTAGTTGAGAGTTCGATTGCCTGGCAGAACGAAACTGTCGTTTCTTCTTATTTTTCATACGTTTTATATTGACATTAAACCAGGGAGAACGAGATCTTTCACATATAGTGATTGTTGGAATGTAAAGTTTGATCAAGTCCTGCATCTTGGATTTAAATAAAGCCCAATTAGATTCAGTGGATTGTTGATCGTAAGTTGAGGAAAATTCACTATAAAAGGCTGCTAAGTCGTTGTTCATAGCGACATAGTCGGCTTTGTCGTAAAGAGTCAGTAATTTCTTCGATTTGACGCTTTTTTTTATCATGTTACCGGGAAACGTAGTGTGGATCGCGGTGTGGTCACTGAGACCGCTAATATAAGAAAGAGGAGAAAAGTTATCAGGATGTGACGTAAGCAGAAGGTCAAGAACGTTGCTTGAATGATCGGTTGTGCGCGTAGGAGAAGTGACAAGCTGTGATAGACCAAACGTTAAGCACGTGTGTAAGAATTCATTGGAGACATTATCTGTGTTTTGGCAGGTGGATAGCTTGGACCAGTCAATGAAAGGAAAATTGAAATCGCCAAAAAGCAAGATGGGAGTACTAGGATTAGTAAGCGTTATCTCATGTAATACGTCATGAAAATCAGATGCAAACGAACTTTCAGAATTGGGTGAACGGTAACAGACGCCAATGAGCATATGCGGCGTGGTTGCGTGGCTGCGGACCCACAACATTTCTAAAGGCGTTTGCACGCTTACAAGGGAACATTGCAATTGACGATTAGTGGCTATTAGTACACCGCCACCGCGAGAGCTGTCCCTATCCTTGCGGAAGATATCGAACTCAGGCAGGTTGGGAAAGAGCTCAGGACTTGAGACCAGAGAATTGAGCCAAGTTTCGGTGATTAGTACGACGTTACTAGAAGAGGATGAAATGAGGCTGCTTATGGCGTCACGTTTCGGTATGAGGCTACGAATATTACTGTAAAGAATTGATACATCATGTTTAGAAGGCTTATCTGGGTTGCCGACTTTCTTTGCTAGTTGCTAACGTTTGTACTCGACAACAGTCTGAGTAGGATGATCAAATACGTATGTTTTGTTACCACAGATAAGTTTATCGTAGCGCAGTTTGATGGGCATGTTTTGAGCCTTGCCGAATTCAACCAAGCGCCTACGGGCCAAGCGCGTATGCGGAGGAAAATCTTCACTTATACCGTAGACAGTGCCTTTCAGCTTGCCGCCCCTAGAAAGAATGTGGTCTTTGTCCTTGAAATGGGCAAACTTGACAATTATTGGTCGATTCTTTCTGTCTTTAAAAGCGCCAAGCCTGTGAGCCCTTTCAATGTTGCGTGCTTGAATTGTTATATCAAGATTTTTTTCGCAATGCTGGATGATTAATTCCTCTGAATCGCGCCACGTCTCCGTTTGTTTGTCTGCGAGGCCATAGAACACTAGGTTGCATCGGCGAGATCTACATTCCATATCTTCAACGCGAGCAGTCAGCTGAGATACCTGAACACCGCAGTTGTTCGTGACTGTTTCTATATTTTCAAGCTTGAGATTGATGCTTTGAATTGACTTAAGGTCGGATTCAATCTTGTAGAGTCTGTTATTGATGTCATTAAACTTTTTTTCGTTTTCGGACAGCGTCTCCTTAATGGAAGTTAATTGTTCGATCATAGCTGACTGCCCATTTTGTAACACTTTGAGCATTTCAAGTCATTTACGAGATGAATGTAGGTTCTTTGAACATTGCTGCGACCTCGAAAGAGATAGCCTGTAAACACTAACGTAGTATTCTCGTTTCATCTATTACAGGTTTGTGTTCACCTTCGTTGGCATTGGGGCTTTTGACGCCTGCCTTTGAACGCTGGTTTCCCCCCCCCCCCCAAAAAAAGAAGTAGGCGGCCATATGAGAGGCCCGTTATAACTACAACAGTGGAACCCATGAATCAAATTAGCTTTGTGGACCACAAGCCAAATGAATGCTTCAAGTATTACGCTCTCACGTGGAGGCTCGCCGTTACGGTGACGACGCAGAAACATTGTACTTGAGACGTACGCCACGTTGTCCGAGAAATGGCTGCCTACATGCAGATGGCTTTGGGTGTCCTCAACATGCTGCACCTCATGATCGGCCCAGCAATCTTCTTTCTGGTGACCACGGCCAACCAGCACACTCGACTCGTCGTGCTGCGCGTCGACTCGCTCTTCATGGTCTGGGTGTCAGGCACGTTCTTCACGCTGTCGCTGTTCCTGTTCGCCTGTTGCATCCTGGACAATACGCTGCCACTGCGTAGCATATACCGCACTACGACTGGCACGGCGACCGTGTGCTACGCGCTATGTTCCACTTTGTTCACCACTCAAGAGCTCACGCTGGGGAACACCATGTTCGGGCGAATAGCAGCGGCATTGTCGGTTATGAACAGCTTCGCTTATATCACATCTGCCGTTATTGCCTATCAACCTGCCATCCTGTAGGCAAGCGTGACGCTGGGCTTTAGCATGTTCACCCACGTGAACAGACATTCTTGATTCGGGCCTTGTCCACCGAATATGTGCGACGATGAATATGCCACGGTTACTTGGTGGCGAGAGACCAGCTCTCACGAATTCACACCAGTTACCGGTGGTGTTAAGCGTCGTTAGAAGAAACTTAAGTTCGAGACCCTTGTAATGCTTTTGACATATGTGTTTTATGTGTACTCGTTCGCAACTTTCTCTAATATGTTAGTACAACATGTCTCGATTGTGGAGTCGCTTCGTACAAGTGTGCTTTAGTAGATGCAGCACAACTCCAAGTAACTCATCGTTGCGGCTCTGCGCGCATTCATATCAAATTATAACGTGAAATACTTGTCATGATTATGGCATAAATGCTTCAATTTTTTGGCGGCTAGCGTAAGCTTGCTTCTGATGTCATGAACAGGTCGTTATTACCTTAGTTTCTTTTTTCCTCGCACTTCATTCACTCTATCAAAAAGGCAACATGACTTGCACTTCTAACACCCGCATTTTATTGAGTCGCCGAAATTTTCACTAGGGTGATAACTTTTTGTGGCCTTGTTTCCAGAAACTTTGTGAAGAGCGCATTTAAGCATATAGCTTTGTTGCACTTTCAATCTATTGAAACATCGCAAGTAAGCAGTGGTATCAGGGAGAGCGAAACAGTGAAATGATCCGTCAGAACCTTATGACATTTTACTGTATCCGTTCGATCTTGCAGACACAAGCGCATGAGAGGCTTATTTTCTTTTTTGTAAACTACATTTAGAAGATTGTTGTTGTCTGGAAACATCATCAGGGCATAACGCAAGAGCTTGCTTTTAACCCCACTTTGCCGCAGTATACGTAGACTGCTTCACTAATAAGAGTAAATGAAAACTTCAGTAGCAAATAAAATGGATATTGAAGTGGCATTGACAAATTGTTGATCTCTTGGACATTATTCTGGCCAAGTATGAGCTTGGACAAGTTAAAAGGATCTTCTTGCTTGTGTGTATTCGCGCTGCTAACATATTGCAACAAATACCGTGTTCCCAGTGAAAGATTAATGATCGCTGGCTTTAACAGATCCTCTCGATCAGTTATAAGCTGCTAGCTTTCATTATTTTAAAGAGAACTTTGATCCTGTAATTAAAAGAGTAAGCTATATATCTTACGTTTGCGATTCTCCTTTTTTTCATTATTTTCCATTCGCTCGTTTTTTTTTTACATTTAAAAAAAGTTTTTTTTTCTCTTCCATGATGAGTTTTCCATGATGAGAAATACGAAAATACGCATGTGAGTTTTATCAACTCACATGCGTATTGTCGTATTTTTTCTATTTTCGTTGATTTGGAAATGATCAGGCAAGCTTCAATCGTCTGCATAGAAGGCTGTGTAGGAGCAGTCAGCGTTTTTAAGAACGAGAATATTGAGGACCCGTCCGACTTTGCCGCATGTTCCGTGTTTCTACTAAGGCAACCGCGACTCGACTCCCTAAAGTATGCGGCTTGAGTGCTTCGCTTATTATTATTGTCAGGGGGGAAAGTGTTTGTAGATTTCCTTAAATAGAAAAATTTTACAACACATCTGATGCCTCAGTTAACATTTCCTGTTTTGCGGCTACACGGCAAGTCCCCCCCCCCCCAAAAAAAAAAGATCACATCTTGCCACAATGATCTACAACGACGACCTTAGATGTACTTCGGACTGCATGATTACTTGGAAAAATTTTAAATCGATCGTTCTCAAATTGGGTTCAGCGAATCCATTTTCGGTAGTCCGCAAAACCCATCCTCGAAAAAAAAAACGTCCATTCGAAGACTCATAAATTCATAAGACAGCAGCCTCTTTTAAACTATGGAATGCTTCCCGCATAACACTTTTGCATTTACGTGGTTGTAAAGCTTTTGTGTCATTTTCTACGATTAACGCACAGCACACCTACTCTATGCTTGCATATTTGGAGAACAACAGCAGCTATAAAAACGGGCTGAATGCGTCTGCACTGTGCAGAAGTAATATTGCAAGATGGGTAGATGATCGAATTGGCGTGGCACTTTAGTTTGGCTGTTCTTTGTCACTGAGAAGCAAGAAGCACCTATACTGCACCTCCCCCATGTGTCGTCTCAGTGCAAAGGCTCCCTTATTACTTCCCTAAAACATCAATGGCCGAGAATCACTGCTTCAGATGTTGCAAGCGGATACTCCTTAAACATGTTCGAGAGTGTGAAAAATTCCCATTCGAAGATTGTTGTTTCAATGCGTTACAGCGTACATCAAAGACATTTTAAATACATGTGTACTTCTGCTGAGGTGGCCAGGCTCGAGCTGCTTGCGTTCTCAAATAATACTATATAGTGTATCGTGGTGCATTCGCTACAACTGCTGCAACTACAGCTACAGCTTCATTGGACCTTAGATTTGCGGGTGTTTTTTTTGAAGCAAACTTACTGCTTCACGACAATCATCCCGGAGACACATCAACTAATGTTCCTGTACAATGTCGAGAACAGACGATAATTCAAGTGCACACCGAAGCTCGATAAATGAGCAGTGCTATACAGGTAAAATACTGACGAAAAGTTTCTAGTCCTTGAAGCCGGTCATATTCACAAAGTGGAAGCGCACACGTGAGTCATCCATCGATTATCTGCTTGATTAATAAATAAACGCCTGAGGAATTATCAACTGTGTAGACCTTCATATGCGCTGCATCGTCTGTTCGTGGTCTAAGTTACAAAACTTACCATTCACGCATGCCATTAGTGCATCCGTAGATGAGATCTTCCATGTATTATCTTTTCTGTCGCAGTGCGCCCTCTATGTTTATAATCAGTACTTGTGTTGTCCAGTTCTGCTCTGTTCACCATGTTTGCACTCTTTACATCCATTTGTAGTTTATACTTATTGAAACCAGCTAGCTCACCCTTCGCTCATTTTAAACGGCATTTATGCCTACCTGTCTAGATCACTAGAGCGATTGAACAAAGAAAACATTAAACAAATAGTATCTAATTAAATGCATATTATTTAGTAAGCAAGATCATCAGTTTTTTTTTTTCGTCAGCAGTACCTTTGTGTTGCTTTCCTTCGTCCATGGCTCAAGCGTTTGCTATACTCACTCAATATTTTATATCAGCAGATATCCCAGATGCAAACTATTTGAAAAGTATGAGAAAAACTGGTTTCTTTTAACGGCACTGTTCCTCAGTCAAGCAAAGCCATGGGCGTATATAGCCATGGCTTCAGTGGACCCAGGACAACGCAGACGCATGACAAGAATATATTCCGGAGGGTTCGAATCCCCCGGAAAAGTATCAATTTTGTTTTAATATATGTATACACGCACATGTTCAAACGCAAGCATGAACACTTATTGTTGACCCCCCACCCCCACCCCACACCCTCCCCATGGAAAAATTTAGTGGCGCTGTCTCTGACCTAGACATCCAGCTACCAATATCAATAGGCGCTTATATTATACTTCATAAATGCCTAAAGCACATAGAAAAGAAAATATGACTTATAATTATGAGTAACAATGTGGCGAGCGAGAATTACATTAATGTTACTTGAATACACTTATCTGAATTTCCATTTCTAAAGTCCTGGGCTGGCCTACGCAGGCTATGCGAAGCCCAGACCATCTGAGTGATTGCTCACAAATATGCCTCGTGTATCGGCAAGATCAATGTGGGTAGAATACATATATCCGCGCCTTCTGCCTCCCTCATAAAACGATCCCCTGCGAAAGATTGGCGGGACTAGCTTGTCTTAGCATATTAGCGACTTGCTGCAGCGGCCTATATAGTTTCGAGAAACTTGTGCCAGCAAGCTCGGACGGTAGCTCAAGCAAAAGTTGATGTTCAGCGCTACTGCTATAAGGCAGGTGTCACGTGTTCTCCAGTGATGAACTTTCCGCTTCGTCAAACTTCTCGTCAATCCCACCAGACAAAAGAAAATTTCTTTCGCTATATCCCCTGACCTCGTTTTGTCTATCGATTTATAATTTTTCTAGCTCCCAGTGTTCTTTTGGTGGCCGCCCAATGCTCTTTTCCTTTCATCAGGTTATTTTTTTTCTTTCCTTCAACATCCAATATTGGTTGCGTCCATCAGTATGATACTTTGAGCTCTTAATCAATCATCCGTACTGACCTCGTGTCATAGACTCTGTGAACAAAGGCAGCAGCTGTAGTTTGGAGTCAAATTAAATACATCTATATTACCTACTCTTACTTCTTTTTCTTTATATTTCAGAGCCTTATTTCTGAACAAGCTTGGTTTCTTTCGCTCCATTTTTGATAAATGATTGCTTTCTTTAATCTAATTTGGTAGATTAAACAGTAGCGGCAGGAAAGTCCACTTATGGCCTGGTATATGTCCTATTGTTCAGTTTTATGGCACTCTTATCGTACACCATGCACAGCTGGATGATAATGTCGGTAACACGAGCGCAGCGCCACCTTGATCACAGACGAAACACTGAAAGCTATACATTGTCCCCATGTCATTATCTTATCGTAGCGACTGCTCTAATATACCATGTCATTTTAAACTACAGTCAAGTGCTGGGTCGGAAACGAACCAGTGGGCTTTCGCGTAGGAATGCATTAGAACGCTGAAGGCTGAAATAAAGAAGCCTGAATCTGAATGATCACAACAATAAAATGTGCGATAGGAAATTCAAAAAATAAATGAATGAAGTAGAACAAGCTGTTTTTATTTTTATCACTTCGCTTTGTTCGCTCAAACTTGGTCTCAGTATGAACGTTGAATGTGCACAAGAACCGGCCTAATCACTTTTATTCATTTTTTTTCTGTCATGGCTCATCATGGCTCACTATCGTCCGTAACATGGCTCATACCCAGTACAGGTTAATAGCCGGGTATCGGGTGGATTGTTACATTATTCGCTGTCATGTGTCATTAGCAGATGCGACAGTTAATATACTGCAAAGTGCACTTGGCAACGACCTCTCTCGCACGTCATCTTCTCTGCCTGCACTACAAGAGCGTAGATGTCATGCCGAATCTTGGTGTCTCAGAGTGGGTCTGCCCCATGAAAGGAAAGCATTCAAAGCGACGTTAATGGAAGACAGCGAGGTTCCCAAGCGTAAGGCACAACAAGCAGCGGCAACAACTTTTCCGGACCCCGGCCCGACGACCGCTGGCTTTAGCCGCGCCCATGACGTCACCGCTACCCTATGACCGTCAACGTGGAATACGTGAGCACGCCCATGGGGATGATCAACGTCCTCCAGGTGGTGTGCGGCGTGCCGGCCGTCGTGCTTCTCCTCGGCGCGCACGAGCTGTCCTCCATCGCGGGCCGCGCTGACGTGCTGCTGATGGTGGTCGTGGCCAGCGCCTGCCTTCTCACCTCCGTCGCCGCTCTCGTCGCCTGCCTGACGGGCTCTCCCGATCTGCCCTACTGCTTCCTCATGAAGTTCCACTCGTCCGTCGCCATGGCCGCCTACGTGCCCAGCAGTGCCAACTACATGTGCCACGAGTCCCGACTGGAGCCGTACTCGATGCGCGCATTCGCGGGCGTCGCCTGCATACTCACGGGACTCATGTTCCTCGCGCACGCGGTCGTCGTTCACCAGCCCATCAGCGGGAACGTGTGAGCTTCGTGAATGGGCCGGATTTTATTGCTGAATTATTAGTTCCTCTTTTGTGTAGCTGTATAAAGCTTAATGTGCCTATAAGAGTGCACGTGTTTACATTTTGCCACATTGGAAGCAAGCAGTCAGTACAAAGCAGCTTCCATTGTAGAGAGCTAAAATAGGAAAGCTTTTTAGTCAGAAGTATTAGATATTGAAAAGTTGACTTGCCTCACAGTAAGTACACTGACAGAATTTCAGTGTGATTATTTTATAACATACGAATTGTTAGTCTTGCAACGTACTAACTACTCCATACTGCAGATCTTTCCGGGGTTAACTTAAAGTGAGAATTTTCCGTAGCACAACTTGCTGTGTTATTCAATATTTGTGGGCTCAGTAGACAGCTGCTACATCCATAAAATACTAATACATTGTATTGATTGATTGATATGTGAGATCTAACGTCCCAAAACCAACATATGATTGTGAGAGACGCCGTAGCGGAGAGCTCCGGAAATTTCGACCACCTGGGGTTCTTTAACTTGCACCCGAATCTGAGCACACGGGCCTACAGAATTTCCGCCTCCATCGGAAACGCAGCCGCCGCAGCCGAGATTTGATTCCGCGACCTGCTGCCCAGCAGCCGAGTACCTTGACCACTGACCACTGCGACGGGACATATACTGATACATGGGAGGTATATAAAGTTAGAATAGGAAGAAGGTACTACATCGAATAAATGTGTAAGGGCGTTCGGTCTCGTTATGTATCAATACAAAACATACAAATGGCTCTGAGTTGACATTCGTGAGAACAGTTCGTCTGCGTATCTTGAAGCAGGGCCACAACGCTCGTCATTCACATGGGCCATTTTGTGGGAGATGAGGTCGGTGTGTCGAAATCGAAATATGATGAAGGGGTCGTCCACGGAGTTGTAGGCCGTGGAATGGCGCCAGAACATCACACGATGACAGTAATCAAGGCCTGAAACTAGCTACTGCGAGAGAACTTGAAACCTCGTAAACAGCAACCACGCCTTATGCATGCAGCTCCTGTACTATTCGAAACATTGGTTAGTGTAAACCGCCCGCATGCAACATCTCTGAAACCACAGTCGGGGCTGCAAGACGCAGATTGTGCCAATGTTTTTTTTTCAGTGTTTTGTTAGCTATGTTTTCAGATTTTGTGTGAACCTATGGTCGCGAGCTTCATTCGTATAGGTCGCCAGTTATTTATCATCTGTTTGTACTCCCATGACAATGTAAAATTGTGGTTTTATCCAATAGATTGCATAAATACAAAGCGCGGCAAGTTTTCAATAACTGGGGTTCAGCTTAGCACAGCGATGCACGAACCCGTCGCCGTTCACTGGGCAAGCTATTTCTGAATTTCTCTGTGTTTATGAGTTGGAGGCCTTTTTTGTAGCTATCTTTTTCTTTCCGCCTTTCTTTCTTTGTCTATATTTCCCTGTTTTATTTTCCTTTCGTCTTTCGCGTCTCTGTTTACTTCTATTCGTTTCTTTCTTCATTTTTCTGCCTATATCCTAATATTTTCATATTTCTTTCCCTTTCTTTCGTATCTCTGTGTTACTCTCTCGGTAAACCTCACTTGCTTCCCCCTTCTATCTTTATCTCTCTCTCTCTCTCGTTCTCTGTAAAAAAATTTAATTTTTTGTTTTTTTTACCATCTCTCTTGTTCTCCTTTTCTTTTTATTCTCTCTTCCTCGTTGTATCGATGTTCGCTTTACTCTCCCCCTCACCTCTGTTTTGTAACCTCTTGCTGTACGATACTGTACTAGGCTATGCTATGTCAGTGGGCCTGGGCAGCCGTGAGGTACGGTACGAAGAACTTTACTTAAAAATCTAGAAGAGTGCCGCCCCTTAGGGCGATACAACAGGCTGCTGCCACGTGGGTACAGTTATATCTAACCTAAGCGGGTGGTACAATCGAATAAAAAAGCCCGGATAGCGGAGAAATCAAGACGCTTGCCTTCAGATAATAGGTACGTGAGTTAAAATCTAGCTGCCTCATGGGAATTACTTTTCCAAAATTTTCTGTTTTTTTTCATACGAAGAAGGTGACGAAAAAAATGTGAACGATGGAGAGAGCACATGACAGTTCATAATGATGATGATTTTGGTGATGATTACAATTTTTGACATGCTGGAACGGCTTCCCTGTAAAACGACTGAAAAAGCGCGTAATGTGAAACAGCAACACTTAAAAACTGAGTATGACAAAATGACGAGGTGCTCAAACAATGCCCATACGCGAATAGAGTTTAGGACCTGTGCAGCATCAATCTCATCTAAAGTCAGTAAGTCAGTAAAAGAATATTTTTTTATTTTAACATACTGCTGGCTTTTCACGGCCCATGCAGGAGGAACTTTATTTAGTTCACAATAGGCGCGAGTGCGAAAAACATTTTTGAACGTCTTCTTTCCATTGTCCGTGGTTCGTTTATTCTTTTTAATTTCATACTACGACAATTAATTGAGAATTGAATTGAAAAGTTCATAATGATTAAAAATATTTTTATGCCTAGCTTGCATTGTACCTAATATCTGCACCTTTGATGAACTTTCATCAAGTTATTTAAAGAATGTTAAGGGCAGCTGCCCTCACTGTAACAGTGCTGCAAGAAAATAGATTGACATCGACTAAAAGTCGATCTTATAACTATGGTAAGTGAGCAAATTTATGCGCACTCTCTTCAAGCTCTTTTTGTCACAATTATGAAGAACGCTCAGAAACATTGGTTGTCAATGTTAGCATTGGTGTGTTACCCTTCAAAAGGGGAGGGGGGGCAGCGAAGGTTCTTCGCAGATGCTCCCTTTCTATTACGACGAGAAAAATTGCGCCGAACGAAATGGGACACCAGAAGAATGCACACAACACAGGCGCTAACTTCCAACTTCCTGTGTCGATCGTGTGTATTCTTCTTGTGTCCCCGTTCATTTAGCGCTATTTTTCTCGTGATCACTACGTACCAAGTCAAAATTTTAACAGTTCTCCTATTAAATCAATATACGGGGCTCACTTTGAGTCCTCTCCCTGAAGTTCAAACGCAGTCTCCCTGTTATGCCAATGTATAGGGTTGACTTTGCACCCTATCCTTTAGGTGACAAAAGGACGCTGCCACCCCCACCCCCTCTGTATACGCCAATGAATGTTGCAGCAAACATTAGTTCCTCTCATTTTTTTTTTCTTTGAGAAACCAAGGCATGCGAAACAAGGCATACGAAATTAGGGGAATGCACTTCTATGCATCTGACCCACTCTGTCTGAAAGATGTATAAGTCGCAGGAACGGTTTATCAATGTCAAGCTGTTCTCGCAGAGGAAAGGCTCTGTGGAGTGCGCGGTAATTTGTGCCAGTGGGTACGCATTAAACATTACTCTGGTTGCACGCTGACTTTTGCAATCAGCACAACGGTGAAAGCGCACGATGAAAGGGACGTGCGAAAAAATTCTGGCGTTGGTATGTATGCGAGTATCTTGCATAGATTTCTTGCACATGCGTGGTGAAAGCAAACTCAATACATCCAACAGCTCGTTCGGTAAAACGACGAGCCCCGCTGCACTAGATAAAAATGCTTCGTAAAAGAATATAGATTACTTTAATAGCGCTCTCCTCGTATGCGGATATACATTTTTCGCGGCCTGTCTTTCAATATGCTTGAATATTTTTCTCAGTTCCTCGCTTTAGAGTACTGTCAAGTATTCCAATACATGTTGCATTCGGCTTTCAACCTCGACATTTCGGATGAATTATTTGGTCAACCGATATAGCTGAGAATGACCCAGTTGATATTCTATTACAATAAAACTTTAACTGCAAAAAAAGACAAAGAAGAGAGATGACTGAATTAATTCGAACATGCCCATATTATACTGGTTGTTTTTTTCTGCGCCTAGAATTAATTAGTTGCCAGACTATTGCAGTGTTAACATACATCCTACTAGAAACCTTCAATATTTGCATTGCGGCACCACTTTGGGAAACTTGAGTAGGGAACTTTTGTCGGGGCTCATGTGATTGTAACTACAACGCACACTTGGCCACGGGGCGAAAAGAATGACCCTTCCGAGAAATCTGAGCCAAATATGAATTTTTCCAAGACAGTGAGAAACCTAAGGTATCGCAATGTTGCAGCAATAATTACTAACGCGTCTTTTTTTTTCTCTTCTAACAAATGACGTCAATTCAAGAAGCGTTGTAGCGTGAGATGCTGCTTAGGTGACCGTGGATGTAAACGATTCACCTTGTTCGTTCTCCTGCGCTCCCTTTGCGATTTTGGTAGGGTTTTGATAGAGGCCGAGACAACCAGTATAAGGGACATTGACATGACACCATTATGCGTCATCTTGTCGTAAATTACGAAGCTTATCTGCTGTGGAGATAAGCATATCAAGATAAGAAAGCGCGCATTTCACTGTGCTGGCTGTGCAACAACATATCGGCCCCAATGATGCCAGCGCGTACAACCTATTGCCAGAACGAAAACATCTGAGATCAAGAGGTGTTTCACGTCTTCTGCCACAGAAGAGAAGCCCATGGGCCGTGACAGCGTGCAGAATTTCACATTGGTGGTTCATGATGAAGAAAAATAACCGTATAAAACACGCGGGTTTATCTCGAGAGCATATCGCTTCGTGCTGCCTCTTTATAGGTCCCGTGTGTCTGATCATGAGTGTCGGGATGGAAGTGCACTCAAACTTTTCACCATTTTTCGTTTTATTAATGACATTGACAATGTACATGGCGACACATGGTAACACAGGCGAAAAAATGAACAGCACAGGTACTAAATAACGCACTATTTTACAAAAAAAAAATACTGTACAAGGGTTTCCCGGCAACCACCACGGCCACTTTTAAACAAGTAGCAGGTTTGTCGTCTTTTTTTTTTTAGTCAACAGATGTAGCGGCGTGGCAAGTCGAGGCGGCGCCTGGTCACCCCATATTAGTTTTCATTTTTCCACGTTTTCATACTTTGGTCCATCTGCAAGCAACAGTCCATCATCTGTTAATAATGGTTCTTTGTTGCACTTTGTCCGCTTTTATACAACTGTACACATAAACACTTGTATACATTTGGCTGTACAAGTTGACAACCAACCGAATAGAAACAGGAAAATTGGCCAGGACTAGCACAGAAAACATTTATTGTTGTATTTAACTGTAGCGTACAACTGCGTCATAAATCGAGATAAATTAATACGGATAAAATTTCACCCATTCTGTCAGTGACATTCCATCCCCCCCTCACCGCCTGGACTCGGACTTGCGCTGTCTAACACTCCTAAAGATGACATGTACCGAAATACTGAAACGAATGGACGGGGAAATGCCTTCCCTCGTAGTTCAATCGATAGAGCATAGTATGCGCAATCCGAAGGTTATTCTTTTATATCTTGCTAAAAGAACGGGGTATTTCGGTTCGCTAGCTTCAATTTCAGTCTATGTCAAACTTGGTACGCAACAGTTGAATACCACAAATAACGTCATCTATGTTTTCCTGGTCTGTCTGTTCAATTCATTTGGTCGTATCTAACATGTAAACAAGCCCCTCGAAAAAAAAAAGAAACCCTTATTTTATTCAGCATATAATGAGAAGTATTCAACACTTAAATCAATAAGAAATGAATGCACTTTTCATAAACTTTTTAAACTAACCAGGCTATTTCACACTTTAAAAAAGAAAGTCTCGTTTGATTTTATAATACGCCAACATTGAAATTTTGTCACATTTATGGCGAATTGTGACTCTGCCAGGCAGCAGCAGGTGAAACAAAAGATACATTTTCCAACTTAACCAGACTGTTTAAATGCTGTCATATTATCAAGTCCAGACTATCATTGGCTGAACAAACAAGCCCAGGCGATTACTCAACTATAATTCCGTAAATCACTTTGGTGCAGCTCTCTTGAAATGATATCGGGTAAAAAGCGATGGTGAAAAATATTTTTACGTCATCAGCTTTCAACACTCAGAAGCAAAATTTAGCTTCGAATGATTTGGTTTTCGTGCTGTTGATTGTTCCACGTTGTATTTAAGTGTCGACAACTTTTTGAGGGGACTAACTGCAAAAGATAGCTAGGAAGCCAAGAGTGAAAATTCCAATCAGAGTTCTCGAGTCAGGAGCAAAACAGCATCGTGTTGCTTCGAGTCTGTAATGCAACTTGCTTCATAGTCTTTTGAAACTCGTACGTTTTCATACATTATGATTGCAACTATGTTTATCAGTTGCGTTTCCGGGTTTAAATTTATCGTTATTCATCTAAGACATCTGTTTCTGATCTTCAATGTCTAAAATTGACACTTTATTTGGTTAGCTTGGTTCTGTGAACCAAAAACGGCTCACAATGCAGTGTTCTCTGCAGCGCAAAATTTTCGGGCAGAGCACTACGTAACCCTATCTACACCGCTCTGCTAAATATGTACTAATGTGTGAACATAGCTACGATAGTCAAAAAAACTATAATTCGATTTCATGCACCAAGATAATGCCACTCTGCACAACTGGTGACATTTAAATGCTGGCACAGTTACAAACTAATGTTATCAGAAAACTCATCAAGAAAGGCGCGTTCACCGTTTGTTAATCGTTCGAAAAGGCTGACAGAAAGTGATAAATTTAAGTGTAAGAAAGATGCAATTCTTTACGCTCCACGTGTGAGCACTGTCGTAGAGGATAGCAGCTCTAACTGAAAATATGTCAAAAAGAAAAAAAGCAGAATCGCGATATAACATCGGTAGAAAAAGTAAATAGTTTCGTGAAGAACTTCGTTCTGCCCTTTCTAATCCGAAAAAATTGAGATTAGGTGGGCTTTGTTTCATACGACTCACTGATTAAATGGCGCTTGGAGGCTCTACTTCTATTGCTCCGACATAGTACGCTGAGTAAACAGCGCCTTTCACAACCATGCTTCCAAATTTGCCGCGAAGAATAGAAGGGGAACGTCATACAGCTTTTAGCTTAACATGAATGTTAAAAAAACACTGATCATTTATCACACTACCATGAAAACACTGGCATCGAATGAAACGTTATTCAAGTTAACGGTTACATGGCAGTACGACTTGGCATTATCATACTATAACGTTTGAATTTTCACTCTAAAATACCGTAACACTCAAATAACATTCAACTATAGAGCCAAATTATTACTTGTTATTCATCATGCATCGTGTCATAAAACTGTGAAATCTCAGGGGTACACGCGTTCTCTGTTTTTTTTTTTTTGTCGGATAAAAATGAAAATGAAACGAGAGAGCGCCTGAAGGGTGACTGCTCCAAATGAATATTAGTAAGGAGCTCTCTCGGTTCAACTTCAAGTCAGTTTGTAATGTGAAAAAGATCCGCGCTTTATGATTGCTTCTTGTTGAAGCATGTGAACTGCGTTTACAGGCAGGTGATGAACCGCACTCGCAAGCACGTGATGCCCGTCCCTGTAAACTAACCCGTGCCCGACTACTGCTATAGAGATACCTACCAGTTCCAGGGGATGTTGTATCGCGCCGCAACTGCCTTGAGATTTTGCGGGCCACCAACTATGGAAGCTGCTCGGCTCATGAGCGCATTGTACTTCTGCAGAGCGAGCCTGTTGGCTTCCGCGAACGAAGTTCCAGAGTAATACGACCCGGACCCGGTGTCGGGGTATCGGCTAAACGCCTGCTGATGCGGCCCGGCGTACTGCTGCTGCTGCGGCTGTTGTCCGGACTTATACGACTGAGCCGCCACACTGGTGACTTGGTAGGACGGTCCCGCCGCTCCCTGGTACGACCCGTACGCCTTGCCATCTCCACCGGCAGGCCCGTCCGAGGCCACGATGATGGTCTGCTCCTCTCCTCCCCCTCTTGCGCTTCCTCCGTAGCTTCCGTATGCTTTCGCCGCGGCGGCTGCCTTGAAGGCTGCTGCGTTGACACCGTACGTAGGCTGGGCGCCTGGATAAACGGCCGCCACCTGGTACGCGGGTTTGTCGTATCCACCACCGGCCGACCCGGCCGCTCCTCCGTAACTTGGTCCAGCCGAACTGCCGTAACTAGGTCCCCCAGCAGCTGAGTATCCCCGGCCTACTAGGGCAGCGTAGCTGGCTCCACCTTGGCCACCACCACCGTAGCTCGGTCCGCCGGCGTAGCCAGGGGCAGCAGCGTACGCAGTGTGGCCACCCGCTCCATATCCCCCTTTGCCGTGGCCCCCGTCGGTCACCTCGTACGACGCCTGTTGCCCGTTGATGGCATTGCCCGAAGCTCCCGTTTCACCACTGTACGACTTGGCCGGCGTCGCCTCGACGCTGTACGTGTCCTGGACTGCGTACGGCGTGTAGCTCTTCTGCGCGACGGCCGTGGCACCGCCGTGCGCGCCGGGATGGGCCGTCACATAGACGTGCTCTTGGCCGTCACCTCCTTGAGCGACGACCTGTAGAGACATGCGTCAGCAGAGAGACTGTGGTCATACAAGTCTTATACTGCCGTGAGCTAGCTCTAACTTATGACAATGCAGCAATGTAGTCATTCCGTAAATTGATAAGACAGATGCTTGGGCTAGTTGGTAATTGGGAATCAACATATTTGCACAGCGCAAGACTACGAGTAGTTTCGACGCAATAGTATATCGGTTTTCTGGCACTACCCGTTAGCGTTATTGTATGCCCAAGCAGATAACTACTGAGGTAATTGTCACTGGGAACAAAGAGCACAAGCATTATTTTTCATGATAAAAACAAACAACATAATGTTGCCACCGAGCCATGACGTGGACGAAGGCAGCAGGCAGCTTGTTCAAAACTAAACTACTTACCTGGGCAAACATCTGCTAAGCAAAATGAAACGGCCAGGTACTGTTCGCGTCAAATAAAACCCTAACGGCTGCAAGCCTTCGCGATCGAATAGTGCGCACCGTTTAGTTATCATTATTGACAGGCGCGCACACCCCGTTCGGCAGATCTGCGCATATATGCATGCCTGTCCATGGTATAAGTGGACGGCGTGCACTACATCATCGCTAAGGCTTGCCGATGTTCGGGTTTTGTTCGACGCGGATAGTACAAGCAATTCACGCTATACACTGACAGCAGCGAACTGGGCGTTTGAAATGTGATCACCGACAGAACGCATCGTTGTTGATAGAGTAAAACCAACGAAACCTTCAGTATTATGACCGATGCTCTTGCAACCTCTCGAATGAACTTGATTAATTATGATGCATGCGCGACCTTAATGAAATAAGCTTCATGAACCCTGAACCTTCTCGAACACTGTGGCGTGGTCTGTTGGTCTGTACACTAAACACTGTGGCGCGGTCTGTGCCGAACGTTGCTACAGCCCTCTCAGGTGAAACATGAACAGACCGTGTGTCTGTTTCGTGGCGTCTTTTTAGAGTTTAGTGCAATTTTTTTTCCTGCATAGAATGATACAAACAGCTTCTGAAGATGTCTTGATCAAAATAAAGCCCTGTGGCAATATTCCCGCTCCTTTCTTTCTTTTCCCTTCTACCCAAGCACACACTAAAACAAAACCACAAGTCGTAACACGAAGTGTTATGTCAGTTGACAGTAATTTTAGATGAGGCATTCTTGTTCTCGCAAATTAGTATGAGAACTTTAAATCAATATCGAAATACTGCATATTTTCAAAGGGCCCCTGAACCATTCCTAGTTCAGAGAGAAAAAAGTGGGTGATTTCTGACCTTCATTACTCTTTCTACGAATGCCATCTCCTCCTCGCCACTTATTTCTTCTGGAAATTGGCATGAAGCGTCTGCATTACGCGTTGCGCGTAATGCAGACGCGAGAGTGAAGTTAGTCGACCACGTGCAGTAAACTGCGAGACAAGAAAGCATGCATGGGCGTGAGACTGCATGGGATACAGGTTAGTAGACTATTCACACCGGATGTTACTTTTCTATTGCCCAATGGAGAACTCATAATTTCACGTGAACAGACTTTTGACGTCACGAATTTTGCCAGAAAGACAGAAAATGCTAGAAAAAAATAATGTGCTCGTTGTAAGTATTTTCAGAGATTTTTTTTTTTAGGGGCGTCTTAAAGGGCCCCCAAACTCCCGGGAGTTAAAAGGCGGGATAGATTCTTTATCGGCTTCACTACCTTTCCCACGAGCACTGTCTGCTCCTCACCACTTGATTCTTCAAGAAACTCGTGAGATGTCAGCACTAAGCATTCAGTCAGTCAGGGTTTCATGATTTCTGAGTATACATGCTGCTATCTCCACTTGCACACTCGCTTAACACCGAAAACGAAGCAAAATCAGTTGATCGCACACGATAGCCATGCGCGAGACAAAGCAGAACGGGCATCCAACTGCACGACAAAGCAGTGTATGAAAAAATTCACCACAGATACCCCTGCTATATCAATTAATCGAGAACGTATTTTATTGTTACGACATGTGAACAAACTTCTGGTGTCTCGTATTTTGTCGCAAAGACGGGCAACGCCGGGAGAGCACCCGGTTTTCGTTTTTTTTTTTTTTTTTTCAAAGGTGGTTTAGGGTCCCATAAAATGCCACTCAACACCCCACGTTTAAAGAAGAGGGGGTAGTTTTCTGCTTTCCTTCATACCCACAATGCGTCCTCCTCCCCTTTTAGTTCTTTAATGCGCGTGAACAATATCAGCACTAAGCGCTAGAGCCTACCAGGATTTCGCCGCGCTTCTCGGCTACACGCTGTTATCGCCGCTTGCACAGTTGTACACTCAAAAAACGAAGTTCGATCGGTTGATTGTGCACAATATTCATGCGGGACAAAGAAGAACGGATGGGCGGCTGCACGGCAAAGCAGTGCAGGAGACAAATCACAAGTGATATTTCACGTACATCAACGAATCGACAGCATGTACGCAATAGACGTGACGGGAACTGCTGTCTACGTCACAGTAGTGCGCCAAGAAGGACCAGAAATGTCAAGAAAGAATATTGCGCTCTTTTTTTTGTATTTTGGGTACCTTGTGAGCAGCCCCTTAAACGGCATAGACAGGAGCGCACCTGGTAAGCGTGTCCTCCGTGCGCGTAAGCGGCTCCTGGATATCCTTTTCCGTCACCGACAGCGCCGTTCTGGTAGGCGGCCGACGGAGCCTGGGCGACCTGGTAGCTTTGCTGGTAGTGGGCACCGCCCGCCGACTGACCGGCGTATGCAACGTACGACTTGGTATCCTCCTGGGAGGCTGTGGCTGGAACGGCACTCACGGGAACGGCATAAGACTGGCCGTGGTACTGGTACGTCTTGGCAGTGCTCGGTACGCCAACCTGAAAACAGGAATATTGTATGGTTCGTCTGGTCAACTGCGAATATCTCATCTCATAAGAAAGAACACCAAACATGCACGTTTTCTTTAGGTTGGAAAACAGAATTCGAAAAATAACGGGGGAAGGGGATGGGAGGCTAAACAAGTGTCAACTATAGCTACATTTTGATGGGTGCGAAATTCTAAAACACCCACTTGTGATTTACGCGCGCGTTAACGAAACCCTGGGGGTCAGAAATGCATCCTTCATTCCAACCACGACTCGTAGTCGTAAATTAGTGTCGTTGTTTTGCGGTGAACATCAAGAACTGTTTCAAAGGCATCCTGCAAAAACAGCTTTTGAGCATTTTTATATGACGCTGCAGATCGTTATTTTGAGGTTTCTGAGAACTCTTGAGCCAGACACTATAGCACGGCACGCAGCCTGGCATTCGCAATAAATTCTCAAAGTAAGCTGGATATCGCCCCCTCTTGTCTTGACAAGGAATGTCAAGCTAAAATGAAGGCGCCATAAGCCCAGAGACTAAGACCATTGACTGATTTGAGAATCGTGAGCCACGTACAGTTAGCGGGACATTTGTGCGAGGCCGCCACGTGCCTGCACGTACACTCGCAGTCCACTTGAAATAAGTCGCGTGTTCCTTATGGAAAACAAATTTCAACAAAAGGCACACACGTTACCGAGCCTTTTCCCTTCAGGTCACGTCGTGCATGCTTAGCAAGTTCGAAAATACTTCACGTGCACAATTGCACGTGCTCTAAAGCATGCTACTAATTACACAGAATGCCGCCGTATGCGAAAGCTTCACTGACACAAGCAATCTTGAACTCAATACGCACTCGAGACAGAATATCGCCATCGCGTCCATTTCTTTAAAGTCGTCCTACTCTTTAAGGTTTGATTGATTTGTGGGGTTTAACGCCCCAAAACCACCATATGATTATGAGAGACGCTGTAGTGGAGGGCTCCGGAAATTATGACCACCTGGGGTTCTTTAACGTGTACCCAAATCTGAGCACACGGGCCTACAACATTTCCGCCTCCATCGTCTTTAAGGTTCCCTTAATACATTTACGCATGTCATTTTCATTTTCTTTTTTGCTGTCGTTGCCCAATTTAGTAATCATACCTGGTAATACATCCATCGAGTTACTAATGAATGCATTAAGGCATCACTGGTGACATTGCATCGATGTCTAGTGAGGATTACCCACGTCCAACTAACCTTGCAGGTTCAATTTCCTTGCGACCAATTTGTATGCGCCGTCCTTGTTTTCATTATTATTCCGTTATATTGCTCTAGCCCCCGAATGCATACTGCTAGAATGGCGTTCGAAGTTTGGCCAATACTACTAATAGAAAAGAAACGAACCTGGATCTGCTGGCTGACGCTGTAGCTTTTGGTGTCCGACAGCGCATTCTGGTAGTGGGCTGGAGAGTAGGCGGGGCTACCCCTCGACCCGCGCCCGGAGTAGCCACCCACGATGCTCTGCAGCTGCCTGCTTCCGTGCACGTGGTCCTCGGGGCATGGCTGCTCGCGGCCGTACACGACGGGCCCCGTGGTGACGCGTCCTCCGGAGAAGTGGATGGGCACTTGGGCCGCGTACGTGGGCTGGCCCGTGCTCTCGTCGGGGTTCACCACGCGGATGGAGAGCAGAATGCCCTTGGCCACCTTGGGAGAGGCCAGGGAAAGGTCGGACTGCTGCCCTTCGCCGGAAAGCGAAGCGTACGACAGCCGGGAGCCCTTGCTTCCTGCGTAGGGGCGACGGGAGAATTACACAGAATCTTACGAAACTGCCTGTCTTCGAGGTTACTTCACACAGTATCAGCAAAAGCCAAAACAAAAGAATTGTGTACCTCTGTATTCATGAGCTGCCACTTGAGGATGCACGATCTATCGATATGATATTTTCTAAATATTGCCTTGAAAGTTCCTCTTTCTTCCCACAGGGTGTCTTGAGGCAAAGCTGAACCAGACATGTTCTTTGCCCGCAACTGTGTACACAGTTTTTACTAGTTGTTCACGTTGTGTGCGTATACCCTGTGTATGCATGGGCGGGCACACTTGACCCCTCGTCTGGGATGGCACGCCACGCCTGTGATTGGACTATCTTGACTTGCACTCAGTCGTTAATCTATCTTTGTTTGACACTGAAGAATAGCAATTCATTATTTCTTGTTAGCATAAAAACTTCCTTAGCAAGGTGCAAAATAAATGCTATAGACAAAATTAGTTCTTTCCACTTTTTGTTTAAGAAATTTGTTAAAGGAAAATTATGAACTGCCAGCCAGCCCAAACATACACAATGCTAAGTAACAAGCGGATTTATTGCCATAAAGTTTAGTTCTTTCGTTCTTTGCGCGTTTTATTATGGGTGTTGATAATTCGTCGTCACAGTAGAGTTTAAAACATGGATGTCTTCATATGCACTAATGCTGCTTTTTTTTTTTAAATTGACTTGTCTTTTTTTGAAACATTCGGCACATTCTACGTACCTTGAAAATCGACGTTAAGCGAAGCATGCGGAGGGGTGGTGACCATGTTGTAGTTCATTTTTCAGCAGCAAGTCATAAAATTACGCTTAAAATATTGTCACGTGACTGTATAAATTTTTAAATGTTGCACGCACAGACATATCTTGAAGAATTGCTAATGTTTATATAACCATTTTGCACTTGCGAAACGAATTCAACACAAACATGAGTATTAGCAACACCAGGAGTGATAAGCTGATGTGAAGCACTGGTGCATGCGAGGGGGGTAGCCATGGACCCATACATATACATAAAGCAACCCCAGAGCATGGCGCCCGACTACAGTTGACGGGACGGCTGTGTCAAGAGAGTACATATATGGGCTTTATAAAATCAGGTAATCAGCACTGCAACTGACGTTTCACGAAGATTAGCGTCAATTTCAAAAGCAGTTCCGAGGCCTGGTATGGCTTTCTGGTAGAATGCTTGATTGCCACGCATTATGCTTCGGTTTGATTTCTGCTGTGACCATGACATTAATTCTTTGCAATTGTTGGGTCAACGCCGCCGTTGTCGGGTTTTTCTTAACGCTCATGCGTTAAAATTGCGCATGTGTGTTCTCGTCGTTCCCGGTTAGATGCTAAGTTTATATCACATGTGGACCATACCCGTATACCAGTGGCACATACCCGCCCGCGGATATATGACCACTGTTTGGAGGGAAGTGTTTGACGACGTATGCGATGAAATTGTGACGTTATTCATATGTTGACCAGCGCTTCAAATTCTTCATACCATCTTACAACCCCCCTTATACTAATTTTGGTCCATGCCAGTTAAGGGGTTTATCCCGAGAGCACCCAGACGTTAGTGGTTAGATAGATACACAGATAGATGTCAAAAGTGCTTACAGTACGCTAAGAAATGCTTCGTATTAATTGGTTTAAGAGCTGTATAAGGCCTCACTACATAATTCATGGCTAGCGGGGTTACACACTATAAATTTTTCTACTCCTGGTGAGATGTTGTGGTTCCAGCAAGAATGTTGCCAATGCTTCTGTAGTATACTGTCAGAGCGATTTCGCTTCTTAGCATTATTCTTATCAATCAAGCTCCCTAAAACTAAAAACGCAGTTTGAAAACAGGACTTTAGAAGACACGCAACTGGTATTCTGTGCCTATAATTAGTTAATCACCGAGAGATGTTTATTCGAGACAAATTTATGAATGTGAAAGACCTAAGTAGCACTGTTGACTCTGTCCTAAGTTTTTTTTTTTTTCGTTTGCTAATATTTCTCTCATTGCATAGTTTCATGAAGGCTACTACCTAAGAAATGTTCTCTTTAGTAGCTTTAAATGTGCGTGCTAGCATCATCTTTTTTACGCATTTTTTTAATGTTTAGTCAGTCGAAATGAATATAGAAAATGAAGATATTGCACACTAAGTGAAGTTGAAGACATGTACATCAACACGACTCCAACAGCCGCATGCATCTAGATGTGTGCTCTCTTTGAAACAAAAACAGTCAAATGACACCTTTGCTGTGCTTCGCAATATGTTCGAGTCAGCAGAGTTCTAGAGGAAAAGACGTGTGCGCTTCATGCTTGCGAAATTATTGCCCCCTTTTTCTTTCAAGTTAACTGTAGCTAAAGAATAGGTGAGACTAACTCACAAGCTTCATCGTTGATACGCATATATTAACTCTGAACTTGTGGTTGCATTGGCCTTTTTTCCATTCTGTATTCATTTCAATCAAGTTCCTTTAGCTAACGTCTTGCGTGCGTTATGGCACACGTGTTTTTCTAAGTTAAGTTGCCCCGCCGTGGTGGTCTAGTGGCCAAGGTACTCGGCTGCTGACCCGCAGGTCGCGGGCTCGAATCCCGGCTGTGGCGGCTGTATTTCCGATAGAGGCGGAAATGTTGTAGGCCCGTGTGCTCAGATTTGGGTGCACGTCAAAGAACCCCAGGTGGTCGCGATTTCCGGAGCCCTCCACTATGGCGTCTCTCATAATCATATGATGGTTGTGGGACGTTAAACCCCACAAATCAATCAATAAATGTTTTTCTAAGTTTCACCGCAACAGAAATATGTACTGCGTGGAGACTACTTAGAGTGCGAAAATGAAAGTAAAAAATGGCTAACTGAATTCTCAGGAGAAGCCCTCACAAGCCACAGCCACGTATATTCAGCGCCCCCCAGGTGCAGCGAGCGATAGTATAAAAGTTGAAGCCATGGCATTCTTTAGTTTGATGACCTCGAGTTCAAAACATGCTGGGGTGTGGAAGAGGGGCTGTTGGCTATTGCGGACGGTCAGCCTCTAGCTGTCACAACATTTATTTTTTTGGATTTATACCCAATGATAAGTTCATTGATTGATATGTGGGGTTTAACGTCCCAAAACCACCATGTGATTATGAGAGACGCCGTAGTGGAGGGCTCCGGATATTTCGACCACCTGGGGTTCTTTAACGTGCACCCAAATCTGAGTACACGGGCCTACAACATATGATAAGTTCATGCATGGGCATGCTTTAGTGTGTCCATTTCATCTTCGGCGTCTTAAAGCTGCGAATGCATTTTAAATAATTACGATTTGTGCACACTTAGTTCTTGCCTAAATTATTATTTCCCTTCACCTCGTTATACTCACCACCTCGTTATACTCACCACTCTTACTAAAGTAAAATCCTCCGGTGGGCCAGAAGGAATACTGAACGAATTTTTTCGACAGTATGCCGTGCCCTTGTCCAAATACTTTGTTACAATTTTTGAAGCTTCAATCCGTACTACAACGTTACCTAAAGAATTGAAAATGGCTCGTGTCAAGCCAATTCCCAAAAAGGGAGACCCTTTTCTTGTCTTCAATTATCGGCCAATTTCGATTATATCGTCTTGTAGCAAAATGTTAGAACACATTGTCACAACATTCATATCAAAACACCTAGATGAGCATAACTTTTTATCTCCGTATCAGCATGGTTTTCAAAAGGGCTTGTCGACAACAACTCAGTTAGGTACAGTCATTCATTTTTTTGCATCTGTGATTGATAAGGGCGGCCAAGTAGACGTCATATTCCTAGATTTCTGCAAAGCTTTCGACTGCATCTCCCATGATAAACTTATGGTTAAATTACAGCTTATTGGACTTCCAAATTTTCTATCAGACTGGATTTGTAACTACCTGTCTGATCGCTCCCAGTTTGTGTGCATTAATAATCAGAACTCAATTCTTCTGCCGGTTACTTCAGGTGTCCCTCAGAGCAGTGTACTCGGTCCCCTACTATTTTTGATATACTGTAATGATGTAGTAAATTGTGTATACCCACCTGTTAACGTTCGACTTTTTGCAGATGATTGTATTCTGTTTAACTCGATAACTAGTTCTAATGACCAAGCAGCTCTCCAGTCCACTCTAAACAATATATGTCTATGGTGCAATCAATGGGGGATGAAATGTAACTTGGATAAATCAGTTCTGATCCGTGTCACTAACAAGAAAAAGCCAGTACTAACTGACTACACGCTCTCTAACCAACCTCTTAAATAATTTAAGGAACACAAGTGTCTTGGTGTCACTCTAACGAATAATTTAAGTCGGAATTCCCACATTAAACAAGTTTCTTCCGCAGCTTTCCGCAAATTATGCATGCTAAGGCACAAACTTAAGGATGCTCCTGCGAAAGTGAAATTTTTAGCTTACCAATCCTTGATTCTCTCTAAATTAGAATATGCATGCGTTGCCTGGGATCCTTATACTAAAACTAACATTGATGCATTAGAAAAAATTCAGCGGAGGGCAGTTCGTTTCATTTATTCTCTTTACAAGCCTGGTAGTTCTGTAACTAGTGTAATGCTTTCAAATGGTATCACATCTTTGCAGTCGAGACGCAGATTCTTACGTCTCAAATTTTTGTACCAACTTTCAAACCGCAAATTTGCTCGGAACCCTGACCCCTACCTCACACCGCTAAGAACACGCCAGACTCGGCATTAACACGCACTTTCTTTAACACCATATTTTGCTCGTACTAACTTGTTCAAATTTTCCTTCTTTCCTCGTACCATTGAAGAGTGGAACGATTTGCCTGCAAGCAGTTTACACTCTCCCGATTTTATTTACGCTGAAATTTGAAGTTGTTCCAACTATTTCCTCTTTTCCCTCCCCACTTTTTCCTTTTGTTGCTTTTGCATAAATATGCCACGCGTTCCACTTTTTACTCTCTTTATTGTTGATGTTGTTTTGAAATGTGTATGACAACTGTATTATCTTGCCCCTCCTGCTTTGGCCTCTGGCCAGCAGTATTTGTAAATAAAAAAAATAATATAAATACCGTCTATGCTTTTTACACTACATATTTGTACTGTGGTGAAGCTGTTACAAAACGTGCATAATGTTTTAGTTTTTTTTTTTTCGCGATAGGGAATTTCGTGTGGTGACAGTCAGCTAAGCATCTGCCAATAAGTCAAACCATCACATTCACGGCATAGGATGAGAAATTCACCACTCTAACTAATGTGTTGGTTGTAAACATGCAATTGCTTTTTTTTTCTTTTTTTAAAATCTTGCTGGCGAGCCATATTTTTCTGTCTGTCATTCATAGACTGCAGAGGTATGATGGTTAATTGCTATATATTTCTTACGAGTATTTCGTACATATATATTCGGACCATTGTATGTAGTCATTACGACGAATAGAGTTTTTTTTTGTGTGTGTGTGTGTGTGTGAGCCAATCATTCTATACAGTTATCTATTCTGTACTGAAGTAGTTACACACACAAAGATACTGAGATGAAGGCCGAAAAACTCAATTGAAACTGGGCAACAACAACAAAAAAGAAAGCTGGCTTTGTCACATAAGTTAAATTAGTGCGGCAAAGCCAACTTCAACGAAGGCTTCTTGATAATGTTTAGCTTTTGAGTAGCAGAAGAGGCTGGGCCAATGACCGAAAAAAAAACATTATGGAAATTGAGCCTATATCATATGACATAACGTGATATCACACTCATCATTACAGACACTCCCACACAGTGCCAGAAGGTCACACAATCACATCTTCCCGACCCGAGACTCTCCTCAGAAGGAACCGCCGTGGTGGTCTAGTGGCTAAGGTACTCGGCTGCTGAACCGCAGGCCGCGGGATCAAATCCCGGCTTCGGTGGCTGCATTTCTGATGGAGGCGGAAATGTTGTGGGCCCGTGTTCTCAGATTTGCGTGCACGTTAAGGAATCTCAGGTGGTCTGAATTTCCGGAGCCCTCCACTACGGCGTCTCTCATAATCATATGATGGTTGTGCGACGCTAAACCCCACATATCAACCAATCAATCAACTCTCCTCGGATGTTTAGAGGCTAAGGCATCCTGCTACTAAGACAGATGACGCGGGTGCGATTACCGGTCATGCAAGCCGCATTTCAATGATTTGAAAGGCAGTAACAGTCATGGTCTATCGCGATAAAAAGAGATGTGAACAATGCGGTGCCTACATGCTCCGATGTTGGCTTTCTTCCCCCTCCCCCTTGAAGCGCTTGTCATAGCTAGAATTTGGAACACGTTGACGTAACGTCATCTCTCGTCTGTGACAGCGGTTGCCTGCCATTACTAAATGGGAAATATATCTCGAAAGAAAGCTAGTTATTGAAAACACCTGCTGGCCGGCAACCATTCCGGAAAGTCCCTCCTGAATATATCCTGCAGTTGTTTTGGATTACAATTGTTTTTAGGGATAAATGATTTTTGTCGCCTATTTCCCACTCAATTATTGCCGGACACCCATGCTGCCATCTAGAGATGACGCCACGTACAAATGTCTCCTCGAAGTCCTTGTAAAGAACCTAGCCGGTAGTGAAAAGGCACTGGAGTAATCTACTATGCAATCAATGATAACTTTGCCCTCCTTCTGTCCCCACCAAAGTGAGAATGCGATGAAAACGAATGCTAATTGTGAAACACTGCCACGCCACGCTGTTCGCATTTCTTTTTTAACACGCTAATACCTTCGTACAGGCACACTTCAAAATGCCGAGGGGGTCAAAAATATTTCCCAGTCCTCGCTGTGGCGTGCCTAATAACTGTATTATGGTTTTGAATGTGAAGTTTAACAATTTAATTTAATGAATACGAAAATATTCTTTGCAAGCCTTTCATGCAATTTTTAATTTCTTCTGCTCTACAGCACTTCCTGTTTTTGAACCAGGTGGTAGATGAAACCATTTTGTTTAGGGCTACTTCTCTACGTATCTTGAACTTGCCAAGAAACAAAAAATAATAGTTTTGGTGTATTAATAATACTAATAATATATGTCGGTGTTTCACATGCCAAAATCACTGCATGGTTGTGAGGCTAGCTGACGTGGAGGGCTGCCAACAATTTCCACCACCTGGTATAGTATATGGACTTCCAGCATTTCGGCTCTATCGAAACGCAAGCGCTGCAAAAAGTTATATGATCATTGAACTCGCACCTTTCTGAAATAAAAAGGAATACGTTTGACTGCAGAACTTTCTAAGTTGAGCTGCTGAATTTCTTGTTTCGATCCTACGAAGCTGAATCCTTTTGTATTGAAGTTCTTGGCGATACTTTCTGCCTAAATTGTTGGTGTACCTATTTATGTTAAACACAGGTATAAACACTGAATTATCCTAATCAACCTTAATAAACTGAAGCTTTATTATCTATATGTATTTCAATTTTAATGTTCGTTTCTTCAATAAGAACTTTCCAGCGAAAATTGCTCTCTTCTAAAAGCGCCCTGTTTGCCGTGGGCTAAATATTTTCTTCAAAAGAAATGGCTTTTTATCTACTTGTAAAAGTTGGTCTCAATAAATTTTTTTATCATTATGTTTGCTGTTCTCCCTTTGCACTATTGTATATCAGTAAACAACACAAAACCTAGTTCACCCATATGCCGTCTATCTTTCTTTTTCGGAAACATTATCATTGACATCATCTGTTCTTTCCTGATTGCAGAGTCCACTTTGGTCACCAACGGCGATTATTCTCCCTGTTCTTGCCAGATATCTCAAATGGTAAGTGTGAGAAGATTGCGCAAATTAAACGCGAATTATTTAGCTCATTTTATTTCGAAGTCATCCTTGTGTGCTAAACATGTTCGACGTTTTATGAGCTCATTCGACATTTACGAACAACTGCGTCTACATTTATAGCCTCACAGGGGACTGTACATTATGGCTAAACAAAAAAAGAGCTCTTGATGCTGCGTCGGCCAAAGTGGCGCAGCACAACTGCAGACCAACTACCACAGTCAGCGGTGCGGTGCAAAGTGTCACTGAGGGTCGCGATACTCAGTATTATAAGGAAAACAAACAATCGCTATATAGTTAGAATACGGAAGTAATGGCGGCCGTTAAGCCAGGCACTTCGATGCAGCCTGCCTGGAAATATCGATTAATAGTGTGTAGTTCTCGGAAAGCTTGCTCAAACAATTATTCAGAGTTGCGCGTTTCCGATGTTCAATATAAACTTTTCCGGAGACGTGAAAAGCGGAACGCTTCAGACTAATCCCGCGCATCGTGAAAATTTCATTCGTGCATTTCACAACCAAGTATACAAAGTAAAAATATGTTAAATAAATGCGCCACACGCACCGGCTTGCCCATATTCAGCTCTGTTCCGCCCAGGCAGATTATTTTTATCCTCCATATTTTGCTCGTTTTGCAGGAACTATGGTTCATTACCGAAGCAGAACTCATTGTTCCTCCGCGCCGAAAATCGATTGAATGCATGCACTGCACGATGTAGGCATAGAGATTTGATTGAAACAGTCCACACTGGTGCAAGTTCTTAAATTGTAAGCTGATTCCTTCTTTAATGGCATTCACATATAATGACTCCCTTCCCGCCTCTCTCCGCTTTCGTGTGAGTGCCCACACAGAATTCTAATACGCCACGTGTGTTTACCTTTGTACGACGCGTACGATGAATCCCCGTATCCAGCCGTTGGGGTCGAGTATCCTCTACTGGAACTTCTAGAGCCGGCCGTCGCTAGCGCCGCACAAGCAAGTAGAGTCAGAACCTGCGAGAGATGAATAACCTGTGTATAAAAAAAACCTGTGGGACACGGAAAACACGTGGTAAAAAAAGAAAACAGCACTCCGATACTTAGTTTTTATTCGGCACCACAACCGCCGATTACGACTTTCTCACAACGTTGCTTCCTGGAATACAGTTGATGGAAAAAAAGAAACAGGTTGCACATAGGGATGTATTTATAGCCTGCCACGTAAAGCACAACAGGAAAAAAGAGAGCCGTTTCGAAAATGCATCGATAGGGCATGTTGAATGGCTAAACTACTGCTTCCCAGATATCCTGGCGTCTTGTTCTCCTTTTTTTTTCTCCGACATCGTTTTCAAGCACTTTCGAACCGAAGGGACAGAGGAACACAATTTGTCGCCTTTAATGCTTTCTTTAAGTCATATTTTTTTCTGAGAGATAAGGATTTAGTATCAATCTCTGCTGGTTACATCAACACTTTTTCGCGCCTTATCAAATATACATCCACTTTAATAACGGATAACTACATTTATGCCTGCTGTCATCTTTGCAGTGGTGCCGGGAATAATCCATCATCCTTGTTCAGTGCACTTTCATTAGCGTCACGTCGGCAGAGCAGAAAGTTTTTTGCTCAAGTTTCGCAAAGCGAGGCACAAGCTCAAGCTGTCTTTCCTCGCTGTACAGAATCTTGCGAAATTCCCCTGCGAAAAGCTTTTAATTCAGCCAGTGGCTGTCGCGTGGCGTTGACGTCTGCCTCTTTTTATCTTGCCTTCAAGAAAATTTCGGAAATAGAGATAACTTCGTTAGGGAGGGAGGCCGCATCATTGTCAAGCGAGTCTTCAGAAAAAAAAAACACACATCCGCCTAATAGAACACCATCGGCTCCAGAACTCACGCCAATTAGTAAAAAAGCAATTGCATCACATAGCTCTCATTCTCAGAGCAAGGCTTGAGGGATAGAGCATTCATTTAAGTGGCAGGATGCACTTTATGCTTGGGAGTTTAAAATATTAACAAGGATTGTTCTTCTGAGTGCAAGCAAACACGATAGCTTGGCACATCTTCGAACTCGAACAATGATAACGAAAGCATGTAGAATCATTCAACTGGCAGAATATTTCATAAGACCGACCATCACAGTGCCAATTCCGTATTATCTTTCCTCACTGACGCATGGATCAGCGCAATAACACGCCGTTTTTTGTTAAACACTGAACAAAACTAAGTCTTGTATGCACCATGGTGGATTTCTCGCTGATATATAACGTTCTCAGTTGCACCAACCTTAAGTGCAAGGCGTATGTCTCACTGCGTTTCGAGGTGTTATCGATGTTCGTATTCTTGGAACTAGTCGTTAATCCTGAGTTATGATTTTTTCATTCAACCAGCTACGCCTAAAACAAGCTCGCTAATTACCACGTCAATGCTGCTGACAAACTGCACAAGCTAGTTCTTGCCCCTTCTTGACGAGCAGACTTTCTGTGAAACAGCGGCTCATCCTGTTTTTTTGTGTGTGTGTGTGAATCTTTAATTGTACGCCAAATGCTTAGTGAACTGCTACATAATTAAATTATGACGATTCTAGCCAGGCTCGGACAACGACAAGCGCGATATTGTTTCGCACATTTGGTCTTCATTAAGGCTCTAAGGACATTTAAAATGCTGGTATGGTTATTAGAAGAGCCAAATGATTGCCATATTTGGCATCGAAGCAGGACAGAAGGTCACGTGGAGATGGGGCTTGAAGCAATGAAATATTGTCGAACCTGGAACGTCACTGGAAACGGCGTTTTGGAGGAAGTTGTTGTCCGCGCCAGGAATGTTGGGAGCACTGACAGTTTAATGTTCGCCACAATTGTGCTGCTGAAGTCTACCACTTCATTTGTTATTTATTCATTCAACGTGCATACATAAATACACAAGCACCTAGAGGATAATAAGAGGATAGCAAGCTGGAAACAGCCGTCTGGTACGTTTGCCTGCTATTTCGGGTGGAGGGAAGAGATGGACGAAATTAATATAGGAGGAGAGAAAGAGGATCTCACGTAGAACAATAATATACATGAAAATGGACATGCATCAAAGATTTTATGGAAGAGCGCTAATAACTGAGTAAAGGTTATACAAGAAAAAAAGAAAGACTGTTTCGGCGAAATTCAAGTTCTTAGAACACATGTTTCTTCATTAACTAGTTCTGTGGATAATCCTAAGCTACTGAGAAAAAGTTCTTTTTCGTATCTGCCAATTTAGCGAGATTCTACATTAATTGGCAACAAGAATTATAACCACAAAATCCACCTTCACTTAAAATTTTGTTCACTTTTATTTTCGAAGCTGGAAACTAGGTGGATAGATTCCTTTCTAGAAACACAGAGGTGCTCCCTAGTCATCTGAGGTCTGCTAAGGATTTCTCGACAAACGCAAATTCAGGAAGTGATTTCCAAGTTCCAGTGCTTCCTTCATCTTGAGAAAACTGCACGATTTAATCCTGGCTTCCGCAATCACACAGAATTTAAAGAAATACCGTCACAACTTGGAGAAAATGGAGATTTTTCTCATCCTTAACACACGTAGTCCACACAACAGTGCTAGAGAACACGCATAAAATATGTTGGTTTAATTTTCAAGTTGTCGTCACCCAGAATCTGCAAGCCAGCGCCACCACGCACTCTTTTTCAAGTTTCTAAACGCTACTGTTTTTCTTTACAAAAGCAATACAAAAATCTCTCAAGTTCCTATCAGTACCGATAAACATTCTTGAACTGCGAGAGATGGCGAATACATGAGCAAGAAAACATTTAGAATGCCATGAACGCAGACCACTAACTGTTTGTTTTTCAGGTAAGCAAGGAACAGATACTTCAAGCAGGAACCTGGACACATAAAAAATCATTGAATCTCGCATGTGTCACGTGTCCAAAAAAAGGAGGGAAGAAAAATGGGGAGAAAGAAACAGCAGGGAGGTTAACCAGCCTATAGGCTTACTTACAGCGCAACACCAAAAAAAAAACAGGACAGGGAAGGAGCAAGCAAGAAAGAAAAGATAAGAAAAGACAAGACAAAGGCAAGAAAATACAAAGAAAAGACAAGAAAATACAAAGAAAAGACAAGAAAAGACAAAGAAAAGACAAAGAAAAGACGAGAAAGAAAAGAACTTCCCTGTCCTGTATTTTTCTGGTGTTGCGCTGTAAGTAAGTTCACGATGGATCCTAACCAACAGGCCCAAGGTACCGTCTTACTACAGCCTATAGGCAGCTGGTTTGCTACCCTGCGCATGGGAGGGGAATGGGGAAGATGAAAGATAGAGAGGACAGCACATTAGGCAGCACACGCGCGCACACTCAGTCATAGTCCAGTCTTGTCTTTCGTGGTGAGTGACATTGGTGTTACAGCCGCTTGTTAAAGTCCGTGTCGTGTAGGAATTTCAACAGTGTTTTTGTCGCCTTCTGTTGCAATGTCTTCTCTCGGGCACTTGAAAGAATAGCGTCCACAGACATTTGTCTGTTGTCGATGCGCGCAAGAACGGACGCCAGTGATTGTCTCTGGATGTCATACAACGGACAGTCGCACAGGATGTGGTGTAGCGCCTCTTCGCAACGACAGGCATCGCAGAGAGCGTTGTCGGCCATTCCTATGACAAATGAATAATATTTTGTAAATGTCACCCCTAGCCATAAGCGATGAAGAAGGGTGGCTTGTCTTCGGTCGAGCCCAGTGGGCATGCGGAGAGCCATCAAAGAGGACATGTGGTGTTGACGATTCGTCGGGTTGCTTGGTGGGCACCATAGTGAGAACGTTATTTCATGCGCAAGTCCTCGAAGATTACTGGCAGCATCGCTCCGCGAAAGTGGTATGGCTTCTTCTCGTGTTCGTTCCCTATGACGCCGCAGTGACTTGGCAGCCACTGAAACGACACATGATGCCCTTTATCGAGTGAAGTGTGGAGAAGGCATCGAATTTCGAAAACAAGCTGTTCGTACAGCCCGCGATGCTGTGCTGGGAGCACAGATTGTAGGGCAGCTCTTGAGTCGCTGAAAATTGACCATTGTTGCGGTGGTTCCCGATTGACCACACAAAGTGCAGCGCGCAAAGAAGCTAGTTCCGCTGCTGTTGATGCCGTGGAGTGGTCAGTCCTAAAGCTGATGGTAACACCTCTTGCTGGGACAACTACTGCCCCTGATGAACACTGGTGGTTTCTGGAGCCATCGGTACACATATGTACATTGTCTGAATGTTTCTCGTGCAAAAGAAGAAGAGACAGTTGTTTCAGCACGGGGGATGAAAGCTCAGACTTCCTCCGGATTTCTGGTACACTAAGATGCACTGTGGGTCGAATAAGACACCAAGGGGGTATCGATGGTTTAGATGCAGGAGTGAAGCCAGAGGGAAGTTTCTCGTTGTACTTCACAATCATTTCAGTGAACGATGCTTGGCGGCTCTCTGAAGGCAACAGTGCAAGGTGATTACAGGGAGCACGTGCAAAGTGTCTGATGTGCGTTCTCTGGACTTCTACAGCAATGTGAGTTTGCATCGGATAGTCACCAGCAATTGCAATTGTTGCCTCTGTTGACGTACATCTGGGCAGACTAAGGCACACTCTCAGTGATTGGGCTTGTACTGCCTGTAGAACATAAACATTGATCTTGCAGGTATTGCTCAGCACGGGCAAGCTATATCTCAGGAAACCGAGAAACAGGGCTCTGTAGAGTACCATCATTGCGTCTACTGACATCCCCCACGTCTTTTCTGCAAGGAGCTTGAACAATTGGCAAATAGCGGTCAGACGCTTGCTTGAAGTATCCATGTCTTGCTATCCTAAAATATAACCAGTTGGCAGTCTGCGCTCGTGGTATTCTGAATGTTTTCTGTTTGTGTCTGTCTTCTCACGCAATTTAAGGAAGCTTATCAGCAATAAACCAACCAGCCTGCCGGAATTTATTACTTTCAGTATTCCTTTAAGCTTATCTATCGGTACCCCTGCTTTTGCAGATACAAGCAAATGTCCTAAACAGAAATCCAGAAAACCAAGCACAAAACGCAAAGGCGTTAACTTGTGAGCTCGTAGCACACCACCGCACAATGTGGTCTCCCGCGTTAAAACAAAAAAGTCACAGCTTTGCCGCAAAGGCGAAGCGATGAATGCGATAGCAACAAATTGGAATGGCACGAAGATTGGAAAAGAGATCGAAACGTGCCCCTCGTTGCTCACGCACATATGACGCCCGAAACGTACTTACAGATACAAATGAGCGCATGTGGATCAAATGTTACTTCTCTGTGTCTGAAAAGCGCGCCGGTTTCGCAAACGGTGACTGTGTGGCGAGCGCAGTGACCTTTGTGCGCCCGGTAACTACAACACAGTTGTTCCGGTGAAAGACCACGTTGATTCTCTCTAAGGTGAGATAGAGTGCACACGCCTGAGCGTCCAACGTGTATACAGCCCCCTTTCCTCGGGGTAAAGTACGCGTGGCAGATTAGAGCGCGCGCCACCGCGTCGTGACAATCTGGTGACGCCCGCTCAATGCGCCATGTCACTGATTGTTCCCCCAACATGATTGTTCCGCCGAGATGGCCATCACCAGCGGTAATTGGCAAATATAAATAGCTTGCCGTCTCAACGTTGAATGACGTCCTCCTTTGTGGCTCAGTGGGTAGCACCTCGCACTCACGAGCAAGAGCTCGTACGTTCAATACCGCGCACCTGAGTCCTTTAAGGGCCAAGGTCCTGCGTGTGGTGCAACCGAGAGAAGAAAAGACGAGAAAAAAAGGGGATGCAGTATCTCTAGAACAGTATAATAGACAGTACCGTCACATGTAAGTGCATACAAACTGCATTTGAGTGAGGATATTCTAGATAACGCTGTACCGATACTCTCCGATTGTCTGCTGCGCGAGTTGTACCTGGGTGCGCGAGGAAGAAGTGCCTCCCTCAGTCTCCTGGATAGTCGCCGTACGTGGTGGATCGTTGATGGGGCATGGACGAAGCAGAGCATTGGGTGTGTTGAAGACGCCTGCGCTCGGCTTGCTTGGCTCGCGTCTCGTCGGTGTTACCCACGCGCGGTCTGCATTTTTGAACGTGATCGAACTTATGGACGCATGCACAGATGGATGGACGGAAGAACGCTTCGCCCCACTCGTCATGCTGTATTTTTTCTGGATTATTTTTCTTTGTTGCATTTTTATATATGTAGATACGTAAACATAACGGTGAATGACGGAGACGCTGACACCGATGGTGGCGGCAAAACCTAGCCGAGAGTGTCCATATAATTGCTATCACAATAAAAAGTTAACGACGTGTCTGTGCTACAAATAAATACCGAATGCATACTTTTAACCCGTATCATCGACCATACGATGCTGTTAACCCACCTAAACTACTATGTTTCTGTTGAATCAGCAGCTTCGAATAAGCTGAGCTCAGTCCTAGTGCCTGAAGGTCCATTTATCGTCGCGAACTTTGCTCGTCCTTTTATTATTCATTAACACAACAAGTTCTAATAATGGATATTCACTGATGTATATGGCGTGCTCTCCCAGTTAATGACAGCACGTATGTCACTGTCCCTAATACAAAACATATGCTATCACTGCATACTTACTGACAGTTACATCTGGAACTGAAACTTAGATTATAAGAAAGAAACTTCAGAAAAAGCTAAAGGCGACTCAGCCTGCATCGAAATGGCAAATGGTACGTGTAACACTGAGAGATCGGAAGACAGAAGTATTAGTGAAGTGTTAGTCTATATATTGGGATACTGTAGCGTGAATTTTAAATGTGGCCATATGGATATTTTATTGGAATATTAACTCCTCAAGGAGAACTGTATCTGCATTATCATGTTAATTTTCTATCTTGTTTCACTTTGCTATGTTCTGTTCTGTTTTAACTGTTTTGCTGTGGAGAGGTTGAGGTGCATATTGTTTTTCAGTAGTTGCTCATTTTGCCATTTCGTGTAACCACTTTATTTTTTGCTGCATAACTCATAGAAATCGAGTATCCGAGGTAATATAAACGTTGACCTCTCCACAGCAAATAGAACAGAACAGCAGTGAAGGCCAGCGAACAAAGGGGGTAATGATGTGTTCGAGCTAGCATAAAAAAAAAAACAAATGGGCCAAAATGTGGCGTAGCGCTTACACACGGACGAGCATGAGACTGCAGGAGAAGCGCTAACTTACAGCCGTTTTTTTTTAATTTTATGTGTTAGTGCTACGCTAGTGCCTATATTTATGCGTATAATTATGTCCTATTTTGTTTGCAGCGTTCGCAATATGCCAAATTTTGACGCTTACAACGAACTGGCCCAAAAAGCTGCGTTCAGAAAACGCTGCCGGTCACGTAATGTGCATGACAAATAACCGGTGGTCAGTCGAGACAACACAACTGTTACCAAGAGACGAGAAACGCCTCCAAAAAGAACAACAATTTACTTTGAGTTAACAAATTGAGAAGTTCGCAGATGTAAAGTGAAATCATTTTGTACAATCTAGGGTAAATTGCAGCTACACGGGAGAGGCCTTCGTCCTGAAGTGACCATGAAAGAGGCTCACAATGACGATGACCGTCATCTCTTCCCCAAAATCAGATGGTCCCTTGTACGCTCCCTACCTGAGACGAGAGCCATCATTATTCTTTCCTTTCTTTCTTCTCAGTGTATTGCATTGTATCTTATCGCTATTCGAGCAGATTGATTTCTTGTTCGAACTTCCAAACGATGTGACCCTGTACGTGTGAAAATCACTTGGAGTAGGTGATCGTTTGAGAAAGTTGCAGTAAAGAAACCTCTGTGCTCATAATTTTGCTTCGCAATGAACGGCTTTTCTTTTATATCTTTTCTTTAACAAGATAGCCAGTTGTTACAGTACGTTTGACAGATATACCAACGGAAATACCCTAATGACAACCAGCGCAGTTAGGCGGTGCTTATTTAGTTGCATGCTACTGTGCGAAGACAGGAACTGAAGGGAAGAAAGCCACTAGGAAAAGGTGGCCTGAATAACGTGCATGAAAAATAAGTACCGTTCGACGGAAATATGATAACTTATCGGTTACATGGACGGACGCCGATTTGATCACCACTGCACGAAGGTAGAAACATTTCTCACTGGCCTTCTTTGGGCATGTGGGTCAGTACGTAATTCTCTTTTTACTTACAAGTTCAACGAAAATTAATTCTATGTGACTCATCAGGTACGCAGGGTGTTGACTACTTTTTTTAATTATGACACAAGAACATTTTGGCGGAAAGGCCAAGAACTAGGTTGCCCCGCACCAAAGTTAAACAACATTTTGAAAATAATGCAATTGTAAATCAAATAAAAAGCTATAGCACAAGCAAGCTTTGCCTAATGACATAATTTATATGCCACCTAATTTTTTTCCTCTTATGCTAGTGTGTTTCTTTTTATTTTTGATTATCTTTCGGATGTTGATTTCCCGACATAAAGTCAGGAAATCGTCGGTCATGTATACTTGAAAATTTTGTGGCTGTTCAATTTTCTCAGTTCATGATGTAGGGAGTATAACTGGTCTGAAAACACATTCTAAACCGCCGCAAGTGCAGTCTCAATTCACTGTTTTATAATACTTTTTTGTAACACGTAACAAACAGCACTGGAAAATAAGAAAGCTGTTGATATATTTCAAAACGTGCATGAAGCCTCCTCTAACTATCAAACATTTTTATTAAATAAAACACGGGGCCCACTGTATGAGAGACGCAATCTTCGTTAACGATTCACAATTGAACAAGTGAGTACCGCTTTGGAGCTACCTTTTTGTTTCGGCACTAACAGAACAAGAAGAAAGACAAGATAATGACTTCTACAATGAATTCCCTTCTCTGACGACTGCTTCTTCTTGAAACCTAACAAGGGAGAGCTGTAACGCGGGCTCTGGAAGTATCGAGCGCTCCATCTCATGCGTTATAATAGCGTTCTTAACTAGCTTTCTCGAATATAATAGTCTGCTTTGCCGGCTATATAACGTATGGCTCGTTATTCGTTTCGCGATTTAAGTGCACTCGTGGCGAGAACTACGCTAGCGTCGTCGAAGCTCGTCTTCTATAGAGTTTCTCCGAAGTAGTCCTTAAGAAACGCGCTCAGTTCGAGGCGCAATTGGGAAGTGAATGCGCCTGAAACACAATCTATATATATATATCTGTTTCGCGTTCTATGATTCATTTTTCTCCTAGCAAAATAAGCAGCGATTGTGTGTCCAATTATAGTATTTCTAAAAAGAAAGTCCTCAACCGAGACGCGCGCAGAATATCGTGAGAGAGAGAGAAAAAAGGCTGGCAGGTTAAGCAGGTTGTACCTGGTTTGCTACGTTACAAGGAACAAGGAGAAATGGGAGAAATAAATGGAATCATAAAGAAAATTCATAGAAATTGTAGTCGACCCTTTGCATGCGCAACAACTGAAATAGTGAACACAACAAAATCCAAAGACTGACAACAGTGCCCGTACTGAGCATTATGCAGTTCCGTGGAGGATACCACCTCTTGGAACGACGAATTAAGTTTAAGGTGCAGGAGTTGATTGCGACGAAGGAGAGCTGCGAGCACAAAAAAAAAAAAGGTCGTTTTAAGGCTCCGAATTTCATCCATCTATGGCGCGAAATTCGCGTTTACGCCGCCCTAACCTCTCCGAGATAAAAAGAAAGAAAAATGTCTGCTTGTCTCGGTTGGTGAAGTCAGAATAGAGCTGGGCACCCCTCTGCATGATCCCCTTCCTCGACGCCAGCTTTGTAACCTTTTTCACTTTCTTCTTTGGAAGAAAAGTGCCTTTCTGCGGAGTCTATATTTAGGCTACGCATGAACGCATTTGTTCGCGGAGAAAAACCATCTGGCCCTGTACCGAGCTTTCTTCGATTTTTTTTTTTGTCACTCGCACCCGAGGAAGCGGGTCTTTCGAAAGCATTTTTCGAAAAAGTGATCCTCTAACGACGCGGATGCAGCTAAGGTGGCTACGTGTGCATAGTTCGAATAAAAAAAAACCAAAGCGACATCCCGAAAACCTGACTTAGCGACGCTCTCGAACCAGTCTCCCAAGAGAGACCGACGCCACGAGATCAAGAAGGCCAAAGCAATCCTTCGCATATGGCAAGGTTTTCTTTTTACTTTGTATTCAATGCACTTTAAATATTTTTAGCGCTTTTTTTCTATATCCCGCCTATCGCTTGAGCTCGATGGTAGCGCTGAAAAAGAAGAAAAAAAACATAGCATGGATAAGTGGGTTTCTGTGAGCAGCTGCGAATCCCGTTAATCAGAAAGGCAACGCATGAATGTGTTTCCCTCGTCCAATACGCCGCCAAGAATGGGTCGATGTAAACTTTTAGGCCAACCTGTCAGCGTTATTTTGTTCCTCCTGAATGCAGTGACGGGCGTTCTAGCAGATGCTCACATTCCGAACATCCGCTTTGGCGAGATTGAAAATGGCTGTAATATTTAACTATGTCAGAATTTTAAAAAAAAATCAACCGCGCAAGCTCTGCGGAGCTTCCGTATTATATTTTATCACGCTGAGTCAGGTCCCGCGATCGATCCAGTGTCTGTGCCAAAACAAATTGGGTTTAGTAGATGCGATGTTTCACCGAGCCATGGTGTCGTTTATTCTTTCTTCTTATATTGTTTGGTCTTTCACGTTATTTCTCCGGCCTAAATCGAACAACCCTATATATATATATATATATATATATATATATATATATATATATATATATATATATATATCCCTTTCTTTCGTGAACTCACTGTTACGGGTACTCCTTGTTCGTTCTTTGTTATAAACTTCATCGTCAAACGCTAACAGGGACCAACTTTCCAGCTAGCTGCGCATGACAAACGAGCACGGGCAGCACTTTTCTTTATGTTCCTGACAACCTGATCTCCCGAAACAAGGCTAAACAAACCTGTATCAACGTAATTTTTTTTTAAATTTACATTGTCATGCCACCATAAATATGGAAGCGTGAACGTGAAGTCCCCATTTAAAAACACACACGCGCACGCACACACGCACACACACACACACACACACACACACACACGTTTCATTCCCTCGTTTCTTGCTGTCTATCTCTTTCTTTGTCTTGTTACAAAAATTGCTGTAAGCTTGCATTAAATGTTTCTCCTGTCACGTCATCGCGCACGCACCTAACATGCGTTGCCTTTCGAAGAAGCGAAATCAGAAGAAAGAAAAACTTCAGTGTATGGAGTTTTAGAAAGATGCTTCAAACGAAGTGTAATGAGAAGCTCGGTACATCTGATGTCATCAGGAACTCTTTTTATAAGACTACTAAAGTTCATTTTATGACAATGCTCATGGCAACATATTTACCTATCAACAACTTCAACTAGAATTAAAAAAATAGCCTTATTATAATCTCTGGTGTGTTTTTGAAGCTCCAAAGTGCATTATTTCTCATACTCTATTTTTAAAAAAGTAATAGTTCCTCCAACCGATTCCTCCAACCGTCATCGCACAATAGAACACAAAGCTTACTGCGCGTTTCATCTCGCTGTATATCACTTACCAACTTCGCATTACGTGTCACACCTATAAGTCTTATAACCACCAGGCCGGTTATGTGCTTAGTGGTGAACATAATCGCTGGTCTCAGAGTATCATCCAGTGTATAAGCGGAAGTGACCATGTGCTCATAATAGTGATGTTTAAAGAGACGCTATAGAAAAACGATTTTTCTCGTAGTAGTAAATTGCTCTTTCACAATCACAAGATCACCACGCCTGTCGCGAGAACATTCGTGGCAACTGAGAAAACGTCGTAGATTTTAGTGTCTATGTACTTTGTAATAGACACTAATGAAGTTCATGGTCCTCTGAGTGGGCCAGAAGCATGTAGTGTATCGACTTTCAGAAAAGTTTTGCTGGGCCAATATTGCTGAAATACGAATAAAATATCTTGAAATGCATGGCGTCGTGTGTGAATATTGCGGCGCGACTTTCAAAAAGAATACTTCATTGGCTAAATCGGGGGGGGGGGGGGGGGGGAGGGGTAACATACCGATGGTAGAGTTTGCAGAGTATAAAATTACTCAGTCTAATCAGATTCATTGTTGCACTTCTTTTGTGTCTCTTTAAGGTCTTACATGCCAAAACCTTGATATGATTATGGGGGACACCATATCGGAGGGCTGGAAGAATTATGGCCATCTGGGCTTCTTTGAGGTGTACCTAAATCTAGATACACTAACCACCTGCATAGCTCCTCCACCAAAATGAGGCCGCTTCAGCCAGGATTTCGGGTCAAAGACCGCGTGTTGAGGTTCAACCACACATTGAGCAATATTTCACGGTGAACCTGTGTAGCTTCGCCGTAAGTAAAGTTTTGTTCACTATTGCGACTGGAGCACCGGTTGCACTACCATTCGCGACTGGCGACTGAGGTTTGACTCGAGGCAAGTGACATTCGCACCAAGACTCGGCGACCGTCACCGCACCGAATGCACGTCGGCACACGTGCTGTAGTTGGCTCGCTTGCAAAGTAAGCATACACCCTGCTCCTGGCCATCTCATTGGTTCAAAGATTGCCGTCTGCATTCACAGTACCAAAAAAAAATCAAAGCCAGTTTCGTGCTCTCGGAATTTAAGAGAGCAGTTAAGCTGGCAAGCTAGCACCACCACCTGGAAAGCGCAAAGTGAACTCTTCATCACCTTCTTTCTTTTATGTTTCATCTTGTATACCCCTGTCACACGTGGCAACCTAAGAGCACTTTGAGCGAGTACACTTAGCCGCGAGTGTCACTTGAGCGCTATTACACGAGCAAGTTTAGGGTCACTCATTGCAAAGTACACTTGCCGGCATGTGCGTTTGCCAACTTCGGTTCGCTGCCATAAAGTGTGTAGCCTCGCTACAAGTGGCTCGCACATAAGTACAGTGTTGCCTAAAGTGGTGCTCGTAATACTTTTAAACTACTGTTTTTGGTATAAGAGATACTGCTACGTATTTAAACAAGTCATAAATCAACAAAAAGTCTCACTTATTCCACCATTAGGCAGCTTGCAGCCACGTCCGCTAGAGGGATGCGGCAGCACATGCTGTGCAATGGCTGCGTCCGTCACGTTGTTTACTTCCAGGTACACTTGCACATGTGTGTGCGGGTCGTTTACGATGGCGTGTGCCACTGGTGAAACTTTCACGAATACAACATGGTCCGACTATGAGACAGGGGCGCAAAAACAACAAATGTGTATTGCGCTACAAATCCATCAATTGCCACTGTCATCGTTTCAAAAGTACCCTTCACTTTCTCGCGTAGCAGCGAGCCGCCAAAATGACACTTTGTGAGCGTAAGTACACTCGCTCAAAATGCGCTTAAGTTGTCACGTGTAAGAGGGGTATTCTTCGATCATTTCCTGATCTCTTTGTACGTTGCCCTTGCTCCCCCTCACTTCTTCTTATCACCCCTCGCTATGCTCTACCGCGAATGGGTATTATATAGTTTGATTGCTCAACTTCTCCTATCCCTTCTCCTAACGCTAACACCAGTCCTCCTCAACTCAACTTCTATTTCCCAACCTTTTGCTAATATATACTATTTCAGACTATGTCACACCACCGTTCCTCATATTTTACCCTCTGCTGTCTTGCTTTCTTTCCTCCTCCCTCATCAGTCCACCTCACTCTCTATTTTTCCACCCCTTACTACACTCCCCATGGCTATGCTATACTCGGAGCTTCCTCTCTTCTTCCTATCATCTTTACTTCCCCTTCCCCGATCCCTAAAGGCGCTGAGCCGTGCCCCCGCGACGGGAGGCAGAAATAGCGTCCTTTTTGTCTCTTCCTCTTTTTCATTAATCTCTCTCTCTCTCTCTCTCTCTCTCTCTATACTCGGAGCTGCTTGGCCCATACCCTTTCTGCTGGCCACAAGAACCGGGGGAACGAACAGCTTAAGCAGCTCGACTGCTAAAGATAGAGCTCGGAGTTCTGGACAACATCAATCGCTTTTCAAAGAAAATGGCCATTTGCGACCATTTGCATCCCAACTGGTCGCGCGAGCGGTGCTATAGACGCAGGTCTGAATGAACACTAAATCTCCTAAAAGGAGGGCATGTGTAATGAGAGAAAAACAGAAGAAAATGTTAGCCGCAGGACTATAGCAGTCTTCAGGCCCGGGAGGTCACCTGCAGTTTCCCTATAGTAAGCTGATGCCTTCTGAGGTGCCGCTAGATAAGCTTTACGCGACAGCATTGTTTAGAAATGCTGAACTGATCACGACGGAAGCAAAACGGGTCGCATGCCACCACAAGTCTAGGATGCAGGATTGTGACAAAATACATCGTACATGAAAGCGTAATTTTACTTTATTATCTACCCGATGGTTACCTTGCCATTTGTGCCATATCAATGTTTCAAAGTGTAAACAGAAGCCGACCCAGCGATAGCTTTAATATATTCCAACCGAAGCCCTCACCACTCTCCCCCTATACCCTCTCTTGAGCTTTCAGTCATATCTCAAGTGCTCCGCAGGGACGTAAAAACCATCACTCATCGCCTGGAGTGCCTGAAGAGAGAGCAGAAGAAAGAAAAAAATGGTGCTTCTTCTTCATCAACTTTCTTCCACGTCAAAGGATTTAAGATGTGTTTATCACAATTTATCGCGCTTGAGTGACAAGCCTCGAATAGCACAACGCCCGTAAGTTAGTCGGTGGCCCTTTCGCATTATCTTCTGTTTTTTTTTTCCCCTCCAAGTTCGAGGATGGCAACCTGGTGACCTCGCCTCGTTACTTTTGCTTCGTTACATTGCTGCCAGCTTGCTGCAGGAAAAACCGTCAAGAAACTGTGATTTGCGACTTTGCTGTAAACATATTAAAACGAGTTGAATTATAAAGCTCGGACAGCGAAATGAAATCTGCAATGATCTCATTATAGTTTATCGGCGTGAAGTGCCCTGCTGGGGATTGCTCTTGCTCGTCCATGAAGCACAATATCAATGTTTTCTACACCATTATACAGTGTGTATAGAAAGCTTATCTTCTAACCTGTAGAATTCCCCTCCTACTTTATCAGTGTTCAAGAAACTATAGATGCACACTCTTGATATGCTAAAAAAATGACGACGCAAGAGAACGAGAAAAGCGTGTTATGAGTAGAGGATATTTGAATTCTGTATCGCACACTTTGCAAGAGCAAAATATAGAAACAATAAACTGTGCTTCAGGCACAAGCAAGGTTTCATTTTACATTGCGTACCAATCGTCTAGCACTCTTTTTCAGTTACTTAATACTCTGACAATTCTGTTGGCTCGACCCGAGTTGTAGATGGTCTCATTTTTGGTTAGCTTTAACTTCGGGCGCACCTGAAACACGGCTGTAATGTTTATTGAGTGAATAATCATTGTGCGTTCTTTAAAAAGTGAGAACACAAAAAGATACAGACGTGAGGACGTCGCATGTAGACGTTCTATGCCATGCTTTATGTAGCGGTAAGGAGGTGTAATATTGAAAGAATTGTCACCAATTGGCGCTGGGAATATGCGACCCATAGCAGTACATGGCTGATTCGTTATTGTCCGAGGTTCTCTAACGTAATTTTCACCGCTTAGTTACAAGTGTGTTCTCCTATTTCGCACCACTCCAAATTCCGCTGCCATGGTTGCCTATTGAGCCCCTGACCTGGCACTTAGCCGGCCTGAAGCCCCTCGTAGCCAGTTTCACATTTTGTTTTTCTATGCACAGGGTAGCAGACTGGTTGTCCTGAACTGGTTAACCCCTCTGGTTTTCCTTCTCCGCTCTTTCTTCTCTCTTCACGTCATGTTATAGGGACATAAAAATAAAAATTTATGTCAGAGTGAAAGCTCAATGTATAGCAATGTCTAAAACTACAATATTATCAACAGCCGTGTTTTACTTACGGATAAATTAATGTAAATGCATTAGAACACATGCGATACGATAACACATTTGGAAAATGATTCCCATTACGTCAGAGGTGCTGCCTACAATAATAACCATTAATCAAGTTAGCTGATATAAATAAAAAGCCTTCCACACGTCATGAGACGTATTGAAATGCTGCTTGTTCGAGTGTGTGTGATTTATGGGGAAAAAAGATGCCGGACGTTGCTATCGGGAATTGCGCGAGCTGTTTAGAAGATTCGCCTGGTTAACATGTGCAGGTCGTGTCAACTAACGGAGCCCATTTGAACCATTCAGGTCTGTCATCTTGCAGGCCATGCAGGAAATTGTTCAATGTTCGTTTTTGTTGCTGTAGCTCCCACTCCTTTCGTTCTGCTGCTACTAGCGTCTGCGGCCACGCACTAAAGTTGGCCAACGTTGTGCATGACATCCCTGACGTGACACGTTCCGCTTGAGGCGGGTAATTTGAAGTGCGCTAACCCGACTTGGACAACTAAAAAGTGATTTTATTTCTAAATAAGCACTTCCTTGGCACGAAAGTGAAACTGCGCTGTTGCAGGACCGCTATTTCAACAATCTACTTCGACTTAATAATTTCCAATAATGTGCCTTTAACTAACGAAAATTTTCGTACTGTAGCTTAGAGCTTCTGCACTTTGTGCTCCAACTCAAGTTCCTACTATGCCGCGTGAAACGTTTTATGGGGTCCTGCGAGCACTTTAATGTTGTAGAGAAAACTACTGGACGCGTTTGAGGAGCAGTTGATATCCATGAAGGACCAAGAGTGGTGAAGAAGGCGACGATAGTTGGACTCTACCAGATCGCTACCACTTTCTTATGAATGAAGCAGGTAGAAACGAGATGGATTGTAGCTAGTCTGTAAAGAACGTACCAATGCCAATTAACTCCTTTATTCATACTTCGATGCACAATTCAGTAATGTAGCCTGTCATTCTACATCGTATGGATCCGTGAGGTCACGTAGTCCCTTTCTTTTTATTATTTTGTATTCCCTCAGGTTCTCTTCTTTTATACATGATGTCCCCTCGTGATTGCCTGTAGAAGTATTTTTAAATCGAAATATATATACATTGCTTGCTGTCATCACTTTGGAATAAGTCAACTAGTTCTCGCCCGATTCTGCTGTGAGATGTTCCTTTTGCGACTTTGAAAGCTTTAAACTGACGTTCATTCTCACACAAGCCATGATACATTTGTTTTAACCTCCAGGACAAACTGCATTGAAATCGCCAAAACCAGTGGGACAGCAAGCTGCTAACCAATAGGAAAAAAACCATAATTTTTAATGAGCTTCTTTAGAAAAGTTACGTCATGTTGAGCTAAATAAAGCATGTCCGAACGTTAGACGCCATTGGTGTAATTTTGGCTAAGGAATAGTGGTTGGTGTAGAATTATTAACGAAGATAATATAATCTCTCACCTTCAGTGTGTACATCCCGAAGTGTCGGTAGGAACGTCCCGAAAGATGATTTCTATACGCTGTATCAGGCAGCGCACTTCAGTTCTCGAGCGCTGCCCGGTTAGGGTCAGGAGAACGAATCGAAATCAGCGTTGGACGTCACTTCCACTGAGTCGAGGTTCAATGTCACAGCACCGCGGCTAGTCCACTCCGTCAAGCGTAGTCCGACGCGGGAAGACGTGCAGGCGTGGAGTAGCCACTGCGAAGCCTTGTAGCCGAAGCGGAGTGGTGCTGCTGCAGCAACGATGACGCTAATCCAGGGGTCTTCCTCGGCGTCACCGCGGGCCTCGCTGTGTCGTGGTCACTTCTCTGCTACGCCGCCGCCCGCTTTTGGACGCCTACGCCACATCCACTCTCTTCAGTGAGAGTCTTGGGCGAAAGGACGATTGCGCATTTATACGGGGGGCCTCTCTCCACCGGTCCTTTTTTTGGGGCCACCACCACCCCGCCAGAGCATCCAATCCAGTTAGGTCTTCTTTCTTCTTTCCCTCCCGCGCTGCCTTCGCGGATGCTGCACAGGCCGGCACGAGGCGCTCTTGCCTCCTCCTTGTCCGCATCCCTTTCTACAGTCCGCTCTCATCATCGGCACTGCTTGTCGGGGGGGGGGGGGGGGGGACTGACCACTGTCCACTGCACCCTGCATGCCGAGGAAGGGCTTCTGACGAGACCTTGCACTTTCCCTGTCCTTGCCACCCCTCGCTTGTAAGCGTTGTCGTTTTCACTGTACCACGTTCGCTTTCAGCGACGCCGCTGGATCAAGAGCGGGGTCATATGAAATTCCACAGATCACCCAGTCAGCCTTATCGTCAAAGGTTTAAGTAAAATGGGTGGTGGGATGGTGTTCGAGACACGGCTACTTCACTTCCACTTTTCGGGTGGACAGTTCAGGCCCGACATAACTAAGGCGTGCCGGCTTCTCTTCTGATCTTTCTTACTTTTTGCTAGCCTTTATACGGAGACTCGTTACGCTAAATTAGCAAGAGCAAATAATTTACGTTAGTCTGCAGTTATTAGTGAGAGCAGATATTGTCGATCTGATGTGCTTACCACCTGTATGTGTAAAGGCATTGTAATTTCAAAACTTCGATCACTTACACAACAGTTTATGCGCTGGTACTCTTCGTAAGAACAAGCGCCACCTATAGCATTCATAAATGCAAGCACACAGTCGCGTTTCAGGCATCCCGACTCATTCGAGAGTATACAGGAATGCTGATATCGGGTGAACTCCACCCCTCACTTTTCATATCTCCTTTAGTATTATTCATAAAAATTATGATCAAACTTACGTTCAAATATGATCACTACTGGAATTATGATCAACAACTGGTCGGCCACAAACTTCTGCTGGCAAGAAAAACTATCTCAATTCGATCCCTCTTGCGGCATTAAACACACTGAACGTGCTTTATGTCAGTGCTTTTAGTACAGCTCCCGGAGATGATCCCTCTCAGCACTGTTTACACGCCTCTATGACCATCCGCTTTCTGAGAAACCTATCTTGGTATTCCGGTAAGATCTACTTCACGCCGTAAAGCGATGAAAATGTGGTGTTGAAGTTCTTGTAGGCCACCCACCCTGTTGAATGATTGCAACACTCCGGTGTGTTTGTGCGTGTGTTTCTGCTTGCTTCCCCCTCCCTCATTTCTCTCTTCTTTAATTTGCTGTCTCCCCTTACCCCATCCCCAGTGCAGGGTAGTAAACCAGATATTAGTCTTCCGGTTAACCTCCCTGCTTTCTGTCTTCTTGTTCTTCCTCCTCTATATCTCTTGTGTTCCTATATTTACATAAAGCGAAGAATGGGGCTAGTAGGTTGTTGTAAATGTTCGCATTATGCGCTGACTGAGTGTCTTCGTATCACTTTATCAGTCAATGCAAAATCAAATTTTTGTTTATTATCATATTTGCAATCTCAAGCCCTGCCTTAATTATGACTTTCGTGTTTCTCTAAGCATCGTATGTTTTCGCACACACAGCGAGTTCTTTCTGGTGCGCAAAGAAATATATTATCACAAACTTAATCCATTCCTCATACAGCATCGCAAACGAAGAACGTAAGCGAAATGTATAACACTCTAGTAATAATGCTGCGGCGTCGAAGCCGTTCATGCATTAGTGATATTCAAAGTAGGGTACCGAGTTTTGATGTGTTCCTTTTGGTAACTATTCATAACATTTCCGCAGCCTCCTTCTTCCGTCATCCAATTATTGTACCCCGCAATAAGTGACAGCGTGGACGCGCTTTCGTCGAACTTTTTCTTGCTTCCGGACCATCTCTTGGTTTATCCCTGTCTCTCTTTCTCTTTTGCGCTTTTTTACTTTCGCCAAGCAATGACCACTGCAGCCGTCGCACGCGCTTAATGAGGCAAAGCTCCGGGCGATTTGATCTCACGTGCTGCGCGAAGACCAGCTTGCCCGTCATTCCGTCCCGCTTGTCAAGCGCCTTCACGCGACGCCCAATTTATCCGCGCGCTGCTCCAGCCGTTACTCGTCCGCACGATTCGTTCTTTCCTTTATCGAATCATCGTCTCCGTCTCGTCTCCGCCGCGTTTCACGTCATATATTGCTCCAGCGGTGAGCCGTATCAGCCAAGTAGCCAATTAAAGTTGGTGCTGTGCGAAGGCGTTCTCCTGGAGGCTGTTATAAGCACTTGTCAGGTGTCTGCCGCAACGCTAACCTGATTTAACGTTGAACCAATGTTGGGTACGATTATTTACGTCCGAGATCCGTGTAAGCGAGAAAGCGTTTCGCTAATGTGGATAAGTTAGCAGCATAACGCTAACCTGTCGACTGGCCATGCAGTTACTGACTTGCTACTTTTTGTGTTCTTGGCTGGAAGCCTTTAACTATACTAGACAGCTTTCTACGTACGCAACACATGGGATCCAGGTGGCAGAAGACTGGTGTAATTGTAACTCTATCTCTTTGTTTATTGCCTGCCCTTTTCTCGTCTTTCTGTACTACCTTCGAAGACAAGCCTAGTGACGTGGCATACCTTCAAGGGATCTTTGCGCAGAGTTGATTGCAGGCTTCCATTGTTTTGTGAAGGAGTCTCACAGTCTTTGGCGCTCGGCCCCAGGTGCTGTCAAAAAAAGGAGCAGCGATGCGTCTCGGCCAAAGCACAGCGGGAGGCTCTTTGTACCCTTCTATCCTTTGGACGGGTACAGGAATAAATCAGAAGCAGTGCGACCTGCATCGAGCAGTGGAATAACGATGCAACTTCTAGACGTCGACTTCGGCACAGTGTTTTACCCGCGCCTTCCTCTATCATCTGTGCCGGTAGTTACGTGTTGCTCAGCGGATTGCGCCCCGCGTGTCTGAGCTTGCAGTGGACATAAGATGCAACCCCACGCAACAATATGAACGGTCGACATCGATCCCGGAGGCTCGGTTACGAGTATTCAAATCACGTGTCTCAGTTTGTGCTGCCCGAATTGTTCTTTGAGGCGTTGTACACGTCTGACCTCAGTGAAATTTTCAAAAGTCTAGTTTCTGAGCAATTGCTTGAGTGAAAATAGAAAGCTCAAAAACCTGACAAGTGCCCAGCGTGACAGGATTTCGCCCTTGAACATCACTCGGACACGACGCTTTTTTCTTATTGATATGATATATAAGGAGATGTTGGCGCACAATTATGGCACGAGCTACTCCTTAGCCCTTGAGTGAAACTTAAACACGTATCTTAAAGTAAAACATAAAAAGTAGTGCATGGAAAATAGAACACTCGGGCACAGATATGCAAAGACACACTTATACGCACATATCACAACAAAATGATAAAGAAATGTTCGAAAATCAATGAATGAAGTCTCTGATAATGTCCCCCGTTAATATTCGGTCCAACCAGCACAAGACAGCAAAGTACACGCCTGGTCCTTATGAAGATGTATTCGCTCGTGTGTACATAATAGTCGGCACGTCATTCACTTCAGTACATACTTATGATGGGTGTCACATGATACTGCGAATAATAAGTACATGCGTTATACAGATGAAAGTTTGTTATTTCTTAGTACGTCTCACCAATTCCGCTGTCCTGTAAGAAACGTGTTAATGCTTTTAAAGTGTGCGACTGTAAAACTCCAGTTGGTCACGGGCCCAGAAGTCTGTTCATCGACGCTAATGCGTTGTTGCCCTTTTGTCATAGTTTATTATTTTCTTCGTCTCCTTATTTACACTTTATGACCATCATTTAGTAAACAATAATATATCGTCGACCAGTATCATCAACCTTGTGCGGTTTCCGGTCTGTGCTTCTAGCCTGCAGCTTACCCTAGACCCAGAGGCATTCATAAAAAAAGCTGCTACGGTAAAACTAGTCGTCTGAGCAGATGCCGGCCAAGTTTGCTGCTAAACATGAGGTTACAAAACACACTTTACTTACGGCAGCCGGCACTCGCGTGGCGATGCCTTTGTTACTTCAGTCATAGTTCTCCACTGATGTGAGCGCTTTCAGTGGAATAGAAATTGCCGAAGAGCTCATCTCACATTGATATACTTAACCAAAACTGTGCAGGGGACGGGACGCAAGTATAAGTTGGCCGGACGGGCGCGAAATAACTGGATTTATTGACATTAAACTTCCACTTCGGAAAACTAACATGCATCAAGCACTCGTACGAATAAAATGAACTCTCCAATCACATGGGGTCAAAGCTTCTAACGTTATTAATAATGAACTGACCGGACGTTTCGAGGCCGATACGGTCTCTTCTTCAGAAGTGACTGTTCGGCCAGCCCCGAAGCTCAACTACCTAGAATTTCTAGCTCTTTTTTATGCGCACAAACGGAAGGTCTACTAATAAACTTATTTATTCCAAGCCTCACGATCACAGGCGCTTCCATTGTTTCATGCCTGCTTTTTCCTCTTGCTCACCCTAGCACTTTTCTTGTATCAAAATGTGGCCTTAACCGTGAGTGAAGGCAAACAAGTAAGCCGGTGTACGGTGCAAAAACAGATTCTCTACAAATAAGTGCTTGAATGCAGGGTCTGTTTGCGTCATAATGAAGTAACTTCCCTGTCAGGCTTGCCTGCTGCACACAACAAAAAAACGGCTGTCACGCGCTGAACGTCAACATGTAGCGACTTGATGCAAATTAGACTTGTATAGCCAGTTTGGTGTACAACGCTGCGCGCTTGTTCTGTCTGTCGCGCTGCCCGTCATACTGGAGGCGGTGCGACAATCAGGGCTGTCGCTCAGCGCTATACGAGCGGGTAGCCGGGCAGAGCTCTGCAGCGGGAAACGCTGATGAGGTTCCTCTGCAGGGCTCAGTTACACACTCGTACACGCATTTATCTTCCCACTTTGAAGTCGTACACGGCCACGCCATGGTGCAATCATTGCGCGGCGCGACACAGAAGTACGCGCGTGCGATCCACACTGGATGAACGTTTTCTTTTAACTTAGTCTAAAGTGATACAAATCATACTTTAACTAGAAGTACTTGTTGCTGGGCTATTTGGTATACATCGTAATGAGGAAACATTCCAGACCCCTAAAACACCGCAAAAAGAACGTATGAAGCACAAGAAAAGGGCGTCAGAAAAAGCATCTCTTGAGGTTTTAGTCTGGACACAGTCAAATTCCGCCATGTTGTCAGATTCCGCCATTGATCAAGGCTGATTGACCCGTATGGCTACTATGACTTATCTGATTGGCTTAAAATGACACCTTTACGTAGTTTTACAATATGTTGGAATTAGACAGTGTCCATAATAGCACCATTGGCTCATTTCCTGTGCTTCTTCGTTCCTCGTCTAGTTTTTAGACGTCTAAAACTTTCTCGCATTATAATGAACCAGTTGAATACATCGGCATGTAAAATTTTCCCTGCAGTTGAAATGAAGAGGCGTGCCGGTAATTTTGTTTGTTTTGTAGTTCTATAGTTTTCTGCATTAAGGTGCTAGCCAAACGGGCAGATGCAGTGCTTTAACAGCGAAACCGCTTCGCAAATCGTTTTTTATTCACCTCGTACCAAAAAATAATCATCATTTTAAACGGGCATGCACCAAAGAAATCGGGTGAGTACCGTTGCTGATCATTTGTCTACTATAAAATGAAGACGGCCGCAGTCAGCCCAACAAACAGATATCTACCACAAAAATTGAATAGGCCTAGCTATTAAATACTATTATCATCACATATGGGTATATGCCACAGAAATAGGGCAAATACTACCCCACACAACTTCTACTAAAAAGGAAGAAGATAACAGCTAGCCCAAGAACCAATGGTTGCGAAACAATGGCGGGGAGCCGAAGACCCTCGAGTACGTGCAAAGTGAGAATACTATAGAGAATGAAAGAGGCGATGGCTCCTGCGAGAAGACCTCAAAGCGGTGGAGGGCTTACGCCAATGCCGACGTGCCGTTGTCGTCTCCGTGACAGTCTCTTGTATAACGCGAGCTTCTCTGCACTGAGAATCAAAGCTGAGACGCATAACCTATAGCTAATCCCTAGCATTGACTTAGAAGCAACATAGAAACAACCTTCATCATGCAGCTCGTTCAGACCTGTAAAGAACCTGGTGCTGTTTAACGGGCTCTGACATCACACATTGCACGCGTCTCTACCATTTTGCCTCCATCGAAATGTGACCGCAGTGGCTGGTACCAGTGCCACGACTTTTGAGAATCCAGCTATTTTCTGTCCTTGTCTCTTCTTCCGTAGTTACGCCGTAACCACTCTTAGTCTTGCGCTGTGCAAGTATGTTGATTCCCAGTCACGCACTAGCCTAAGAATCTGTGCTTAGCAAGCGACCTTTAGGTCAGCAGCTGAGCCCCGTAGCCACTGCTCCACCGAGGCGGACCCCATGCACAACAGACCACGTATGTACTGTACTCTCACGTACCTGCGCCGTGGTTTATTAAACTCAAAACTACGTGCGGCCGCAATCAGGTTTTCTCCGCTGTGAGCACCAGAACAACGAGCCATTGCAATCTGCGTTTGTCGATAATTAAGAACAGAACGCAACAACACTCTTGTACAAGTGGCACGACCACTTTATGCGTTCAGACTAGTGCAGTCTTCGCACTATTGTGTAAGTTGCATCTGATTGGGAGGTGTCTTACTGACACTTATGTTCTGCCTTGTGTTACTCTCTCACGACGTGAACGGAATTAAAGTTACACAAACGTAAAAACGTTTATGCTCCAGCGAGTCGACTTCAGTTGAACGAGTGAAGCTTTTCCTTAATAATTCAATAAGTCTCCTTCTCCTTCGTCTAAAATCATTTTTGATCGATCTCAGTAGAACCTGGCCTTTCTTGCATCTTCACAAAACTTCACGAGGCAGAATTTTATATTGCTTCTCTTCGCGATGACATTAAAATGAATTAGTTGAGCTGTTGCGGACGCAGCCGACCAGCCAGTTTCAATAGCAGGCTCCGCTCGCATAGCTGGCGTGGACGCTCAAATAAAATCTGCCTAGTTTCGGCATCAATGAAAGGCCGGTATTGATGCTCTCCAACTACTGAATTTTTTATCTTTATTTTCCAGAAGGGCTCGAAGTAGGCAATACATGGGGGTGGTGGTGGTATAAATTTATATACACATCCGATAAATTTGACAAAAACAAAAAAGTAAGAACAATACCTCACATGAGTTCGAACGACCTCGTGCCGACCTACTAACATGCTGGTTGGGAAAGAGAAATAGAAATTGCTAGCAATATACTGCTTCTCAACCTCAGGATCATGCACAATTTTCTGCATTTTCATGCAACATGTGGTCTGCATATTCAAGCATCGTAACAATATGGCGAGGTTAGAAAAAATATTTGAGGTGTCAAGAATACTTATTAGGGCTTACAGATCCTACTTTTCCGAACGCCTAGTTTAGAGCGTCCTTGAATGCTGCATGGTCACCTATTTCAGCTGTTTGACTTCGGAGATGATTTTATTTTAAAATGGCTAGATGCTGGCATGAAAAATGTTATCGGTTAGTACTTGAAAGAGGTCGTTAAGCATTAAATTTTTGATATATTCGGAAAAAAATCCTGCTGGGTAAGACGTGTGCTTGAGAGAATGTACTGAGTTGGCAAAAAAGCTGATGAAAAAAAGTTAACAGGAATATATTTTTTCTTCAAGTCGACAATGAAATGATGCCGAGGTCATGTTTCATTTTTTCGTGCATAATTGCTGTGAATAATTATCTAATAACTACTTGTAATAAAATGCGCTAAAATCCTAACTTCTTAAATTAGACAGTATAGTGCAGGTTCCGTATAAATGAGGCGTACTGGAGTTTCGAATGAAGTATGGTGGTTTATTCAACGAGTTTAGAACTACTGTTGGCCTGGCGAAAAGTATTACGAAAGAAGCTAAGGGATTTACATGAAGAGAAAGAACAAAATCTACATTCCAGTAGGAATTCGGGAAAAGATAAATACCTAGAAATTTCCCTATACGATTTTATATTCTCTGTGGCTTCACCATTGCAAGTTTGCTTCGTAATTTCGCTCAGGCCAACGTCATCGATCTCATCAACCGCTAAGTTGACTGTCGGCGCAAATACGAGTGATTCAAGAAATCGTTCCCATCGGACGTCATCATAGCATCACAGATTTCTAAATTTTGTGACGTCATTGTGGCGTGATCAGATGTCACATGGTGACGTCATCACATGGTGTCATCACTTGTTCAAATGAGAGCCAATCACGAAGGCAGTGCAAAAACAACGTTAGGAATCGGGCAGGGAGCTCTCAGATGGGCAGAGAGAAAGGGGGGGGGGGCAACGATTACTAAAGCAACATAGAAAAAGAAAGAGAAAGGTGACTTTCACTTGGAAAAATAAAATCACAAGCCGCAGGTGTTTGTAGAACGGGTTGTAGAACTGTCAATGAACTCCGTGCATCTGGAGAACACTTATCCATCTTTATTTCATACAGCTCCTTTTTGATCCCCCTTCAGCGACGACGCACAATAGAGCGTCTTCGGCAAGGCGGAACACCACGTGCTCTCCTTCAAAGAAAGCGTCCTCAACGGGAGCTTTCTCACAGTGCATGCGCCGCGGTGTGTCAGAAATGCATCTTCAATGAACTTGCTCCGTGTACACATCTCGAGCGAGTCAACCGCAAGGGCCAGGTTCATCCCTTTATTGTTCTCATTCTTCTCGATAGTGCTGGTTTGCGCTTGGTTTAGGTAAAAGATGGCGCGCCATGGCGTGCCTTCTAGTCCGCGCACGCCATCTTTCGGCAGCTATATAAGTCCATCTTGGTGCTGCCGGGGCTGTACGTGCCAGCTTTAGCGAAACAAGCTCCGTCGAACAACGTCGCTTCGAAGCGTCGAGCGGCTACCTTTGTTATCTGTTCCCGCTCAGGTTGTATACTTTCTTCAGTGTCATGTCTATGTTTTTTTTTTCAACAAATCTCTTTCTTTTCACTATCTCTTCCTTGAGAGCAGACGCTTTTGAAAGAGCCCCATGTTCGGTTATTGGTGCACTGTCCTTGCAAATGCGTGATGCATTGTATGAGCTGAAGAAGGAGCATGGTGGAGCCGGTGTTTACAGGTCTGCAGCCATGATCTGCGACTCATCGCCACCTTTGGACTCTCGTCACCCCAAAGCGTCATATTAACTGTTGATTCCCATAATTTATTCAGCTGCACAAAGAAGTTCAATTTTTCGTTATTTCTTTTTTTTTTTTTGCTTCACCCGTCACAGGGGGCTAGTGATTATGGTGCTGAGCTGCTGACCCGAAAATTCCGGCCCTTACGGTCACATTTCGATGCAGCTGAAATGCTTGAGGCACCTCTACTCAGATTCATTTGCACGTTAATGAACATCAGATGGTAGAAATTGTTGGAGACTTCCACTACGGCAGCCATCGTAATTATATCGTCGTTTTGGTACATAAAAACACTCAACAAATAATATTTATCTTTCTATTGACACGCGCATAAAACGGGACCTTCACGCAACCCACCGTAATAATTAGCCATCAGAAGTTTTGAGTTGCTAAGTTCGAGGTCATGGGCTCGATTCCGAGCCGTGAGGCAGCCTTTCGGTATGGGATCAAATACAATGACACATGTATTTACAGTTAGGTGTCCTTTACAAAACTCCAGATGGCCAAAGATAATCGTTTTTTTTTTTCCTTTTGGCAGGTAAAGCCCCAATAATTATTGATTGTTACGTCCACGTGGCATTTCTCGTATTCGGTATAGGCCACAGTTCGCGTCGTCATTATTTATTTGTTACTGCAGATCAAACAAAAGGACGGTGCTGTGACATATTTTGGAAATGTTTGACACTTTTTTTTCGTATGTGTATATGCGTACGGACACATCATGTCAGGGCTATGTTTAGTGCTCATCTTGTATTTACTGTAGCGCTGTGTTCTCTAAAAGCTTTGTTTCACATTCATTAAGACGGTCATTAAAATGATTAGTTTCTCTCAATTTGAAAATTTTATTTTAGTATTTTTCACTCTTTATGCTTAATTATCTTTGTCGTAAAAATACGTCACTGAGATTATTTTGGGGAAATTTGTGAATTATTATTGCAATAAGCAGGCTGCCTGTGCGGTCCATTTTTAAGGAGCCACGACCCCAGCTAAGCCCGTTACTGGCTTTTCGACCACGGATCTCGGCATCGCGAATGTGTTAAGCATAAATGTTCAGTAATTTAGAGTACGACGTATACTCACCAAGGGAGAGCAATAAGCTGTCTCAGATTAAAAGCACGAATGTTGTAAACTTTCATTCTTTCAAAAGCACTGGATATGCTTCAGCCTTCAGTAGCTTAAAATGAACCAGAACGTCGCTTAGTTCCTCCTCGTGCGTCTTTCGTGTGAAACTGCATCGCTAAGTGAAGGTAAAAATTTAACTTGACTAACACAGAGGAGCGAAGTAACCAAGGCATTCGTTATCTCAACCTGTCTGTAGTAAATCATCTGGACAAAAACAGACAAAAAATAGACAAGCGGCCTTGCGAACTCCGACTTTAGCACGGCACACACCGCACAGCTTTTCCTGACGACAGCGCGCGGAACTACAACGCTGAACAAAAAGGACGGTTTCCTGGTCGTGGCGCTAACAACGCGCACTCCTTCTTTTTATTTTATTTTTTAAGACTTCGCTGAGTTAAGCTTGCCGATGAGAACACGACTGGCCGCGGTTTAAGAAAGGTGCTCTTTTGTGCCGGATTTGCGCTTATTGGCGCCCACGGGGATCGCAATTTAGACCCCAGCGTTCACAGCGACGTCCGTGCGATTTGAATGAGAAGCGAGGTCACGAACCGTTTTTAACTTTTCGAGTGACTCGTCGCCACGCTTGACTGCCTGCGCCAGATACACAGTTTTAGGCGGGAAGCATGCAAACGAGGCCGACCTTTTGTCTTTCTTAAGGAGGACGCTCCCTCCATACACGTCGTTCGGGCACTGCCTTTTTGTCTGCACCATCATGTCTTTCTTCTTTTTCTTGACGATCTTACATTGTTGCTTGCTCGGTACACCCAGAACTTCCTCGAAGCATCTGCTTACAATACCAACTTTCCCTCATTCGGTCATTCTAATATTTCAGTGACTATACTCCTTCTATTAAAACGTTTCGTTCTTCCGGATTGTTTTACCGCATGAAATTGGTGGCAGTTTGTGCCTTTCACGTCACATGCTCACGGGACCTAGCTCCTAATCAACTGAAATCGCTATTTTTCAGAAAAAATCCACAAAATATTTGCGACCTTCTGAAGTGCTGCTGAATATGGACTGGCTGTTGTCGTGAATATGTTAATCGCATTGGCTAAGATTTGCATCTGTGAAGAATTCAAGTGTGAGTAGGTTTCTCTGTTAGCTCACCTCACCCTCTTGCATGTACACGTAGTTAATACATACGCATATCTATGTATGTTAAACGATTCTAACACTGTTATGCGTTCAATTGTTTGAGTGACTGGGTTTCAAGAACCAGTAGCCAAATTTACTATTTTTTTTCTTTTGTGACATTTCTTAGTGGTCTACCGGGTTCTCGAATTTTGTGTAGAGCATCAGGATCGGTTTAATTATCTTATCGCAAACACAGCTACCTGATAATATTCGGGTATTCGGGTGAATGCTGCAGCCTAGCGGTTTACTTTTAGGAACTGTGCATGTTTTTTCTTGTTTTTTTTTTAGCTCAGATAAGCCCAGTACAAATACCAGAGGGTTTCCTTCTCCTTTTTTTTTCCTTTTATGTGAGCCTATACATCTGTGGACAATCGTAATGTCTGACTGCTTTTCTGTTTTTGTCTCAGCGTAGCGCTTTTTTTTTTTTGAGGAAAAACAGTACACTAACTTGCCCTACTTGCTGCACAGATAATTAAAATGCCATCGAAATACCAGTAGTATGTTTGTTTTCTTAATGTAATTTTCATTGTCGTTGCTGAACATGTTTCTACTTCATCTCCAAGCGTACGCATAATCACGGAGGTTAAACCGTCACAAATGTCTTGCAGTCTAACAAAGTCCAACAAGGAGTTAATGCAACACGCAATACAGACACCGTGGTTACACGGTCACCTCGTATTTTCGTCAAGCATCGCCTACAGTGCTCGTTTCAGGAGCCAGCGCTCCAAGAATACAACCAAACGAAACGTGAGAGCTCTGGCACATAGCGGCCGCTTATAATTTCTCACCCCGGAACACAATTTTACAGGAAGCAAATGATGGTCAACGTACACGAAGCGCTTATTCGCATTAGCAGCTGTCTGCTCTGTTTTGGCAACCTTGCCTTGTTCTTCCGCGTTTCGCTGTAAGCGGCACACACGCGTAAAGATGTGTGGTATCTTGACGGCCTCGTATGAGCGAGCTGTAAAAAAGCTTTATTCATGAAGGCTCACAAAACAAGTAATAATTGACAAAGCAACTTATTGCGAGGGCACGGTCGGCAAAAAAAAAAAAACTGCCAGGAAATATCCGCGGAAGCATGACTTGTGGGCAGGTCAGTAAAATCCGGCAGCTGTGAAGCGGAGACGCAAAGTCTATTAGTTTCCCGCTGCTAGGGGTCCGCATGCTTTAAGGAAAAAAAAAACGGCTGCTACACAATAAAAGAGTTCCATCGCATGCTGCCTTCGAGGCAACGTAAGAGGCTTTCGCGTTGATATCTGCATCCTCCTCGGCACGAGAGCACAACAGAGAGCGGAGAAATTTTTTAACGCCTTAAGAGAAAGCTGAGTTGACGGTCGCTCGGGAAATATCGCTACTTTGTAAGAAACGGTGTAAATTACGGCGCGATTCTCCTAGCATGTCCCGCGTTTATCTCGCTCTATACGAAGAGAATAGAGTAGTCCTGCTCCGTTCTTTTCTTTTCATTTTTTTCTTTGTTTCATTTTCCGACAGCTGCGACTTATTGACGCTGATCACCGAAAGCGTTTAGGGAAAGCCGAGAAATTCCCGGCGCATAGCCGGGTGGGGTACGTTTTTTTTTGCATATTTATTCGCATCAATTTGAAGAACTCCCCTTCACATTGCCTCCACTGTTTTTCGACGAAGCTTTAGTGCGGCACAGCCTTGTGTATCGGCACTCGCTTGTACGAACTGAGTGTCCCTTCTCTCTATTTCGAGAAAGCCTGCTAAGATAGAACAGTGTTGGGAAGAACACCTTCGTTATGTTGATATGAAGGAGCTATGCATTATTGCAGACGCACCACGCACGCAAACGCATGCACATAATTTGGATAATTTCAGCAAATATAATCAATTGTACATCTTCTTCGTCTGTTTATGTCATCAATGGCTGCACGGCTTTATTTTGTTGTCGTAGCTCCAGTTCTGTTGCAAAAAAGAATACCTTATATGGAAAACATACTAAAGGCACTTTATGGGACTGTTTGTAACAGGTTTGCCGTTTGTTTGGAGATGCCTTGTGATGTATAGATTATTACCGGTATTTAATCTCAATTATATGGGTTGAACACTTGTCATGTAGTTACTTACAAGTATGCCGCTAAATCTAAATGCACACCATATACATACATGCTTGAAATTGTTTGTTTGTTAGTTTGTTTTTGTTTGTTTGTTTGTCTGTTTGTTTATACTACAACCCCAGGGAGGGGGAGGGGTACGGGAGTAGAAAACACATACAATTTTACAAGATAGCATACAATTTAATGCCGGAATTCAAGCAAAGCAACGAACTAAAGCAAATCAATAAAACTAAACAAAGTGGGTATGAAATACATTTTAAAAGAGATATATACAGTGAACGCAGACATTTGCACTTAATATATTCTGTACGACTGCTCTCCTAAATCTAAGCCAGTAAGTGCGTGCGGGACCCGAGTAGAAATTGCAACTTCCGTAGCACCGAGTTCCAGCGACCACATTACACACGCCGTTGATTGTATGAACTATTTAGTGAAAACTCAACTATCTTCTCTCTGCCAGAAATAAGTACTGCCTTTCGAGCATCTCGGACTGCTCAAATGATCACGCGTTATGCAAATACCGCCTCTATAGCCTTTCATTTACTCTCCCTCGACAGCGAATGGGTTGCTCGTAGCTCGTAATTCGCGCGTGACCTCTGCAGCTAACTCGCCGAGACGATCGCTCTGATTCGGCGCACACTGCCGGCTGTCTCTCTAACCTTTCACCGTGGCTCGAAGAAGAACGCGCCCACTGTTTCTGTTAATCCCTAACGTGCCTCGAAGCTGCGTAGGCTTCGAAGGCGAAGAAAAGAAGTGGGAAAGGAGAAAGCGAACGCAGGTCACACGTAGGAAGTGGGCGCTGTTTGATCAAGAGGTCACAATTAGGATTCACCCCTTGGCGGCGCGTGTACGAGAGACGAAGCTTCCTCGAAGGGACGTCCAGATTACCAACGCCCTCGACTCTCCCCACTCTTCCTCTCGTACGTCGGCATCGGTTGCACCTTACAGTCGCGAGCATGTGTTACAAAATGCAACTGAAAGAGAGCGAGACAGCAGCATTCGCACACGTTTCATCAGTTTAGGCAACCTGTTTCGTGTCTCCCATTGCGATGCTAGTACACGCTCGTCGCGTTGCCTTCTTCGGATGTTGTCTCTGTTGACTTTATTCCGGAAGGGTTCCGCATTTGACCTGTAGGTTTAGCGTTTTCCAGCTGGCAAGCATCGAAATAAACGAAACCTCTCCCGCCAGGAAGTGGCGGTCACTGCGCCCTTATCTCTTAACGTTTATCCTCGTTTGCATACGTAATGTTCTTATAATGCCTCTTCGGGTCGCTCTTATGCTGGCGCTATCAATTTCAGTTTGCTACAAAGTATATATTTGCGAAATGTAATCGTTGACTGCATTTTGTGTACAGTGTGTGACTGCTACGTACAATGAAGCACCTTATAACTGCACAGTTTACCGGTGTAATACGGCTATGGCTGTTTTTTTTAACTGTTCGAAATCTTAACGCATAGACTATGCGTAATTTTGTGTTTTTTTTCAGAAGTCTAATGACTTTCTAAGCTGAATTTTGTTCTATATACGCATGCATTATTGTCATAAGTATATGTAACTGCCATAGCTTGGGGGGGGGGGGGCAAAATTTTGAGTTTGTATGTATGTGCTTGTGTATATAAAGATATCACACACACGAACATACATACAAAGTGGTTGACCTCTTCCCCCCTTCTGGCTATAACACTGGTTCAACTTATGCCTAAATGTAATTAGAGCTATTGCAGAGTCTTCAATTAAAGCGATCAGGTGTTATCTAAAGTGTGATCCCTTTGTCTTTTTTGTTGCTCCTGTCGACCAAAAGCCGTGTGCTGTTGCGTACAGCAGCATTACAACATTGGGTCGAAAATAAACGGTGACCAAACTTTTGTTCTGTATTCGAATGGGCCGAGCCAGTTGTCTAGGCTGCGTGCGACTAGGCTGAATGGTCAAGCCTCTCTGTACACTGCACCACACATGTCCAAGGAGACGTTATTTCTCGGTAGTCTCAATAGCAGGAGTCGAACTACCATCTCGAAGATAAAAATAGGCGACAACCATTTCGCGTGGCGTGCGATCAATAGCGATCGGTTGGAGCCCACGTGGAATGTTTGCGTGAGACATAGCGATTCCATGAGTCGCGGTAGATCTTTCTTTTTTTAATAGAGAACGCCGGCAACTCTTTTCTGCACTCGCAAAAAAAGCCAGAAGGACGGGGTGCAAGCAATCCAGAAGGTGCACTTTCTTTTCTCCCCAGTATAGGGTAGAAGACGGTGCTTTACCTTGGCTAACTTCCCTGCCTTTCTTCCATCCTTCTTTTCTTTTTCACCCTCCCCAACATATTGATGACCTTGGACTGAGATGCAGCGACCTACCCTATAAATTCATGTAGATTAACAAAACTTAACCATTAAAATTGTCGCCAGTCAGAACTGCGTATCAACTAACTACTTGGACGTGTAAATCATCAAAGCTTAGGGAAGAGCTTGCACGGAACCGACACCTGCGGGCTGGGTAATCACGTTATTCAGACAGCGATAGCTCAGTGAAGTTTTTTTTTTTAGATTAACTTCGACACCTGGTAAGAATGGTCTCTATAGGCATCAAATGTCGTCCCCGAACCACTGCACCTTTTTGTTGAAGCATGAGACACGGAGCCGAGCAGACGGGGAAAACCCGAGCATTCGACGTCGTCGCAGTCGGACACTTCAAAGGCGTCGATACATCGAATCGACGCGGCTGTTAAACCGTTCGCGAAGTGCACGAAAGAAAGAAGGTTGGCGCCATTTGCTTTCGTCTACCGCGCGCCGCGTCTGTGTCCAAAGCCACGGCCGGCACTCTGGAGCACGCTCGGCAGTGTGCCGCGGAATGTGCATATCGTCTTTTCCTCTTCCTCGATGCACTCTCATCTCTGCGGAGGCGCCACTACAGGAAGCGATGCACCCGCCGAATCTGTAGCGGCCAGGAAATCGGACTCGCGCGCAATGTTTGCGGCCGCGTATGCCGCGAAACACTTCCTTTCCTCGTCCTCTGAATCGCCGACCCCACTTCACGCGCTGTCGCGGCAACCCGGGCGGCCTTGGATGAAGGGCTCAAAAATCTAGGAGGAAAGCGGTCCCCTCCCAGAGAACACTGTCATCGCACGAGCGGGGCGCACTGGTGCGAATGGTTCGCATTGGTGCGTGCATGTGCGAGTGTGTTCTCGCTGTCGCTTGTCCCTGCACTCTCCTCTCGACAAGCGCGCTGTTCGGCCCACAGAGCGCCAGCACAGCGGGAGACGCTTTTCTCTCGGACCGTCCGAGCGGTCGGGAGTTGTTTGTTTCCACCTCGGTGCTCGTCGTGCCACCTGGTCCAGGAAGTGTATCTGTATCAAAAGATCTTTGCTGGCGGCCACACCAAGGTGGTGAACACTCTCGCATGACCCTTTGTTTTGCGCCTGTTGATACATTTGACACGGCTCGAGAGGAATGGAACAGCTCTCAGGAAGAAAAGAGCATGTGTCCCTATTCCGCTCAGTTGAGCACCCGCCTATGATACGTGTTGGAATCTTATGACACCTTATCATAACGCAGGGGCTCAGAAGGCACATTTGAATGTTCACATAATATGCTCGTTTCACAAACTCTTTCACGATTTCTTCTAATTAACATCTGGCGCTTTGCGCATTGTTGTGCAAGTTTCTTAGACAGCTGGAGCACTTAAGCTACATATTTATACCATTCTCTTTTTTTAGTCCAGCCGTCACTTTCGCCATAGAGTTTATCACAAAGTTACCCAGAAAGAGATCTGGCTCTAATGAGCTGCTGGATGCAAGGGAATGCCGGGATGTTAGTTTCGAACTTGACTAGGATTTTCATACCTCAAAGACGTGTCTGGCTTTACGTTACAATGGTTGATTTCTTGCTAAAAGTGCACGCAATAAGCTATTCGTTTTTTAATCATTCAACAGAAACGTGTTTCATTTCGCACTGGAATTTTCTGCGCCGATGTGCAATTTTACGAAGCGTAAGAAGTAACTAACGGCCGCTTAACTTGGCAAGCAGACGACAAAGTGGGTGTTCTCTCTGCCACTTTATGTAGTCTGTTTCTTTCTTTCGCCATTTGGTTGTGCCGTTTCAAGGTGAGTGGTATATTATTTTAGAATACGATTCGCGTGAATGAGATCCGTTCGTGAACGTTTTGTTTTAGAAAAGCTTTATTTACGCAGTTCTATTCGCTTTCGAACCAAAGCCTCGCTGAACACCAGCCAACACAAGCCTCGCAGACACATACACCATCATTCCCAGCGCTCCAACCCTTAATGAATTTGCATACACGGTGGCGCCACACTTCTTTCTAGGTATTTTGCGAGAAACTCTATGACTTTCGCCGAAGTAGCATGATAAATGAGGGGACAGACAGGATGATGTTTTATGCTAGATGGTGATGATGGTGTGACCGTAAGACAGAGGAATTTTAAATTACATTAATGTGACGGTCTTAACAAGTGAAGTACATTATTGCGAGAATGTAGTTGTATGCACCGCTGCTGATGCTAACAGGCACTTCTGGATTGGTATCAGGTGTTCCTGTGTTTGATACCTGCCCTGAAATGTATACGGCTTTTCTTTTTCCGAATTAACTGATAAAGTGATGAAGTTAGCACTATTATGAACCGTGCTTGAGCACCGCCAAGGAAGGTATATAGCTAACTGAACACTTCTCTGAGCAATAAAGCTCCGTGGGTTCGCACAAGCACAGTGTGTACGAGAGAAATTCACTCAACGAAAGCGTGAGAGTGCACCAGATTCGATCAAGGAAGGGGCTCGTCTAAATACGGGACGCGCTGCTAGCGAGAGATAGCCCGCGCCACCGGGGAGCGTCAACTCGGAGCACCGAACGTGTTCTCCAGAAGTGGATGCTTTCCGCGCCACGGAACGAGGCGGAACGGCAGGTGCTCCTCCGTAGAACAGCCACACGGCGCATCGGACACAGAGAGATGCCCGGGGCAGATAGGCCTTACGACCATGGCTGGATGTGAATCCCCTCTTTTGCCTGGCGCCACTCGTAGTCGTTCCACGCTTACCTCACCAGCGGGAATAGCTGTAGAGCTATACCGCTGCCTGCCGGGAGAAAAGAAGTGTAATCGCGTACACGGTGGGACGGTATGCGACGCGCTCGTGAATTGCGACACTGGCAAATGTGGCGCGTTTTAGAGTTCTTTAACTTCTTTGCTTCTTCTCTCCGTCGAAAGCGCCCAGCTATGCTGATGCACTCGGGAACACATTGTCCTGTGGGTTGACGCTATTCTGGGCAGGCAGCAGAAACCGAATGGCGGACGAATTGTAACGTTTAGCGGCAGCGCGCGCACACACACACATGCTCCTTTTGTTTCATTGTGCCTTCTCTCTCAGCTCACCATCGTCGCCTTACTTGCATACTCACGCTATTCCCTGTCTGCTGGCTGGCAAGAAGCCGCTCCTTTCGCTCGCTCCTTCGTACGCCAGCTTCGGTGAAATAAAAATAAACAAGCGGCTGCTAACAGCGTTTTGAATACCAGCATTGCGCAGGCACCGCGTTCCGTTGACGTGCTTGTACGATCCTAAATATAGCATCGTCATCGTCACACTATACTGGTCGTGGCGGTGAAGGAAGAAAGAGATTTTAAATTGTCAAAATGCGACTGGTCTCGTTCTTTAACGTCTACACTACCCCTCCCCCTTTCCTGTGTCAGGGCTGCCTGCATTTTATTGTTATTATCTGGATACTTATCGTCTTTGCATGTTTCTTCCGATTTAGTTATCAGCATGGCTGTCGTGACTGTCATGCTGTCGTTTACATGACAACAGTCATCATCTACTGGGCGCAGTGTTCTGGGATCACATTTAGCGACCGAAAATTGTTTGCCTCATTTACCCTCCCCCTCTGTCTCACTCAACTTTTCCCTTTATATTTACTCTTCCTCGCTCAACATATAACCGCCATGACTCGGTCTCTCTCGCCACCTCCGTTCGCACATTATGGCGGCGATCCGCACGTCACCATTTTTTTTTCTTTGTGTGCGCGCGCGTATCCACCTCTCTTCTTTTATAACGCGTGCATCGTCTTTTCCGGGCGCACTGTCTGTGGTTAGACCGCTTTCTTCTGCGCTTTCATTCACCCTCGCCCACGTGCTCTACATTTAATAGCGACGATCCGTTTCCACCCGTGTCTCTCCCTGCGCTCGGTTCACAGGCCCCCACTTTCGCGTTTTCCATCATTCTGAACCTTTGCAACACGCACTTTGTCTTTCCGGGCACACCGTGGCAAGCAATGAAGGCAAGGCGGCGTACGAGGGCGAATGAAGAAAACGTGGACGCTTATGGCTCCCTAGTGGTGCGCCCGCAACAATGGTGCAGGCGACGTGAGCCGTAATTTAGGGTGCACATGAAGGAAGCGCCATTCACGGCCACCATTGTCCGCTTCCTCCGCCGCGATACGTCTCGACTCCGCGCTCGGGACGGTGTGTTTTGAATAGCCCGCCCAGCATCGAGACGTTGCGTGTGATCCTAGAGAACGTCTCCCCTGCATGGCACGCCACTTTCTGTGCAAATGCTTCCGCAGTTCGGGATGCGAACCCGGGTGCCTCGGTACATGGATGTGAGCGCCTGCATGTTCCCTCGCAGTCAAGCTCATACTGATGTACAGCTCAATATATCTTTCCTCGTACACGTACTTTAAAACGCCTACGTATGCAAACGTGCGCATATGAGCACGTAAAAGTTTGTCCTCAAACGTTAATTCGCATGCAAACCACTGTACAATCAGAAAACTGCCCACAGTGCATATACATGGGGCTTACTGTGTATCTTTTCGCGTTTATTTGACAGTCAATCATCAAATGGAGCTTCATGAAAACGTGACGTGGCAGATATTTAAAAAACTGTTTTTGCTTTAACCTAATGCTATAGTACTAAATAACTTACGATCTCTGCAAAAAGTGAGCTCGCAGCAGTCGTCACAATCTTTAAAGCGGGATAGCTCCAATGCGTAAGGCTTCGCCACGTACTATGTGCGCACGATGTGATAGTCATTATGGTGTGAGCACAAGACGGTCCGAAGTAGATATCGGTTAGAACAGTCCGCCGGTTCCGCAACAGTGAATAAAAACTGTGTCTTTATCGAAGAGTTCCACGTAGCAAGTCTACAATTATTACCTTCCTAAAATTAAAACAAGTAGAACTCGCTGTAGGGCTAGTTGGTGCATGTCTTTTGTGGTTGTTCTTTCGGCGCGACGTTGAATATTTAATTAAAACAAGCACTTGTTGTTCTACAACTAAAACAGATCAAACATAAAAGTTTCACTGGCCTGTGAGTATATAAACCGAAAATAGGGACGAAAACATTTACTAAGGCAGGTACAAGGTTGTTGGAATGTTGACGTAGGGAATTTCAACGTCGTTGCGTCAAAAAACTCGTTTTTCAGGAATGCCGTTGTCGGCGTCTGTGGTTGCGAGCGAGAACTGATGAAATTATGCATATAATAAATAATCTTTGGTTCGAGTAAATATTGAACATAGTCCTTTCAGATAGCAAACAGGTGTTCTACCACAAAGCAACGTCATTGTTTGAAACTGCTCCAAAAACACACACACACACAATATATCGGTGTGCAATAGTGAGAAGAGACTCCTTATACCGCATGTAACTTTGCATGGCAGAAGCGTAGAAACGCACTAGACGTGAAAATAAGTTAATTGCACAAAGGGGAGGTGGTTTAAAGACCCACTCATTAAAATGTGTTCAGACGTATTTATTCATCAACAATATCAAAACCATCAACAAAGTGAGCAGCTGCCTAGTGCACGTGTTGCCTTACGGAGGCACAGTGATTGATATGTGGGGTTTAACGTCCCAAAACCACCATATGATTGTGAGACGCCGTAGTGGAGGGCTCCGGAAATTTTGACCACCTGGGGTTCTTTAACGTGCACCCAAATCTGAGCACACGGGCCTACATTTCCGCCTCCACTACGGAGGCACAGTGGTGACTTTGATAATTCGCAAAAGGAACAATGATGGGATGGTTGGTATTTTACAACTGTATCTGCAGCTGGTATTTTAGGACAGTTTTAAAGTGCATTTTTGCGTGAACACACATTCAGTTCCTTGCGGCAAGGCTGAGGCATACACCGAGAACCGAAGCTATATGCTAGAAGTGGAGGAGGCGATGCGCACAGTAGCCGATTGCGCATTCGCGTTCCACTCCGAAAGCGAAGCCCAAGCGTTCTCCAACTTTTTATTTTTAAACACCATTCAGGACGCGGCGTCATACCCGTATGGATTCATAAAAGCTAGATAAGCAATGAAAATGTTATCGCCCTCTTGGGATGACTGCCTTTCTCCTCTAATGTCCCCGCATCCAGCTACTGACCCACAAAATCTGACATGAGAGGGGTCTTAGCGAGAAGTACCCATTACCGTGAGTACCAAACGACTCCATGACAAACTGGAGAGGTGCAAGCGAAGCAGAAAAATGAAGCTTCACATTTAAAAAAAAGGCCAGGACTGCGCCCTACATATAACACAGTCTCAGAGTAAGCTGGAGGAGTGGCCTCCTCCCGTCACAGTTGAACCGTCTATATACGAGCTCTGCCAATACGGCTTCGAATGGGAAAGAACACCATCGCACTGAGACAAGCCACACATTATTGCGCAGAGAGAAAGCGGCCAGCGTGTTGCGACAGGCTGCCACCAGAACTCGTAAATGGGATCCACATGTAATCCTTTTGATGCAAAGACTAGTGTTCCAAAGTTTTAGCCTCCCAAAAAAGAAAAAAAAAGAAATAGCTTCGCTATCTTACGCGCCCTCGCAGTAGACACCCGTTGAGAAAAAAGAGCGATCGTTTTACTCATAGTAAGACATTAAGTACTGTGTTTTTGTTGTTATCGATGGCTGTTTGTTAATAAGCAGTGTGTGTGGTTGTTTGTTTGTGCGTGCGTGCGTCTTCCTCTCTGTCTCTCCCTCTCTCTATCTGTGTGTATGTTTCGTAGCAAAGCGTGCAAATAGAATTGAAGGACTCGGATAAGGCACACGGCGTTTCCTTCCAGGTCTAAATAGCCATTTTTTGTCTACAGCTTTTTTTCCCCGCTTTCATTTACTATGTGCAACTGAGTAATCACACGTTTAATGTTGTTTTTTTTTTGTTTGATGTCTCACTGCTACCATCTTGTTTTCATGCTTATCCCGTGAACGATGCTACGACACCTAAAACTGAAACAATGAACCACTCAAGAGGATAAAAGACAAAATATAAAAGCGGCACAAGCCACTACCGAGTTATCAACGTTTCTTTTACTTTATTAACAAGACCACCTACAGGAAAACCAAGAGCGGATGCTCTTCATCATTCCATTCTTCGTCCTCTCGACCGGTTCATTAAAACCTCCCTCGACGTGATGCCGTGCTGTGGCGCAAGCTTCAGACAGGTGTTTTTCCTAGCCCCTGGCATTATAGCAAGCTATAACCACACCTCGTGACACCAAACTGTGCATACTGCTCACAATCGGCCACCCTCATGCACACGGCATGGACGTGCCCACAGTACGCTGACGCTTATCACACATAAGATACATGGGAGTCCCTTCTGCATATCCCTGACTCGGCACAGCAACGCTGGCTAATCTCACGCGCGTTGGAGGCCGCTGTGTCCCAAGGGATCCCCGCTGACCTCGTATAAGCAGCGTAACCGACACCTCGGCCGGTCCCCTCTTTTGGGAGTACTAAAGTTTTGATCATCATCATCAGCGTTATGTTCCAACTAACCCAAAATGACCCAAACTCCGACATTACAGCAAATCATCTGAAGGCGTGTCGTATGTTCTCGTGTTTTCTTATTTTCATTTATAACAGCGCGTTCATGACTCATGGGAAACCTCCTAAATTATTGGAAAGACACTTCGATTGATCAGCTTGCCAACCAGACACGCATTTCAAAGTGTTTACTATCGATATAACATCGCGTAATCCACACAGAGGCACACCTTATGTGCGCGCACAATATACAACTGCGCTTGTGATAGCATCGACTGAAAAGAAGCAATTTTAGCGCCCCACCCCATATCCAGTTAAAAATGCCCGCAACACTCGTTCTCCCATTGTTCGCTTCACAAACAAAGAAACAATGGACAATGCGCAATAAAGAAAGGTCAGCGTCACAGAGAGATTGCGTTTCTAACGCGCGGCCGTTATTTCTTGTCTGTTTAAGATTGGATTTCCCAAGTGTTTCTCGGGTGGTTCTGTACTTTGCTGCTATCGTAGGTGCAGTGAGGCTCCCTTGACGCCGGATGGAAATGATGTCGCAGTCGCTTAAAATAGTAACGCCAGCTCTTTTCTGAAACTAAATAAAACAAGAAAGTACTAATTTTGGAGGTCCCGGAGTTGAAACACGTGTGCGATAAAACGGGTGGGGGTGGCGTGGGAAGAGGGGCAGAATGTTTGGATTGAGTTGGTTCCACGTCCTTCCACAAACCGGAAGGCGCGAAGATCCCCGTACACCGTTTCAGCGATGAGGCCTCTTACGTCCTCGCAAAATTACTCGCTCATTACATGTATTTGCATATGTTGAAACTGAGTGAAGTTTGTCTTTTGATGCTTTTGCATCATTATGAGTCGAGATAGCCTTCATCGTGTGGGGTGATAAACGATATTTAAAAAAAAAATCACGTGGTTTTTTATGCGTTTGTCTAAGACGAACCGAAGGTCAAAGACATCTTCTTAGTCGATCGTATTGATCGCCTCCTCCCTTCTCTTCAGAAAGCTCTCGGCACGCAAGTAGGTTTTGCACTTCCTCGGGAATGGTAAGCATTCGATAATTTCTACACCTTTTCAGTCTACCGTGGTGGAGCAGTGGCTTCAATGCTTGGTGGCTGACCCGAAGGTCGTGAATTCAATCCCGCTTTCGAGCTCGGTCACCTTTCGCAGTTTAACAGGCATCTACAGCTTTCTCCTTAAACACAAAGTCCACGGAGTGACTGCTGAAGACAACACTAACTGAGCAAGGGACTGTCGATTAAGCTCTAAAGAGACTGCTGTGTACGAAACTCTAATGTGAAGGCTGCTACATAAAGTGTTGAATATTTTTCTTCAAAGCGATGCACTTGCGGGGAACCAAAGTGGCATAAGCTGCGTCAATCGTCAATCTGTCTGTCATATAGCAGCATTAAGCTTGCTGCTTTAGTGGTTGTCAATAAACTTAGTATACAGGTTATCTGAGCCTTGGAAGACTTCAAAAATTAAAGGCGCGTCGAAAGCCAATTCAACAGAACGCAGACTGTTCGGCCTAGCTTATGGACGTTTAAGCTTTCTTTATAACGTCGTACGCGAAATCTTACTGAAAAAGCCTGAAATTATCATGAAGCTCCCCACACATTCCTGCATGGCCTGCTCCGGACGTTGGTAACACGAGTAAGAATTACACAAAAAACAAAAATTGAAGAAATGCACGTGATAATATACTCGCCCTCTGTGGACATCAGTCAGATTCTGAAAGAATAAATTCGAACTAAACCTTACAAAAACAACCTTCGCGGCTCGGCGATACATTTTTGGGCTGCGCCAGCTTGCGGCTTTCAAGAAAGCCTCAATTATAAAGATATTCAGCGAGACACAACGCGAACAGGGTTTTCAGCTGTTGACATCCAAGTGGCGAATACAAAGCTATTTAAATGATTGTGGCAGGGTCTAAGTTAACTAGAAAAAGGGAAAGGAAGGACTGCCCCTGGAGAAATGGAAGGGGAGAGAGGAAGAGTTGTTATTGGGTGAACAGATTAAAGACGATGAAGACCGAGCCCGTTAAGTACAGCCGCTAGGCAAATAAACTGACCCAAACCACAATGTAGCAACAATGAGTTAGAACTGTGAAGCAGAATAACTTGCAGAAAAGAAGCATGATATTTACAGTGGGTGGTGTTCACGCGAGTGTTTCGTATTTCCAAGCATTTCGCGCACTTCCTGCTGCGTCTTCCAAGCAACAGCTTCTCGCTGTTGATAACACGCGTCGCTGTTATACCATTCAATGGTGTCGCGAACGTGAAGCCACTGGTGTCTGTACCGGCACAAAACTGTCGTAAAGAATGTACGCTATAACGACCTCCGTAAACGTTCGCCCCAATTTACACACAATAGCGCGCGCAAAAAAGGAATTGCACCCGCCCGCTTCCCGTGACGTCACGCCCATGTGAACGGATCGTGAGAGTGCTTCACACCTGTCCCTATGTTTGACGCATCGGCTTCTCAACGGGAAGCGAGGCAGGAATAGGCCGGAACACCGGCGTGCGAACAGGAAGCTGCTTGAAATGACCGTTACCAATTACACTTCTTTGGCCATAAAAGCGTGAGAGGCCGAAGTATGTAGTTCGGCGGTTCTCAAGGCCCAGCACAGCTTGCGGGCACGGAAGGCGACACACCTGTTTCGCCGTCCAGAAAGCGGCCTCGACGCATGCGTGTCACGACGTATCGAATCCCCACACGGAAGAAGACGCACGCGGAATGCCCTATGAGAAACACCTCGAGAAAAAAATGCGCGAATTTCTTCGAATCGTGCGCACGAATCTGTCCTTACGTTGCGTAACACCGTTTCTTTCGAAGAACCCGGGAGCTCTCGGTCAACGCTCAAAGAAATACGCAGTCGAGGGAGGGCAGCTGCCAATCAAAGTGACACGAAGCGACGACCCTATTAAGGTTGGAACGCCAGGAACAATGCAAACTGGAAGGTCCTCGCTTGTAAGGTGTCAAAAGGGTCAGATCGTCTTTTCAAGAGCTTGATTCAATCCCTGAGGGCTGCACCGGAGGTGAGAGAGAAACCGCATTCGCAGCATTCCGCCCAGACAGCCCCACTCTCTTCCGCAGTTTTTTCTCGGGCCCTCCCAGGTCGTTATTGCAGCGGCGCTGCTGTTGTGGGACGATGAGAGCGAGCACAATGCGACTGAGAAAACAACAAGGGCAGTGGTCAGTGAGGTGTGTGGTCGGGGTCAATCATGGAGGGACCTTCGTTGGCTCAGATACGAGCCATTTATGGCCGCAGTCGTGACGCTGCAGCCTGACATTAACGGCAGGCAGCCGATCCCATTTGGCGACAGCATTTAACGGTTGAAGGTAGTGGCGCAGTCACGGTGTATCAGATAGTGTGCGACCACGTTTGCATCGTTATAGGTGCCATCTTCCACCTCAATTCCTCTGCCGGCCGCCATGGTTGTTCAGCGTTTACGGTTCTCGGATGCTGACCCTAAAGACGCCGTTTTGATGCCGTTTACGGTGGTAACAATTCGATGGCGGCGAAGTGCTAGAGACCCGATTACATTTATTTATTTATTTATTTATTCATTTATTTAGTTATTAACAGTACGCTATGGTCGGAATACCAAGCAAAGGGGGGAGGGGGGGGGAGACATAACACAGGCAAGTTCACAAAGTAAATTATACAAGAAATGGAAGGAATAAAGCTATGGTAAGTAAGTATAACATACTATAGCAAGTAAATTCAATGCGATACACGCTGATTATCCCACTATAACAAGTAAATGTAATAAAAGTTACAATGATATAATGCGAATCGTAACTGCATAAATATGTGCAGTGTGAGACAGTCACAATACTTTGTTTTGTACGGTTGTGAGCAGAGAGATTCCTAGTTATTTTATTCGGAAGTATAGTTATCACTGAAAGCTTCACGTGGGCTTAATCCTGCCTGCAATGGTGTCATTTTGACGGAGGTGGAATATTATAGGTCCGTGTAGGGTGCATGAGTGCACGTTAAAGAACAGCAGATGACCGGAATTTTCCGGAGCCCTTCACTATGGCATCCTTCACTCATAAATCATGAATATGTCCTGGTTTTGGTATGTTGAACACCAGATAACAGTATGATACTGATCGCTTCAAAGAGTAATGTGTTGCATTCATTGATCGCCCGAGGAAAGAAAGTTCACGAAAATTACAATACGTGCGAAGAAAGCCTCAAGAATGTAAGTACGTGTATGTCTAGTTTGTTTATGAATTCGGTGCCTTAAAAGACCCCTGACAGAAAAATTGCTCTTTGCCACTTGTTTTTACTCTAATTTGGGTCCTTTGGTATGGTATAACGCCGAAATGAAATCGCAAATGCCCTTATGCATCGTATAATATGCTAGCGTTGTCAATTCTGACCAATTCCAGTGACACCTCGAAACGCCATCCGGATAACGTGATAAAGCAGCGCCCCACAGCGGGAGAGCGGGAGAGACTATGTGCACTCAAGATTCGGTGACGCTGCACGCGGGCTTTTCTAATCGGCGGACAAGCGCGTGGTGAATAATGAAACAATTCGGTGCTTTGGGTGCATCCCCCTCATGAAAAACAAAAGCATTTCTGACGCCAGCAGCCGAAACCGCCTTGACAGCGACCCGACAACAGAGCGACAGGGACGAGGAACAATAGCCCTCGTTGGGTGCCAGTCGAGGTTTCGGGTGCGCCCCGTGAATGAACAGCGGCGTTGACAATACTTGCTTTTTTTTGTGGAACGCCGCGAGTGGCCTTTGAATGCGTCACACAAGTGACGATGCCACGAGGTGCTGGAAACTCACATGATCACTCACGCTTACCTTAAAACCAAATTAAAACATCTTGAAAGCAATGTTCATTAGTCATAATCAGTCATAATCGTGGTGGTCTAGTGGCTAAGGTACTCGGCTGCTGACCCGCAGGGCGCGGGTTCAAATCCCGGCTGCGGCGGCTGCATTTCCGATGGAGGCGGAAATGTTGTAGTCCCGTGTGCTCAGATTTGGGTGCACGTTAAAGAACCCCAGGTGGTCTAAATTTCCGGAGCCCTCCGCTACGGCGTCTCTCAGAATCATATAGTGGTTTTGGGACGTTAAACCCCACATATCAATCAATCAATCAGTCATAATCGTTCAAAAGTGCGCACGCATGGAGAACAATCAAACAACACAGGCAACCCGCTCATAGTTGAAAACTTTGTTGAAGCGCATCAAAAAAAAGAACAGTACAGAAGAGGCTCAGGACAGAAGACAAGGACAGAAGAGGCTGTCCTTGTCAGTCTCTTCTGTCCGTCTGTTTTTCTTGTTTTATTTTTGCGTGCGCTTTCACAAAATTTTTAATTATGAACGTAATCCAAGTAGCCCAACTTGTCATCTTGAGGCATGTCAAGTTTGCAAATTTGTTGTCAGGGTCTTTTAAGTTTCTAGACTAACTGCACTAAATCTATGCTTACTGGAGTAAAGGTGTGCATTAAGGAGTATTAGGTGGTTGTACACTGAAGGAACTCACCAAGGCGTCTTCGCTCGTAATTATGTCCCAGTTTTGACGCGTACAACTCTATAGAAACTACCTTGTCCGGCCCCTTCCTTAAATGAGTTCTTCGTCAAATTTCTAGGTCGGACACGTGCTCTCAACACGCGCCTGCTGAAACAACGAAAAAAAAAACACGAAGGTGAAAGTAACACATGCAAGAACATCACTTCCGGATGGCGCAAGCAACTTTTCAGCGGCAGGCCATTTGATTGTGCCAAACCTTGCTCAGTGGACTGCCTCCCCGCCTGTTCGCGGCGAACGCCTTCGTCCGAGAATCGGCAGGGTTAACCTCTGTGACAGACGGGCAGTGAAGATGATCAATAGAGCTTTGTGCGCGCCTCACCCACAAAACAAAGCAGCGTGACGCCAGTCTCGTTCTGAAGAAAAAAAAAAGAGGGGGGGGGGGGGATTGACGCGGTCATTGACTTGTTGCCCCTCACAACGTCGAGTCGTCGCACTTGTTTTTACGTCATCAGAACTTTTGCACGCACGTCTACGCTAGTTATAGCATCGTTTATAAAACAAGTAAATATGAAGAAAGCTCGCAATTATTCGCTGTAGGAATAAAAAAAACTGTTTTCAAGATTGTGCGTCTTACATGTAGAGGGTTCAGCGACAAGGATACGACTGTGGTGCTTAGAGTAACAACTGAAGGTGGCAAAATACATTTCCCATGTGACTTCACATCATGTCTACACTGGAGACGAAAGCACATGTGTACGCAATGGCATGCTGCACGAGCCCTGTTGAATTATTTCTTTCCACGCAGTTACGAGCATTCATATCGGCTCATTCTTATGGATTACCTTCTCCAGCCCCAAGGCCGAGCTTAATGTTACTTTGCTTTAGCGTTATTCTTTCAGTTGTAGCAAAAAAATAGTGATAGTGTTTCAGACGCAACACTTTCTTGCTTCGGAATGAACGTGCTTTTCTCTGGTCTTGGTGTGCATGGTTCGCATGGTACCAACCAATGTTGACGGCCCCATTTCAGTCGGGCCTTTCAGTCGCGCCTGCTTGGTGGCGCATATTAAGATCGCTCACCCAGCTCCCTCTTCCTTCTGTTACAGCTTCTTTTTTTACTTATCAAATAAAATAATTAGGGGACCCCGAAATTTCCCCTTTAGGACTTAAACGTAATATCGACATCCTGTTCGTAGTGCGTACTTCAAACACTTTTCCAACATTTTCGAATTTGCTATGCCCCCACTACGTGGCCTTAATGGAATAGGCGCAGTAGCGTGTGTGCCTTTTGAAGTGCGGTGCCGGCTTTCAACCATAGAGCCGTTATGATAAATACATTATCTGACGCCCTTTGGCAATGAACACTTGATCACGCATTATTACAGCAATATTTCAGGTTGCATTGTGAAACATATAACAAGACGCATGTAGTTGTGAAGCATGAAAGCTACTTTCACTGCATTTCAGAGCAGAGGAAGTTTTTTTTTCCACTGTTTCCACAAACAGAGGTGTGGCTGTGTGTTAGAACATCCGCTTCCCAAGCAAATGACCTGGGTTTGATCCCCACTCGGAACCCAAAACCATGGTTCGGTTCCCACTTTGCTTCCGGTTTTTCTTTCATTATTTATTTTATTTTATTTGCGTTGTTCTCAATATTTATTTCTCGGATAAGATGATGATTTTTTCGCTCACAACAAACGACGCTGACACTGACGTCGGCACTGGAATCCCTGACACTGCCACGTTAAAATCTCGGTAGATCGCAGTCATTCTAGAAGTCTGTGTCACGTGAAGCAGTAGTCAAGCAGATGCCTCTACGGCAGTTTTTTAATGACTCAAACATTCTGAGTTTTTACTGACTTCTTTGTGCATATTGAGTTGTCACGGTTGTGTCGTGGACTGGCCTGTGGAAAGAAAATTGTTTTTATTGGGGAGGGATTGGGGCGTAGACACTCGATGAGAGTCTTGCCTGTTTGAGGAAAATACCTATTTTGATGAAAGTACCAAAACTAAGTATTTTCTTGTAGCCCCCTCCTTTCTGTCTGTGGGATTGATCATTGTCTAACCAGGTATGGTCGACTACACTGACAAAGGGTCCGACATAACGACGGTATTCATACTTGAAAACAAGTGTCAGATTTATCGAAATGAACTTCACGCCACGGTTCGATGACGAGCACATCGAAGAAGTGATTTTCACAGTCTTGCAGTCTTTCACAGTCTCCGGGTTGTGCAACAGATGAGCATAGTTTGGCGAGTTACAGGAGTAAATATGCAAGTTTTATTACATTGCCATAAAGACCAACAGTGAACACGGCACGTAAAGTTAACGTTGGCGCGATATGACGCCATTATAACGGTAAGCCATTTTGCAGCCCTTCGTTGCTTTGCGGTAGATTTATTTGATTTAATCACTGAATGCATTTGCTGGATTCCTGCTCTATACGCGATTTTCTAGTTTTTCATTCCTCCCATTTTTTTCCTCACCTACACCGTTGCGCAGGCCTGCTACACCCTTTCTGTGACACAATTGCTTCATAACGTGATAGCGTAAAGCTTTTTCTAGTTCTGTAATCGCCCTACCGCGGTGGTCTAGTGGCTAAGGTACTCGGCTGCTGACCCGCAGGTCGCGGTATCGAATCCCGGCTCCGGCGGCTGCATTTCCGATGGAGGCGGAAATGTTGTAGGCACGTGTGCTCAGATTTGGGCTCACGTTAAAAAACCCCAGGTGGTCAAAATTTCCGGAGCCCTCCACTACGGCGTCTCTCACAATCAGATGGTGCTTTTCAGACTTTGAACCCCACATATCAATCACACAATCTTGTAATCACTGTTTCAAGTTTGACACAAACTGGGGCACGTACCCGTAATCCATGAGCTATGGTGTACGGGCTATGTGTCCCACGTGACTGAAAGAAAGGGTTTTATGACGTACGCTTCATGTATGTCACGCAATTGATGCAATAGCTTGTTCATCATGTTCGTCATACACTAATGCTCTCCTATGCGCGCTTTGGCATGTGTTGAGTTAAGGAGACCATTAGCATAGCGCCAAGACGAAGGCACTTGGATAGACAGTTAGATAGATGCGGTCAAAGTGGCTTACATTCGCTAACAAATGCTTTGAATTTAAAATGAACACTGTGCAAACGGGAAGTGGCACCTTTTTTTGCTTAGCTCACTGACAGTCCGTGCGTCTCTGGTCAAACATAGCTGGGCTCGCTCGTTTATAAAAGTAGCGCCGAAGCGGCACATGACTCCTTTAGGTTAAGCCATTCAATGCCCTGCGACTAACCCTTACCACAAAGAAAGCAGCCACGCTTCTACGCAGACTACACGTGTTTTGGTTTCTCACAGAATGCCCGTCTTAGACATTCGTCGTCGCTCTACCGTTGACGAAGTTGAATTCAACTGGGAACGCTGCGCGCCGTTGTCTGGCTGCGTGGACTGCACACAAGCATCAGCCGAGCGTGCCAGCATCGCGAGGAGGCCGCCTGATGTCTGCGCCCAGCCACGCCTCCTCCATTGCGGGGTCAAAGACGCCGGCACACACACACACACACACACAGGCACAATCTCTTTGTTGCAAGCGCGTTACGGCGTCAAACTTGCGAAGCGGGCTTGACCTGGAGATGGCACAACGGCGGGTCCCGGTATAACGACATTGTCCCATGCGCACTTCCCCGTCTTTATCGTCGTTTGCAGTCGGTAATTGGACGGCGTCTAACGACTGCGTAGCATGCTTTTGCTGGCGTCGCACCTGCCGATTCGTATACGACACAAAAACTTTCCCACCCACGGCTGAAATCGGTGATGGCGTCGAACAACCATCGAAGGTCCACATTATGTGTGTTTAAGACGACCGATTCAAAGTGATCTACGCGTTTTACACGAGCAATCAGCTCCTGAATTAATCCCTTTGAACAGCGCTGTTCGCATGGGCAGTCTTGTCTCCAGCTTATACAAAGGCTGTGAGAAACGGCGCAAACATCATGGCTTACTGGCATTACCAGTAACGCCTCTTCGTTCAAACCAGTAATGAAGCACGAAACACATTTCATTCGACACCTAAGGTTTGAACAGGCGTTCGAAAGGTAGTCAGCTTTACTGGATTGAAGGATGGCTAATCACGTGGCCCGAATAAAGGAACATATGGTCAGTTTCCTGAAATAACGTTACTGTAATCTTGCAGTAGTAAGTGTTCCTGCTCTGTTGTTATTCATTTACTGTTACCAGAAATAAACCATGCTTTCCGTCCACATGATCCTTCTAGCTAGGTTGACAACAGATTCCACAAGACGCTGGTTCACTTCATAGAAAACACGGCCTTAACTGCGCAAGTCTAATAGACGTATGCAAACACAATACTATGTTCTAAGCCAAGTCCAAGTCGCAAAAAAATAATATCTGAGGGTACGTTACTCTAAAGACAACGAGACCAACTCAGTCATATTTGAATGAATGTCACTGAAATAATAAAAAATACTAATAAAGCAGCTTCCGCCAATGTTACGAAGCCTGAAAGAAGTGCGCAGCTATGTATAGGCAGCCTTGTTTGGTTCTTTTCAGTTTTCTTTCTCTTTCTTCTTTTTTTTTCCATTCTTGTTTTTTTTTCTTGTCCAATTTTTTGTATTTTTTTCTTTTTTTTACCTATTTCTATCATGATCACGATGTTCGAAGAACAAGAGGAGGAAGAGTTTCCTTTGGTGAGAGCACAAGAAAAAATGGCGATGCTCTTCATCGTTTCGTCTGCGGTACTCCAAGCTTCGACAGCATGAGATGACAGCATACGGAAGCACAGGTTATCCCGGCCCCCTAAAGAGCTCAGCACTTAAAATAAGCCCTGCCAGTTTAGATATCTTCGAAATTCTTTGATGTTTCTGGTGTATATGCCATATACGCACGCAGTGACGTACTTACTTGTTTTTATTGGTGAGTTTCAGCGCAGTGTCTACATGATGAAGTTATACCGAGCTATACAAGTCATGAATTTCCCCAAACCAGGCGACTTACGACGTTACAAAGCATCACTTCAGCGACCAACGAGACCAACGTGGTGCTCTGAAAGGCGGTACACTGCGCGCTCATTAGTTGGAAGAGGTAGTGCATGTCTAGACTGTTTTTTTTTTCTTCTTCAGCAGTGTAAAAGAAAAGACTGTTCTTCGAATTAAGAAAAGAAACATTTGAAAAGAAAAAGTCGAAGTAATAAACGGAGCAGAGAAGAGACATGGTACTCTCAAATCTTCACGCACACCTGCCTGAGGCTGCACTTCTACAACCTCTGACGGCAGGTGTGCGGCGGGCTTTCTTAGAATAGAACCTCTTCATTCACTTCCAAACGCACGCACTGCTGTTTTTCTTTTATTTCTTTCCTCGCTCCGTTATTCCACGTCTCGTAAAACTTCGGTGGCACGTCCTGTCGCCTTGCTTGACGGAGGGTGCGCCTGCAGACGCTTCCCTCCTGACATCCTTAGAGACCATTGGGCTCTCGCATTCGTTAGGCTTAGCGACTCGCAGCCATGCGTCAACGTCCGAATAAATTTGCGGGCCCAAGGGCTTTCTCGCCTGATCGATGCCGCAGTTCCCTTTCTTTGCGAGCGGCTCAGTTCAGTGCACGCCAACCATCGCGCACCTGGCCAGGCATTCGCATCGCCACACTCAGGTGTGGTCAATACTATTCGCTCGAATCACCCTCTTTGCCACTGCGTGGTTTGCCGTGGCACGATTGTTTGCGTATTATCTTCGCTATTCGCCCCATCCATCTGTTTGCCTCTGCATCATTTGCCTTCGAAATCGAGCCACTTGTTCTGCGTTTTTTCTTGCTCAGTTTGCGTCTTACATTCGTTTATTTCCCTGCACTTCTTTGTTCTTGCGTTTGCTCGTCACGTCTTCTAAACCTATAATCTCCACTTTTGTATTCACGTTTACTCTTGCGCTTGCTTCACGTTTTTCCTTTTGGCTTTGATTTTTCATTGGCGTCAATATTTGTCCAATGCGAAATCCCTCTCCCAGTATATTTTATGCTCACCCTTTCCTTCGCGGTTCTTCTAAGTGTCCGTGATTCCCGGCCGGAAAAAAAAAAAACGTCGGGTTCATCCATCATCCCACCAACAGATCGAAACCACGTTGGAAGGATTGCCCGGGAAGCTTTATGACCGGTAGCCGATCGACACGCCAACGAATTAATGAAGCTCATGGAAATTTTGCCAAAGAAAGAGATTAAGTGCAGCGCTCTCTCGCGAAAGCCATACACGAATTTTGATGGCGTGGCATGTGCGAGGAATATGCACAGGATGCACTTAAATATGCCGCGACACGTGTTCTCAGCACGACCGAGACGCGAGTGTGTAACTAAGAGGCCCCATCGGGTACACCGCTAAATCATGCAATTAATGGTACGTGTGGGACGATGTAGAGCACACGTAGTGGTGTGTACCGATGCGCAAGAAAAATTCCAGTGCGTGGGTTCTGGTCACGGAAGTCAGCTGCTTTTATTGACCACTTAAATGGTGGGTTTTAATAAAGCACCTCCCACCCACAAAAAGGAAATAAAAAGACAAAAAGATTTGCTGCGGCATTCGTAAAGGTAAACTACGACATCAATTTGAAAAAAAAAATGGCTACACGATTTGGAAGCCATTCATGAGTTACGGTTCCCATAAGCTTGCCAGTGGCACCTGTATGCATGCATGTATGTAGTAACCACCTCACAGCATATCCCCGGAAGGAATTATGATGAGTGGAGCTTCGGAAGGTTTTATCAGCAAACCATGAATCATCCGCTGGCCGCGTCCGTCCGTCTTTTCTCTGTCTGTCTGTTTGACGCATGGACGTATACGTACAGACGCATGGGTGGAGGATGGACGGTCGCACGGACAGAAGAACGGACGCTTCGCCCCCACTGATCATCATTCGCTCCATGGACATGCTGTGATTTTTTTTGTACAAAAGCTTGTTTTTGTTCACCCAATAACTGCGGCACATACCCACTTCAGGCATCATTCCTCATCGTCATCAATCACTGCATGAACAATTGCCAGAAATTTTTTTTACATATGTTTAGCGGATACCCTGTTTCCCAGGAGAATGACGAAAAACAACGTAGCGAATGCCAGCCTACTACCAAAAAAAATTTTATTAATAATGCCCTAGTGGGTATCAAGTAAGTGCGATTGCAGTAGTTACCCAGTGAGTGTTTAGAAAAGGCTCTGAAGGCCCACTCTTCTTGCTTTTGCTGTGACTGGGCTACGCCTTACGCGCAGGCCAGGCGCTTTTCTAATGTCTTGCAGATACAGAGTATTCTATCAATGATAAAAGTCCGGGCAGCATCATACCTGGAAGTACTGTTAAGTGCAGCACATATAGTTTCCTTCGAAAGCCTGCAAGCAACAGCAGTATATCTTGCATCGCATAGTTTTGGATATGGCAAACTGACCCGGCCCCCAGGCAATTCTACAAAGTATTCCTACGTACCATTTATTCATGGACGGTTATGCGTGATTCTTCAAGGAACTAAGCCTGAGTTAGATATTCCTGATAGAGCTCTCTATTTGTTCTGAGTACCGTACTTCATTCTCCTTCCGTGCTTGGGTGATCCTCTATAGGCAGCTTGCGTATACATTCTCGTCCAATGTTTTTCCTGTTCTGTCCTTCCTCTGTTTTTTTCTTTTTTTAATCTTCATGCTTCACGTGGCGCTTCTTCCTTTCCTCTCACATTCGAAAGTGGTCCCTGAAGACGTATTAACATATCGCATACGTCGAGCGGCGCCTCCAACTGCAGCTTCGATGCAGCAGCTATCAATTCGATGGCGCCGGGGACGCAAACGTGACCCGGCTGCGGCGGTGCGTATAGCGCACGCTGCAGCGGTCCCGCTTTATGCCAGCCACCACCTCTGACACTGTAATTGCGGCCGGACTTCGTGCTCACGGCTGGGCTGTGCCGCTCCACGTTTGCCGGCTGCCTGCTTGGCCTTAAGTCAAGCAGGCCTTTCCGCGTGAGCAACGAAGGGCCCCGTCGCCGGCTCGCTATTCTCGGCATCGCCGCCAACCGAGTCTGTGCAGGAGTTTCGAAGCATCGGACCAAAAACCGAACACTCAGTATACGAGGCGTCGGCGAAATATATGACCTCTCTTTGTGGGACACGTGACACAGCGTATCGTCAGCGCACGTGATCCGGCATAGGTCCTGTGGGCACACTTCATAGCTCAGTGGTTCCCTAAACTCATTTTCGGTTCTGATGTTTGCGACGACAGTTGATGTTCCTCGACCGGAGGGATGAGGGGATCGAATAGGGAATGAAATGGGGGCGGGAGCAATCAAGAAGTCACACGCTGCCGGACATCATAGCACGCGGCATTCTTTTGCTGCATAGGCTACTACTTTTGTTTTATTGGACGTGCACCGCAGTGGTGTCGTGATTGCGCTGCTTGGCTGCTGGCTCAAACGTCGTGGGTTCAATTGCGGCCGCAGCGGTTGAATTTCGATGAAGGCGCAATGCCAGATGCGTGTGTATACTGTGTGTGGTCGTTAAAAAACCGCAGATGGTCCAAATTTCCAGAGCCCAAAACTACCGCGCCCCTCTTAACCATTTATTTCGTGGTTTGGAGACATTAATCCCCAATACTATTATAATGTGTTTCATTCGTTCATAAGCTATGATCATGAAATAAGCACTTTCAAACAAATAAAGCCGAAAATGCAAGAGCGTCTTAGGCCGCTCATGTACCCCACCCAACGGTGGGAGCGCACTCTCTGGTGGCAGTGCTAAAAAAGTCATAATTTCTACACGTAGACACACATCCTTACACCTGGTGCAGCTATCACTGTGCGCTGTGTTTTGTTGTGTTTTGAATATGCTTGCTCTTCGTGAAGGGGGCGAAAATGTGGGAGGCCATCCTCCTCGAGCCCTTTTTGGCGCCACCCCGGTTGCACGATGGCATCCATTGGAGAGATGCCGTTTATTTTTTTACAATCCACATGCTTCTACAAGCAACATTTGACACGCTTTGATTTTTCGCCGCAAACCGCAAGCCTGGTGTCAAATATGATGTGCACCGCTTTCAGATGCAACGTCACACTCCATTGTGCCTATTGTGCCGTTTATTAAGCATGTGGGCACATCGAGCGCTATTAATTAGTCGCCGCCACCCCACATGCTTTCCGCAAAGTATAGCTGCTTAATTATACACCACCTCAAGCGCGCTTGCCCGCTGGGTCACCGCATTCAATTTACGCAGCTAATTTGCACCGGAGTGTTGATGTCCATCGATACCGATAGCAATCTGAACGTTGTGAGGTCCCATTAGAATCACCACTCGTGCCTAATTAGATGTCTTGGCCGTTGTTCTATTGAAGGCAGGCTTCGTTGTGATGCCGCCAGTATATCAAAGAGAGAAAAGGTTGTCTGAATCCGACTTCTCTGATATATGACAAAGGAGGCCTGTTGATTCACGATGAGGAACTCCGTTTGATATTTTGGGCACCAGAGAAAGCATTTTGACACCTCCAGCACAGAAACATTTGCTGTCTACTAAACAACAAGAAGCCAAGAAGTTAATGAGAACTAACTGACAATGATGCCAAGTACAGCATAGGGGATTTTATCGGAAGTAGTTGCAATGTAAATGGGAAGAAAGATAAGTGGAGAAAAACATAACTTGCTACGGGCAGGGACCGTGCAAACCTGCGACCTTTGAATAACGTGTCCGATGCTTTACCAAACAAGCTGCAGTTGTGGTCATCACCAGTACACTTAGGGAAGTATCCACTTTATGAAGAAGCCCACTTTCAGCTTTATATATGCCAGTTTCACACACAAAAGCTGTTATATAGCAATGCTTAGCGCAGACCGCGCCCCAGTGATCGTGAATGTTCCTGATAACGTGAGGTTGTTCTGTGAAGATTACACGCAGGACGAAGATAGTCATATTTTTTAATGAGCATCTGTGCTATAGCCTTCGATGACGCATGTATAAATACCGTCATGCCTTACCGCAGATCAGATTGTCGATGGCCGACACACTGTTAGCTATAGTATCAGTGTTCAGCGTGCATTGCTTGCTGTAGTTTGAGTTTTGTTTCCTGGCCACAAGTTCGGAAACATAAATACTTTCATTTTGGACACGGCGAATGCTTCTTTCTTCAAGGTCACGACCTCTTGAGAATACGTATATAACTCGGCAATGCCTACCACCGTTACATGACGTCGATTCGAGCTTTTCGGGCAGCTCACTTTTAGTCAGAAACACACGTGCACGAGGTTGAGCATTTGTCACAGTACAGGTGGAACACTTATGTGAGTGCCTTCAGCGAAAACAAGCACAACCACACGGCGTGACCGGACGGGAGTTGCTAAGTCTCACTCGTCGATGATCTCACGCGGAGCGGAAAGGAAGCCGCTCTGTGGAACTTCGAGTGCCCGGGCCACGAACGGGCACGTTGAACGTGTTCCTATTTTGCGCGATCTCCTCGGCAACCTCGCAGAAGGCTTCCCGCCACACGTAGTCTCGCGCAGTGTTCTACATTTATAAGGTGCCTGGGGCCCTTTCTGCCATCTTGTCAGGATGTCAGTTCCCCCCCCCCCCCCAGGCCCATCTTTTGCCATTTTCTTTTTCCTTCTTCTTCCAGACAGCACTTTTAGCGCTCGCACTCGTCAACTTACAGCACGAGTGTCTCAACTCGTCTGCGACGACTCGTCGACGCGGCTGTAGCTCCTGTTCCTAGCCACGCACTTGATCGGCGGCAGGCGTCAAAGTTACATCCACTGCATTGCTATGCTTCCGGCCACTCGCGTGCCATCTGACTGTTGTGCACGTGCGTGTGCATAAGGATAACAGGGGTGCCAGTGACCCGCTGTCAAAACAGCCATGAGTTTCACGCACCAACGCTGTGCACTCTTCTCGCCAGGAAAACTTTTTTTTTTGCGTTTTGTTTTGACAACGGTAATGCTCCCCTTTCCCTCTGCCTCTGCGCTACCGAACATCGGGAGCTTCCGCCATTCCCCGACGCTGACAGAATGGGGCAGGAAACGATGCATCCCCTGACGCACGCGAGGGAGGCGTAAACGTGCGAAAATTGGCGCGGGTCCACCGCTGCCATGTAGCGATGATGTGCTGCTTCACGCTTCAGATGCAAATGGGAGTCACGCTATCTATGCGTCGAGTCGCACGTAGCCGACGTTCCTGGGTCGCCCTTAAATATAGAGCTTCGTATCTATGGTACCGATAAGCCAGCGCTGTCAGTGTTTTTAAAGCCATAGAAACATTAGAAGGTAAATTTAATTTCTTGAGCAAACATGGCCTGGCCGCGCTATCGCGTTTTGTCGGGGGTCATCACTATAGAAGCATCTTAATTGCTTTCCCGCTAAGCCTGCTCTCACTTCGCTTCATGCCTGTCAACGCTGCGCAGGCTTACGGTGGCGTGCGGAGGGTGGTAGATAGGGGCGGCTGACACTAAGCGTAATGGAAAACACACTCTCTGATGGCTCAACGCCTCACGCTCTAATGAACTCTATACCTTGAAGCTTTTGCTCCGCTTTGGCCTAATTTTTGCGGCCGTGCGACGCGGATCAATTTTATCGGCTACCCGTCTATACAGATGCCGGCCGCGCTTAGAGGCGCGCTTTTTGCTATACATTTTATCCGCCGTGCCTTCAGTGCTTATTTTTTTTCTCTTAGCCTTGCTTGCTTTCTCTTTCTCTCACAATGTTTCTAGCTGTTTTGAATGGGCTGGTAACTCCACCACTCACGAAAGCATTTCGAAATATAGCGGATGCATCTATAGGTTACGGATATATGCCGATAGACATTTTATTTATGGACGATATTCCTGCAATACTGAAGGACATGCTGTAGAGAAATGTGTGTGGCAGATTAGTGTACATACAATATCGGCATAGTTTATTCACAGTTATGAACAAAATACAAAAAACGGTTACACAATTATTACAATAAAAACATAATACGTAACAGTTTTATCCTCATATCTAAAACACAATACAAAAATAGGTAAACTTTGCGCTACGCCGCGAGAGCTTTTGAAACACCGAAACTGGGCGATTCTGAAGGCTGATCTGATTTCTTCTAGCTTGGTTCTAGGCCTTAGCTAGATGATGCAGGCTGTTTCTTGACTGCTTCCAGGTTACTGCTAAGTTTTAGGTGGATGACGCTAGTATGTTTCTACATTGACCCTCAGCGCTGAGATATTCGTGGTAAACCACAAACAGCCACAGACACGACAAGGGCGTGTCATGTTTGTGACGTCGTGCTTCAGATTTACCCCATTTCTTTGGCACATACCCGTGTACGATTATGATATTTCCGATAGACAACACACTCTAGTGGCACATACTCACTTGTTGTGCTAAGTGTTGCCTTTATTTTCAGTGAACCAGGGGTGAATAGGTGAATTTACCCAATTTCTCGGGCACATACCCATTGATGAGGATGCTAGTTTTTTTTTTTTTTTTCGTACGGGGTGAACAAAGACTGATTTACTAAAAGCGTCGATCGCTGTTCGAAACCGATGCACAACATAACAAGTACATGAGGGCAGTTTAATGTGCAAATGGCAAACAATTAAAAAGTTCTGCGCGGCGAATGTCACACGTGACAGTGGTGAAAAAACGACGCTGTTATCGAGTATGACATTTTGCCGAAAGCAATTAGGCCTCATAAGGGCACACTGCTCAGATTATAAGCATCTTAACGTGTAGTCGTGTATAAAAACTTGGTTTATCACTCCATAATATCGGTATAACACGATAGGGAAACATGCCCTTAAAGAAGCAACTGAACGTTTACTGTACATCGATATAGGAGAGAGTGCACAATGTATATGTTTGGCAGCTATAGCACCGCTTAACGTCGATGTGCCGAAGTTCGCGTATGGCGGCACATCTCCATACCGGTGACTTGCGTCCATTATCAGTGATTAAACAAACCGTTGTCTTATATGTATATGTCACTGATGAGAACGTAATCAGAAAAAGAGGCATGATAGCCAGAAGATCGTCGCCTATCGGACGCAGAACTTGGGCTATGGTCGCACTTACGGGGCATCGTTAAGTGTGATTGAGCACCACGGCTGAACAGAAAGGAAACCTTAAGCCTATCACCCCCCCCCCCCCCCCCACTTCAGTAGAATGGCCAAGATTTTTCGCAGAGCAAACGGGGGTGCTGCAGCTGTTTTTTATTTGAATGCACGCTATAAGCCAGGCTGATACTTGAACTACTGACGTCGCCATTTCGCGGCGTGTTAAGGCGTTGACAACATTTCACTTGTATTGAAAACCCACCGAATGGGATGGACGCGCAGTAACACGGGTAATAGGCATGGGTCAGCGAATAATGCTCATGAGTCGACTCACTTGAATTTACTCAGACTGACATCGAGCCTTGAGTCTGAGTCAGTCGGGGTGAGCAATATTTTCGTAATTCTGAGTTAGAGTGAGTCCGGATGAAGAAATGTTGCGTGAGTGTTAGTCCGAGGGAGTTCTACTCGGGGAAATTTTGGTGAGTCCGAGTCCGAGTGAGTTCGACTCAGGAAAATTTTGGTGAGTCCAAGTCTGACTGAATTCGAATTAGGAAAATTTTGGTGAGTGTGAGTTCAAGTGAGTTCGACTCCGGAAAATTTTGGTGAGTCCAAGTCTGAGTGATTCTAAAGAGCAATATAGTTTTCCTGTGTGAATCTGAGAGTTCTACTTTATTTTGCTCACCTAAGGTCCTATCTGGTCATTTTCAGCTTTACCATCAGTCTCGCCTCAATTCTTGCTTATACTCACATCTACTCACAGGTATTTCAAAGCAGTGCCATTCATACAAAACATCAATATTTATTCATCACAGGCAAGAATTACGTAGGGAGGGACCTCGTTCTCTACCCCGCACCTCACCAACTTTACAGGAGAGTTCTTGATAAATATACCTTACTGGTTTTCAAGAATTCAGAACCCGTTTTCGAAGATACTGTGTCAAACGGTGGCAAGAAAAGCACCAATTACGTGGGTTATTGGTGTTAAAGAGCATTGACAACATGCTCAAAAAAGGTAATTGTAAAGTTACGGACTGAGAAGTCGACTCCTACCACGACTCAGATTGTGCCGTGAGTTTGTCTGAGTGAGTCCGTGTCAGTAATGTTTTGGTTAGATTGAGCCCGAGTGAGTCCCGCTGAAGAACGTTTCCGTGAGTGTGAGTCCTGGCTAGTTCGGCTCAGGAAAACTTTCGTGAATCTCAGTCTGAGTGAGCCCAAAGCTCAAAATATATATTGTGAGTGAATCTGTGTGAGCTCCTCAAGTTCTGCCAACCTATGGTTGCAGGTGATTGTCATGGAGGCCACAGTAATGATTTAGTTTGCCGCTTGTCCTTATATATGCATATTCCTTATATATACTTACCAATATCTCTCTAAGGCTGAGCCTCCGAGTGCTTTAGAAAGAACAAATCTGTTGGCTTTCACACACAAAAAACATTTCATTAACAAATAAAGTGAAAAACTATATATAGAGAATTACACATTTATAGAAAGTTCACTGCACGCGGTAAATCCCTCTAAATACCCACGATGTTGAAGTTCAAGACCTTAAACTACAGTGCATAGCTTCTACGTAGGTGAGCAGCAGAGCGAGGGCATGACATTGAAGTCTTCTTGGCTCGGGTCCGAAACCTGACGGCCCATCTTCAGCGCCCGGTCCAGTGGGAACCTTCCGCTCACGACGTCACCTTCGAACTCCCCTGCCCGTCGCGTAGGCGTCCTTGTTCTTGACTTTGGCCACGTAGACGCCATGTCATGCAGTCACGTCATGCAGCGTGCGTACGCGGAGCGCGAGCCAGGCCGAGGAGATGGCGATAGCCTTGGCGGCGCGCTCCCCGGGCGTGCGGACAATACTCAGTGACAGCAAGACGGCCATCCGTAGCTTCTCGCGCGGAGCCGTGTGCGGGGCGGCTGCTAGGGCGTTGGCAAGCGACGAGTCCAAGTCGAGGCTGACGCTAAAATGGTTCCCGGCTCACATGGGTAGGGACCTGATACCAGGATCTCCGAACCGCAACGAGGAGGCGGATGCCGCGGCCCGTGGTCTCGCCACGTGCCGGACCGCGGCCGCGCCCGCCTCCGAAGACACGACGGCGACCAAAGAAGAAGGCGAGGAGCAGCTGCTCGATTACGGCGACATCCTCGCGTGGTACAGGGAGCAACGGCGTGGCTTCCCGCCTCCGCACAGGGATCTTACCCGGTGGGAGGCGGTGAGGTTGCGCCAGCTCCAAACCGAGACTGTGCTGACCCCATCGCTAGCGCGACACGTGTGCCCCGAACTCTACGTGAGTGAAATGTGCAGTGTGTGCGCGAGCGCGAGAGCCACCCTGGCTCACATACTCTGGGGATGTGACGCAGACAGCGCGGACGGTCCGGTGTTACCGCCGCAAGTAGAACAGCGTGTGGGGTCTACGGACCCAGAAGACCAGCGAAGGGCCGTCCGGCAGCTCGAGGTCGCACTGGCGCTGCAAAGGCGAAAGGGGGACACCCTCAGTAACCCGAGCGGCGACGGGGCACGAAGGCCTTGAGGTCTAGGCCCGCGTGACATTAGGACTTCTAGTGTAACGTGAGATAGGGTGAACCCCACGCCCTGCGCGGCCGGAGGGAATCCCGCATGCTGGAACCCAATAAAGTTTATTCTCTCTCTCTCTCGAACTCCCCTTCTCTTCTGCTGCCTAAGCTTCCTCTGTCTCTCAGATCCACTTGTTGACTTCCCATCGCAGACGGCTGGGTTGCCGCGCTAACGAGCGATTGGTCCCTGTTCCGTGTTCCTTGACCATTGGGCATCTCTTATCTTGTTGACGTCGCACCGCATGTCCTGGATGTCCTTTCGGATGGATGGATGGATGGATGGATGGATGGATGGATGGATGGATGGATGGATGGATGGATGGATGGATGGATGGATGGATGGATGGATGGATGGACGGACGGACGGACGGACGGACGGACGGACGGACGGACGGACGGATGGATGGATGGATGGATGGATGGATGGATGGATGGATGGATGGATGGATGGATGGATGGATGGATTTTCAAAGGACTTGTTTGGACAATCTACCACATAGTTTGTTCATTGAACATATCAAAAAGAGGCTGCACACCGACTGCTGCACTTCCTGCGTTCAAGCAACCTCTCGGAACGTCTTGAATTTGTACTTCCGGCGTTTATGTGCGTGTGTGTGTGTGTGTTTCCTTTTATTTATCTCTCTCTCTCTTTCTCTGTCGTCTCTACGATCCCTATTTTCCGATACCTACCCAGAGTAGCAAACCGGTTACTTCTGCCAGGTAACCTTCCTGCGTTTCACTTTTCATCTATTTCTACTCTTCCTCTCAGTATCAACGACCGCTATACAGTATATTCACATTCTTGACGTCATGACCAAGGAGTCATTTTCGTCATACTATCGTATACCTCCAATACTCATTTTCGTTTCGTTTACCTTATGCTAAGATGAGAGCTCATAGACCTACACGGATAGATGGATTCATTCTCTCACTGAACTGCAGTTACTGTATATTTGACCAGCTGGAACATTTAGTGTAATTTGACCTTTGCTTGGAATTTACTGCGAAACTATGTCGTAATTAAAGTATTTTTCATGGTGCCTCTCTTCTGTATTTCTTATACTAAACTTTATTTAGATTACTTGCCTAATTTTGTGAGCGTGTGTGTTGCATGTCGCTGCGTTGTGTGTGTCCCTGTGTGTCCGTGTAGTAGTGATCATACGTACTCAATTGCTTTCACTCGCGTACTTTGTACGCAAGCACACACGGACTCTCGTGAGTGCATGCACGTGCACTTGTTTTTGCATGTTTATCTATCTATGGCCCCGTGATCACGTGCGTGCTAGCTGTCGCTCTCGTTTTTATACGCGAGCGTAACGACTAAGACGCAAGTCTTACAGAACGGTACGCCGTGACCGCTTACAGGCACAGTCATTATGTGACACGGAGCTAGAGATACATCCCTTGTCAAAAGTCAAAGAGGCGGCGCTTTTGGCGAAGCGTTCACAGCTTGATCATACGGTTCGCGACGCAGGACTTTCCTCTTACAGTTCGCAGGACCGCGGCCCGCGAGCCCAGAAAAGGAAAGAGGATGGGATCTGCGTACGCGGCGTGACAGGCAGAAACCGCTCGTTACGTTGCCACGTCGCCCGCTGCATAAAATTGGTGGTGCGCACATCAGAACAACGGACGATCCCTGCTGGCGCATGCGCTGAAGGTGCGGCCGCTCGTTACGCCTGTCCGGCCCCACGAAAGAAGTGCGCACATTAAAAAACACTCTGTTGCTATGTCCGGTCACTCACTCGCTAAGTTGCAACAACTCGTCGGCTGTGCCGCAGCTTCCGTAAACGTGTTTATGATGCTCCTTTAAAGCCTGCATCACCGCCTGGTGTTGCGCTTGTACAATGTGGAACGCGGCGATTGTCGAGATGCCTCGCGTGCCGCTCATCAGGGGTCAAATGCGAGGATCGCCGCTAAGTGGAAAGGAGAACATCGCACGTAGTCATTCTCTTTCGCGTGTTTATCCTTCCTGGGCAACGCCTAGCCATGTTGTTTTAAATACCGGTCTGCATAAGCACGTACTGGTTTCCTTTTCTTTATTCTTATTGATGTGCTTTTTAGAACATGTTCGCGCCTTCACTGGCTGGTATACTCCGTACGTGAAAACAGAGCCATGGTAAGACGTTGATTGAAAAGGTTGAAAAGCGAGGCACATGGTCCGATATCACGACGGGCTCAGCTTAGCATGCTTATAAGGAAAGGCGCCAACGAAAGTAAAACAACAACAAGAATTTCAATTTATGAAAAAGTGAAAACACGCACGTGACTTATGCTACTTATCTGCACGAACATACGAACGGCATTTATAACTGTAACATTGCTCACAGCTGCCAACGTTCACAGTGTGTGCCACGTATTCACATCCATTCATGTTACCTTCTTGCCGGGATGGCAGCCGGTATTTCGAGTATAGCCTTCTTTTTATCGTCCTTCCTGCCTAATGTTTTGTTTCACGTGCTCCACTGGCCCACATCTCTGGGCCGTATCTGTCATCTCTATGACAGATGCCTTATAGCGGCGTAATTATGTTCTGTCAGCAAATCTTTCTCCGTATTATTTCTTTCACTCTTCACAGGGATTCTTCACAGGGATCGCCGACTTCCTGAAGCACCGGAAAATTTTTGTAGTTACGCAGGAGGGCCCAACGTCAGAACATGTCGTCAACCGAGGAGTGCCACAGGGCAGCGTACTAAGCCCTACTCTCTTTAATGCAGTCATGGCGCAGCTCCCGTATAATCTTCCACCTAACATCGGATGTTCAGTATATGCTGCTGATATAAGTATATGGACGTCTGGTCCATCGTTTTTGGATGTACAACAAACTCTACAAGAAGGATTGGATTATGTAGACCATTTTCTAAAAAAAAGAGGTATGGCACTGAGTCTGGCTAAAACAGCCATACTTCTGTTTACATTAAAAAGACCTGAAAATTTCCAGATTATTCTGCAAAATCAGCCTATTCAAATGGTTAAAACTCATAAATTCTTGGGAGTAATTTTAGACCGGAGACTAACATGGTCGCCTCATGTCCAGTTCCTGGAACAAAAAGTGAATCAGGCCATTCGAATCCTCCGGCATCTCTGCGGGGCCAAATGGGGTAGTACTACAGAGTCGCTATTAGCCCTACATGTTGCCTGGATACGCCCCATCGTAACTTACTCACTGCCTCTGCTGCATGGACTCCCAGCCTCCACCGAAAGGAGACTTCACTTGTTATTGACAAGGAGCTTGAGGGTATGTCTGGGTTTACCATGGTCAACTTCCAGTGCTTTAGTGTATGCGGAGGCTCGAGAGCCATCTTTGGCAGCACTCCAAACTAAAGAAACATCTCAAAATTTATTTAGAATTTTCACGCAACATGAAAGTCATTTTTTATCTGGTGAACTAACACAAAGGACGGCAACGAGACTACAGGATACTATATCATCATTTCAAGCAGTAGTACCAGAAATTAAACAATGGAAACTTTCAAAACCACCTTGGACGCTGCCATTTCTCAACGTTATCCGTGAAATAGACGGCATAGAGAAGAAAGCAGACACGGCACCTCTAGTAGCGGCACAGTTGGTACTTCATCAGCTTAATGTGTTGCATAATGAAAAAACGAAGGTATATACAGACGGATCATGCACAGAAGAAGCGTCAGCCTGTGCGGTCTTTATACCCGAAATTCAGAAAAAGATGATGTACAAATTATCGCACAAATCTTCATCGACGACAGCAGAATTGGTGGCTATCTTTGAAGCAGTTAAGCTTATCTGCGAGAATCCCGAGCCACGAAAATGGGTGATATGCACTGATAGCAAACCTGCTCTTCAGCTAATCAGAAATATGAGATCACCTTACAAAAATGGTGAAATAGCTCAATGTATCGCTGAAACTGTAGAATATGCCTCATCGCAGGGTCACAACATCGTATTCCAATGGATACCCAGCCACATTGGAATAAAGGGAAATGAAGACGCTGATAGTCTCGTGAAGAAAGCATTGAAGGAAGGCCAGGATTGCACAATCCCTGTGTCTGGGGCAGATATTAGATATTTTATATCGCAAGGAGCTAACCATTGTTCGATGGAGGAGTGGCTTGAGAGCCCTAAATCAAAGGAAACGGTACTTTATGAAGTTGATTCACACAGAAATATTTCCATAGCGACAGACCTCCCACGACACCTAGAGACATTGATCCACCGACTTAGATTGAAAGTAGCATGCGCAAACAGCTTCCTGCACAAGATACATCGATCCAACTCACCGGAATGCCATTGTGGTCATGCAGAAGAAAATGTTCGCCATATTCTTTTGGAGTGCGTTAAATACGTGAAGGAAAGAGAAAAATTAAAGAACAAATTAGCAAGTTTGGACAGACGGCCCCTCACAATAAAGAAACTACTTGGACCATGGCCTGAGATGCATCTCCAGAAAAAGGCAATAATCTTCCTGGCAGACTTTTTAGTGGAGACCGGACTGGACAAGCGCCTATGACTGACAGCCAGAGATGGGTATTATGTAAAATGTGGTCATGTATATACTGACATTAGATTAGTAAGGTGTGCGTGTAAGTAGTTTATGACTGTGTGAACTGCGTGAAGAAAACTGTGTATTGGCATGTTATTTGAACTGGTTTCAGTGTCCTATTATGTGTTTTTTTTCTTTTCCGTATTGTTAATTTTTTGGGTACCGTTCTATATTATTATTTTATTTTTCGCTGCAGAACTTTGTGATATGGAGTAGCCGAGGCAATAGGCACCTCAACCTCTCCACAGCAAAACAGTTAAATCAGAACAGAACAGAACACCCAATCGAAGTCATTGATTTAAATGTTGCTGTTTTGTCACTGATATCGCTGCATGGCAGAAGGCTACGGTACGCCATCGTTTGAGAAAATGTGCTCTCCTTTGTGAAAAAAAAGTCACAGCATATCCATGGAGGGAATGATGATGAGTGGGGCGAAGCATCTGTCAGCCCGTCCGTGCTTCCGTCCGTCCGCGCAACCATCCGTGCGTCCATCTATGCGCCCGTCCGTCTGTCCATGCGTCCGTCCGTGAGTCCATCCATCCATCTGTCTGTCTGTTTGTTCGTGCATCCATCCATCCGTCCGTCCATATGCTAGTCTGTCTGTCCGTCTTTCCGCGCGTGCACATACCCGCTCTGGAGCGGGTATGTGCCACCGGTGGCTACGTACTACTACATACTTACAAGTGATGGACAGACTCGCGCCTTAAGGAGCTTCGCCCCCAAAAAAAGTATTTACCAGGTTTCTCTGGTGACCTGTGGTGTTTTGCCGTTACACATCACTAATAGAGGTGTTTCGGCTTACAAGAGAAGCCAATTTCTGCAATTTATAAGAACGCACTGCTCCATGTCGGATGTGAAAAGAGAGATGGAATACAAGAGGACGCTAGCGTTGCACCATGCTGCCGCTTGAGTAGCATAAAACATTCCCATTAGTCTCTTCAAGTATATTTGCGCTGGCACGCGGGGGCAAAGATTAGACACTGAAACGGGCGCAATCTAATGAAGCAGTCTTGCTTCCGTTTAGTCTCTTCCTCCCTGTTGAGCGACCACACTCTTGTTTTGCACCCTGCGCTTAGTCTGGGCACATTTATTTCCATAGGCAGTGGCGATCGTGGCCTTACTTGCACTTAGAAGTGTGGCAGCTTGGGCTAGTTGGTATGTCATGACGATAGTTATAGCGCAAGAACGAAACGACGACACAGAGACAAGAAGGACACGAAGGACACGTGTCCTTCGTGTCCTTCTTGTCTTTCTTGTCTCTGTGTCGTCGTTTTGTTCTTGCGCTATACCTATCGTCTTACAAGCACATTTGAGGTGGCTTTCAGAAGCCCTCCGCAGTTGCTAACCACGGTACAATTAGCGCCGTCTTCACACTTAGGCAAACTCGAGGAGAAAGGCGGAAAATACACTTGAGTATCACTTGCGCACGAATGAATATTGCTTCATGGTTATATACTGCGTTTCAGTGTAGGTACGCATGCTTTTGCCTCGGAATTAAAAATAAATTAATTGTTCATGACGAAACATCTTGTTTTGCGTACAAATATTCAATGGTGCATGTCAGGCAAGTGACTTCATTTTCCCTTAGAAGTGTGGCAGCTTGGGCTAGTTGGTACGACATGACGATAGCTATAGCGCGAGAAGAAAACGACGACACAGAGACGTGTATTTCGTGTCATTGTCTCTGTGTCGTCGTTTTGTTCTCGCGCCATAACTATCTTCATTTTCCCATTGAGCAACCCCCCCCCCCCCCGACCCCTGTTTCTAGGAGCTCGTTAACCTGGCGTAAGCTTATACTTCAGTATGGTTTCACCTTTGGCTCACTCATTTTTTCTTTGGACGAGTGTTGATAGACGTAAACGGTGCGGAGAATGACATGCTAATTATGGTGGGCTAATTGGTGCTATATTACAGTGCATGGCAGTGTACAACGGGTGACAGGGCGACACAAAACAAAATGAGATTCAAAGGGACTGCAGCTCTTGTGTATATACGTTTTTATGTTTCATGTGGTCTTTTATAATGGACGTGCGCTTCCATACTTAACGCGTTAACAACGCAAAAAATAGATGAAAGGGAGGGCAAAGCACTGTCTTGCAGACTGGTTTCTGATAGGTATGAGTAGATACTTGGGCTATTTCTTAAACTTCGCTGTAGCGTACACCGAAGGACGTGGACACCGTACATAAAACAAGCGCTATGTGTCGCCGTACGTTTCTTTCTGGTGTATACGTCAAGGCGCTCGACTGCAGACCGGCCGATTGCACAATCGAATACCAGCCGCGGCAACCGCTTTATCAATGGAGGCGAAAAGGTTCGAGGCCCGTGTACTCAAACTGAGATGCACGTTAAAGCTGGTCGAAATTTCCGGAGTCCCCGCCGCGGTGGTCTAGTGGCTAAGGTACTCGGCTGCTGACCAGCAGGTCGCGGGGTCAAATCCCGGCTGCATTTTTGATGGAGGCGGAAATGTTGTAGGCCCATGTGTTATAGCAATAAAGTATGGGTGCACGTTAAAGGACCCTAGGTGGTCGAAATTGCCGGAGCCCTCCACTACGGTGTCCCTCTTAATCATATCGTGATTTTGGGACGTTAAAACCCCACATATCATAAATTTCTGGAGTCCTCCACTATACAGCGTCTCCCGCAATCATATCGTAGTTTTTGGGCTTTAAACCCAAACAACGATCATCTCTGGTGCCCATATTCATCGCCACGCTACTACGAATTCAAATATTCTAGGTACGGCCTTGCAGTCATGCGCAATGTAATTTTTCAATCGGTATAGTAGGAGATGTTGTTCTATAGTAATAAAAATATTATGTAATCTGTTTGTGTTCACCGCCCCACTGCGGTGTTCTAGTGGCTAAAGTACTCGGCTGCTGACCCGCAGGTCGCGGGACCGAATCTCGGCTACGGTGGCTGCATTTCCAATGGAGGCGAAAATGCTGTAGGCCCGTGTGCTCACATTTAGGTGGACGTCAAAGAACCCCCAGGTAGAAATTTCCGGAGCCCTCCACTACGGCGTCCCTCTTTATCATATCGTGATCTTGGGATGTTAAACCCCACGCACCAATCAATCAATCAATCAATCAACCAATCAATCAATCAATCAATGTTTGTGTTCACCATTATTTCTTTCCCTGCGCGCTTTACTCTCAACGACACATACGCGAACGGCGTGTATTAAGTGGAGCCTCATGTGGTCCGCGAGCAACTGCTTGCGCATTGCGCCCGTTATAGTGGCCGGTGTCTGGTGCCTTTCTGGGGGTACTCTTGTTGGACCCCGCGCGGCCTTTCGTTTTGATACATGGCACGTGCCTTACCGGTCGTGACTGCGCCGCCACTCGGATCACACGGGTTATCGCCAGGCGCAGCCCACATTCTGCGGGGGAGGGGGAGGAGGATCGACTGTGCCGAGGTGTTGAGTCGCTTTACGGGGAGGAGCAGAAATAAAATAAACCGTAAATAAAAACCACCCCCACGCATTCTTTCACTTCTTCCTTCTGGGAAGCGATTCGGGGTGGTCAGGCTGGCAAGCCGCTAATCCATATTTAGCACAGTGGTCATCTTCATTCTCTGTATTCTTTTTATATTGTTTTCTTAATCTTCATTCTTCACTTCTTTCCCTCGCTTTTTTTCCTCCAATGCACGTTGATATTTTTTAGAATATCCTGGTAGCTGCATATTTCTTCTGTTTACGCCAGTCGTCCCATAAGCAGCCATAAACTATTTTTTTTTTCTGGGAATTTCTTTTTCACCGACGTCAACGGGCGAAAGAAAGGTAGTATTTTGTTTATTTTTATTATTTTTTCCCACTGTCACCTACCTTTCGCGAAGGCGGTCGTCTTGGAAAAACGCCATCGTTATTGTGTTCTTCCTTTTGAAGCTTTCGTGCGTCGGTGGTGAGAGTATACGTACGTCTCAGTGCATAGGCGCTGCTGTTTTTTGCCCCCGATGCCAATGGCCTATACCCGCGCCTAATGATGCCTTGGAAGTTCATGACCATTGCTTTTTTTTCGAGCTCCACTTCACCGCCTTGTTAGACGCTTCAAGTTACGGGAGAAACATCGCATATAAGTCATGAATCAAGGACGGAAATTTATCAGTAACAAGTAGTACACGTGCGAGCAATTCCAGGTAGAAACAAGCCTAAAAACAGAGGCTCAATTAGATCCTGCGGGAAGCCTCATATCTTCATTTAATGTGGACTTGTTTATTTGTGAAGTTTGCGAAATACATGTGATGAACCAGGCTAACATGTCCGGGCTAATCAGTGAAGAAGTATTATCTATCAATCTAAGTTCTGCAAATATGTTTTGGGGTGTAACCTAAAATGAATCATGTTCTTGGGTTGACATGTTCCTAACTGATCCTTTATTTTTCTAGGATATGTTGTTCTTTTATTGTTTGATTATCCCTCCCTTTTGGTCGTTGTGACGTTATTCATCCATTTTTATTTATTTATTCATTTCTTCACATAGAGGCTCTACTTCAGTATCTTTCCGTTTGACATTTCATGCAAGGTCACATTGACAACCCGCCACTCATAAGCGTACTCGATGCATCAGGGGCGGATAAAAAAGATCGAATGTAGTGAAATCAAACGACAATTTACCAGATTATGCACCTTCCGACTGCCCTCATAGAATTTTCCTCAATAATCAGTGTGCAGAAGGTAACAAGTCTGTCAGAAAAGTGGTAAAATGTAATATATATGAAAATGAGTTGTTCCCATGTTGTCTACTGCATCAGAACTCTATAAATGACAATACGTGAAACATTGTTAGCAAAGAGTGATGGACTTGTTTCTACGAACACTTCAAAAAAATTGTACTACGTGTTGTAGCGGCCATACACGAGTCGTGGTTGGTGCTATCTGTCACTGTCATTGTGGGCCAGCCAAATGCGCTGGGTATGGAAGAAATAAAAGGCATAAAGTACAAAAAAATAACTTTGAAGCTAGACTAAGTACCAACAAAATCTAGCACTTGAACTTGAATGAAGCAAGTTGGTTTTATTCGTACTCTTTTAAGTTAAATGAAGTTCTTCAGTGCCCCGTCACCACATTACCGATTTTCCACGTGCTAAGATTTCCAGAAACGAATAAAAAAACGCAGTTTCTTAGATGTCTTAGAAGTAACATCGTGACGGGAAAGGCGGGAGCTAGACGTTACCTTTATTCCATTCCTTTTCTGACGACACGGTCCTTTCGACGGCCTGAAACGCATACAGATGTCTCGTGTGACAAAGATGTCTGGGGTGATAGGAGCTGGATCAGCTGCACCATCTTTCGCAAGGGGCCGACACTGAAACGTTTCTTTGTCCTGTCTTGAATTAGTTTTAAAAAGTCTTCGATTCTGGCATCGACTTAGCGCCCGGTGACAATGCGAAAACGTCCCCAGCTACCATATAAAGACGTTGCTTAGTGTAGAAAAGTCGGAGGACTTTTATTGCTGCATCAGTACAACGCTAACAAGTATTCAGACTATTCAGGAGGCCGGTTATGCACTCTCTTCTAGCGCAGCTTCCTTCTGTGGTGTCCACACCACATATATGCGATGCGATGCACCGTTCGGCTGGAACCTCTGCAGGGATCTTCATCGAGCCCCCATATCACGTTCCTCTTTAGGCCGACAAAATAACAAAAATCGAGATGAACAGCAGAAAATTCAAGATAAAAGTTCTATTTGGGTGCAATAAAAATATTTTTTATATTATTTACTTGGAAAGCGTGGCAATATTCCGCGTACAACCACGCTGCTTCGCTTTTCGCCTGGATTGATGGTAAGCCAAGCTTAGACATCCAACGTTCAGCCTCTCTCATGACGTTAATGCAAAATCAGACAGGAGACACGAGAAAGCACAAGTTACATGCGACACTTTCTTCTATCCCTTGTCTTGGTGGCGCCGGCCTAATAGGTATGTTCCATCTAGCCCGATTTGCTACTTTCAGGAAGGAAAAAACAGCGCATAGGCGGGACGGATCGCAAAAAGCATACGAGGGCGGGCTTCTCTCACCCCGTCCCGCTTATGCGCAGTTTTTTTTCTCTTTTCTTGAATAACATGTACCAAATAGCCTGGCTTTTGCTACTTGAGTTTGCTGCTTAAATGTAATCCCCCCCCCTCCCTCGTTGTCTAAACTGTTTCGTTGTCTAAAGAGTGGTGTAACGAAATATAACGAGAGGTGTGCAGCTTTGCTGTAAAAAGAAGTAGAAGAACGAGAGAGCATGCATATCCACGTATCGCATAGTCATAAAGGTGTGGAAAGAAGAAGTGAGGGTGAGTGGGTATACGAAGCATAGCGCAGTATAGTATAGTATAGTATAGTATAGTATAGTATAGTAAGGTAAAGCAAGAAATTGAGAAAGAGAGTGAGAATGAGGTGGGACAGCAGGAGGGCGGCACCAGTAACAACACCAACACCACTGTTTTTTCAACCTTCATATACCTCCATAGTGTTTAGCCGGCCCGGTATTTTTTAAGCAGCTTTATTTAACGTCGTTTACAAGGTTGCCTTTTTTGTAGCGATCGGCATCGCTAGCGACAGGAAAAAAAGGGCGGAGACGAAGACAAGAAAGAGGATGAACAGAGCAATAAACCGATGCCGTCATGATGTCTGCATGAAAACATTGGCGCAGTCGGCAACGAGAAACCCGGTATAGAGCTGAAGGTAATCAGCTATTATTCCTGTACGTTCACAAAAACGCAGGAAAATTACACAACAACAGAAAAGAAGAGAAGCGCTCGCTGTGTTAATGGCACTCAGTTGCTTCAGAACTTACCTGAAAGGTAAACATTTTAGTTTATTCACAGACAACCAGGCAGTGACATATCTGTTGCAACTTTCACAGTCAAAGGGTAGAATAACCTGATGGGTGACCGAGATTAAGCAATTTAGTTTTGACATAGCTCATACACCAGGTACGAAACATTAGGATGCAGACGCTATATCACGTCTTCATGTGCAAGAAGAAATTACAGAAAGAAAAATCAACTTGATGAAGCTCTGGAAGGCAACGCAGGACATGGTGCTGCGTAATGGGAAAATGTGTGTCCCAGAAACAAAAGTACTCGAAGTGCTTAGTTTATACCACAGAAGTTGATACTAAGAAGGGCACAATTAATTCTGGAAGACATATCATAAACTCACGGAGATATTTACATGGGAAAACATGGAATGATGTGGTCAATTATTTCAAAACGTGCCATGAGTGTTAAATGACAAAATGAAAATATAAACCACGCGGAAATACAATGGTTATGCCTAAGTACCCAACCATCCCATTCGAAGTGGTTCATCTCAACTTCGCTGAAATTAAGAAAAGGAGTGAAGGCGTCAAAAGAACCCAAGCTTGCCTGGTCGCCGTGTATGAGTGCACGCTCTTTGCGGCCGCCAAATTGGGAAGAGAAGACGCGGATTTTGTCATGGCGCTACTAAGTAAGCAGATCTTCAAGAATATCAAAGTCATTGTGGCAGGCAATGGGCCAGCGTTTAGAAGTCGAGAGATACGTAATTGGGCGAATGAAAAATACCTTGTACTTCGATACCCGGCGCCTTACCACCCTGAGGCTAACTGTCTTGCTGAACGAATGGTTATAGATCTGAAAATTAACCTGAAGTTACGCCTCCAAGTGGGGCTGGAAGAGCGCTTTGGAGGCTTCAGTGCATCACCATAACAGGTCTAACGCCGCTGGCATTGGGTACAGCCCGCATTTTTCTGCATTTGATACTGTCTATTGGTTATTAGCTGACAAAAAGCTTGGTTTAGTTGGCAAGATTGCTTTAAAAAACACCCTAAGACCAAACTTCAAAACCAAAAATACCAAAGCACAATGAAGAAGAACTTTGAGCGTCGCCACTGTGGAAAGGTGCCTGAGATTGACCCTGGATCTATGATACTGGTCATGAAAGTACTGGACTTCAAAACTTCCTTCACCGGTATATACATCGTGGTTGAAACGACTAAGCAACAAGGACTGCTAAACACTTTGTATTATACTCGACCAAGTTGGAAGACGGAAGAGGCATCAATCGGAAATGTAATACCTTATCTTATTGCCAGCGGGAAAGAAACGACAGCCGGCCGGGAGGGTGTAGCGATCCGCATTGCTAGTGCCACCAAGAGAAGGGCAGAGACAAATACAAGGAAGAGGATGAAGAGCAATAAACCGATGCAGTCATAATGCATGAATGAAACTTTACATTCTTAGCTGCTAACAATGTTTCATTAAAAAGCTGTCACTCTAACCCAAAAGAAATCATCTTTTCTTTTATCACATTGACGTAAATGTCAGGAAGGGAAGCAACTCCTAGAGTTTGAATCAGTGAATCTGATATGCTTCTCCCAAATTTTATCACTCCACTCATGCCAATCTTATTTGGATTTCTTTTAACGCCAATCATAGCTGAAGTTTTCACTGTCAAGAACAATGCGCTAGAAAACTGCAAAAACTAAACGGTGGCTGGAACACTGATGGCGCACTAAAAGTCAGCCAGGTTCTTCTGAAACTGAAGCCAAAAGAATAATTTTTTTCACTGACTCTTTTGGATTTTAAAGGTCTGATCCGGGCTGTTCATATGCCTCTTGATGGACCGATTCAAAGGGCAAGGCGTCAGCTTATCATAATCATCATCACCACTGGGTGACCTTCATTGGGCTAACGGTACAACGGGGACACTAAACGTACGACGCCATAGAAAAGTAGCGGCATGCGCAAGGAAGTTCAGGGACGAGGAGTGCCTTGATGGCTAGGCGTCTCAAAGGCTCTCGTCACTCGTGGGTCTCTACGTCGTAGGGCAATTGTGTCATTCTCGCAGGAAGTGTCGACTCCTTTTCACGCAAACTGTTCCTGAGATATTCATTCGAAAAGAAATGGATCAGTTGTGTGTGGAAGGCGTATCAACGATAATCTGACCGATCGAGGTTTACAGGAATGTCCACTCTACAACATTCCGCTAGGGTAGGGCTAAGCCGGAGCAGAACGGCAACCAAGACAACTATGATATATATGTGGAACATTTCTTAAAACGATGGACGAAGTTGTAAATGATGCTTCAAAAAATTTATCCGATAAGCCTCAAAAATAAGGCGAAAGACATGCTTCCTAGTTGATTTCATGATTACTTTTCCTGTAGCTGCAGGCATGCTCCGGTGACTCTAGACGTCAGATATGACACTAATTAACCAAATTAGGTTAATTCAGGGGTGCAGGTGAAGGGATATAATGGGATCTCTTTTTGTAAAAAGCAAATTGCTTTGGCGGATTCCTAAAATGCAGGAGCGGTCATTTTTGTGGAGTGAGGAAACGTGTGCGTGCTTGCGCGCGTGTGTGTGTGTTTGTGTGTTTGTGTTTGTGCGTGTGCGTGTATTTGTGCTTGTGTGTGCGTGCGTGTGTGTGTGTTTGTGCGTGTACACGTTTTTTTGTATGTGTGTGTTTGTGTGTGTGTCTGTGTGTTTGTGTGTGTTTGTGTTTGTGTCTATGTGGGAAGGGGTGAAAGAGTGTAATTAACAAAGATAAAGATAGTCCATTCGTACAAACTTCACTAGGTGAATTCACTTCCTTACGCGAAGAGCTTATATGTGCCCACATTCCAAGATTGATTACTCGCAATACGGCTAGTCTTCGAGGCCCGCAACCACAGCTAAGAAGGACTGTCTCTGGAAGCTGTAGCGAGGACAATGACAGATGATGTGTTCAGTTTCCTTCTTTCCTCCAGTGCTTTCAGACAGCACTGTCAGCCATTCTGATGCTGCAGACAAATGCGTTCGTAAAGAAGCTCCAAGCAACAAGCGACAGAACACGATTGCCTGTTCACTCGCAAAAGTTGTATACATTTTGTTTTATGGCTTTTCTTCGTGCACGGCTTGTACTTCGCAAAAGTTGAATCATTTTCTCTTGGAAGTCTTCATCGAAACCACATCAACTTTCAACCCCAAGCCCTACCCGTCGATACGACATGGTTGCCAATAGCTATATTCCCTGCTGGATCCGATTTCACGGGCAGGGAAGGACATTTTCTGTACATTTTTCGGCATCCGGATTCCCCTTTTCCCCATATAAGCCTAGCATGTCGAAAGCTACACATACGACAAGAGAATTATCCGCATTTCTTGACAAGATTAATTTCTCAAGTTCTGGTAATGTAACTGGGTCGTAACGCTCAGCTGTACTGCGCCGATACCTCTTTTAATTTTACTGTGCCGTCTTTTATTTGTGGCCAGACATAATGATTTTAAAGCGGAGCTGTTATGCTTAAGAGTGTTTTTGCCTGGGTACGTTGGAGCGACACCCAGCAAGAGACCAAAACGCTTGTTCTGCCTGCACTGGTCCTGTCTGTGAGCTTCGTGAGCATATAACACTTTCATTTTGTCGTGAAGAGCCGTCAGAAAGCTATCAGCATCATGATTCGGCGTATGCTTTCTACATCCTCTTCATCTTCATTTGTGGCTGAATTTCTGGCAGTAGTGTTCACCTTACGCAAATTAGATACAGCAATTACATCAGCTGTCATAATAACAGATTCCCTATCTCTCTGTGCGGCAATTTTTGTCGGTGCTGATAATCAAGTAACAAGGCCGTTTCGTGCACTATAGTACCTGCGCACTTGAGAAAAGTACGATTAGTTTGGGTGCCTCGACGTACAGGTTTATTTCTAAATCTAAATTAGCTAAGTCGTCAATCGGCGAACCGATTCTACCACACTACCCATCATCCGCTTATGTGACTGCTGCTCGATCCCGCAGACGTACGCTTATGGAAGTCTTTAGAGGTACAGCACTAACAAACTCTACAGAATATTGTCATTTAATATATCCCTGGTGAAGAGACTTTTGCCACAATCGTAAACAAGAAGTAGCTATCACAAGGCTGCGTTGCCGGGTACCAAATCTAAATTTCTATAAACACAGGTCTGCTCAGGCACCTTCGCCACTGTGCGCGTTCTGTGATGAACTGGAAACAATCGATAATTTCTTTTTGACCTGCAGGCGCTTTAACACATTACGAAAAACCCTTTTAGAAACACGTTTACGTGGTATAGCGCCGGTGCTTCATGGCTATATAAGCGCTGTGAACCGGGCGCCCAGTGCTCTTTTGTAATCCGTATTCACGTCATAATAAACCTTCTTACTGTTCTTCGTTCACGGCCCCTCTGGCTCTGCTCGTTCCTCGAGGCTACAACAGACTTAACTGTGCCAGTCATTTCGTCTTTTGGAGCTTCCATTTCTGGTTTCTCTAATGCGACAGTATGCGCGGCCGTCCGGGACAATATTGATGAAACTAATAGGCTGACTAATTAACCTGTTTCATTATCCTAACACGTCCACAAAATTATATACGTATAAAAATCAAATCATTGCTCTATTCTAAGAATAAATTCGTTTACGTAAATATTTGTAAGCATGCAATACATTGAGCACCACACTTTCCTAGGCTATCGGTAATCTTTCTATTATACCTGTATAATTCCAAATCTTAACAGTAATTTTTAAATCCACTCGAATCTTGGCCAATCCCCCATAGTGGCTATGCGCCACAATCGATAGGTGAACAACAACAACAACAACAACATCTCCTGCTTCGCTCGCAGAAACAGTGTTCGAACTTTGTCGGCGTGGGATTCCATAACTCCAATGGGCGAGAGAACGAGTATAGAAAGAGAAAGGGAAAGACAAGAAGAGAGGAATAGATCTGAAGAGGAAGACAGAAAGAGATGAAAAGACTGAGAAAGAAATAGAAAGAGGAAGCGATAACTAGACAAAGAAAAAATAAATAAAGAAAAAGAAGTAGTATTAAACAAAGACAAAACACAGACACAAGAGATAGGAAGAGAAAATGACATCGAAAGAGATGAATAAAGAAATAGCAAAATGAAGGATTATGCAGCGTCATTTCGTACTTGTGGTGTTGAGCTGCGCATTACCGTTGGGCTTGGCACCACTTGTGCGAAGATGCGCAAATTTTTCTTTAATTTCTGAATAGCGCAGAGACGTGACCTGATAAACATTATTCACCTATTCATTCATGCGCCTCAATACATAATGTTCAATTTGAGAGACTCACTTCACCTTTCCATCGTCCGTATATTTTAATTATCTATTTACATGAATCAACGTCACAATAAACATTCCCTCTAGCACGCGATACGTCCGTGGTCATCGGCGCATGGATTTGTGCTTTTCCTCGGACAGCACTTGACACATCCAGCTGCTGCCCCAAGCGTTGGGTCGGTAGCGAGAGGACACAATTGGGCGTGGTCAAGAGATCAAGTGCGGGCGCCTGACAAATAACACCCGTCGTAGAAGCGATTACTATTCTGCTCCGAACTCCCGGAGGCAGCTCTCGTTTGCTCGACGTAAGTCTTCGTTTTTGGCGAGAGTTCGTGACTCGCCAAGCACGGGGTATTAGGCCTATGATTTCAAGCAGCGGACCATGTGCGCCGCTTGGTACACGAGGCCGACTTCGTTCGTGGTGAGCTCTGAGATTGGTGTCTATGCGAAGGGAAGTATCTGGCAGCAAGTTCTTAGCGAAAGGTGCTTCCGAGGTGTGCTTGACGGACAGATGGGCGTCATCATAAATATGGGGGACACCGTTCCGTTTTGAGCGGTGACCAAACCAGTTCAGCGGCTGCCCCGTATTCAACAAGACTACGTGTTAGTGATGTTTGCTGACGCCCTTCTAGCTGTTTCTCCGCAAACACATGGCGTCAGCTCGTTTTGTGTGCTTGTCCTTTCTCTTAGTAAGGTAGGTGAGATACACAAATAGCATAAAAGTTGGCAAGAAATGCGCGTTTCCACTGACTCCGCTGTGCTGCATCCTGGAAGCGGATGCTCACTGATATACCGGAGAAGGGCTCTCAGTTAGGGAGACAACCCTGTGTATTAGGCAGTTTTGCTTATTACAAAAGGAATATTCACAACTAGGCAGGTAATTCGCAATATTTGTGGCATTCCCCAAATCTCCTTGATCTCCTTGTGCTTTCAAATCATCACGCATATCATTAAAGGGGTATTCTAAGAAAAAAAGCTTTCTTCTGCCTTGGTTTATGACTTTTAAAGGAAAAGATTGTAACGCAAAACTACGCAAAGGCAGAAAATGAACACAGAGCTGCCGCTTTTGTATTGTCTGTCTTTGTGTTGTCTTCCGCTAGAATATTTTTCTTAAGAAGTGATGGCGTTCCTATAGACTGGCCAATAACGTATACAACTGCTACAGAGAGAGACCTTCTTGCCGGATCACAATTTTCGTTTGCGCGACAAACCTTATAAGTGACAGCTTTTTCTATCTGTTGTGTTTCAGGTTTTTTCTTTGGGTAAGGTAACTTGTTCTTCTGCGGCGTTAGGCTTATTTTGTGATATAGCATAGAAAAGGGGAAAAGGAAGAAGGAATAACATACTGGTGGGACAGAACACCCATTGATGAGCACTGCCTTCTCACGCGTTTCTACCAAGTCTTGCAGAGCCGCCAAGGAAAGAATAAAAAAAAACTATCGGAAGCAGATTATGTAATCACTTCCTGCATGCATATGCTCGACAAAGGGGAAAAGCCTTACACACACGGATTTCTTCTTCTTGTTCTTCGTTTCGTGACCTCACACGATCGAGCAAACTGGAAAGCCACGAAAAACGTAGGACATGCATGGGAGGAAGAGCCTGTAACGTGCCCAGAAATGCACGAAAGGTGCGAGCGTGAGCCCAATGATGCTGGCGTATCGCTCATTTATAAGCCGGAAGGACGTGCATTCGCGACCTGTTGAGGCCGTCTCTGTAATAGTGCGAATAAAAAAAAGGAGGGAACGGGTTGAGCATGGGTTGCGGAGGTCCGAAGTTCGTTAGGATACGCGCACGCCACGGCAGAAATCAGCTGGCTCCGGCAAAACGCGACCCACATGCAACGCTCGATGCGTGCGTGGCGGTTATGGTAAGAAGCGTGTGGCGCGTGTAAGAAGGTGTAGGCGTCTTCCGCGTTACGCCACCGCGTTTATCGGTGTTGATGCGTGGTCAGCGAATAGTCGTGCGGTCTCTTTTGTTTGTTTGTTTCTTTTTCCGTCTTGCAGCGTGCGCTAATCACCATTCGTAGTGCACCCGTAATTCCCAATATTTCTCTCTCTGTCTCTCTCTCTCTCTCTCTCTCTCTCTCTCTCTCTCTCTCTGTGTGTGTGTGTGTGTGTGTGTGTGTGTGTGTGTGTGTGTGTGTGCGTGTGTGTGTGTGTGTGTGTGTGTGTGAGAGAGAGAGAGAGTGAAGTCCAAGCAACAAACTTATGCGACGTATTTCCGTCTGACTCTCAACTTCAAACATATAATTCCAAAAAAATAAAATTGTTTTCTGCTCATTAATAGCAGAATTTATTTGAAAAATAACAAAAAATAGCGCAAGGCTAGGTCATAGGAGAACTTGTGGTCCTCTATTGGCAATGTTTTAACCCTCTCAACTGTCTCTTCCATGCTTCTGCTATACAATAGTACACGTGATTGCGCTTGCTGTCTGTCCTCCCTCTCTTTCTCTCTTTCTCTCTCCACACTCATTCTCTCACCAATCAGAGTAGTTGCGTACTTCACCGGGAAAATGGGTGCACCTTGTTGTTTTGTAGCCCAAGCGAAACTGGCATAAGCACGAAGGGAATTTGACTCACCTGTTCTTGCAGCCACGCAAATTAGGAAGAAGTTGAAGATGAGGACAAAGTGAACGTGTGCCGGCTTGTGAGGATCCTAATATTTTTTTTCTCCTCCGGCACACGGAAAGCTCGCTATCTGGAACATACAGAAAACTTAGCCCTGCTAACGTGTTAAACATATTATCTCTCGCCCATCGTTGTTACTGTATCCCACGTTAAAAAAATAGGCGCACACGATCTGGGAGCGAAACGGGAGACGAGAACTATGTTGTAGAAGATATCGAAAAAAAAAACTAAATTAACCGAACACTCGGCTAATCCCCTGCATTGTGCAAGAGCCATCAAATGAGGAGAAGGAGGAGGAGGAGGAGGAGGAGGAGGAGGAGGAGGAGGAGAAGAAGAAGAAGAAGAAGAAGAAGAAGAAGAAGAAGAAGAAGAAGAAGAAGAAGAAGAAGAAGAAGAAGAAGAAGAAGAAGAAGAAGAAGAAGAAGAAGAAGAAGAAGAAGAAGAAGAAGAAGAAGAAGAGCACTTGCCGGATCATAAAGAATATACAGAGAACTATGCTTGCTAAATTGTACGATATGGCTACGCTTCACAGGAATTACCCTAAACCTAAAGCCGCGTCATTGCTAAAACAAAATATTCGTCATAACTTTGCGAAACTTGTGACATTTACTACGCAACAACAAGTCATTTATGTATTGGATGTAGCAGGCTGTGCGCACTGCGTTGCAGGTTCCACTCAAGGCACAATGGGTGAGCCCCAGCATTCACAGGAGCCAGGTAAAGGAAAAATTGAGGACTGAAGTATTAGTAGGGCTCAGGTGCTTCAGACAAGCAAGCCGGCGTTTCGACAGATGAATTGATCTTCATCGAATGCGCCTTGTCATCCTTGGACTTTTGGGTTCATATACGACATAACGTGATATCAACTTCGGTTTCTTTGCGGAACTTTCATTTTCTAACTTGAGTGAACGTCACCCGTGAAATTCTCTTGGGGGGGGCTATTATTCCACCAATGCTGTCGCCCTGTTCTACAAGAGCTTACAAATATTTTCGTCACGCTGAAAGTATCCATTAAAATTAGCTCGAACTTTACGACACTGCTGTAACCTGCTCTCACTTTTAGTTCTGAATTTTTTTGTGTAGTCGGATGCATTGGGATGGGCTTCAAACCATTCAAGAACGGACAAGTGCCACTTTGGTGGTACAGCGGCCGACAGCTTTTGCAAGGCTCTGTCTTCTCTTTTACCAACGTACCTTACAAATTGAGTTGTACTCAGAAGGTGCAACAACAACTGCTGCTACATCTTCAATAATTATTTATTCCATCAATAAATCAGTAAATTACCTATTTAATTATCACATGGTTTATTTACCGTGCCTAGCGAAATGGCATAAGGTCTTTGGGCAAGCGCATGCAAAAACAAAGCAATAAATAAAAAAAACAATTTGATACAGACTGCCTCTAGATAATAATAATAATGATAATAATAATAATAATAATAATAATAATAATAATAATAATAATAATAATAATAATAATAATAATAATAATAATAATAATAATAATAATAATAATAATAATAATAATAACATAGTTTAAGTACAATAAATAATTTAAAAACCTAACAATGACGTCATATAACAGTATCCTAATCACTAACGCTTTTTCCTTGTAATTATTGATTTCTGGTCGACAATGTTTCTCAGTTACCTGCATTTATATCATGTGTATTGTTTGATTTCCTCGTCGTCTATTTCTCGCTGCCTTTCGAAACTTTCTATTCATCACAGCCGTGTTCAGGCTAGGCTTTTATCACGCAGTCAAGTTTCACTCACTTTTCGTTGCCGTCGGTCAAGAGGAATGCTCGTATCGTCGCTGATGCTGACGCGTGGAGACTTGGAAAGTCAAGCAACGCTTGTGCGTCCGAAGAAAATGATCATGTTCTCACTCCCCTTTAGAACTCGCAGTGCGAAGAAGTGGTTCTCGTTAGAGGCGTGCCTGATACAGACAGTGACGCTGCGCTCGGCTCGTTCCGAAAGCCAAGCAAGGAATCGGTAATTGGGAACGCTCCCTTAGCGACATAGGTTGTCGAGCTTGCAAACTAGTCGAGTATACCTTCGAGATGAGGATCGACTCCTGTAACGCAGACTGTGCCGGAAGCCGAACGAGAAGTCAGGTTAGGCTATAGTTAACTTGCTGGTGACAGACGCGGTGTTATTAGTGAATCCTTACTGAACTACCTAATGCAGTCTACCGGCATCGGTATGTCATTTCCGGCCCTCGTCTGAATAAAGAAAAAAAATAGAGACGAAAGCACTCAGACAGGTGCACTTCCGGGAGACGTCGTTCGATGATCCTACGTAATGCGCGCCGAAGCCTCGGTCCACGCGACTCGGCGAGCATAATCCTCTCCGCTCATCCTCGAACTTGACGAAAAACATCGGCCGCGGGGAAAAGCAGATCGCTCGAACAGCGGCTCGTCGAATGTTCCCTTCAAACCGGAAACGTACGTCGCTGGATGGTGAAGAACGGTTTCGCATCTAACTTGAAAACGTCCTGCTCTTTTTTCCTTCAATGTACTTTCCCAGCGGAAACATTTCCCGGAAAGAGGTATGTTCAATTTTTTTTCATCAGCTGCAATATACTGCATCGACAACATTCGCGATCTGGTTCTGGTTCATGCGCGTAACAAAGTACGCGCGTGTGTTCGTGTGTGTGCGCGCCTTTAAATGTTACTTTCAACTCCTGGAAAATATGGTACACGTTATATATATGGCAGAGCTCTGAGATTTCAACGCGCGTCAGCCCACTTCTTTCTCCTGATCTTTCCATTCTTTATGGGCATCTCACACCGTTCGATGTCTCACACCGTGTAAAGCGGGCTACCATGCAGAGTCAGACACTGCTTCAAAATGTTCCATGTTTTCCGTTTTCCGTGTTCCATGTTTTCCGTTTTGAAGCGGCGTTGTCAGTGATGATTCAACAGCTGGTGATATGGCGGTTTCCTCGAAACTTCTTCGATAACCTATATTGATGCTTTCCTACCACCTTTCTTTCTCTCAACTCCCACAAGCACGCCCACCTGTCTAAAGGCCGTTCGCTTTGCAAATGGACCGGCCCCCGTGGACTCGGCCCACCTCTTGCTTTCTTCTTCGCTGCTAACTTCTCTGACTATGGTGTCTTGATATCATGAGCTTTCACGCATGACTGGGAAGAAGTGGGTGATCTCGTAAAAGGCCACCTTTATTTGTTGATCCTTTGTTTTCTTTTACTTGTAATTTTTCAGTTGTATATATATGTGCACATGCTCTCAGCCCACTCACTCGGCCTCTTGCGGAAGCTGCGGTATCGATTTCACATAAATATCGCTCTTTTTCTTTTATTTGCCCGGTTCTCACACAGCCCTTAATTAAGTAAACGGAAGCTTTCAAACACCCACGCAGCACAGTGCTTCATATGCGTACTGATGGCATTACCCCGTTAGTATAGCCCCACCGCGGAGGTCTAGTGGCTAAGGTACTCAGGTGCTGACCCGCAGATCGTGGGATCAAATCCCGGCTGCGGCGGCTGCATTTTCGATGAAGGCGATAATGCTTTAGGTTCGTGTGGTCAGAATTGGGTGCACGGTAAAGAACCCCAGGTGGTCGATTTGGAGCTCTGCACCACGGCGTCTTTCATAATAATATGGTGGGTTTGGGACGTTAAACCCCACATATCAATCAACCACGTCAATATAACTTTCAGGAAAACAATGTAGCCAACGTAATTTATTTCAACTTTGGTGCATTATAATCAAACAGCATCGCTACAGCCACCACCATACGCATATAATCAAAACCAACTCCAAAACTGAGGCAATCATTTTCGTGTTCTCCGGAGTTTAGTAAAATCTCAACTTGATAAATCACTGTGAGAGTCTAGATTATTCATTTTGACTATCTTGCGTGGCGTGTACAAGGGTCCCGTATGCATGTCAGCTGCAATAAAACCTTTGCTTCCTCCTTTTACCCTGAATCCACGACTTACAAGTAGCCAGAAGAAGACAAGTCAATAATCGTAGTGCTTCGATCACCGTTAAGCACGCTTCACGTGTTTCTCGGCAGGTTGAAATCACCATACGCGGAGCCCGTACAACAGTCGGTGAGGGGGGCGATTTGTGCTTGTTGGTATAATGTATGGTAGCGTGGACGAAGGACATGGACAGAAGAAGGCACACTCAAGACAACACATAGCGCTGTGGTGTCTTGCATGTACCTTCTCTTGTAGCAAAACAGCCATTTGTGTTAGTTGGTAGCGGTTCATTATGGAAGAAATGGGGCGCGGTACGTAACATGGACTCCTCCTCCAGTCCGTGTGCACTTCTTCCATAAGGTACCTTTTCTTGTCCATGCCCTTTGTCTGCACTTCCATGTATTACCGTACAAAAGGTACTCGATCCTCTATTTACAGTGCTTGCAAACATTGATTGATTGATTGATTGATTGATTAGTGGGGTTTAACGTCCCAAAGTCACCATATGATTATGAGAGACGCCGTAGTGGAGGGCTCCAGAAATTTCGACCATCTGGGGTTCTTTAACGTGCACCCAAATCTGAGTACACAGGCCTACAACATTTCCGCCTCCATCGGAAATGCAGCTGCCACAGCCGGAATTCAATCCCACAACCTGCGGGTCAGCAGCCGAGTACTTTAGCCACTGGACCACCGTGGCGGAGCAGTGCATGCAAAAATTCAGTAGGTACCATAACTGGACATTCAGTGAAACAGGATACGCCTGCAATCCTGTGTCCATGACTGTCGAACGCCACAGTGTGCTTTAGGCTCACGTGCACCTTTTTTTTTCTATTTCCTTCTTTCTATCTCTGTATTTCATCTCTCAATCTCCTTCCCCGAAAGTAGGGTAGCGAACTGGACGCGCGCCTGGTTGGCCTTCCTTCCTTCCTTCTTTTTATTCTGTCTGGGTAAGCAACCGCAACCCACATCCTTGTGTTACTGAACTAGAGAAACGTTTTGCGAAGCATTGAATACATTGCATGTCGGGGCACACGATGCCTTATACACAACACGATTTTCTAGGCAATACAGTCATAATTGGCAGCCGCCTTATTCCTTCTTCTCAATCGATGACGTGTCTGACATAGCTATATATTCTATATTCGCTCGGGTCTTACTCCCTAAAATCACGATACGTGGATGAGGGACGCCGTAGGGGAAAGCTCCAGAAATCCTCATTATCCGGTGCTCCTTAACGTGTACCTAATTCAACTTAAACGGGCATTTACCGAACCAAAACGCAGCCGACGAGAGTTGCAATGGGGACTTGTTGGTGATTCATTTGAAAAGCCTGATGTAGCGCAAAACGACAGATGGACACGGGAAGACACGTATGGGCATTATAGAGCCCTACTAGCAACAAGTTTAATTTCTGAATCAGACAGCTTATAAACCCCAGGCAGAAGGTTCAGCACGTGGGATAACTCAGATATATGCGCGACAATATCACCCTAGCTAAACGATATAGTGATAGATAATACGGTGTATCATCGATTACGCAGGAAACCCCACTCTTTAGGGGACAATGCTATTGGTGGCTTGTTAATTCAAACATCGCCAAGTGCGTCGATAAGTTTGATTTTCATGGTCAAATGAGTCATCTCATCCTTATCTCGACCAACAATGACTGTTTCGAAACAGAGGTCAGCAACCACATGCATGAACGTGAATAGTAAGAAATCCGTCAGGTGACAGTTCATACGTCTCGTAATTCAGCTCTCTCAGTCACTCGTTCATGCGCCTGCTGGTTTGGTCTACATATCATTTCTCTCACGAGAACAGGACGCGATAATGAATATTTTGCAATCACCTAATTTGTCTGTATGCTTTTGTGTGCTCACAACTTTTCATTTATAGATATATTTGTCATGGCTCAGAGTTTACCGAGTTTATCAGGCACTCGAAAGACCACCCTAAGGTTGTCGCGAATCGCTACCTTCTTGAGAATATGGGACACCTGGGGAACGTATGCAATCACGGCCGTGAGTCTCGTTTCTGCCGTTATCCTGTCATGAACGTTAGGCTGGCTTGCACTTCCGCGAATTATTTTCGACTGTTTTTCGCCAACAAAAACTAAAACTTGGTCAGGTTAGTCAGATGCTTGTATTTGTGAGCTCTGTTTATGGAAGCTATGCTTCGTTTGGTGAAGACAAGACTTGTTCAATGCGTTCTTGAGGCACGTCGTCGCGATACCTCGATTGGTTACGTAGCCGCCGCGGCAGGGATGCGATCCCGCAGCCTTCGGATCATCTGTCGAGCTCCGTAAGCACGAACCACCGTGGCGTGTTGTATAAATGTGGAAGCTGCATTATTGTGCTTCATGCCGCGCATAATTATCGACGTTGGTGACGCCATGTCCCACCACTAAAATGCTTGACCTCAGACTAGCATACGGAGCAACAACGCATCCCCCTCTCCCACTCTGTCTGATGTCTTCTTTCCGTTTTGAACGCTCTGAGGCACGTTTTGTTCATGCATGGGCACGCGTAGGGGATCCCCCGCCTTGCGCTGACACTCAAACAAAAGAAAGGAAGGAAGAAGAAGCAAACAGCGAACGCTGAGAAGACCACCGTTCTTTCTCGCCTCCCGCCGTCTCTCCGAAAGCAGCTTCGATGCAAACTGGCCTCCCGTGCATCATGCTCTGTGGCATTTTATCATTTATCTGCACCGAGCTATGTGAACGTGCATGTTGCCGCTCACGTTGTCCGAGAGAAATTCGTTCAGTATGGCCGGCGAGGTTCTCGTTTTGTGCCCGGTCTCTGTGTTACATTCTTTTTTTTTTTTTCTCAATCGTACCCCTGCCACTCTGAACGTAATACCAATCTCACAGGCTTCGCGTTACAGTAGGTGGAACCGGTAAGATGCATCCCAATGATCGCTGCTGCGTTTGTGTTGCGCGTGTTTTCGCTTTTTTTTTTTTTTTGAACTGCCAAGTATGAAACGGTATTTGAGAGGGGTGCTTTCACGTTGCGCTCCATTTCTCGCGTTCGGTCCCGTATCTAGACTCCGCTGTTGATCGCGATACCCCCCTACCTCGATGCTTCTGCCACCGAGCGCCTTTGATGCACTCTGAGCAGACATCGGTGAGAATGCGTCGTGCGGCAAGCCACATTTGTTACTCGGCAGAAACCTCTCTTAAGCACGTTGCACCCCGATCATCGCCCCACTTGGGAGGCCAAGTAATGCGTGAAAGGTTCGTTACATCAAAAGCCGCCCTTGAAACCTCCTTCATCTGTATCGCCTCCATAGGGCACGGCCTTTCGTTCTAGCGGCAACGTTGCAGTTGGCCAATTTTTATTTTTTTATATTGATCGCATTTCTGTAGCATTCTCTCACGCTAACAAAAAAACTAGATCGGAAATCCTTTCAGGATGCAACTTTTGTGCTCGTGGAAGTTCATGTTACATTTCAGACTTTCCGTGCGAAGTTTGTAAACTGGGCGTATTGGTGTAGCGTTAGCGTAGATTGGCGAAACGGATTGGCGGAACACACAAAAAAAGATACACACACGACAAAGCGCTCTGTTCCTGCATATCACTAATCTCACCTTTATAAAAAAAAAGATACCACAATGGCGAATATTTATTCAACCACAATCACACCATCACAAAACAAAAGTTGAATTGCTGCTACAGCCCCATTTAAGATGCAGTTATACTTTTTTTTTTCGCGTCACGCTCTCTTAAAATTTCCTGCACCAACATTGCTCGCACAGAAACTTAGCAAGTCCTTTCACCAGCGTGCATAAGCTCGAATTACACTGCTAGAAGATGACCTGCCAATAGACGCACGAGTCTGAGGTCGCTCAGTATTGAGGTTTTATTAGAACGTCCTCCTGAGGCAGTGGTGGATCCAAGAAAGAGTGATGGAGAGAATCTCCCCCGAGCCTGCGTAGACCCCCGCACCACTCCCTGAGTTCTGTGCATGTCATCCGCCGTCTATCACAAATTAGGACAAATCAGTTGCACTTCTGTCAGCACCAATCAACAGTATTTGTGTGGTGACGGTGTTCTTGCGAGGATAGTACACCACTGAAAACAAACAATTGCCGACTCCCTTTCAAGTTTCATTTCAAGCGACCATCCCGACCACCTAAAATGAGTGGCTGGATGCACCCCTGCTCTTCAGGCTATAGGGAGTCTCTAATCTTGCCGGGCAGCCATAAAGTGTCGCAGTTGCCAAGTGCCAGCCTTGCAGCGGAGGCTTATGCCTTCAAATAAAGCAAAGAGCCTGAAGTTGTAAGCTGGCGTATTCGTAAACATCACACATACTGATCTGGCGAACATTATATTTAGAGGACTTAGCCAATGGCATTAACGAATCAAAGCGGAAAATTTTAACGAACTTTCATGGTCGTAAACAGAATTGCTTGTGATGAATCTTACAGACTGCCTGGGATTAAATATATATATATATATATATATATATATATATATATATATATATATATATATATATATATATATATATATATATATATAGAGAGAGAGAGAGAGAGAGAGAGAGAGAGAGAGAGAGAGAGAGAGATAGATAGATAGATAGATAGATAGATAGATAGATAGATAGATAGATAGATAGATAGATAGATAGATAGATAGATAGATAGATAGATAGATAGATAGATAGATAGATAGATAGATAGATAGATAGATAGATAGATAGATAGATAGATAGATAGATAGATAGATAGATAGATACTAAACTACCCTAAACGCCACTCCATTGGACGTTTCGTAAAGTGTGGGAGGGAAGGTAGGTTAGGTGGTTGTCTTTTTTTCCATTTCTTGGCTACATATATAATATTATCGGCAGCATAAATATTTAATAACCGCAGCGCAATTAGAAGGAGCGAGCAAATTCGATGTCTACCTCCAGGTAAATAAATCCAGCTCTAGCAAGCGAATAAAAAAGAACTCAGAGGGTTCCATTCACCTGAAGTGACTTCAAAGCGAAGGCTATTTTTCTTTTTTCTTCTTAGTCGATGTATAAATAAGAGAGCAGGGAACGCAAGCCGTGATTTCACGTGCCGCTGCCAAGCGGCGTCATCAATATCTGCTCTTTTGGTCGCACCCACTGCGGTTTTGTTCGCCGCACAAAGGAGCGTGCTACAACGGCATCGCGTGGCGTTACGTCACATGCCGTCGTGCCAGAATCTATGACGCCATGATGAGCTCACATTTTTTTTTTTTTTGCGATCTGTGAGGTACGATGACATCATATGGGGATATCATGACGTCATAAGGATTTGATGACTGATGTGTGGGTTTTAACGTCCCAAAAACACCATATGATTTTGAGACGCCAGTCTCATACTCATATGCCTCAGACGCCTCACTCTCATAATCAATCAATCTCCGGAAATTTCGACCACTTGGGGTTCTTTAATGTGCACCCAAATCTGAGCACACAGGCGTACAGCATTGCAGCCTTCATCGCGATGCAGGAATTCGCCGCCGCCGGAATTCGATCCCGCGACCTGCGGGTCAGCAGCCGAGTACCTTAGCCACTAGACCACCGCGACGGGGCGTGACGTCATGATTATTTTTGCATCACCCATATCGTCCACGACGCCGTGGCACGGTTGCTATCGATGGTAAAATTTCATGTTTGATGAGGCACGTAAGGCACTCGGCTTAACAAATACATTTCTGAGGAGTACACAACACTTCTCAAAATACTGTGAAAATGCTATCAATGAAACAGCGCACGTGAACGAGCCAGACACACACAAAAAAACAACAAAGCACTGATTCATAATGTTGCTTCTAATGCTAAATAAACAAGCCCGAATTCGATGTATTGTAAGTCATGAAAACAGTGATTAATTAAATTGGATTCTGGAACCCTCATATACTGCGTCTCTCATAATCATATATCTTGGTTATGTGGCGTAACAACCTGGATAATATTGCTATTATTTGAATTTTCGATAACACTGCACAGGTATCGCGAACGATATGTTCATTAAGACTTCCAAATTTAGGAATTCACATAATTCGCTACCCCCGTGTAAGGAAAGTCAACTACATTGCGCTAATAGATTTGAGTAGACTCCAAGGCGAATCAAACCGCCTTGATAGCCATGGACCACACGCTCAAATGCCGCTCTGTGATTTACTAGCGGTGCCAAGATTTGCTCTGAAGTGCGTTATACGGAGACCGTTAAGTGGGTCAGAATGAGCTACGAGGAGCTCCTTGCCCCCCATTTCACCGCCGTATTCCATTACTGCACGGGCGGCATAACGACGCCACGTCTCACCTTTTCCAAGCTAAACGCTGCTCCCCGTCGTTATTGTAATCACATACGGAGGCATCCCATCCGAAGCTGCGAAAGCCAGAGAACCATGCGTCCGTAATAATCCTCACAAGCAGCCGAGTGGCCGGCAAGTGGGTGCACGTTTAAGCGGCGACGGAAAGGCAACGCTGTGGACGGAAGACACGTTCTCGGCGACCACTTTGTCAGGATGTCTGGGTGCTCGTTTTTCGAATGGCTTGACGCTGTCTGCTCTCACTGGCCGTGGGAAAGCAATTCTGGACGCTGCTCTGATTGCTTCGTAATCACAGAGTTTCGGCAGAACGACTGTTTTCCTTTTCGGCTGTCATATGTAAGCCGAAGAAGTACGCTGACTAAAACGGAAGGCACTGCTCAGGAAAGTTCGACGGGAAAGCATCGTAAAAAATAGGCATTCTGCGAATAATTTTTCCACACGTTCCAACTTCTCTTGAACAATTCAAGGAGTGCAGTAGAGTCTTTGAGGAAAGTTCAAGTAGAACGTAACTAACCCACATAAAGCTTTGTATACACGCGAATCGTGTGCGCAGACGTCAATCAGGTGAGGTTTTGAAGCTGCATAAGGCATTTGCACTTGTCCACAATCTTCCAGAAGTACAAGTGAGTCTGCAGGTGCTAGGCACTCATGATATATTTTGTCTGCAGTTTCGAATTTATGCAATTAGCTTCAATTATTAAACTCGTTCTGAGACTTGCATGGCTGCTATTTGGGGCTGATATTTTTACACGGCGTAGTCCCGTCACCCGACAACCTGAGATAAGAATCAACCGTAGATTCATCGGTATGAATTGAGGTACTGTCTAGTTCATTCGTTGATATTTGCGACCACTTCTGTCACATGTATGTGGCCAGCAGCCAGAGGTCTGCGGTCGAACCACTGTAAAGGAAGTAAAAATATTCTGTGAGATCTACGATGTAAAAACAAAAACAGCGCAAATGACGACACACAAAAAAGGAATACGCATGACAAGTGCTGAACTAGAAATAACATTTTTATTGCAAAATACAGGAATAAATACAATCAGGACCACTGCGTGCGCATCCTCCAAACTGCACGTAATTGTAACACTTTTTAAGCAAAGTGATTTGACAGTAATGTAGAAGATAGATGGGGTGGAAATGCCATTATCACGATTTTTCTTGATCTGGAATGCTTCGATTATTTCCCGTGATCTTTGATTCATGTGCCTGAAGGTGACATGCGTGCTATGGAACAAAGGTTTATAACCACAGGTAAGATAAATGTGAAGTGGGTGTGCTCTTCAATGTATTGCAGTGTTCTTATTAAGGTATGCGCGAGTCTAACCGATATACAATTTCACACATGATAACGATATAATATATACCCCACCAATTGCACATGTGACAGAGTACAATGCCTAATGAAACACACTTTTTTACGCGATAGACCTGTCAACTATCTGTCTACAGTGGCACATGTTTTTCCAACCTTGCCGTGGGCAGAGAATACTAAATTAACGGCAAAGCATCTTGCAATTTTTTTTCCAGCCAGCATGATAACCCACCAACATAAGGTATGACTGTGAACTTCGCCCTATTACTGGGGCTAATGTGTTGCCCAGGCTGTACAGTGAATAGCTTCGAAGATTTTAGCACCCTGACAGAAACGCATGGAAAGGTCGAACCCGGAAAACTCTCCATGCGAGCTGACTGCTCCTGAAAGCTGCCTTTGATCCTGTGGACTTGTCAAGAGCAGAATTTCATGAATTCAAGGCCATTCCGTTCTTCACAATCTTACAATGTCTTGACGAACAGCTCAAAAGTGATTTTTACGCTTGCGGCGAAAAACATCTGCCTAAATGGCGTGGTTCAGTGTGCACAGATCTAAAAATCTAATGGCACCATTGACCGGCTCTTTAGTCGTGAACAGCGATACAAAAGCACTTTTTTTAAGTTTTTAGTACGTAATGAAATAGGGAGCTACAAGCGTCACTCAGTAGGATAATTAAAAAAATTCACCATAATGAAAGATCTTAATAACTAGACCATGTGCCTCCTGATCTGTTGCGTTCAAAGACGGACAAAAAGATATTACTAGGTACAGGCGCCACTTTCGAACCAATGCAAATACCAGATTTTTGAACATATGGTACACTTTCCCACATTCACAAAAGTCGCATTGAAGTAGAAACTGAGCAGTTCCAACAAGGCATTTGTTGTTACACCACATCTATTTCTAAAGGCAAGTTCATTGTTGCAATCAGCTATGCACTGTTATGCAGCGCCTTTCGCGCTGTTTTTTTTTTTTTTTTACATCACGAAGCTTAACCAACTCGCCCAGTTCTGTACGCTCTGTAAGATCTTTCCGCGTGAGCACTTTGTTGCACCTGCATGTCGAACGCATGCGAGGGAGGGGCATGGAAGGCACATACATGCAGCGTGTTTTGAAGTGCGTGTGAACTCTCGCCAGCTTTGGTGATGTCATTGCTGCATTGTTTTTATGTGTTGCTGTGGTGCTTAATTCAATGCACCGAAACCCCGATATGATTACGAGGGACGCCATAGTAGATTGTTTAAAAAACTGCCACCACCTGTGCTTCTTTAACGTGCAAGTAAATATACGTACGTGGGCCTCGTGTATTTTTGTCCCTATTGAAAATTTTGTCACCCGCTATTTTATGGTGATCAGTCGAGAGGGAAAACTACTATAGACCACTCTGGTATGACAGGTCAACACGGGACGGCATATGTGTGACAAATCGGCATAAGTTGACAATTTATTATCTTTGTAAATATTGGTAATTAACGCAGTGGCAGAGTTACAAATTGAAACAGCATACGGTGCCTCAATATTCTCACTTCATGTACTGTTCATCCGAAATTATGTAATTATTTTAAATAACTCAAGCTTCATTTTCTTTGTTCATGATACTAAGGCTTGCTCTGAGTCAGTATTTCGCCAACTAAAAATAAATATTTTGGAGACCCTGGAATTTAAACTGTGCCGATTCCAAAGATAGTGTAATCAAAACAAGGTCAATAACAGGCGCAGTGTGACACGTGCTCAGGTCACGTGGGTCACCCGTCGGTGCCATTCCCGACCTCTTTCTGAAAGCACGTACACTCGTTACGCCGCAAAACGAGGCTCAGAACACGAACATGTGCTTTGCCGAGAAGAAAAATGCGCGACACATTCTGCGACAAGAGGAAAACGTGAACTAGACCTCGAGCGCGCATTGAAATAAAACTGTGCGTGTCGTGAGCATCCAGGCATATCATTTAAATTGTACACTTTGAGCAAGGCTCGCTCTGACATTTATTCCAACAAGCTTCTCTGATTCTGCATTGAGATTAACTTGTTTATGCATGCGAGGCAAGCGATTCACGTGTCAAAACTATATACTATACAAAAAAAAAAAGAAGTGGGATGGGTAAAGTGCTCGTTTCCTTGTTACACACAACCAAGTCATGCAAACAGACAATGGTAGAGCATCTGACGCATTACCCGCTGGTTCCAACGATAATCTTTATTGCTGTCGTTGATATCCTCGTTTCATATTCATTTATGTCGTGACGACTACGCTATTGTTGGGAACTGCTAATAATGTTCTCTCTGTCTCATCTGAAATCACTGTCTGTTTGGCTTCTTTAAATGTTGACCAATTATTCACAGAAAACATTTCGTTATTTTAATGTCATAATAAGACAAAGATGACAATGCGGTGATGTAATAAGCCGGTATACATTGTAACGATGTACTTATCATATAAGTGCATACTAAATGATGTAAAAATAATATACTTTTTTATTCTGAAAAGAAATATTATTTTTAATATACAATTACCGAATTAGAAGACGTGGTTCGGAAGTTACACAATGCGAACGCCATAGACTGGCAAATATGTCCCAAGAATAAAAGCTTTTTTGATAATTTTTTACGGTGAATAGAGATATGTAAGCACGCATGCACATTTTCGTCACGACAAAGCGGCAACCATGGCTCATCATTAAAACACCGCGTGCCAACAGTGTGCGCGTCTTTGTACCGCCGTTGAGTGGCGCTTCAGCGTGACAAGTACGCTGTAATCTTCAGAACGTGATCGATAATGTGTAGACAACAGTCAATCACTGATCATGTTTGTTTCCTGAAGCACTGAAGTGAAGCGGGAAACGTTACCTCACTCTGCATTGTGACAGATTAACACATTACACGTGTGGCTCTCTTCAACGCCGACGGGTGAACGATGAATGAGTGTTCAGTAGAATCGTTACTACAGCATTTTTGTATCCCGTCGTAGTCTTTCAAAGGGCACAACACTGGCACGGCAAGTTTCGTTTCCGGAGTCGCCACGCTGCGTTATGTGCAGTCTCGAGGAGAGGAAGCTATTGTGTGTTCGAAGCGGCTATTTCTTGCGGACCCATACTTCACGCGAATGGGCGCGTCGAGCGTAACGCCTGTTATTTATGACAGCTGCAGCGATGTCAGAGATCACGGAGCGCAGCCCCCACTCGCATTTTCACCACCCCGTCGGGTTGGCCGAACGCCAAGCCTGTTTCGTATTTCGACTGCTCCACGAACTTTGGCGATTTGTTTCCTCGGCGAAAATAAAACGAGAAAGGTAAGCGCAACGCCCGATGCTTTATGCATGTCGCATTTTGGAGCGTAGCGTGAGGTACGTGTCAGTTGTACAATGGCTCTCTAATAGGACCCAATGGACTGGGCGAATTGTGATCGCAATGGTTGCGTCTGTGGGGCCTATTTCTGACGGTGCTCCAGGATTTGCGAAGCCCGACTGGTACAGCTAAGGGTGGAGAGTTCGCTCAAAGCGCACCGCGAAATGAAAATGCATGCACGTTTGTCAACCTTAGGCTGACCTAAAATTTTACACACGTGAAGCGAGTTATTCGAAGATGGCACTGTCTAGGAAGCAAGAATCATTACTTTGAGCGTGCTACGTGTTCCGAGTTCAATTTTCAACATTTGTTTCGCTTTGTTTTTTATTTTTTTTTAATTTTGACTAAGATATCTTTTTTTCACGGTTCAGATAGAAGCTTCGTAATTCAATATTATCGATGGTGATTACATCTGAAGCTTGCCTTAACTTTTGTCATGGCAGTGTCGCTGGGAAGCCGGAACCTTTGGTGGTTTTGGGACGTTAAACCCCACATATCAATCAATCAGTTTATTTTGGGGTGGGCCTCAGCCTAGGCATCGGCCACGAGCCCTATGGCTTGGACGACTTCCTCGGCTTGCTGGGCGGCCCACGGTTGTTGTTCTGATAAGGAGCAGAGCGGAGCCTTCTCCTATAGCGCGCACTGTGGTTTGAGACTGCCTCTTCCTGGTTTTTATCTGGGCTGTCATCTAAACTTCGAGCATTCCCATGGTATGTGGGCAAGTAGTCCCTGTCATTATAAACCTGGCATTTGTCTGTTAAATACAGATCAAGGTGACAGAGGTGAAAGAGAACTGGGTTCACATTTGTGTTTGCAGTTGTCGCCACGTAACTACCTTTTTTTTAATATTTCACCTGTTGTGAGACGAAGGGTACTTGCGCCTTCGTAGCCTGTACTGCTGCATTATTTCATGGTAAATAGTAGTGCGGTCTTTCCATTCCCTCTTTTTCCCGCGTAAAACGTCGGTCTGGGTGCGCCACCGTTCGTGAGCTAGCTGTCGAGCCGCCACTTCTTTGCCGGCCAGCGGGGTTTGTGTGCGGTGTTCCATAGGACTAAAGTGTCATTTTACATCAGAATTTTCTCTTCGTTACACATTAGGATTCGCAGCACCTCTCGGGAGACACGACCGTTAGCATAGTTACGTATCGCCGCTTGCGAGTCACGAATTACTACTTCGGCCTCAGTGGTGGCCTTAGCGAGGGTGATAGCCACTTCCGTAGCCGTCTCGATGAAGTGCGTCTGCACCGTAACGCTAGTCTTGCATGCAGTCAACCACCGCAGTCGACCACCGTGACGACGTAACCACACCGGCGCACGCCCTCAGAGTAAAACTTAAAAAAAAAAAGTTCCGCTTCTTTTTGGTGCCATTCAAAATCGAAGCTAAGCGCCAAAATTAAGGCACGAGTTTCTTTTCTGTATTTTTCTCCTTGCCTGCGCTGCTACAAGCCGTTGCTTGCCGCTCCGCTCACAGTGGCGAGTACAAAAGTGGCAGCTCAAGTCGAGAATATTTAACGTTGAAAATAGCGGCTAGCATTTATTTCTTTATTGGCCCTTGTACTATAACTGTCACTAATTTCCTTTCAAAATATTTCACTTGCATCTTCTCTGGCGCATAAGCTTATCGCAGATGAAAGATTTAAATTGGAGTTGACTAACCATGTTTCACTGGCGGCTCACCAAGTTCTCGGCCTTTATCGTAGTGCGGTAATGCGCAATTTGGGCAACGTTTAGTCTTTTTTGCTGTATTCAACTCGACGCAACCGACATTTCTCCCTTTGCATTTTATTTCCGTTTACCAAGAGGCGTGCGTTGGCGATTTCGTTTAGTGCTGAATGCGTTTTAGCTCGAGGTCTCTCGCTAAGTTTTTGTCCAATATATTTGTGCAAACGGTTGTTAGGTGTGAAAGCCGCTAGATGCTTCTGGGCAGTTCCGTTTTTCTTACTCCATTTTCTCACCAATATATTGAGGGACGTAGATATCTTTGCTGTTAAGTGCGCCTCAAAATCTTCACGTAGTAGCTGCGTGTGCAGGATATACCGTCTTCAGCTTTTATGGCGACGCCCTCGGCTATGCGTATAAGATTGTTCGCTAAGGAAACCCAAGATAACTCAAAATGTTCTGTATTACTGTAAACCCCTGGATAGGGAGCAACAAACTTTCTAGCTCACCAAATCGGAGACCTGCCTCATTGTGCTACACTACTGAAAATTCCTGTTGGCACGCAGAACCGTATGAAATGATCGAGGCGGCCACTTGGCGATGATGACCTTATTGTGATGACGCTGAACTTTAATTGGAAATGGGCCAATAATTGAGAGGCAGGATGTTGAAAGCGAAGACCTGTGAGGCTAAACAAAGCTGGAAATCTGGGCTGAAATAAAACATTGAAAAAATGAAATACTTAATCAACAACTGGTCAGAATATCATCTGGTCTTTCTACTGCTTTCATCTTTTCTCCCCCGTTCTGTCAAATGTTTTCTCGTATATGAGTGACGAATAGCTAGCCTAGAAGATGCTTGATTAACCTCCCGGTCTTTACATTTCATATCTTTCCTTGGGCATAACGATGCAAGTGTGTTCGTAACGATCCTGTGGCTTTCCACACTGAAGCTGGCCTTTGCACTGTGTTTAACTGCAACATTCATTCAGTGGAAGACCATGGTAATAGCAAGAAAGCAAGATAGGAAAGCGAGGCATCGCGGAGTTTGCTGCCAGCGCAGTTCAGCGCCTCGCATGGTTGTTGTCTTCACGCGTCATGTGACGGGCATCCACTTGAGCGGCCGCTTGGCATCATTGACCAACGCACTCACTTTCGTCATAACAGAACTCTCGTTCGAGCTCACTGCGCCCACAGTATCGTCGAGTAGTTGCTGCAACAAAGGCATCGTTATAGAGCGGAAATTGTTCAAACCAGGCTGCGAGAACATCCATTTCAGTGTAGGGGAGAAAGGGCAGTGGGCGTAACATCTTTCCCGAGAGTACATTGTGGCAATATTAGATACAATGACATGAACGAAAACCCATTAGTTCTGTTCGCCTTAGTGATTTTTTTTTCTCACATTGTACTTTGAATCACGTGCACAAAGACGAAAATTTATTTATTGACCACGCCTTAAAGCTCCGTATGCAATGTGGTCTAGTTCATTTATATACCAACTGCAAGAAACTTCACGTGAAGGCAGCTTAATACAGCATGATTTTGTAGGTAGCAAACTAAACCCTGTTTTAATGAAATGGTGACAAAATCTAGCATTGGCTGTTTCAAGCTATCCTAGAATGCCCACTGCAAGTAAAATTGTGGAGTTCCCAATAAACCACAATTATACCTCCTGCGAATACGCGAAGGGCCCTCAACGCGCCCGTTAAGCAACACGCAAGTCTACGCAGCTGCTGATCACTGCTTGAGAACACTAGGAGCATCAGCATGTCCCTACCATCATCAAGGGCGTAGCCATGCGGATTTTGACAGTTTCCGCCATAAGGCGGAGTTACCGTCTGCGATTTAAAGCGTGGCGCTGCTGTTACGTTGGCGGAAACAGAGACCTTTCTTTCCTTTCTAAATTTTATTCCATTTCCCCAGTGCATCGTATTCTACCGCATTCAGCCTTGGTCACGGAGCAAAAAATATTTGCGGCCCTGGTTAACCTTTCTTCTATCCTTGCTCACTTTTCTGGTGCTTTTGCTGCTGATGATGATCAAATATCTCGGCCTATTGTAATGAATTAGAACTTATGAAAGCGCCTTAAAAACTAAAGCTCACGGTCTTATTAACATGTTTTGACCCCTGGCGGGATTCAATGCGTCTGCCACGCAATATTACATTTTCACGACATGACAATCATGTAGCTTTTTTTTGAAGCAGTTTTGAGTGATGGCATGGCTCTGTAGTAGAACACCTGCTTCTACACAGAAAGCCTGAGTTGTACTGTAATTCTAGGTGAGGGTGTTTCGCATTTATTTTATTGTCATTATTGTCGGTTTTTCGCTCATACACAACGCTAATATTTAGGTCACGAACAGTGATGCCGACACTAGAATATCGGTGAAATGAGCTGTTTAGTGCTCTTAATGTGCATCGTCCAGACACTAAAATCATGAAATCGCTTTAACATAACTTCAGTTTTCTCGCTAACTTCCCGCAATAATTATATGTACTAGGAAATATGCACTTTTGCGCAAAGTTGGGCTTTATGTGAAGTATGTACCTGCGCTAGCGTGGACTGACAATTAGTCACGTGTAATTTTAACGCACCTACATCGTTTGTTCGTTACCCCTTCTAACGTGCTTGTTAAGGCGAGAGGCTTTAATGTTTCATCAAACGCTACCATTGACCATCAGGGGTCTTCGAGATTTCGCGTCCAGACGATACATAGCCAGATGGGCGTGGACGCCATCACGAATGATGCAAAAATCACTAAGTAAGTCAAAATATTGAGTGATACTCGAGTGAATGTCAGTGTGCGCAGTCCACGTACTAACATTCCCCGAGCCTCGTGTAACAAGACGCAAATAATGGCGTCATCATGATGTAATCGCAAATCACCAGAACTTGCGACGTCATTGCGATTCCGCAAAGACGTCATAGCATGTTTCTTGCCCAAGGGCAGGCCTATCATGGAGGCTGTACAAAACCATGTGGGAAGAAAATAATTTCCAGTGCCTGCGCTCTTGGGGGCAGTATACTTGTACATATAGGCTAGTAAGGCTCGGAAAGCTTTCGAAGGCGGAATGATCGAATAAAAACTGAAGAACACTGTACCTCTCCCTTCTTGAATGATTGGACACGCTGCGCACCACGATGCTATGCAAGGAAAGCACGAGCGCTATGAGTAGCGGTCATGGCTGTAGAGCCCAACGTGACCGATGCGACCGGCGTCCGTTGGCGCGCCCCGACGCCCCGCCGCGGTGGTGTAGTGGCTAAGGTACTCGGCTGCTGACCCGCAGGTCGCGGGTTCGAATCCCGGCTGCGGCGGCTGCATTTCCGATGGAGGCGGAAATGTTGTAGGCCCGTGTGCTCAGATTTGAGTGCACGTTAAAGAACCCCAGGTGGTCAAAATTTCCGGAGCCCTCCACTACGGCGTCTCTCATAATCATATGGTGGTTTTGGGACGTTAAACCCTACAAATCAATCATGGCGCGCCCCGGCGGCCACCCGATACCGCGCCAGGGCACAAACTGACGGGCTTGAGCCTCACACATTGCAGGCTTTCGCCCTAATACATGGACCGGTAAAAAACACTGTCCTTCGCCTTTGAGTAGTCTCAAGCGATTGAATAAGGAACTGCATAATTTTTTCCGAAACCTATTTTTTTATCTCTGCATTTTTCACCAAGCCAGTAGGACTAGCCGACGTTATAAATGATGCCGGCCTCACCTATATACGAACACATTTTCTTTTCAAGAAATACATTCTGAATTCAAGTGCAGACTAAAGATAAAATTTAAAACCCCATTCACGCCACGAAGTTCAAATATAGCACAAATTGTTGGGTTTCACATCCCAGAATTACGATATGATCTTGAGACACCGTTGTAGTGGCCTTCACCGATTTCAACCACCTGAGGTCCTTCGACGTCCACCTAAGTCTAAGGACGCGGGTCTTCAGCATTTTGCCTCCATATGAATGCAAAATACGGCATTCTCACGTAAGCGGATCTCTTCTAACCGGCACTGTAGCTGGTGCGGACACCAGACAAAGGTTTCGAAAATGCTGCTTCCTTCACGCTTTATCGCCTCACGGCCGTCTTTGATGACAACGACTCTGTGACTATTTTTGCAGCACCTTAAGTGGGACATCGTGCTTTTCCCGGTTCAATACAGCCCAACAATTTAAGATACATGTGGAGAAAACAGACACGCTCTAACCAGAATAATATTCGATGTTCTGCTATTTTTATGGTAAAATAAAACAAAAAAAGATGTACCGTAACGGGAAAACGAGCAAGCCCTGCGATCGTACTGTGTGACGGTCGACGTATCAAGCACTGATCAATGGCGTTAGCAGTTTCATAGTTCAGAGGACTGTCTCTCTCTTTGAGCAGGTGGAATAACCCCTATAGTTGGCTAACGAATAAAAAAAGCGAAGGGCGGAGAGGGAGCGGGGGGGATCTCCTTGTACCATTCTTGCTCCTAGTGGAATTTCCCATTCGCTGAAATACTAAATACAAAATCTAAAGAACGAAAGTTGTACGTAGCGTGCGTCCTGGCATACGAGTTTCGGACTTCGCAAAACATAAGCAACCCTACACGTCCAGCGCGGAATGCGGAGTGGCTTCGGGGACAGGAAGAAGTATTGGTGATAGTGCCCAGTGCGTTTGAGGTGAGAGAACGCGGGGTGGAACGCATTTGTAAGCCGCAGTGTATGAATTCTCGAGTCGGCGTCGTCATTGAGCCGGCCTTGACGCCGCTCGCCTCGGCGCAGATACGCCGGTGCACATGGCGACTGCCCCAGATGCGTGCGTTAGCCCGTCAGTTGGACGGTTTATTTCTGGGCGGCATACGAAAGCAGCTTGGTCAGCGCCCGGGGCAGATGACCGACTGCGATGAATCGCCGCCGCGCGAACGCGAAGAGTGCTAGATATGCTGAAGGAAAAGGTGGCCTGGGAATGACCCAAAAAGGACGCTGGAAGCGTGAAACTGCATTGATCACCGTTGTAAGGAAGAGAACGGTGTCGCCGCTGAAGACGAAGGTTTCAGCCTCGGATGAGCCCATTGCCAACCAAGAGTCGTGGCTCTTTCATCTCACCAGCCTCCGTGCGACAGATTTTCAGTGACTTTTCCACATTTGCTGGCATCGTGCAGGGCGTATATGTTAGCCTTGGAATGCTTGTCTGGTAGTGCTTGTGCAATTACTGTTCCTGAGTGAATATAGGCACTGCGTCATAACGTTTATTATGTTTAATACGTACTGTAATAAACACTATAAAAGAGCAATGTGTCAGTCTTGGTGCTGCATCGCACTTGATGCAACATAAGGTCGTGGGTTCGGACCAAAACGGGGTCTGTTCTATTCTGTTTTACAGGTTTGCTTCATTTCTATATAGAAGTTATGCATAAATTATTCAAGAAAAAATTAATAAATAAATAAAAACTTATAAAACCACGCAGTTCATATAATATATACTGTTCGCTTGGCTGGAGACCACATTGCAATGAAGCATCCACACGCGCACATTTCTAGTTCTGACTGGTTCTGTTTTCAGCTTATTGACTAACACATCCACTGCAAATGTATTTTGTTTCACTTTAACTTCTTTTCTTTCTGCTATTGCCGCATTCAAATAAAATAACACGCAAAGCACCCAGCAGTTTTCCTGACGTAATGGTTTGTTTGCTTCTTTTACTTGGTTCCAGCTAAAATGGGTGCTATAATCCATTCACCTTATTCTTGTTGTTGTTTTTTAATATGAATACTTGGGATTTGCCTAGGGCTTTAACAGAAAATCGGGGTATGTTTTGAGACGATGTGCTATTACAGGTATTGTGGAAGTGTAGGTGAAAGTCTACCCGCTTTACAACTAGCAACCTGGAAGTTGATGACGAGCCGGAGGTATATTATCAATCTGGATGAAGGCACTACACAGACTATAATACCATCAAGCAACTGTGTCAACCATCAGTTCTTTTCTCATGTGCTCTCATACATTGCCTACATACAGAAAGCAAATTTTATTCAGAATTCAACTACCATCGTCAACATGTTCACGTGGTCATGGTGACGTGGATGTGTATCATCTGTGGCTCGATTATCCCGAGCACAATACACAAAGGCAGCGACTATTTCATTCGAAAGCAGCGAGTATCACACGAATATCACAGTGACTATTCCACAAAGGCAGCGACACGAAGACAGCAAATAATATTTGTGATGAATATTGAGGTTACTACATCGAAAGTGTGCAGCGTATTTCTCTGTGCTGTCTTTAATAGAAGACTTTGAACTAACCGAATGAAGAATTGCGTGTGTGTTATTTTCTTTTTCGCCAAAGTATCACAAAAGATTACAGGTATTTTATTTATTTATTTTTATTTCAAAAAGCTACCTATATTATTTCGTGGGAACTAAGTAAGCTGTCGTTTCAAGTCTCACCTTCGTTGAATATTACGGAGAAAATCTCGTGCGTTCGTTTTCCTCATTCGTCTTCGCAGCGGTCATCATTCTCTGTGTACTTAAACTACGTCTCATATCTCCGATGCTGCGAACGGTAAAGAAGACGCCAAGATGTACAGGATTCCAATGGTTACAGGATTCTCGGTTTCAATGAATGATGGCTGTGCACGCAGGGTGTGTGAATACCTGAATTTTATTCTGTAATTAGAAGAAAGTGGGCCTGATCTAACATTTCTAAAACTTGCCTTAGTTAAGCAGATTCTCATTTTAACCCTTCAAGGCAGGCGAAACTTTCATTAGGCTGTGACATAGCAATAAACGTTTGGCAATTCGAAAAAAATCGATTAAAATACAACACTATAAATAAAATTTGTGCAGCATCTGGTTTATTCTTGATTTGGGCGAAATTATGCAAAAAGTGTGTGTAATGTTTTGGGAAGATGCACAAAAAATGTGTATTTCCTGTTTGCATCATTCATTGGAGCAACAACCTTTAATCAACCTTTGGCCAACAGGGAATCATGAAGTCGCTGTATAAATTCACTGCTTTTGCAAACTTGTTCATTCACTTTGGAGACCATGACCCTGAACGGTTAACCTCCGGGACCAAAAATTTCGCAAGTAATGCCAAGGGTAAATTCTAAAAGTGCTACCTACAATACTTATTTATTGCAGTACTGCCGGTCTGATCTTCAAACCTTTGACAGGAGTGGGTACAATGAGTACAAAAACAGGGTTACAATAAACACATATGAAGCATTGTGGCGATAATAACAGCAAAAGAAGAGTACAACGAGTTCATACAAGCACAGCAGCAAGATATTTAAATAACTAGTGAAAACATGAATACGTAAACATAAGAAGAAGAAAAAAGCGTCAGGGTTCATGTAAAACTATGTCAGAGCTATGTCCCATGGACTGAAGGGCCTGTAGATAGGATGACAGCGACGGGCATTCCACCACCACTAAAGGGAGGGAATTCCAATTGGTTGCAGTTCTCGGGAAAAAAATACTGGAAAATGTTGGTGTGACTAGAGAACTCGCTTACTTTTTTGTTATGAAGGGACCGAGTAGTGGAAGTAATTTTATTAATTATATTTAAGTATTAATTAATATTATATATATTTAAGTATTAAGTATTTTATTAATGCTAGTGGAAGTAATTTTTAAGTGAATTCGTGCCACTGAAACGAAACTTAGATAGTTGTACTGCGCGAAAAACTCTGTGACGAGCTGTGTGGCATGATTGCTCGAACACTGTTAGCGGTCAGTAACTGATGGCGCATGCTAAAGTACCAAACGTACTTCCACATTTTCAACTCATCGAAAAATGCCCTCAACCAACTTAAGGGCAAGACTTTCTTGTTCTTCTGCCGCTTTTTCATTTCGTATTAGGGTTCATTTGCATCAACATGAAGTTAGCGAGGAGCTTTAAGTTTATTTTTATTTTTCTGAGGCGTTCAACTTCTAAACCCTAAGCAACCACAAACATGGCGACAGGGATGGCTTGAATCACACCTGACACTCAATAAAAAAAACAAAGTTGTTCAAGTACATCTGGAACAAAACCAATCTGTGATGGCATGAATTCTAGCTTTCAATTCCTACTTCGGCACGAAATCCGCCTTATCTTTTATAAAAATATTTTTGCCAAGAAGGAATGACTAGTGGAACCAACGAAGTGAAAAGAACTTCTTCTATAAAGGACGTCCAAATATGGGCACGCTTGCTCGGAATTCGGTGGCATGTCACCCTTTATTTCCGAAAAGGAGAAGTCATTTCTGAACGGCTGGCTGGTTCGTTCAACAATCTAGCGAGCGCAAAGCCAGGAAAGAACGACTACAAAGTCTCCATGACTACTTGCAAGTATATTTTTCCGGGTCGTGTTTCAAAGAAAAAGTGGAAACAACTCGAAGAAGGTACTCAATGTACTGAAAGAACTAATGCGAAATTTTGGAGTGACAGCGCGCTGTGACAGGCGTGCTCGGCGGGAACGTCAGATTAATTGCAATCTCTCTCTCTCTCTTTTTTCGTTACCCTGGAGACCAGCAGCTCACATATGAGCCTTTCTTTTATACCTATGTTTGAGGTAAATGTGCCCACCCAGAATTACTGGAAAACTTGTTCTGTCCGCTTCAATAACTTAACCACAAGACCAAATACACGGAACATATCGTGACAAGGATGGGACGGGAAAAGAGCAAGAAAGGATAGAAAAATAAAAAGATGTGATGGTGCGCTGCGTTCCGCTTTCGGATAGTGAACATAAAATTTAAGCGAAGCGAAAAAGTCGGCGAGCTTGTCAGTGGAGCTGATTGACGCTCTTCATTTGCACCGAAAGGTTCCACCGTAAGTTGACGTGGGCGATAATCCACTAGGCTGTTTCGCTCTTCCGGACAACCACCTCGCATCTTAGCCGAGCAAGTTTTCCTCAAAATAAGAAGGGATCCCTGTAACTCTTGATCCTGCACGACACAACCGAGGAAAGTGTCACCCTTATCCGTTCGATGTGCGTGGTCTCTTCCGTCGCGAATGTGACCTGGAAAAGTTCGCGACGCGTCTGTCCTTCAGAGCCGGTCGATCGCCGGTGTAACGCTAACCGCGTCACGTTCGCAGAAACGAAACTGGTGTTCTTTGGAGGCGTTCCCTGAGGAGCGAGACAGTTTCAAGGCGTAACAAAAACGTCAGAACGAGAAACCTAAACTTGGGCAAAGTTTTCGTGCCGCATGGCCTCTCCGTTTCATGGGGCGTGTGTCCGCTGTTTTGCTTGTGTGCGTGTTTGATGAATAGTGGGCAGACAGGTAGCCAGGGCGGCGGCGTTGTTTGTTGACGACTCCGAGGACGAGCTGCCACACCTCTAAGCGAGAGACTTGGCGGAAAATCGTCGTCCGAAACGATTTAAAGAGAGACGGCTGTCCTATAGGCCTTTCTCCCACGCAGACCTTTCCTCGGTCAGGTCGCTAACTTTGTCTCATTTTAACTTTCTTGTTGAGTTTCTTCTTCAATCTCCGGCAAACTCTGGAGGCAGTTCAAAGCAGATAGTCGTCACGTTCCGGCCTGCTGCGGAGCTTTCGAGTCGGTCACCGGCCAACTGTTGCTTTCCTGGTAGACTGCTCCAGTGACAATCACTGTAATTGAGGTTCTCCCTGGCTAAGTATACCCACACCCGCCTTTCTTAAAGCGCCCCACACCATTTCTTTTGTTTTCGTTTGCCCTTCATTTCTCAGAATTTTGCAGTCTACAGCGAGTGACCGTGAGAACATGGTTTTCGGTAGCCAACCAGGCTCAGCCGACTTAACTTCTCCGGGCTTTGTTTTCTTAACTTACCTCTTCAATCTAGCTTACAGACTAAGTTTAACACCTCTGTCGCTGCAACATTCTCTAGAGAATAACTGTTTTACTGAATACATACAATCGCTCTTCATCATTATTACTCACTAGCATGTTTCGAGCAAGAACAAGAACTTTCTTTAACAATATAGTTATTTTACAATGTTAACAAACCGCACGTTTATCGTCATCCTCAATGCGAGTATATTCACTAGGTGCTGCGTCATCTATTTGTCTGCGAGGTTTATGCTTTAGTTTGCTTTGAGTGAAGCTTCGCCTGAAACCTGGATGTGGCCACACATACAAAGCTTCCTTACAATGCCCCAGTTTCCTTCTCGTCCTGACAACGTCCTAGAAGGTCCGCCGTGGTGGTGAACCAGTTACGGCGCTGGGCTGCTAGCTGACCCCAAGGTCGTGGGCTCAATACCTACTACGGTGGTTGGACTTCAATGAAAATGACATGCAACTCTACCTAAGCATTTAAACACGTTATCTACGCTTGGGCTGTCAAACGCACAAAACGAAGTGAAATTATCCGATCTCGCACGACGTGAGACAAAGCAGAAAAGCTGTGCGTCTACATGACAAAGTAAGGCTGGAGAATATTCACAATTGATGTTCTTGGTATAAGGACCAATCGAAACTGATTTCCTCGTGATGTCACGTCAGCAGACTGTTGGCGTGATGAATTGTGCCGACAAAACGCGAAACGCCAGGAGACAATCACGAGCTAGTTTGCTGTGTTTTTTTTAGATTGTTTAGGCACCTTTTAAGACAAAATGTTCGGAACTAAGTGAAAGTGACGTGGTTGGCATTTTTGGAGAAATTCTTTCACACCTGTTTTACATGTGTAGAAATGGTCAAAGGTCAAACGAACTGTTGCAGAGATAGCTATGAACTTGTCGATTGTTCTCTAATATTAGCGGCCGATCGGTAATTTATACTGTTCATAAAAGAGGGGATGCGAGTGGAAGTTCTCAAAAATCAACTTTGTTTTTTGCTGTCATTGTTGTTGTTGCTGTAATACAGAAAAAATATTTATTAATTTACGTGATGTTTTGCATCATAGTGGACCCTAATGACGTATAAATAGCTAGCTACTAGCCAAAATTCGACACATCCAGCATTCCAATGTATTTTTTTTTCAGCATGTGAGGAAATAGTTCTAATTTATGGGGAACTTTCTACAACGTTTGCTTTTTTTTCTAGTTCCCTCGTCTTTCATCTTCGGTGAGGTAACAAATGAAATTCCTCTGGGTTGGCTCAATACCTTCATTATAACTCTATCGTCTCAATGTTCTAGCATTGAACATTTGATTGAAGTTTGATTATTTGGTTAACTTATTACCCAATTCTTCTTTTGCTTTTGCTTTTTCTTTGATCCGTCTACACTCACTGTTGTACCTAAGTACTATTTATAACAGGATGGTTTATGTATCTGGACATTAGTAATGATAGCTTCGCGGCACTTAGAACCACAGTGCAGTTCTAGAAGTGTCATATTGGGTTTTTTTTTCTTTTTGCATCTCTGTGCTGCTATGAAAAAACAAAGATTTTACCAACATCATCCTACAAATATTGAAACACCGCTTCGTGCAACGATCACTTTGATCCCAGAGAGACCATGCACACTCGTAAATATATAAAACCCTATGCACCATACACTGTGCTATCCATGCATTACGGGTTGGTAAATAGAGATATAGCTCATCGATACGCAGTTTACAATTTACGAGCACACTCTGTTTCTTGATCCCGCCTATTCGAGCGGCACTGCACCTCGTTTTGCCAAGTATTCATTGCTAGCAAGGCACGCGATGGATAGCCTTCCGCCTCTTTGCCGTCAGAGGTCATTAGTACGTCCGGAGATTACAGTGCTTAAACGCCCAGGTGACCGTTTCTTTTCACGCGCGGCGGAGCAGCAAAGTCGAGGAAGTGTGCGCGCTGGCTCGCCTATGTTGCGTTCACCGCAATCTTCGTCATGCGATTTTTGTTACATCACGGAGTAGCGTGAGCACCACGTGGGTGTCGATGACTTTTCGGCTACAGTGTAAAAGCAATTTTATACCAATCATCGTTGTAACCAGCCTAGCTTACGTCTACTGCTGGACGACGATCGCTTCCAATTTTCACCAACCAAGCTCATTCCATCCGATGCCTCCGAATTTCTAACAGCGGACCTGTTTATGGCAGCGGTTATTCGTCGAGCTGCGAAATAACGGCTACAGTCAGCATTAATTAATGGCTGTCGTCATCCATATAGTGTGCTAGAGTACACTGTAGTTATTAAATTATCATCACGAAGTAACGTGCACTCTCTTCCTCATCTTCACTCCCTGAACACGTGCGCCGATTGCCCCGGTGCGGAATGCATTTACTCTGGCCTGTAACACAAGTACAGGGAGTAAAAAAAAAAGCGCAGAGTGCGAAAAAAAGGGTAGAAATACAAATAAAGAGAGACATTCGGGAGACAAAAAATTTCCGCGAGGCGAAATTTGAACTAATTTTTTCACTATCTAAACGTGAGCGCCTTAACCACTCGTCTTTCCAGGAACGTTTGCGGAGGAACGCTGCCTAGCCTTGTGCCGTATAGCATAGCAAAGGAATAGAGGGTGATGTAAGGCTAAAGGTGGAGAGAGTAAGGCACATCATTGCAAAAAAGAGATAATCAAAGGCCGAAAAAGGAAGGGTAGAGACAATCAAAGAAATAAAAAGAACTAAAGGAAGACAAAGAGAAAAACGGTAGCGAGAAATGCAGACCGAGGGCGGAATAGAAAAGAAAAGAAAGGTAGAAACACTAAGAAAGAAATAGACAAAGAAAAAAATCAATAGATAAAAATAAACGCAAAAAAAACAGCATAAAATAGAGGAAGAAAGAAAGTAAAGAAATTGCAACGCTTAGCAAAACAGCTGAAGTCAGGACTACTCAGGCGCCCATGAGCTCCGCTGTCTCATTGGCATAGCGCCTCCTGTGCAAGATACACAATTTCTTTTGTAAATTTTCAATTATAATTAAAAATCATTTATTTCGTTGCATTCATTAGTCAGCACTCGGATCTTGGGATTGCTCTTAGCCTCTCTATTAGAGTGACTGAGTGAGTGAGTGAGTGAGTGAGACTTCAGTTATTCCGAAATTTCATAGTGTTCTCATATTCTTGAATAAATGGCAGTCGATCACTAACTAGATCGAATTCACCTTAAGGCAAGAATGGCGACGACTACGTAGTACGCTGCAATTAAATGCTTTCACCCGAATTCATTAATAGTACAGTGTCATCGTTATCCCAAATTCCTTTCTTTATTTTCATCCACTGTTCACGAGCGACCGATCTTGGAAATAAATGTATGTTTGGTGTTGTTGATAGCGCACAAAAATGAGATGAGAGAAATTCATTCGTTATATTGTTTTCCCCAAAAAATTTCCACCATGCCAAACTTTTACTTGAGAATGAAGTTCCAAATATGTATGCAGTGGTTCCCGTACGACTGCTGCGTTTTTAAAGCTAATTAATCCAGCACAAATTAAAAACGTGTACTGCTGGCTACCATGAATGCATATATCATGGGACACATATTACGAAGAAGGCGCAAGCGCTAAAAGTAACAGCCACTTTGCAAGTGCCATAAATCCCCGCGGTTCCTTATAATGAACGATGTGGGTGTGCTGCACGTTACAGCTTCACTTCGTTCAAAGTTGTCAAACTTTAAGTCATCTCGTTTGCTGGGAAGCACTTCGACTTCGAGATACGAGTGAAGAAAATAAGATGAAAAAAAATGTAAATGTCAACCAACACAGCACCTTGCGATCTCCCAGACTGAGTTTTCCATTGCGAATGCTTCGACCGACAGAATGATGGTCCGCACAAGCTCATTAACTATCTTTTATCCACCTCATTTGTTCGGTGGCTGCCATTCCGTCATTTATCACTGCCACCTCATATTTTGAATAATGCTGCCTGTGCGTTCCGACAGATTCCATACCGCGCGAACTTCGCCAAGTGGTACCGGAGAAACAGTCTCGGAAGACAAGCCGGAATTTCAGTGATAACTTACCCACGTATTGTTGGCTTAACAATCAGTTCCACCTGCCTTACGTAAGCTTGCCTAACTAAAGCAAGCGCTTAGTTTAAAAGTCAGCTTTTTATTTAAATTTGTAACGCCAACTTTTTGAACTCAAAGCGATCGAGAGGATCAAACTTCAGCAAGGCGCACGCCATTCACAGGTGCTGGTTGAGAAGTTCACTGAGCTATGGATGCAGTGGAGTAGCGTTTTTGCCTTTAACACTGCTGCTTTAAGAAGTGGAGAGAAATAGTAAAGATACCCTCATTCTCCATCACTAAAAAATGCCTTGTTTGATTCTACCATTTTTGTGAGTTATTTATATATTTTTTTCAATTAATAAAGTTTTTCAGTGCAGTTGTCGGATATTCCACGTACAAGTCTCTCCTTAAAGAGACACCTAATTCTTATAGGAAATCGTTACAGTATTCTCAGATAGCCTTTAGGGACACAAGAGATTTGCCGTTTATCTAAGGAGTTATATAATATAACAGTCATGAGTGATCGAATTATTACACATACTCGTTTACTTTTTTTGCTTAGTATTAGTGAGAATGTTTACACTCTTTTATTCAATATTAATATAAAAGTTCTGTTTGCGGAACTTTGAACGGGGCGTAAAAATAAATGAACAAACTCCATTTACGGTTAGACCAGCAGTTTCCTTTTGGCGGCAATGGGCGAAGTGAGCAGGCCACACCGACATGCAGCGGAGTCGCAGTGAAAGCTGAAGGAGCTGCTTTGAGCTGTCTTAGTGGACCCTAAATACAGTTGCGAGACTCATCAGGTCATAAATCTTCATCATTTCGTGAATTATGGAAGTACCCACTACGCCATCATTTATCAATTTGCGGAGAAGTCAGGTACCCGCTAGATGACATGACAAGATGTTTAAAATATTCTCTAGAGCTCACACCCGGGTGGACCCGGAACAAGCCGACTGCTTTCTCCATGACGACATTGGCCGGCTTAGAGCCACCGCAACTATTTGTCTCTTAGCCATTACTTGCGCTATGTTGATGCTATGGCAGAAGACGCTAAAGCGTTACGATGTTCGGATTCCTTATTTCATCCGACGGATAAGATGTTTAGGTGATGTGTAAACCGATTGCAATGTGCAGCGCTGCAGGCATCGCGCAGCATTGGCGCTCTCCGCCCAATAAATTCCGGTCGCCATTGAGGTGATTTTATCTGATTCCCGTGAAAGGTGCACGTGCACGAATTTCCTCGTGCACAGGGATTCTTATCGCTCGAACACCCTTGTCGTAAAAGCGTACGCGTTCAGGAGTTCGAGTCGGTCATTAACAACCCGTTTACACGCGGATTAGTATCTGGCGAGGCGCTGCTCCCGACAGGAAGAATATCGCCAAAGGGTCCCGACGCGACCGGCCGCTACAATTGACGTAACTCCCATCTCACGCCCCTGTGCAGACGCTGGAGGGTGCGCCGGGAGCGGCTACTGTTTTGAGTCCTCTTGGCGCCTAGTAGACCTGTCGGAGTCCGCCGACAGGACATGACGCCGGGGTCACGACCTCGTCTGACCTTGGTCATCGCTTTCTGAAGTGCCGATCACGTCGGCCATGAGGAAGTAGAGCGTCGAGGAAAGTGAGCGACGGATGAGGGAGAACTGGCTTGTCTGTTTTATGCTTGTTTCGGCTCGTTTCGCACACGCCTCAGAGCGTGCAAGCGATTGTTTTCGTATTTTGACATACGTCGTAAGTTTTCGTTTGCGTTAGATGCAGCCGCATAGACCAAACAAAATGGTGAAATATGTGCAGTAGCTTTAAGTATACTTAGGCTCTTGCTCGCATTGCGATGGTCAGTGCAGTAACTAGGCACTATATTGAGATATATTGTGCTACAGATCATTACAAGGAGTGTTACTGTGTGTGTACTGCATTCACTTCCTGTGCGTCCTGGCTCCATCTGCTAAGGCGTTCCTTAACGGTATCTGCTCTTTCGGCAATCCTGCACGAAGACTCGGGAGCGTCTTCACCCACCCCCCTTTTCTACAAATGCACGCACACATAGATGAAATGTGTGTTAGCCCCACTACGTTGGTGTAGTGGCTGAGGTACTCGGCTGCTGACCCGCAGGTCGTGGGATCGAATCCCGGCTGCAGCGGCTGCATTTTCAATGGAGGCGAAAATGTTGTAGGCCCGTGTGTTCAGACTTGGGTGCACGTTAAAGAACCCTAGGTGTTCGAAATTTCCAGAACCCTCTACTACGCCGTCTCTCGTAATCATATAGTAATTTTGGGACTTTAAGCTTCACATATCCATCAAGAAACAGCATGACTATTTTTGCAGCACCTAGCGAATCCATAGCAAATAATTTTTCTAAAGCTGTAATGACGCGTTAACGTTACATAGGCTCCCAAGCCAGCGATTTCCCCTACTTAACTATATAGTTCATAGGATAAATTGTTGAAAGCTTACTTACTGTAGAAATGTTGGCCAACCTGCCTGGCCGGTATTTATAAATAGTCTATAAACAAAATCAATTAGCACTAAAGCAGGCAATCGCAGCACCTGGATATTGGTGTATATGGGCAGAATTTTAAGACAGTGCCTCCCGATATTTTCAAAGAGCCGCGTATCACGCTCAGCCTCCGCCTTTGTTACCGTTATCACATTTACGTCATTTTCGGCAAAAAAAAATAGTGGGGGCGTGCTGCCAGGTATGCGTTCTCTTTTTCTTTTCGAGGTTTTTGGTTTTATGTACTTGTATCAATTACCTGAGTTCTTGCGCTGAAGCTGCTCCTCTGTAGCATGAACAGCATCTTAAACAGAGGATTTTAACACGACCCAGTATTCTCTTACAGTCCATTTCTAGACCCCCACTGCTATCGAAGATTACCCGCGCTTCGATAAAACGATTTTACGCCTCGCCCAGCCACAAACTGCGACTGTATATCCTCTTTCTTGTCGCGTCAAAACATCCGTTTCATCAGGGTAGCTGCTTGAGTTGGTTGGCACTACAATTTTAAAAGAAAACCATCGTTAGTGCAAAAATGTTTCAGGAAAAACTTGGAAAAACTCTGTTCAGTTTGAAATTTATATCCCTGTAACGTGTTGCGCGCAGAATTTCCTTTAAGAATCCGTGGTATACAGCCCTGCTTAGGCGGTTGTGGCGTGCTACGGGTACAAAATCGAGTCATATCCCACGATTGACGTTAAATTGGAGATTGGTGGCCGAGACAATTGTGCCGTAAGCATAAAAATAGGGTGACAATGATGGTGTGAGTGATAATGATGATGGTCATGGTAATATTAGTCATTCACGTGCTTTATCGTGCAGTCTCTGACAATTTTCTTCTGGATTTTGTTTACGTTCTTTAAGGCCTCGCGATACCTGTCATATGTGACTCTGACGTCGAGGGAGCTTCGGCAGTTTCATGAACTGTTTTTATCCAACCTCATCTTGCTGTATTTGATTCCGAAGTTACTCGCAACGTAATACCTGACTGCGCGACTTTATTAAGTTGTTTCAGGTCAGAGCAGGTTGCACTTCCGTGTGGTTGTCTTCGAAAGATATGTTAAAGTAAAAACCACAAGGGGGGCTGTGGCTGCGGTACATTGTTGCAGTGTCTGGTGAATTAATGAAGTCGTTGACTTCGAGCGTGTTCCACTGAGTTTTTTTTTTCTTAATCTTGTTTGTATTCGGTGACCGCTGCAGTTGGTTGCCGCAGGAGACGATCATTTCCAAGTTTCACTCGGTTCCTTTAATCACCGCAACTGCCAGAACAGCCTGCGTTCCCAGGCCATGTGGGTTCTTCCTCTCTCTCTCTCTACCAGCGTCATGTAGGTAACGCCACATTTCCGAAGACGATATCCTCTTGCGTTGGTCATCATTAACGTCACAATATGCATTCCTCCGCGTTCATTTCCGGCGCACATTCGCGACCGCGGGCGCACATGGTGTCCCATCTCCCGAAATAGTTTCCTCCTGGCCAGCGTATACTCGCTCTTCCGCCGGGCCGCGCAGCACTTCCGCGATTATTGTACGACCGGCACGATGTTTTCGTAACACGTGGTGCCTCGCCGTCAGTAGCTATTGCGCACAAAGGACCAATGCACTCGCCTACATTAATTCCAAGACGACACACGAAGGCATCGAATGTCACCGTGCGCGTTTCTACCATTCATTCCAAAAGATCCACGGCCACCAGGCGCTTTTCTACCGACTCTCGTCTCGCCTCGTGTATGCACAACACGCGGGGCGAGACGCCACACAGGCGAACGTCTTTCCTCGCCCGCGTGGCTGTGTAATGGCGCGAGACAACGTGTCTTTGCTGGCGTCGGGAGCACGAAACAGCTTCTTCCCATCCTTCGGCGTCGTCTTTCCTTAGCCTCCTCGCTTTCCGCTTCGCTTTCCTCGTAATTAGGAACCTTGTCCTGACGAGTCGGCTACACTGCCAGTACCAGGAGCCGGTCGAATCATTTCTTCGCGACGTGCGCTCTCCTCTCGCTGCTGGACGAAGCGGCCGAGGCGTCGTTTCTGTCTTGCCTCTCACGATGCACAGCGCGTTACTGCTGTTTCAACTAAAGCGGCCGCATTAACGTAGCCCACCTGCCGAACAGGTGTGGGGTTTCGCAGTACTCGTGAGAGGTATAATAGCCGCGGGTGAATATGCAAGCGGCAGCAGCGTGCACCCTCGCTAAAGTGAAAATATATACAATTGCGGTAGAGAAAGAACCTCTGGCACTCGTGACGTGCCTGGAACCAACCACTCGCAGAGCCACCGGAGAAGATACAACTTCGATATATATATAGACAGGAAAAACATCCTAGACATTTTATTCTTTATCGACCCTTGCTAGCGTCACGTATAACATCCGCGTCCCGCTTGCATCGCTAGTCAGATCGTTTCTCCTAAAGTGGCATTGACAGCGAGTACATTATGGTTGAGCCCCGTTGTCCACTTCGTCTGCATTTCTCCGCAGTATGGAAGCGTCGCGATTATCAGGGTCCTTCAGTAAACGTCTCGTTGCTTTCTTCCGCACTTCGTATCGCCTGCGTGTTACTTCATTCCCTTTCTGATAGCCGATCCTCGCCGAGCCACACAGATTGTTGTCACAGATGGATGGGCTATAGTTGGCCCTGAATTTTAACAAAGTGAAACTAGCGCAAATCAAGACTGACACGAAAACGAGGCAGAGATAGGCGCATAGCATTTGGGCAGTGTCCGATATTTATCCGATAGTTATTCACTCTTCGGAGAGACTACCCAAAGCGCGTCGCTCGCGCCTTAGTGTTTTCTAAAAGGTGCAAGCATGCGGGCCATGGAAGGTGCTTTTCAAAGCCCCATCTGTCAATGGTCGATGACCCACATAGAGACAAGACATTTGGCGAGATGGAGGCGCTAAATGTCAGAGAGCCCGCATCCTTTAAAAGCTTCTCCGTGCCAGTTAAATAATTACGTGTTAAATAAAGAAATGAAGCTGAAATCTTTGTATGATCATTCACTTCGTAGCTCGAATGCGAAGTTACTGAATGAAATCCTATTTGGCTGAAGATCCGGAAGTCCTACGGCACCATCCCATCGGTAACTTAATAACAGAAGTGCTAAACGGGGACCCACACTTCCGACTTCTTGCACCATCTTGACTCCTCTTTATCGAAAGGTTACCCAGTAGTCCCATTCGGAGACGACACACTTTTCGTCCGCACCTGCTCCCTGTTATTAGGAAGCACCCGGCATTCCTTCCCGCGCCGCTTCAAACAGTTTCATACTTCCTGACGCTTACTTCACTCGCCAAACACGCCGATGAAGCGCCGTTCCTCTCATGGCTATACCGCAGCGCTCCATCACATTCGTGGCAGTGGGTGTCAGAGAGCGCAACGTTTAACTAGACGGCAGTATATGCACGCTCGACGCCGGCATGACTGCTTAGAGCGAAAACGCGGAACTCAGCTGCCAGTGGGAGTGCTTTCGGACAGGCTCAACACCGGTGCCGTCTCTGATTAGGTTGTCGCTATTCAACGCCCACGTTTGTTTCGCCGATTCTAAGCAGCGGCGGCGCCAGCAACGACGCCCTAATGCACTACTCGTTCGGGGCGCCGACGGCGGCGTCTGTCCTTCATGTTTCGGGGTGCGGATCTATGCGTACATCGGCGCCTCGCAAACGAACGTGCCTGCTTAGCCACGAGAGTCCCCGCATTAGAGAAGGGCCGCTGCGTCTCGGGCCACGCGACCGACAAGTTGGGCTCGCATATGGCATTGAACATGATGCTTGTTATTAGCGGCTTGTGGACGCCTTTGTCTTCTACGTTTGGCCCCGTTTTAGGTTTCTGATTGTTATTCCCGTTTGCCTGCGGCCTTCCTTAACTCGCCGCGCGAGAGCGTATTGCAGCGCACCGAGGTGGAAGGATGTGCAAAAGAAGCGCTCGGGCATCTCAGCCGATTAGGTGTTGTCTCTTTACGTCTGCCATTCCGTCCGGCTTTGTTGTGCCCCGCCTCGACCGGCCTTGGACGAGAATGGCGTCTCGTGCGGCGCTTGTAAACGAGTCCTTACGTGTGTCTGTGCCGTGCAAAGCCGGTGTAAGTGCGCCGTCGGGGTCGATGCTCTGTACAGCTACCGTACGTGCATCGCTTGCAAGAGGAAAAGCGCTCATAATTGAATGTACACTGCCCCGGAGAACGAGTCCGTGGGGACCGTCGTAGTATGCTGCACGACAGTGCGCGCTGTATTATAGGGACGGCATCTACGCGGAAGCCCTGTGTAGTATACCCTAGCAACTACTCCGCAGAAATAGCGAACTGTGATTGGTGATGGATAAGCCTTTGGTCATGCTGTATTAGCGGAGACAGTAGAGTGCACTGCTTTTCGCACTGGAAGCGGGAATAGAAGGAATCGGATGAAACCTTTTGGTTAGCTGAACATGACTTATTATCCATCCCCTTGTATGCATCATTAGTGCGCAAACGAAGCATGAATAGAGTGGAGTTTCAACACTAGGCGTAAACAATGAAGACATAATATAAAGTAAAGTTTCAAAACACGAAAATAAAACAGGCCACACAGTCCCAGCGAAAGCTAGAAGAGCGGCCTTTCAGACCCATTTCTAAGCACTCTTGAGTATGCTACAAGCACATTGCTGGGTACCCACTATGCCATAAATAATCCTAATTTTTGTGTATTTGGCCAGCATTCGCTATGCTATTCTTCGTCATTTTTTAGAGAAGCGTGGAATACGTTTTTTTTGCATTTTTTTATGCAGTGGCTGACGACGATGCAGAAATATGCCTGAAGTGTTACGCGCCACACTTATTTGATAGGTGATCAAGAATAATTTTAGGGGCGAAGCTCCTAAAGGCGTCGGTCTGTCTATCCCTTGTATATATATGTACGTCACCACCTATATTTCCACCTTTGCCAACTATCCCCTACTTCGTTCTTGCAAACATCCGACTACTCCCAATCAACTATTCACCACTTAATCGACCATAAAGCAAATACTGTTGAGAAATAGCCGATACGAAATGCAAGATGGTCGTGTACTTGTATCCAGGTTCGCGTTAATAATCATAGATTGCCCAACTGTGTCCATCTTTTTTTTTTCGTGACTACCTTTAGTTGCACCTTTGCAAACTGCGCGCTACTTCGTCCTTGCGAATATCTAACTACGCCCCATCACTGATCCACCACATCACCGACCATAAAGCCATTATAATGAAAGAAGAACGGAAGCGACGTATAGCTACCACTTACTAATATAAAAATTCTTGTATGAATATTGCTTCGGGGTGCCACAAATGAACATAAAAGGAAAGAGAACTATGTTTAGGGCGAGCTCGTGCAGACTTGGTTCCATCTTGTATGCCTGCTTGTTAAATCGATAGTGAGCCCATTTCTCCGACGCCTTTTCCCCGTAACAATATATACAGTGTGCGTCACGTCTTTGATGAGGTAGTGCGTGATATTCGCGGATGGTTCACGGTTTAGCGATGAAACCATCCAGCGCTTCGCTCCACTCATCATCATTGACTCCGTCTTTACGCTGTGATTTTTTTTTCTAATAGATTAGAACATTGGACGACCCACATGTTACGCGATTCGCATTGCGTGGCGCTTGGCTGTTCCTTTCACGTTCAAAACGCTTTATAAGTTGTATTAACGCGATCGCTTTCCCGGCATCAAACCTGCCTTAGGCTAGCTTAGACACGAGTTCCAAGCACTCGCGTGACTCAGTGGTAGAATACTAGGCTATAGCGCACAGCGGACGCAGGTTCAAATCTCATTGCGTCATTTATTTACTGAGTTTTCCTTTGTTCGATAATGGTTACGGATACCGGCGGCGACGGCAGCAGACAACTATGGCCCCGCGCGTGATTCGTGCTCTGATCTCGTAACAGCTTTCGCTGTATTAAATGTACATTAAGCAGTACTCCTGCGTGTGATCTGTGCCGAAATAGTTCACACAAATATATTGTGTTGAAAATATGTCGTCTATATTTACTTTCCTTTTACTGTAAATATTTGACAAGATTCTTCGGAAGGATTGTCTTATATACTTGACGAAAGCTTTTCATTTGTACACGCTCGCTTCCATACATATATTGTACATCAGTACGCAGTTTCCTTTTTATTATTGAAGTGTATTATTGTATTGTGTTATTGTATTGCAATATTGTATTACAGTATTATTATTGACCCGTAGTATTGAACTGTATAAAAGGTCTTTCGTTCATCCGCGCGTGTTTTATAATTCATTCTGCTGACAACCAAGTGGATTCTTCCCACCTTCTAGCACTCGGACGCGTAGGCTGTGATCTGTTGGCACGCGAAACAACCCATTCGCTCTTCACGGTAATTAGCATAAGCGTGGGCTGAGCCCTCATTATCAAAACAACGGGGTTTGTTTAAAGTAGTACTGGACTTTCAGCGACCCGACTGGCCAGGATAATGCATGGGAGGAGGCAGGAAGCGTAATTTGAATGCTTTGAATGTATAATAGTGATTTAGGCTTTTGTCTGTGATTATCTATAGAAACCCAAGCCATACATGTCGTCCAGACTGTACTTGTTTGAAAGTATTAGTCAACTGTGAGCGCGTAATTGCTACAGTGTACCTATATAAATTTGCTCTATCTGAGAAAGCGATCTTAATGAACGTGCTATGAATAGGAATGTCAGGTAACAAACACGTATGTGCAGAAAGGGACGGCACAGAGAAGGGAATGAAGTGATATGCAGGGAGCCTAAAGGACGAGAAAAAATGTCTCGAAGCTTGCCGCGCGAAGGTTGGTACACACAGCATAGCTGATCAGTCTCACGCTTTCCTGTTGCTGTTTTTAGGCAGAACTTGGTTGTAGCAAAGTCGAACACAGGGACTGAACTTTGTTATAATATGGTTAAGGTTCACTTGGACGTGGTTGAAGCCATGTTTGACTTCGCTTTAGCTTGGCTGTGACGAGGTCTTGCTTTGTTTGAACTTGGCAATAGCAAAGTGGAACTTGGTTTGAACTTTGCTGTAGCGAGGCTGAACTTTTCATTAACGGGCTGTAACAAGGTATAAGTTGGCTTGAGCTTTGCTATGGTAAAGTTTAACTTGGTTGTAGTGCACGAACGGAGACTGTCGAGACTGCACGAGGGCTGTCATGTTTCTCGTACTCACCAAAAAGGACGCACACCCCTCATCACCTGCCCACACTGGTAGATCTGTGGCGGGAAGAAAAAATTATGCAAATGTCCTTAGTTTCATTGAGATGGCTGAGTGGAACCAGTACCAGCTTCATAAGCGAACTTCAGTGAAAGATTAAACTTTCAGACACTTGTGTTACAATAGCTGTATCTTGTATCTTACGATACATGGTTTATTATTGAATGTGTCGGGAATACAGACACTTGTTTTGTGAGACGTATCGCGATACAGATACAATATATCCGAAAAGTAACTAAGAGAGTATGTAAGATACATGTATCTTACATACTGCCCAGCCCCATTCTGGGCCCCGCCGCGGTGGTCTAGTGGCTAAGGTACTCGGCTGCTGACCCGCAGGGCGCGGGTTAGCATCCCGGCTGCGGCGGCTGCATTTCCAATGGAGGCGGAAATGTTGTAGGCCCGTGTGCTCAGATTTGGGTGCACGTTAAAGAACCCCAGGTGGTCTAAATTTCCGGAGCCCTCCACTACGGCGTCTCTCATAATCATATAGTGGTTTTGGGACGTTAAACCTCACATATCAATCAATCAATCAGCCCCGTTCTGGGGCTCTTTAGAGTAATAGATACTACCGCAATGTCTCTTCGGTCACAAATACGCTGTGCGTATGCTTTCATTCACTGTCGGCATCCCTTGAATAACATGATAGAAGAAATTATATGCTGTCTCTATTAGGTGACATCACCCCTATACGTCATGTGCGAAATATGCAGCAACAAAATTACTAACAATCATTTCACTAACCTGTCAGCAGCAATAAAACGCTTCGCACAACTTTTACTTCGCCATTTTTTCTACTATTTATTTATTTATTTATTTATTTAATTTTTAACATTGAGGGTCACAATTAGATTAGGATGAAAGGCAGGAACATATACTTACGTGCAAACGCAGATTATTGATAATACAACAGGGCTATAGATATCATACATATAAAAGCCAATAATGTGCAATACATTCTTTATTGCAACATTATGCATAAAGTGAGTGTCAAGCCCTAATAACAAGCGTTATGCCAAGAACAAGAGTTGCCAATCTCACGCTTTGCCATAACATTTGTCCAGGTAAAGTTACTCGTAAAAATACCAATGTTCAGTCCTGTACTGGTTTAATAACATCGCTTTTGCGTTTGCTACGCCTAGCTTGTGCGGCTTACACGGAGCCATGGAAGTTATATGACGCGAAAATTTGTGCGCCTCCGTACAGCGTCATCACCTCTTTTTGTAGCGCCACAGCATCGCTTGTGCCTGTGTTATACAGGTGTACGCTATTTAACTGTCTGACCATGCGCAGGAGGTGGTTAGTTTTAAGCAGCAGCGTTTAGTGCGTTTAGCACTCTAAATAGGACATAATAGGCAAGCATAATTACTCAATGCGTTTATTCTGTTGCATTAATTGCTGCAGTTCTTTTCGGGGTGGCTGTCCCACTTGACTACTGCTTTCTGCCCCGTGTGCGTTGTTTTTTGTTTGTGAGAGAGGGCTCCTTGATGTCTTATACTTCTTATCTACATCGTTATTTTTTTTTACTTGTCTATGACAAACAACTGCAGATTTACCTGCTATGGTGGTCTAGTGGCTATAGTGCTCGACTGCTGACCCGATGGTCGTGGGATCGAATCCCAGCTACGGCGATCACATTTTCGGTGGATGGGAATATGTTTGATGCCAGTATGCTTAGATTTGGGTGCACGTTAGAGAACACAAGGAGGAGGAGGGGGAGGAAGAGAAGAAATGAAAGGCATAGAGGTCAATCAGACGCACGTCCGGTTTGCTACCCTGCACTAGAGGAAGGGGTGAGGGGATTAAAGGAGAAGAGAGAGAGAGATGTGAAGGGCAACGTATGTGTAGATGTGACCTTGTCTATTGCACGCTTATAAGCGGTCGCGTAGTCCGGTCATCTTTAGAAAATTAGCAATGCCCGCGTCGCTTTGCTGGCCAGCGAAACGTAGAGCCATGAGCCAAGGATCTTGTTCTAAATTTCCGGAGCTCTCCACTACTGTTTCGGCCATATTCATATGATGGTTTCGGGATGTTAAATCCCATAAATAGTAATCATTATTTTGCTTCCGCCAGGTAGGCTAACGGAAGTGTCGCATGAATGGTGACAACCCGGCGCGAGGCGGTGTTTCGAGCTTCCAATGTGTAGAGCATATCTGCGGCTCGTCTTGCGACATACAAACGTCCCCCAGCGGGACTGAGGCGCGGGCAGTTCGGGCTGACCTCCGAACTCTAAACGGCCGTGCAAGGCTATATATACACGAGCGAGGCGAGTCTGCGTGTCACGACTCGAAAGAAACGATCTTCGCGCCACTCGCCTTTTTCACTCGTTATAAAGTTCCGTCTCCGAACAAGACATTATTTAAATGGGCGCCCACTGCGCGAGCAGGTTTCCCGGTAGGAAGTGCGGTGCGCGATTGTCCGATCCGCAACACGCTGGGAGAGTAATCGCACGCCTTCCCCGGCCGGGAAACAGTTTGTGTGTGGAACAAAAGAGGGACTCGTTTCAGAAGCTACGCTTTGGGTGCACTCGGTGCTCCGTTATGTTCTCGCTAACAGCGTCGGATGGTTCAGTTCTATGGCTGATGGGCATGCAGTTAAAGCAAAACAAAAATTAAATCTTGTTTCCTGAGCATGTCATGTCACCGGAAAGACCAAATCTTGTGGAAGAATAACTTGTAAACCTGACCTAAAATTGTTCTGGGAACTTCCTTCGACGTGCCACATAATATTTTTTTATTCACCATCGTGGTCTAGTGGTTATGACGCTCAATTGGTGTCCCGCAGGTGACAGCAATTTAGATGGAGGCGAATATACTTAAAGCCAGTGTGCTTAGATTTAGGTGTACGTTAAAGAAGTCCAGGCGATCGAAGTTTCAGAGTCGTCTACTACGATGTCTCTCATAACCATATCATAGTTTTCAGATGTTAAATCTTATGAATTTTTATTACATACTGTTTTGTGTTTAATAGTATCCAAAAGTATAATAATCATCTCCTTGATCTCATATTCTCTCGCTTTGTCTTGTGAATTCCTCAGATTTTTTTCCTTCAGAAGTTTGTTATTTGGCATTTTTCAATATACTTTTGTCAGCGTTGATAAAGCGGTTGGAATTATTATCTGTGCAAGTTTTAATATACTCATAGGTAGTATATCAAAGAAGTGATACACAAGAAAAACAACAAAACCAAGAGGCTTTGGTGCGGGTAACATGCTGCGATAAAAAGTTGCTGACACTAGCCGTTGCTTGAAGGAGTGCCATCTGCTGTTTCGTGCCGATACCCAGTTATTCCATGAGGAAAATTTATTAAATTTCTTCTACACTCGCTTTTTTTCGTCCTGGCTTGATCTGACTATTCAAGCGTTACGATGTTTTTCTAGGAATAAAGCAGGCTAGAAAGGCTTATTCTAACCACCAAGTTTTACCGTTCATTGCAACGCAGTCAGGTCGAGTCATTAACGCAAACATGTGTGTAAACTGAATTGATGTGTGTTTAGCTGTTGCAGCGGTCGTGGAGCTACGATGAGCCGTTGCTACAAGTACCAAATTACCACACGTTATCATCTTGCCAAAGCATTTAGGAGTTTCCCGAGAGTGTTTCTTGAGTACTGTGCTACAAAGCAACATCTAAAATGAGGGCAAAACGAAATCAATTCCGCTTTCGTTTCTCCGTAACATTTCATGTTTGTACACGGGTGGTTAATACTAGACAATCCCTATTCGTACGTCCTTGAAGATCAGTCTTCCGCACTATAGTATACGATATCGTATTGAGGCTCGTCGTGCCAGGCTCGTTCCAGGTGCCTTCAAAAAAATGTTGTTTGGTTTCTTGTATGTGTGCCTAACTCGTGGTTTGCGATCAGTTTTCCGTTTTTATTCTATTTCCATCAACAGGGGGCGAGACTAAACTCGTGACCTCTATATAGCTTAGCAATGCAGCGCCACAGCACTGATCTGCACGGTGTGCCTGGCTGCGTACACATAGCTATACATACCTTTACCGCCGAGAAAAGATTTTTTTTCTCACAGAAATGAACAGATAAGCACTTACGTCGCGCCTTTCTTACGCACTCGACATCAGTTGCGCAGCTAAAGCGCCCCGCGTGTTACAAGAACACGTTTACTTTCCGCTGTGTTGTCGCGTGTCGCCCGCGATGGGTACGTCTGGCCACCCGTGAGCATACGCCCCGAATTTGACGGGCGGCAAGCGATGACAGCTGTCCCATGCAGGGACGAAGAACGTAAAGAAGACGAAGGGGCCGAGTCTTCTTCATCCGAGTGTAACTAATTGCGATCGGTGTACTTGGAAGCACTCCACCCGCCCCTGCCATGATGCAAGAACGATGGCGTAGGAACAGCCGCGAACTTCTCCCCGCCGTCGGCGACACGCTCACAACCCACGCGTACGAATCGCCAACGATTCGTAACTTCATGTAGCGTCCACGAATGTTATGCTGCTGCTTTTGCCGCGGTGGTGATTGGGACTGGGCACGTCACATGCATGGCAGTGTGCGCCGTCCCAACGTGCCGACATGACAGACCAGATGCGTTTGTTACGCCAACTGTCCGCATAGCTTGTCAGGATGAGCCTGCAAGCGTCGTTTGACTCGCAGCGATGGCTTATACGGCGCATCATCATCTTCTTCTGCCTGCACCTTCGCGCTCGCAGCGCTGGCAGCTCGACTGACGGCGCCGCACGTAGCTCGACCTGGATTCGCCGCTCAAATCGCTGCGTGCCACGCGACAACTTCAGCTAGGCCCGAGTAGGCCGGCCCTTCGCTGATCGCCAGAAAGCAAGAAGAAAATCGAAAGGCGAATGCCAAAGTCGCCCCGCGCGTTGCTGCAGATGGCACGCGAATCGCGTTTTCGACGCGTGTAGAGAATGCAATAGACAAGCTTACAAAAGAAAAACGCGTTTTCGCTTTTGTTTTGCTAGAGCCGGTGTCCTTGAAGGAATGAGTCCGAACCGACGGTCGCTCTAGTTCTCACCCCTCCTCGTAGCCTCTCTCGGTCAAGTATGTACGCGAAAGTCTGACGTTTGAGCAGCGTATGACGTCTACACCCACTCTTCGCATTTTTTCGGTGTATAAGCGTTCCTTGCCCTTACGCTGCGCCCTGGCTTTCTATTTATGTGAACGAGAGGTGTACACGGCTTCAGAAAAGGAAAATTGACTGACTGTTTCTGTCGTTTGCTTTACCTCAGTTTCGGCAGAACGCGGGCACTTTTCTGGCCTTGGAAATCGTTCTAAAAAAGGACGTGTGTTGCAGTCGAAGCTTGCGAGACCATTGGCTTCACTGAAATCTCCTCATCTTATATATTAACCAAAGAACAGGATTTCAAAGGCTTGTTTTTCTTTCGGTAGGCACAACATTAATAAAATTAACAGACAAGACAGCAAAGTATAGGATTTCTTATTAGTTATAACTATAATGTAAAATCTGAAAAAAGTAAAGCGGACGAAAAGATCACTTGTCGCAGGCGGATGCTCAAACTGCGACCATCGATTAACACGTCCATTCTGAGCTATAGTGGCGATCATGCCATTGCACGCTTTATCGGGTATATACCATCATTTAAACCTAGGTGTTAGTCAGCGTCGCTAATCTTGTACATGTATGATTACAATATACCTCATTCTAGTAACAGCCAAATTTTTCATGCCCTGTAACTAATAGGCAAGAAGATGTGCGCGTCCTGTCGGCGACCACGTTCCAGCCGCCACAGCAACTAAGAAAAAAACTGAGGAACGAATTTCTTGCGCCTTTCCTTGTGTGTGAGTAAGCGGCGCTCTTCGGGTATCGGGGCCACAACAAACATCGCCCGCTCCGGCTGGACCGATTCTTTCGGCTTCTCAGACGAAACGTGCACTACCGAAGCAGACTCCGATCGACGCATACACAGCAGAGAACGTGTTTGGTACCAAGACCAGGGACCTCGATGCTGCGCGTACTTTGAAGTACTGAAGCCGATGTTCACTTTTCGATGTAATTAAATTCTTTGTGAGCCTAAGATCAAGATGTACTGGCAGAACGTTTTGAGACTCATTTGTTTTTTTTTAATTTAATTAAAGAGAGAGAGAAGAAAAAATATCAGAAAGGTAGGGAGGTTAACTAGACTAAGCCCAGTTTGCTACCCTACACGAGGGAGAGGAGAATGAGGGAAAAAAGAAAGAGGAGGGGGAGATACACACTGCACGTAACACGCACACCGCACACACACAGTTCAGGTTTCACAAGTGGTCGCTAAGTAAGGCGGTAAGTTGGGCCAGTTGGTTCACGATGGGTCGCTCAGTGACGTTGCCCTCAAAAATTGTAGAAGGGCTCGAGTGGCTTTCTGGGCCGAAGTACGTGATGACCACGCTCTCAAGATCTTCTCCAGAGCAAAAGGTCGATCATCCAGCCTCCTTAAGGCACACTGGAGAGTCCGACGATCTTCTTGAAAGTCTGAACAGTGGCATACTGCTCATACACCTGTCAAGGGTTGATGCCGCAAAGTAACTTCGCCGCATCGCACATAATACGACACCTATGCATTGGCATCTTCCACTGAACTCCACTCGACGCCCACAGAACCTCGCTTCATTACTTCAATTAGATCTGCCATCAAAGACTTCGCGAGGGGACGCTAAAATGTTGTATCGGTTGTGGGTCGGCATTGCCTTCACCAATTCGTTAAGTCATCTAATTAAACAAATATAAAAAATGAAAGGGGTAGTATTATTTTCCGCTCATTGGCTAATATTTAACACCTTTAAATTTACTATGTTTTAGGTGCACTTACCTTTGGACGCCACTACGGGAAAGCATTCGAGGCCGCTCAAGATTTCATAACACAGCCAATGATTGTTACACAGTAACCACGGTTCCAAAGCTTCATACCAACGTAGGTCTCATCAAGTTTTTTTTTTATGTAGTATTAATTTCTTATTCAAAAATACCTAATTTGACCCTTTCCCCCCCCCCCGTTTTTTTTTTCAAATTATTAGTTGGGAGAAATCTTTTGTTGCACAAAGAAGGAAATGATTTTTCATCTCTTCTATATAGTTTTAAAGCTACCCGATCTGATGGTGGATGTGAGTCAGAAATTTAGGATCTACGCCTACAGCTTGCGAGCTTTCGTTGATCGTTGTCTTCTTTCATTCTTTTGTAATTATATAAGCTATCCAACTTTGACATACCGTGACGTAAGATCTTTTAAACATCTTTTCTCATGCACTCTCCGCTTGGCTTTAAGAAAATTTAAACAAAAACATTCGAACTAAAAAAAAAAGAAGGGGGGCCTTTGGGCGACCAGGCATGTCCAAGAGGAAGCCCTCGCAACAGCTGCAGGGGGTTTTAAACGTCAATAGTAAATGCAGTTCCTCCCCACGCACAAAAGGTGAACGTCTCGAGTGGTTCATACGGCTGGCACGTGTAGTACAAGCCGAGCACATACACGCACCTACTACATATAAGCACACACGCGTGCATGTACGTGGGAAGAAAAACCAACATGCCAAGCCTAAAAGCGAAGCACGCCACGGCTCAACGGCACGGCACGTCCCAGACGCTCTGACCTCGGACGCTGTTCACGGTTGCAAAACGCACCATCTCGCGCACGCGCGTGGACCATAAAGCCCCGCCAGCTCCCGACAATCGAAAAGCAGCAACAGAGGGGTGCTCTCCGCCGTGAAGCGCACGCTGCGGGAGCTGAGCGTATTCCGCGGGTGCATCAAGCGCCAGCGACGCTGTCCGCCAGCGCAAATCGCGTGCGTAGCCGCATGCGGCGTCGGAGGCAGAAATAGAAGCATTTAGTCTCAGCGTCCAACAGCTGCAGCTGGCCACTGCCGTTCCCGGTTGGGGCTAAATGACAGTGCAGCACCACCGCCGCGTGGCCTTTAAGACGCGTGCCGCTCTCTTGCAGCTGCCACCGGTGCTTTCTGCCAAGCAGTGACCGCGCCAGATCGCCATGCACGGTATCCCAAGTTGTCGTCATTCGAGGCCGCATGCCTCGCGGTCACGGCCGACGCGAATGCATGCGAAACAGGCCTTTGCATGTGGCGCAGACGGCGTGAGGGGTAAAACAAAATGCGAGAAGCGTGATCGAAGAAAGGCTTTGAGACGACACCTGAGGGGTTTTATATATAAAATGAAGTGCGGGGAGGGGGGGGGGGGGGGAGGTGTGTTCCAGAGGATGAACAATCTGCCATGTGAAACAGAGACATCATCGCGGGTTTTCGATCCTCTTGCGCTTTCCAGGAGCCGACAGCAAGAAAAAAAAGACTCTTATCTGAACCGGAGCCGCCTTTTTTTTTTCATTCACTCTTTGATCAGTTCCGCGCAACAAGATCTTATAAATAAAGAGGGAACACGCTTGGCGAAAGAAATACGCTACTATATTGGTTTACTTCTCTTCCAACCACTCTAGAACCACTTCTTTGTAATAATACTGTAAATAAATTTAATGAACGATGGCTTGGCGCATTTGCCTATGCACTGTAAAGCCTGTGGGTGTGTACCACGTTTTAATGAGTTTAAGATTCTGGGTAGAAGCAGGTACAAAACTGCGCGTGAGCTGATGGAAGCCTATTACATTAAAAAGAAAGGTGAAAGGTGTATCAGCGAACCGTCGGTGACGTTGTATGCTTCGGAGACAAGATTGTTTGATTGTTGGATAGCGTAAGGCTGTATGAAGACTGCGCATGTCTATATTTTCGTACTTAAGTCTGGGTCTGCACCTAGTCTGCTTTAGTTGGAAGTGCCGCCTGTGCTTGTCGTTTGAGTGTTCCTTTTCTTGTGTGTGTCTCTTTTGCGGCCAAATCATGCCATTAACCACTTCTTCGTTTTGCGTTCGTGCGCCGAAGCTCTTTTTCGTTCCCTTTGTTCCAGGAGGGGTGTCACGATGGCGTGTTTTATTCATCGCCGCCTCGCGGAAGGATCAAGAGCCCGGCCGGTCAGTTCTCCCCGAGGGAGGGCACTCTCTCTCTCGCTGCTTAGCGTGCTCCTGTGGGTGAAAGCGTGCCTCGGAACGAGCCGAGACTCCCGTTAATATTCCCGGCACACGAGCGTAGGTAATTTAGAACCCGCCTACGGCACTTTATTTATACTTTCCTGCAGCTTAACTCGGCCGCGTGCGCACCAATCTACAGCTGGCTCCTTCGCAGTGCTGCCCCGCTCCGAGTCTTTGATCCCTCGCTCGAGTCTTCCGAGGCTTCGGAAGTTTTTTTTCACCGCCAGCATCCCCTTCCTGTATTCGCTCGTAAACATTTGATCCAAAACGCCAGCGTGTGCGCTTTCGTAACAATTCTACGCGTTCACGAAAGACGCTTCGGTGCCCCAACGACTTTTCTTGCTCGCTTTGTTTTACTCGTTTGATCGACGCTCGCAAAAAGCCCGGTCGTCTGTAGCGGCGGTTTCAAGGGAATCCTCTTTTCCTATCGCCGTCTAAACATAGTAATGTATTTAGGGGCATTCGAGCGTGATGCTCCGTTTCAGTTCCGTCTATCCCGTAAGTCGCTCGGGCACGCGAACGCCGCTTTCTTCGGTGCTTTCGGCACTCTTCCCTTCGTGCGGACGGAACAGAGAAAGCGCGCTGCCGAGCTTCAATATCTGTGCAGCGGAGCAGGCAAAACGGCATGCTCACGCGTCCCCGTGCGAATAATAGGACGCACGTTTAAGAAACGGCGCATCACCTCTTCCCCAATGCACTTCGTTAGCTGGAATGAGATTCTAAGGACGTTTCTCGTTTAGGTCACAAATGTGTATGACGATGCCACTGGTCCGAGTCCTTACCTTTTGCTGGTTTGTTTTTTTGCATTTTGCTTCATTCTGCTGCTATCATTAAACCGACGGGCAAGAGAATTCCTTTGCTCTACCGTGATTGATTGGCATTTTATTCAGATGTCTTAGAAATTGAAGACATTGTTTGTGGACTTCTACATCTCCACGGTAGTTTCTATACGACACTATTACATCTCCCTGTATTAGAGGCACTTGATTGAAAATTTTGTTTGGTAGAAAGTGATGCGTCGCGCAGTGCATGGTTTAGTAATTGCGGGGCCCGGCTGCTGACCCGAAAGACATGAGTTTGATCTGGGCCGTGGCACTACCCGAGTTGGTCAGTATTTTTACTGAAGCATATATATTTTTGCACTCGAATGGCAGAAACTTGCAGATGTGACTCGCATGACTTTCGCGATTTTTAATATTGTTTTGTCATTTAGCACAATGTTCTTCACTCTGCGCTGAACCAACAGAATCATATACCGTTTCCAGAGAAAAAATATCCTCGCACTATGGCCCTATACAGCGGCAAGCCGGCAAAGCGGCCTGGGCATTGTTAGTTTTTTTTAAAGGCGACCACCCTCGGAGATTAATTGTATGCGCGTAATGAGCAGACACCACTATGAAAGAAAGTTTCCTCTCCACTTTATTTCAGCCCCCTTCCTCACGAGTATGCAGAACAGCAAACCGAACTCGCGTATGCTTGACTTGCTGACCCCTCTTACTCCGCTGGTCACTCCCGTAACCACTATCATCCCAGCACTACACTGCCACTTGAAATGCAATGTACGCCTCCTTTTCATCGCCATTTTTTTTCTCGTTCATCCATTGAAGTGGCGACTAACACTAACGTCAGTGGCTCTGGTTTTAATGCAATAGTTGCTCCAAGTTTCATGGGAGGCACAGTGCAGCTGCAAGAACTGAGCACACGCTTGTATTCACTTAATTTTGTTTTTATCCGTACTCGGAACTATCGTATCCTTTCGATGTGCGCGCATGCGGTCACCACGGGCCAGCATAGCGTGTTCCGTGTATACCCCGCAGGCTTCTCTGGCATTGCTAATGAGGGCTATTTTTGCGAGGTTTACGGGCTCGCGCGGCCCGCATGGAAGTAGCGCACGCCAGCTGATATCGATGGATCCACGACGGCGATCGCCACCAGCAGCTTCAGCCAGCGCGATGCTCGAACCACAAGCGATCATTCTTGACGGCTGAACTCGGATAACTGGTATATCGATCGTCATAGAAAGAGAGGAGCATGCGTGTATGAATAGATTCCGTTGCTCCCGCTACGCACATTTGCGAAAACATATCCGCCAACTCTCCAGCGCCGTATTAACTCATATTTGCGTGACGGATGTTTCCCACTCTCCAAGAAACTGTATTTCCTGCACTCGGCCCGCACATGCAAAAGGAAAACACGAGGCTACTTATCACTGCCTTCGTTCAGCTTATCTGGAGCAGCACAGCGTGCACGCACATCAGCTATGGTTCTGCGAAGAGCCGTTGCAAAGCTTTATAGTGTTACGTGATTTCGGCTGACTGAAAGTGGGCATAGTGGGGCATACCCAAGAAAGGTGCCTCAGACTGAGAGGGAAGAAGTGGACGCTGTCGGTGAGCTGCGTTGTGGCTGTGAACTGACAACTGTTATTTTCCACGTAACAATAGTATTTCATCTCTCTGCTTTCCTTGTAAGTCATGGTCGCACCGTTTGGTTCGTGGGTGTTCTCACTTCACTTTGGATACTTTTCGCGCGTGTTTCTTGAGCAATCCTACCTATAAGATAGTGCATTGCATTTTTATACTATTTTGAGGAATAACACCCCTCTTCCATGTAATCAGTCAAGTCCAGCTGTACCAGTCAAAAAATTCACACGGCTGTACTGGTTGTCAACTGTAACCTGGTTTCATGGCCCTTTCTGATACAAGGCAAAATGTTGCACGGCGCGGTATATAGGAGTGTCAAGACAAGCTCTTTTTTGTATCAGTTGTTTCTGTTTCAAATGAGCGGCTACGGAATCAAGACGTGGTTTATACGAAGCCACACTCTACAGTACCAGCTGTACTCGGCTCGCTACGCTTGGAAGGTTCCTTTTAGGGAAGGTTTAGAAAGACTTTGACTAGCATTTTCTGCTTACTCCCTTCCTCTTTGTAAAAATTCTGAGTGACATTAGCAAATCCAAATTTATTTAACCTTTATCAAACTCACGTTTTAAAGTTATCATGACACTGGTAACTGACACCGATCCTCCAATCGTCCACCCCGCCAAAAAGTGTTTGCCTGAACATTGTTACGTGCGGCCATTAAGCAACAATTGCGACACGCAAACTCTGTTTACTAGCGCGCAGCTTGCCTTTCTTTTCACGATCCAACCAGCGTATTTCGTTCTCACTTCTTTCTTCGTTCACTTAATTACTAACAACTAATCACAGCTCGAGGACATAAAAGCCTCGAAGCAAATGGGCTTGTCGCGTACGGTGGTACGTACGCGTCGGCTCACTTAGTGTATTCTTTCGTCACGAGCGGGGCTGCTTCATTTCGCATTAGCCGCACGTTCGCCTGTGCAGCACGTATACGACATTCTATATACGCACCGAATTTTTTTCCCATGCGCCTGGAATAAACGCGACAATGCTACTTTGAGTCCTCGTGTACAACACTCTCTCTCTGGAATCGAAGCGATCGCCGCTGCAGAGGCGGCGCGGCAGCACACAATGTGGTCGTTAACCTGCTTCGAAGCGTTGTTCGCCGGACGAAAAAAAAACCAAAAAAAAAAAGCAGAAATTGGTGCCGACAACAACGACACCTATACAGTCCGATCATGCTCCGCGCTATAGATGACTCAGCGACACCTTCAACGGCAACAAAAGCCAACGTAGACGTGGAACCCAAGAAAGCGGCACAAGTGTGCAGCCTTTCTGAACAAGCACCACGCACGTATAAATGTGTACGTCTGTGTTTGTGCTTCTCGACCAGGAAGCGTCGTTTTCGCTCCTGTCTACGGATCGATCGGCTTGCCTCGGGCGAGGTTTCGCTCCACGGAGGCGAAAGAGCGCTGCATTCGCTTCGACGAAGAAGTCGGGAAGTGCGACAGGCAACCCCCTTCTCCGTCCTGATTGACGTGCAATCAAATCCCGCTTCCAGCTCTGCGCATCTCTCTTCCTCTCTCTATCATCGGCTTCTTTTTTTACCATCTTTTCTTTCTCTTTTGGCAAAGAGTTGTAGCGTGCTCCTTGTTCATACTTTGTCCCCTTTCACCGATAGACAGAGAAAGGAACAACGAATGGTGACCGAAATCGCCTCGCAGTGCAAGAAGAAGAGGTAACTCGTTTTCAGGCATCCGGAAGACGTCTTATATGCTGATCGCCTGCATATTCGGGCGCGAATCTTTCAAGAACCTTTGGAGAGACAGGAAAAAAGGTCCCTACCTCATTTCTCTCTCTTTCATTCTGTTTCCTCTAACAACTTTCTTTTCTGTTCACTTCCTACTGCACGCAAAACGTGCGGGACCAACATATACTGCACATCAACCGTTCGCGCGAAACACAAAGGACGCTATTTGCACCGTTCGTCATCCGCAAGCGGTATAGACGGCGGAGCGGGCGTGAAATATTTACCGTGCATAACTAAAGCGTCACCCAGAGGCGATTGCAGATGGGAGGAAGTAAAGGCATAGGGTGCACGCTAAAGTTTATGCCCCCATGTGTTTCGACCAGCATTCGGGGCATCAAAATAACGGCACTCGCCTCTGTTTGGCGTCTGTGCGCGGTAACCATACGCCCCTCCCATCATTTGCTTTCTCTGCTGCCGCATGCTATACGACGACACACTTTGCAGTAGCATCTTCGCAAAGGAGCGCGCACGCCGGACGGTACAGCTCGGGTTCTCTTTTAGCTCCGCATCTTCCGCGTTGCTGGCGAAATCTCCGACGTCGAGACAATGGTAAAATGTTGTTTACGCAGCGTGCCGGTCCGTATTTGCATACCAGGGGGTCCCCGTGCCGCATTCGCCTATAATACACGTAGAAGACTGTAGTAAGCAAAATGCAACGGGTAGCATGCGTTTTATTTTGCTTGTTACAGGCGCGTAATTTAAATGACACTGGTTCGCGGCGATAGCCGGTCCGGTCTCGCAGGTGAGGCCGCACCTTTTCGCAAGCACACCACCGCCGACGTTGCGCCTCGCCTGGACAGCGCCAGCTGTGACGATGAGTCACGGCGTATTGTATATGCTTTGTAGCCCCTCGTAGCTGTACGGCCTGTGCAGGCTATGCCAGCCAGCACGCGACGTGCATTGGATGTTCTTGCATATACACGCTGTCGCTCTCGCCATGTGCAGCGCTTTTTCGTGACGAGGAATGAGAGGGAGAGGTGACGTCACGATTTTAACCCTAAGTGGCAACCTTTTTGCTTTTTTTTTCTTTCGTCTCGACGCAGCTATCGAGGATGGCGGAGCTGTTGATTTGTTCGATTTGCTGTAGGTGCCTACTTCCGCGTGAAAGCCGGTTTTCCTGTGGTGTTTGTTTGTTTGTTTCTCTCTCTGCTTTTGCTTGATCGGGGGGCGAGTTATTGCAGTGACCTTCATTGCCCTCGTTGGCTCTCACCGTCTTGTAATAATGATGGACGTACAATGACTTGCGAGCCCATTTTACTGTCAAGACTAGACAGGCAGCGCGTAATATTCGTCACTTATGTCTGTAGCGATCATTAGTGAATGAACTGCCAAATATCTTCGTATAGAGCGTCGATTTTATATATATATATATATATATATATATATATATATATATATATATATATATATATATATATATATATATATATATATACATTCTGCATTGGTGATGTCTGTCATGTAATAGGGCCGCTAACCACATAGTTTGTTCACTGATTGCTATTTGGTTCTACTGACACAATTTCCATAGACAAAATAGGCATAACGAAAAATTGTATTCCCCCAAGGTTTACCATAATGAAACGCTGACAATACGCCATCGGCCATACCATGCTGAATGCGCCGGTTCTCGTCCGAAATGCTGACAATACGTACTGTGGGACTTGGGCGTATGCTGATGTTGCGACGATGTAAAGGGAAGAATGAGAACGAGAGACACATATACCGTGATTACTCGACTGTAACGTGAGCTTTTTTTTTTTCAGATGTTTGTTGCCTAACGTTGACCTTCGAGTTACAATCGAATGCCGAAATAACATGTTTTTTTTTTCTTTGACGCAAGAAGTAATCTTTCGCGTTACAGTCATGGTCTCGTTACAGTCTAGTAAATGCGGCAACTAATCTTTAGGACGTTTTCTCTACCTTCATTTCTTCCTCCCTTTCACCCAGTGCGAGGCAGTAAACATAGGCGTGTATCCGGTTAATCTCTGCATTTTCTCGCTTATCTTTCTCTATATTTCTCTTACGCCTATTGTTTCAGTGGGGAGATAACATGGACTCAGGGATCACCCAATGGAATTCAGACAACCGGTGACGCAAAGTTAGAGTAACCTGAACAGACAAAAAGCAAGAGGATCAAAGCAGCTCTTTGATATAAATTATGACTCATGGCGATATTTAGAGGAGTATGTACAATTAGGGCACGCACATTCTTCCTTCGAAAAAAAAACAGTGTAAAGGCAGTTGGCTTGTTATAAGAAATGCGGGTTTCATTGTAATCCACGAGCACAACCCCCGGACGATCAGGACAGCCCGTCTTTCTGATCAATCATTTTGAACTGGTTCCCAATTTGCAAACCAGCTCTCGCTTGTCGCGCACCCCCCCCCCCCCCTTTCCTTTTACCTTCAATATTCTGTTTGCAGGAAACAGGGCAACTTGCTTTATACGCATGGTACATGGCTATACCCTAATTTTATCACACACGTTCTGAGCGCCAAACTTAAACTGACCACAATCGGGTTTCGACCCTTCACCACGACAAATATTGGTTGGGAGAGAGATTGGCTAGGCATGCCTAAAGCGTGTTTGCCGATGACGTCTTGCGAAACAATAGATGCTTTCGGCCTGCATGTATCGAATGGTGAAGCGAAACTGTTACATTCGATTCATCTGCATTGTTCGCAAGGGAACTCCAACGGTGGCTGTATACATCGACACCACTGGTGAGTAACCACAGACATCACATCTGTTATGGCCAACATCAATGGCCAACGTTATGGCCAAAGTTGTTTCTATAGTCTGGTTTGAAGCGTTCCTCGCACTCTTCTTCGTCATAAAGCGCACGCTCGTTACGAGCTTTGCCATAATTTAGTCCCCGTGAAGAGGCACCGCTTCTGCGCTTACTCCCTCTTTATACTCCCGCCCCTGTGGAGGCGGTTTTCTTCGTCATAAAGTCCACACGCGATCTCCGAGATATGAGCGAGCCCATCAACTCTGGCACGAAAACCGCTCATGGCGGGGCCTCATCTCGGATAGACAGAAGGAACAGAGAGTGAAAAACAATAAAAGATAGTCTCGAAGGCAAACGATGCCAAAATTTCCTTTTTTTTTTCTATCTATCGCTTCCTATCTTAGTCTCAGTCGACTGCGCACCGCTCGCCCAACACCAGTAAACCGCGAGACGATCACCCACAGCTCCGCCGACGTGCAGGCTCGGTAATGCTGGCTGCCCACAAAATGCTCGTCGCTGGGCTCGTTTAGAGGTTCATTTCTCTTCGATCTGGAACAAGGCGCATTGTCAGGGGCCGCCGCTGGTTTTAGACGGCGGCGAGTCACGCAGTATCGGTTCAACTCGACCTAGAACGCCGAAATATTCCCCGCCAAAGGCGCAGTTGGGCGCACGAAGGTGTTCGCGATATACAGAGCGAACATCGCTTCATAGCTGCCCCAGCATCTCTGCCAGAAAAAGGAAGAAAGTTGCCGACGCGCTCAAAGCCTTGAAGCCGTCACGACTGGCTTCCAGTGAACGGAGGCAACGGTGGCTCTTCAGGAACGGTGCGGCATCGTTACGGAGGCCCTTGAGGCAAGCGATGCCCGTTCCCCGTTCTAATCGTTCCCGACGGCTGCGGATGTGCGCGCCCCGCGTCGGAGGCTTCCTCCTCGGCAAGGCATCTCGCCGGTCATTGCGAGAGGCCGTTGTCCGAGAGCGGCTTGACCGCATGCAGCGCCGTGCGCGATCTGCACCCGAACACGCGGTCACCGACGCCGCGTCTCTGTGGCGGTTTTAACGCCGCGGTCACGGTCGCTCTACATGCGCATTCGGCGATTTCACTTTTCCTTCGTACTATACCGTCTACCGCTCTCCTTCTCAAAGCGTGTGCTTTACCGCAATCGTGCCTCGCAAATTTCTCATTCCTTTCCTCTCTTTGAATCGCAATGTTCGTAGCTACTTCGTGAAGTGAAATTGGAATGCACCTCAGTGCAACATTAGCATTGAATTCATTTGAGTGTGGTCATAAAACTACGACTGCGCCGTGACCGCAAGGTGGAATGACCTCGAGTTGTGAGAATAACCAAGGCCCAGTATTGTTTTGCTCTTTTTTATGGAGACGAAGTCGTATTTAATTAGGCCAGTGACACTAGGAAAAGCGTCGAAAAAAGCCCTTGTATAGATGCCCCAAAAGTAAACCTTACTTAAAATTACTTCAGTAATTATTGATAACGCTGCCCTAGCAGTGTGGCGAGTACGTGTCAAGTATTATCGTGAAAAGTTTGATGACTGACCTAAGCCTTTTTTCCAGCGTCTCAACCCACTTAAAGCGCTCTTTTTGTTCAGACACGCCTGAATACCTCCGATGGAGGAGTATGCGTTCGATGCTGGTAACCTCATTCACACTGGCTCCGATTATGGTCGTCTCTAAGCGAAATCTGCACTGAAATGTTGTCAAGGAGCTACGCTCGAAGCATCCTAATCCCGTCATTCATTGTGCGACAGCGCATTTCATAACTTAGGCATTTCATCTGCTGCAAAATAAAATTTGCATTGTTCTTTGTTCCACAGGAACGTTAAGATTAGTAGATTTATTCAACAAGCTTCAATAATACGGTTCAACTCATTCTCTGCTTAAGAATGCTTGTGAAAGAATGAAATATTATCGGAAGACTTCTTGTACATTAAGAAAGCAACGTATCGGCGCAAATATCTCTATATACCAAGAAGCTAAATAGCTTAAATATACTTATGCACCAAGAAAAGGAAGCTAGTTGTTGCTATGCAAAAAAGAAAACGAAGTGTAGGTGACAGAAGTGCCAAGAGGTAAATCTATTAGACGGCAGTTTTGATCACACATAAGAAATAAAAGATACCAGTTTACATACACAGGACGCGTGGAATAGTTGATGTTGACGAAATATCTGCAATGATTTCACATTTATTTCACTCCATATTTTTCAGTACTGAAGTCTTTACTATCAACAGGGGAAATACTTTTTTCTATGTTGATATGGCACTGCGAGAAAACCAGATATGGATATGTTTTGGTATGTTAGGTTGATGTTAATGGGCAATCAACGAATATACGGCTGTTTGGCGCGGCTAAATAACGAGGGAAAGTTTAAGGGCGTGCTCCCCTTGAGCCCTTCCTTCAGTATATCGTTGCGTCCTGTGGCACGCCCATGCGTAAGGCACAGTCTCGTCAATGAAAACTCGTGCAGTACATCTACTATGAGTAACTCTCATTTATTTATGAATGTACATGTAAACTACTAAGTGCCACCACGAAACCTCACATTGTGTTTAGGTGTAAGTGCCTTGACATTTCAGTCACTTGTTTTATGTTGCCACTATTTGATGCACCAGAATTTTCTTCTCTGGTGCGGAGGCTTAGATCTTGAAAGGAGGAAAGCGATATAGGAATAGCACGAGGCCGAAAGGGATCCAGAGCCCTGAATTACACTGTCTCGCTGACCGGGTGTTAAATTAGGGCATTAAACCTTCTCTGTCGGTGGTGGGATCTCCTCTAAACAGTTTTTGTTTTCCCTTCACTAGGGCGTGTCATTATCATCATTCTCAGCCTGTTTTGTGTATATATGTAGGACAAAGGCCGCTCCCAATAATCTCCGGTTTACCATGTATTTTTTCCGAGCTGATTCTTTTTTATTCCTGCGAACTTTTAAATTTCGTCCAACCATCTCAATATCTGCCTTCCTCAACCACATTTCACGTCCGCTGGTCACCATATATGTTGCTCTTACCGTCCACCGGTTGTCTATTCTATGCAATAATCAGTCAGTAAAGGTCCATGTTTCTTCTCTTGATGTCAACTAGGACATCTCATACTCCTCTTTGTTCCCTTGCCCACTCTGCCGTCCTCTGATTTTTTTAAATATTACTCCCATCCGTTTTCGTTTCGTCGCACGTGGTGTGGCCCCCAGTTTTCTATTTTGTTTTCTTATACTCAACGTTTTGGCCTCATATGTTCTTAGCACTGGCAGTATGTCGTCATTGTAAACGTTTCGTTAAAAAAGACGGTGGCATTTTGTTTTTACATCATTTAGAAGGGCCTGCTGAAAGCACTCCAGCAAGTTCATTGTTGGATTTTCTTTTCGTAATTGGGCTCTTCTGTTATATACTTGCCCTGTATAGGTATACATAATCTAGTATACACTCTAGTGTATAACTTCCTATTGTGAAGCCCCTCTCGCCAGGCTGTTCTATTATATTACAATGCTTCATGGGCGTGTATTAGCACGTGTAATTGGAGAGACACGAGTATAACGATCATCAAACTCCACTCCGTCCTGCAGCGTAGGAATAAACACAGCTATACTTATGAAGTCAAGGTTGTGATGGAAGCCCATTTTGGTCGGGAAGCAACATCACAAATATTATAAGGACAACGATCATTATAAATAGCACGAAAAAAAAAGCCATTCCGGCTCCGCTTACGGGAACCTTGATCTCAAGCATCCTACATTGGAAGCAATGCAGCCGAAGGGTCTCTGCTTTTTTTCTCTTCTTTTCTTTATTTCTCTCCCCTTTTCATCCTGATCGTTCTTTGTAGACGTTTTACTTCCTTTGTGCTTATGAATGCTAAATATTTTCATTTCAACGTCTTCCAGGGAGCATCAGGATTCATTCGCATATCATTGGACGCACCGTTGACAAAACCTACGCTACTGTGGCGTTTACGCTGCGAGTTCATTTAAACACATTGAAGGTATACGCAATTTTCAAATCTATCACCCTAGTTCACGAGCAGTTATTAAGGTCTTAACGAGGTTTCCACTTTTACTTTGTGGACACTGGTTGCCATGGATCCTTGCACACCTTAAGATGAAGAATTGCTAGCCGCAAGAATGGAAGTGACTTCTCTTCCTTGTGCGTCTTGACGGAAAGCAAAAATGAACCACGCGGGAATTTTTCGTTGTTGTTGCTGATGCGCGTTGCATTTATTAAAGGGGCCCGGATAACCAGCATAACAAACGGAAGCTGCTTGATGTGCGCTTTTGTCACATTTCTTGCTTCAGTAGCACAGCATTTATATAGTTGTTGAAGAGAGATGGGTAGATGTGGAAGAACAGGTGGCTAATATATTTGCTCTTGGCTTTATGTTTTGCTGTGCTGTTGAGGGACGCGAAAAGATACTGCTGTATTTGATTTTCATGTTAGTAAACAAGAAAATAATGATAAATGATGTTGGAACGAAGAACTAACTGTGTACTAACTGCACCAACTACCAGACTACTGTCCCATTTTCATATTCCCTCTACAATGTATTTTTTACAGAAGGAAAATGTATTAAAACGGCGTACTCGACTGATATTCCACACAAAAGCCACCGCGCGTGCCCGAGGCCTACTGCATGTTTTAATGATGACTGGACAGAAAGAAAAGTTCAGGAAGGACGATAGTTATAGCGCGAGAACAAAACGACGACAGAGACAAGAAGGACACGAAAGACACCTTCTTGTCTCTGTGTCGTCGTTTTGTTCTCGCGCCATAACTATCGTCGTGCCATACCAACTAGCCCAAGCTGCCACACTTCAGGAAGAAGTTGGGCTAAATCGCGAAAACGTGATATTCACTGAACCGATAGCTTGAAACATTAGATCGGAAGAATGTTGCTACGAAGTAATCATTTTGTTTGCTTCCTTATGACGGCTCATTTCCATGACATGCATGCCGGCAGCGTTTTAGTTCACAAGTTCGAGTTGGTTACTCGCGGCACAGATCTTACGGGGCCTAGCCACGCGTGCGTTGCGCCGGGCCTCTTACAACAAAGCGAGGCAGGCGAACGTGGCGACGTGTGCCGCAGACGCGCCAGCGCTCTTCGGCGGGGCGGGGATAGGAATCAATCTTTCGGACTGTGCGGGAAGAACTGGCCGCAGGGGGGGCTCGTCTCCGCTGCTTCGGAGAAAGGGAATAGCTCAGCGCGCCAGTTCCTCTCATTGTGCGCCACGGTGTGTTCTGTTTTTAGCCGCCGCTTGCCGAGTCGCACAGCGCTTTCTTCTTCTTCTTCAGCCACGGTCGGCAAGGCGAGGGGTGGGGCGTTCGAAGACACCGCATCAGCATGGCTACGATGACGGCCATGCGCCGCGCTGGGGCCTATGCACACGTCGCACACGCATAAAACGGTGCAGTGTTTGGAATACCTGAACACTTAGTGAAGGCCCCGAGATATTGTCGTTTGTGAAAGATAGCCCTCACTGGCGGATAGCTGCTGTTAACTATTATTATTGGTTATCTGGGGCTTTTGTAGTTATCAAAAGATTTTTTACCTGTGGCCACTCCGTGAACTTTTTTTAGTGGGCTCACTTTTGCTCGACGGCTTCCCGACAATGCAGAATTTTCAATAGCTGCCGACAGTTAAATATAAAGAACAAAAAAATTCCATTTGACCGCTTCTAGCACTAAGCTACAGCAGAAATTATATGTGCTTCCCTGAAATAAATCTTTTCAGTTGACAAAAATTTGTCCTAGTCCTAAATTTGATTCCGAAACCCGGGTGTCTCCTAGGTGTCTCCTAGGCAAAAGGAGAAGAGGAAGAAAGGAAGGAATGACCACTCAAAGCATGCAGAACTAAATATAAAGCCGGAGAAAACGAATCTTGGTCTTCTTGCGAGACCCTCAACAAGGGGTAATGGACACCTACAACTTGAGAGATGCTCAGCTGGAACAATTGCCGTCTATTTAGGCCAGACTAACCCTGCCTGCTGCAACATCACAAACATTGCTGCATGAAGGCATTGCATCAGTTCGTTGTAAAGCCCTCCAAATATTAAAAAAAAAATGTTTATATTTCCAACGTCCCGGAGAAACGGTGCATTACGAAACATGGCCTCGGAGGGATGATGTTTTGTTTAGAGCGTCTGGTAGTCATATAACGTAGTTTATTAAAGAGATTCGGTAAGAAAAAAATATGAAGATAGAGCGCTAAGAGATACGCGCTAACGGTATATAAGGCTGTAGAAGCTCAACATTTATGGCTTTGTTTTTCTCTTCCTTACGGTACCTTAGCGAAGCAAAAAGTACGGCTAAAGTTGTAAAGCACGCGAGCCTGTCTTTTGTCTTTCGTGGAGCGCGACTTCTTTCCTTTTGTACAGTGCCGCGGTATTGCGGTTCAGATTTTAAGTACTCTAATCTGACACATGAACTGTCAGATTATAGTGCTTAGAAGTTTCTTCCACCAAATCTTATGTGTACCAACAGAAAAGGTTTTCAGGTGATTCGCCAGTTCTATAGAGGAGAAAGAAAGAGAGAGAGAGAGAGAAGAAACTTCTTTTTTATTCGCTAAATGGTTTCAGTGCAACCGGGTGCGGTCCTCAGTCCAGGGCTCGCCTGGCCGTTGAAGCTCGCTGGGATTGGTTCGAGTAAAGCCAGCTTGCTTTCCCGATCCTTACTAGCAAGCCTGATCTCCCACAGCCCGGTCGAGGTGTTGTCCCACAATAAGGTAGAACTGACGTTTCGGGGCCGTGATTGGCATTCGTATGCAATGTGGGCGAGAGTTCGCCGTTCGCCACACCACGGATAGCCGCGGGCGTATATTGGAGGATTTATGTGGTGGTTTATTTGTAAATGAGGGTACGTGTTGGTCTGTACTCGACGCCAATCTTGCGCTTGTTCTCCGTAAAGATCTGGGTGGCAATGACTGTACTTTTCCGTTCTTCTCTTTGGTTTTTGAAGGTGTCATGTGGAGTTTTCGGTGATTTCTCAAGGGTTGCGGTGCTCGGATGCTTATTTCGTGAGCAAGCCGGTCGGCCCTATCGTTGCCCTCAAGTCCCGCATGCGCGGTGCACCAATGCAAATGTTGTGGTTGATTCCCTAGAATTCTTATAGCTCCACCGCGGTGATCTAGTGGCTAAGGTACTCGGCTGCTGACCCACAGGTCGCGGGATGGAATCCCGGCTGCGGCGGCTGCATTTTCGATAGAGGCGAAAATGCTGTAGACCCGTGAGCTCCCATTTGGTTGCACGTTAAAGAACCCCAGATTGTCGAAATATCTGGAGCCCTCCACTACGGCGTCTCTCATATTTAAATGGTGGTTTTTGGACGTCAAGCCCCACATATCAATCAATCAACCTAGAATTCTTATAGCTGCCCTTAGAATCACCCCAGCCTGAAACATATGGCAAGTTGATTGAGAGTCGGTAATAACAAGGGCGGAGTCCACTTTTTGTTCTGCGCATCTGATCGCCAAAACAACCACCACCGTTTCTGCCGTACTGACTGGTGGGGTTTCAATCGATGCTGATATAGTTGTAGTTCCACTGGTCGCTACAGCAGCGTAATGATCGCCTTGTAATATGCGGGCTTCCCTGTATAGAATATGGCTGGCTTGTTACCGTAATGCCTTTGTAGTGTTGTTTCTCTGGCTTGCCTGGGTGGTATCTGGCGCTCATATTCTTGGGGCACTCCATGAGTAGGGCCCTAAACTGGTGAGGTAGTGAGTATGTCTCTTTACCGGCGTGTTAGGTCTCGAGGGGTAGCAAACCTGCTTGAGTAGAGCTCTGCCTTGGTCCGCTGAATTTAACCTTTCCTTATGAGATAACATCACGGCGGACGCGAGTTCCTCGTAGGTATTATAGAGCCCTAGCTCCTCAACGTTTTTGGTGCTAGCATTGGTGGGCAGTTCAATCACAACTTCAATTGTGGGCAGCCTAGTCACAAAGTCAGGAATGGTCCCCCTGGGGTTCTCGTCACCTTTTCTCTGCTTTTGTACCGTTTTCTTGCACTCTGTTTTCCTCATTCAGAAGGTAAGAATGAGCCACACGGAACAGTGTGCGCCAAACGGAGCTTCTAAACATGCCACGCATAAACGCGGGTGCGGCCCTTTTAGGAGTTTAGAGCCGTGCCGCTCGCGCATCCAATTAACGAAGTACTGTACATACAACTTCGTCATCCACATCCTACCCGTCCCCTACACGGTACAACGTCGGCGCGTTCGTTTTTGTCTTGTCCCACTCAAGACGCTGAGTGCACGCCAACCTCTCAAGACTTGACGAGAGCCGAGGGTCATTAGCATGTTGGCCGGTGGGGGGCAGAATAGGCAACGCGTAGACGGCCGGCCCCGTGAAAAGGAAGAGCTCGCAACTGCATACACTTGCGGTAGCGATGTGTGGCAGCGGGTTACTGGCTGTATCCAAGCCCTAAGTAGATGCTGTGTGGTCTGGCCCTCTGCCGAAGCAAACGACTTCGTTTTCCGAAGTGGAAACTAAACAACGCACGGCCGTTGAGCTCTACTGTGCTGCTCGGAAGCGGGGTCGAGTAGGCCACCTACGACGCTCGCACCTGCTCTGCGTGAAATTTCGTTTGATAAGTTCGCCCGCGTTGAGACAATTTTCAGAACTGGGTCGAAAGCTTCTTGGTAACTGTGCGCCAGACTCCGCAGCAATCTGTGTATTCAAGGACAGTTTTTTTTTTCGCCATCTTACAAATGCCACTTCGCATACTCGCATCTCGGAAGGGGGGGGGGGGGGGGGGGTCTGCTCGCTTAACGTCTTTTTTTGTCTTGTATTCTCTCGTACAAAAGCTAGAAACAACGGCAGCAGAAAAAAATAACATGCCCCAGTATCATGTTTGTCCTTGCGTGTGGTCTTTGAAGCACAACCACTCATGCCTTGTGTGGCGTCGGAAATGTACACAGCCTCCGCGCTCACTTCGAATTTTTGTGTGACAGAATTCGATGCCTAAATCAACAAATCTACTTCGATATAATCTCGCCAGGACTTCGAGTGGATTGTTTTCTGTGTACTATAGTATAGAGCATTGGTTTTCATCCATGCACGTTTCGAGGACACCTTGTGTGCTGGTGGAATCAATTAGGAACCCTTTGCAGTCATAAAAAGGGGGTGTCACAAATCAGCACAACACACAGCGTGCAGTAGGAACCATTTCTTTCTCCGTGGCAAAGAATGGTCCAACCGAAGTGCCACGCCACTTACATCCGTCTCAACAGCTTGTGAATAAGTTGTGTTGCTTGCACCCACGTTCGACTTGTTTCTAGCTGTGCTTACTCTTCGAACATGCAAGCCTAGAAGCAAATATGCTACCGAGAAAATGTCGTACACTAGTGCTTCAAAAGCTTTACAACCACCTCATAAAGGGAAATATATATCAGCTTTTTCGCAAGGCAACGATGTTATGCAGTAAAGCTTACTGTAACTCGAATGATTCCGTGTTCACGAGGCAGTGTACTTCCAAAAAAGCGTTCTTTTTTTCATTTCGGGGATGGATTTCGCGGACTCTCGAAAATGGCTCCCCCCCCCCCCTTTAAGAACCGCTGGTAAAGGGTAAGCATAAGTCAAGTGAGAAACTCCGGCTTGATGCAAATTATACATTTTTTTTTTTTGAAAATGCAACTCATCATCATCAGCCTGACTATTCCCACCGCTGTGCAGATGCCTCTCCTGTGGGACCAATCAACATGCCCTGCGCAATCACTCTAGTCGATCGCAATTCAAGTGAGCTGAGTATGTTAGAACTGCATCCAAAGTTACGAGCTTATGGTTGGCATAAAAATGTTAATGATAGAGAGAAAGATAGCGGTGTAAGGAAGACAGCGAGGTTGACCAAGTATCTACGGTTGGCTACCTTGCACTTGAGAAAGGTTAAGGTTTAAGAAAGAAAAGTTTAAGAGTGCTTTGTGATGACACCACAAAATCGTGACAATAGCACCGTCCCGCTACGATCCGCTGACATTGTTTCTGAACACTTCCAACAGAAAGAAAATTGAGGCAGACATTTAGTTTGTAAGCTCCAATTGTGTAATTATATTATCTATGGTGTTCCATTCCAAAAGAGCATATGATTAAGAGAGTTGCCGTGTGTGGAAGACTTCAAGAAGTTCTACCACCTGGTGCTCTTTAAAATGCACTAACATCGGATAGCACACGGGCCTCCAACTTTTCGCCTCCATCAATACGTGACCGCCAAGAGCAGGATCGAACCCGCGTCCTTCGGTTCCACAGCCGAACCCCGCAAACGCTACACCACCGTGGCGGATGAATTCAAATTGTGGTCGCTGCTTTTCATTCCAATCTCATGTGCAATGTGTCGCGTAAATCACAATCCAAATAGATGTAATATCTGTCTTTCGTGCGCATGAGAAACATCTGCCGTGGGAAACAGCCTTGAAAGTAGCTATGTTTTATAACAGGATCGCTTAATCAACTAATTATTTGATGAAAGGATTAAAAATGACACGAGCCACTTCATTAAGTGCGAGGTATCCCTGGGGGCACATAGACCCGTCATGCCTCCAGAAATTCTCACGCCGTATTAGTACCATTATCGCTTTCAGTAACTTTCTCACAGTGAACAAAATAGAAAAATAACTGAATGTTCAGCTATGTCCTCTCGTTTCCTCTTTAGTAACTAGTGGCAATAATTGCATTTCTTTTTTGTTATGAGTGCGCAGAGCTTAGCAGAATATCTGCAGATAAACGGCGTCATTATATGACGGCTTAAGGCAAGACGCCAACCGTATACCATCTGAGGCACCACTCGCGAGGCTTTTTACTGGTAAGAGCGTTCGCTATCAGTTTGTGGAAGTGGTTCCTAGTAGGAAAGAACTCGGAGTGCATTTAAATTGGGTCGGAGTTTCGCTATATAAGTGTTCAAAAGACCATACACTGCCAAATCACGACGTGGGAAAAATTATAAGCAAGGAAAGCTGTTTCTATACATATATATTGAGTGCGTTAATTTAACTCTTTATTTGTAAAATTAACGCGGCCCTCGATTGTTAAGATACATTGATCGCTGCGGCACCTTTTCTAGGTCATCGTACTCTACATACGTCAAATAAAACGAGGTAATCGGACTGAGCTACACAGCACACTCTAAAGAACACCTCGCAGCCCTTGGCTTCGTCGTCAATAGGACTAATTAATGTCGTAGATATCGACTAGCTCTATCCATTAAAGCTTTATCGCTGCTCAGTTTTAAAACTCGCCCATTGATCGGGCCCCATGGAGTCCAACAAGACCGACATCGTCTTGGAGCGGGACGCGTTATCTCGGAGCTGAGCGACGGAACCAGCTTCGTGTTGTCGGCCGCTGCCAGCACAGGCGGGGAACCTCAGAAACTAAGTGACGCTACAATAAAGCTTCATTTGGGCCTATAGTTGGTACATATATCTGAACTAAAATTAACAGCGCAAGCACACAAGATGCCCGACATAGAAAAGAAACGACACACAAGAGCACTCATGTATGTCGTTTTCTTTTCTATGTTGGGCGTCTCGTGAGTTTGCGCTGTCAGTTTTAGTTAATTCACAAGTGAAGCTAGCCGCGTATCATGCAGAGGTAGTGTCATGATTGCTTTACAGAGGGGTACATTGACAAGTGGGTCCCTTAAAGGGGAGAGGGACGGGTAAGCGGGAAAGATGAGTCGTGTATTTAGTGCATGTGAATATTTGTTTACGGCATTGAGTAATGGGGGTGGCAAATACAAAATAAATAAAGAAAAATACATCAGTAAATACAAGAAAAGAAATAAAGGGAAAAAGTGGACAGTAAAATAAGTTAGAGGAAAAATTAATTGAGCTCTTTTACCTTTAATGTGTTTGCTCTTGGGAAAGCGGGAAAAGAGGGGAATGGGTGAAACTCTACGAGGGAAGGGAGTGACACCTCGTTGAACGATTGTGACACTTCTGTGTGTTTGTTTGTGTTTCTACTTCGCTCCCTTCTTCTCTCATTACTCTCTTTCCTACTTTTTGTCTTCCTTTACCCCTTCCTCACTGTCGGAAAGAGGGTAAGGGCCGGGCAGATATTTGTTTTCCAGTTAGCCTCCCTGCCTTTTCACATCACACCTCTACCTCTTTCTTTCTCTCTCTCAAGGTGGCGTCCATCCAAGAGCATAAACACGTTACGGACAAGCACAGCAATGCAAAGTCAAAAAGTATGCGCTACAGCTGAAGGAAAACCTGACAAAAAGCTGTACTTGACTTTGCCTTAGCTCACCTTAACTCGGGATCTTCGCTGCCACGCAGAGAAGCAACTACATTGGTTTTACTGTGGCGTTCAATGAGAGCTATGCAATCATAGCCTGCGTCATCTTCTAAACGCATGACGCCAGCCGGTGCAGAAAACGGGACGAAAAACCCGACCATATCGTTTGTTACCCAGAGTTACTGAACCAATCATGAAACATAAAGATGGAGAAATAAAAAAGGTGTAAGTATAAGTAGACAACACGTGGCGAGAGATAAGAGTGAAAGAGAGGGAAGAAGAGAGATGTAGATTGCATATCACACCCATACTGCAAGATTTCACAGATGGTCGTTCAGTGAATTTTAGAATGGCTCATGTGTCTTTCATGGGCTGATGTAATGTGAGGCCGTACCCCCAAGATCTTTTCCCAGGTAAAGAAACGATCATCCAGTCTGATCAGAGCACACCGGAAAGTTCATCAATCTTGTTCCCAGTCAGAACAGTGGCACAAGACGTGGTCAAGAGAGAGAGAGAGAGAGATAAAGATACAAGGAAAGGCAGGGAGGTTAACCAGACACGCATCCGGTTTGCTACCCTGCACTGGGGAAGGGATAAAGGGGAGAAAAGAGGTTGCACAAAGTAGAGAAGGTACACACAATCACGAGCACACTCGGTGAGCACACACAGTTCACAGGCGGTCGCTCAGGTTTGTTGACTTAAGGTAAAGAAGCAGTGCTTTAGTTGCTTTCTGCGCAACTGAGGCAGATGCCCAAGGTCCTAGTATCTTCTGCACACAAAATGGTCCGGGGTCAAGTCGATTCAAAACCATCCGTAGCTGGCATCGTTGTGTGTCGTAGCAAGCGCAGCTGCAGAGGACGTGTTCGATGGTTTCTTCATCTCCGCAGTAGTCGCATGTAGGAGTGTCTGCCATACCAATGCGAAAGGAGTACGCCTTTGTGAATGCAACACCCAACCAAAGGCGGCATAAGAGTGTCGCATCGGAGCGGGAAAGTTGTGATGGTAGCTTTAGCTTTAGCGAAGGATCCAGTTCATAAAATAAAGACGTGGTCAAGATTTTCTACACAGTTGTGGTCATCACACTTGGTTGAGTCAGCCATACCTGTGATAGCTGAATGAGTTGAAGGCCACACCAACCCACAACCGACACAGTATTGCAGCGTCACGTCATGAAATCTTTGGTGGGAGGCGTAGTTGGAATAACGATTCGAAGTTCCATGAGCAATGTGTGAAATTCAGTGGAATATTCCAACGTCCAAACGTGGCTATATGCACGATTGGGTGAAGTTCTCTTACAGCTTCGACTCTTGACAGGGGTATGGGCAGGGCGGAAGCTCCGTCGTAGACACATCAGGCAGCGTTGTGGGCTAGGTGGTTACCATAAATCCCTAATTAGGGACCCAGCAGCCATCGAAAGACTGTAATGTGTCTTTGGTTAGTGGCGCGATGGGTAATTTTATTAATTTGAGGCACTAACTAAAACGTGAGCTCATTATCACAGAACAGCGCAAAACACGGGCAGTGGACACACAGGAGTGACAGCACTGACTATCAACTAACTATAGTTCATCTAAGAACCATCGCGTGTAAGTTCAGTACGCTGTTCCATGCAAGGAAACCACCTAAATGCTCACTTTCCATGAGGCTTGATTGCTCGGAGGTATAGGGAAATGAGGGAGACACGGGAAGATTGGAAGTCAAACGTGGGGTGTGGACAAGCGGTTTCCTCGACGGCCTCCATACACTTCCGACACCGGGCGACTTCTTTCCCGTCGATGCACTTTGCCTTCCGCTATCGCGACGTCAATCTACGGCCAGTGAGCATTTGCCGTGGCGGGGGCTTGATAATGAGCGCACATCGTTGCCGCAACCGGATCTCGCACCATGTTCGCCGAACCGAAAACGGCGACGAGCACAGCGTAGCGTGAAGCGGCCTTGTGGAAATCGCAGCAGTTCCGTAATGGCGCGGGTTTTCGATGAGCATCGCGGACTGGCCATTATACGAACCTCTCTCTCTCTCCTCCCGCGCCCAATCACTCGACCGGCAGTGTTGTGCTCGCACGAAGCGCGCCTTCGAATCCCTAATGCGTTCTCGTAGCATGCACGAGTTTGGCGCCGTTAATGATCGGATTATTCCTGTGCCGTATAGCTTGGCTGAACTCTTCGAGTGTCCGCCATGTACACGATAGTGCTGCCCCCCCCCCCCCCTTATCGTCCTCCATGTTTTGTTTTCTCTCTCTTGCAGTCGTTACACCTGCATGAGTCATAAGGACAGCGTTCGTTATGGACGCTGCCCGAACAGCTCATTTTAAGAATAGCTGGCCCACTATACGCGTGGGACATTGTGTTACACGTGGGTAATTACGGTCGTTTTTGTGCCCATTTACGAATCTCGCATATAGCAGTGCTTATGCATGTACTCGGAATATCTTTCACCGTGGACTAAATTTTTACCCTATGATTCTGCTGTTCCGTGGGTCCACCATTGTTCAGCTGCATTATGAACGACGGACGGGACAAATTTCAGTCATATAAGCCTAATTGCCCCTAGCTGTTATCATATTTATGTTATCATACTTTTCAACAAAACGAACCTGCAGTGATGAGATTTGTGGAAGCACATCAATCGTAATCGCACATTAAGAGTTAGTTAGGACTTGCTGTGCTGGTAATGTCAGTCTACGCGCTTAGAATTGGGGCATTTCGAGCGTCTATGTAAATTTATTTTTAGCGAAAACAACTATACAGCCTTCCGCACTTGTCTGAACATAACCGAAAGCTCGTGACCCTGCATATGCGGCAACTTCATTTACAAAAAAATTGTTTGCTCTTTTTTTTAATGGTGATTGTAGAAGTGAAATTTTATGCGCAGAGACCTGTAGGGGGCCAAGCTGTCCTATGCTGTCATCGTCGTATGCTGTCGTAGCTTGGCGTAAAGCAAGCAAAACAATATATTGCATAGCCATTTCAGCACTAGCTCTCGCCAAAGAGAAGTTTTCTTCCTCTTGTTCTTTGAGTGCCTTCATGACGATAACAGAAATGAATATATAGGAAGAAAAAAGCACATACATGAAAACTAGAAAAGAAAACAACAAAGGAAAACAGGAAGAAAGAAATGCCACCCAGCTGCACATTTTCTTCAGGCTTGGCAATACCAGTGCAAGCTGCCTCAATTTTTTTTTTATATGGTGCCTGGCATACTTCGTGTATGGGAGCAACTCATTAATACACATTCGATTCCGAAACAGTGCAGCGGCGTTCAATCCTCCCTCCGACTTCTAAGGCTAAGTTCTAGCAAATGTGTTCCCGGTTAAAATTGGAATTGTCGCAAACATGGAGAGGTTCTCAAAATAGGCGTCGTCTATCGCTAACATCAGCACTCGCCTTTAACCGTCATTATAACTAAACTTTGGCAGGTTGCAATAGCGTAATTATTTCTTTTACTTCGTCCGCCATTTATACATTCGCAACTTGAATCTCTCTGAAGTTTTTCATAATTTCGTATAGGTTTTTTTTTTTTTGCAGCAATCAAGCATGCGCCAACATTGTCCCCATTCCGGCTCCTCCGGCGCCATTCACCAATGAAATTCGAGCACTGCAGTATACAACAGGACTGATGAGCTGAACGTTGGCGCACCTTTTTTATCATAGCGCAATTAATCATAAAAACAGCAGCAGTAACCCTGCGGCTTTACGAGGTCATTCGAAACTCAAGAAACCGTGACTAAGCATGGCATCGTGCAAAGTTTTAGTCGCATTTGGAGAACGGTACATTCATTCGCCAGTGTCCCATTTCGCGTTCCGTGACACCAGGTCGTTTTGGCGTAATTTATTGTGATTACGGCCAGCCGACTTGGGGATGCTCTGATTAATTGCACGGTGACGCACACAAGACAGGCGCACCTCTCATCTGCAGAACCGGGTCGAGGAGTGCTTGCTGAGAAAGGTAGATGGTGTTCCTTTGTTTGAGCACAGATGTCGGTTGCTCCAGAAGTTGCATGTCAATGTTTGTTGCGCAAACTTCACGAACAGGAGGTCATCTCGAGAAATGTCTTATGGCACGACTTCCAGCTTTTGTACATCTAAAAGTTACGGGGTCACTTATGCGTTCACCTGAACCGAGCCAAGCTGAACGCCATCTATCTACTCCTTTTCTTCTCAGTCGATGTATCCATACCTCCCTCCCTCTTCTTCCCAAAACTTTCTGCGCCACGACACGCTATGTGAATCGCAGATTCTGGTGATTTGTGAGGTCATTTGTGACGTCATAGAGGCAGTGATTGATGCGAAGGCCAATGAATATTTTGAGGAAGGTGGGTTTGGTGGTGTAATCTCTTTGATATCGGCATACGGAACAGCATGATCGCGAGCCTCATTTTGTAACGCGATTGGAGTGCACTATTTAAGCTACCGCATCTGCGATAAAGCTCGTTCATTAGTTTGGACAAAACTTGAGTAGATAAAACGCCCGAATATAAAAAGAAAATACCCATTAGATCCCCCCGATCGAAAGAATAAACTACGAGAAAAGACGTCAATGATGCGCTATACATTCGGCATCTCACGCTATTTTCACTCATCGAGAATTGGCGGTGGGCTGTTGGTCACCTTATCCTTCGAAATGCGATTAGCGACATCTGGATTTTGCCGTTAATGAAAAGAAAAAAAATGAATCATCGTTTAAGACACGCGTGTGCGCGCGAGTAATCAGCGTTGCCGCTTGACTGCGTATAACGATGTGCGGGACACGGCTCCGCTGCGTTGTAAGTCCAGCCCTCGTTCCAACAGTCCTCGAAGCTTGGACGAAGCTTAGCTGCACAGCGATTTTGCGCTGCGGTGCAGCTGCTTTTGGAACAAGATAAAAAGAGCGCGTAGATATCAAATAAAGAAAAACCGCTTGAACTCAGAAAAAAAAACATTATGAAAATTTGCACTGCTGTATTTTCTTTTGAAGAGTTCTTCTCTCATCTGTGGTCCACACATGAACACCCACTACACAATTGTCGGTGGTTCAGTTTCTCCACTCTGCCTTATTTTACCTTCATGTTGGGAAGGTGAAAAAGAATGATGGTTTGGTTTCGTATATATATTTCGTAATTGTTGTCGATCAGCCCATTGATTTCTTCCGAAGAAAAGGCTTGCTTTAAATAAACGTCTTCATAAAACTTTACGCCTGGCACCTTTACATTGTTATTCGCTAAAGAAAAAAAAGTTAAAGGGTTATCCCCAGCAATCATGGTTATTATGTATTGCCTATAATTAAAAATGAGTGCCTGTGAACAACTCATTGTAATGCGAACTCCTGCACGGAAAATGCACATTACAATATCATTTTAACGTGTTTCTTTTTCTTTACTTCATTTTTGTCTTGCATCACCACGTCTTTTTTTTTCTTTTTTGCTGCAGAACCTATAGACCCGGAGTAACTGAGGTATTATAAGCCTCGACTTCTCCACAGCAAACCAGTTAAAGTTGAACATAACTGAACAAGAGCCTTAAAAACAAAACAAAAAACATGGCTCATCTCTCTGTCATGGGCATTGGTACAACACGAAAGTGGAACGTGCCTTCATAGGAACAGCCAAACATTTATTGTGCATTGCTTCGCCACAAGGGCGAAGGAAAGAATACTACAGCAAAAACTTTTTGTGTCACGTGAATACCTGCAAATGAAGGAGGAAATAAAGAAGCGGAAGGAGGTTAGCCAGTTCTTAGACCGGCTGGCTACCATGTACTGGGTAAGGGGAGTAAAAGATGATAGAAAAGAGATGTTATAAAGCGAAATGGAAGACAAAGTACCGAAAGGGGAAAATCTAAATAAAGAGAATGTGGCCCTAAGGCCTGTTGCCCATAAAAAAAAACGTAATAAAGCTTACAACGTCTTCTGGGCTCAGGATAGACTCGGTCAATTACCCAGAATCCTTTGTTCCGACGAAAGGTGATCCCCTAGTCTATCTGTAGCTTCGGTAAGTTCTTGTCTTGGCGAGTTGAAACGGGTCCACTCACACAGAAAATGGGCGATTGTTTCTTTGCAGCTTCAGTTATTGCACGTAGAGGTGCTGGTCATTTTAGTAAGAAAGGAGCATGCATTCGTGAAGGCCACGCCAAACCACAGGCAAGAAGCTCCAAACATGCAATGCTCTGCTCAATCAGAAAGGACACATGGAAAAAAACATACACAGGAATAGCGTGAACTAACAACTGTCACAGCTCGACACTTGAAACGCGCTGCTCAAACACGAGAGGAGGAGGAGGAGGAGGAGGAGGAGGAGGAGGAGAAGGAGGAGCAACACAACAAGAGATAAGCAGGGAGCTTAATCAAGCACATGTCCGGTTGGGTACCCTACACTGGAAGAATATGAAAGGGGAGTATAAAGATGAGTCAGAGAGAGGCGAGAGCAAGGAAGTAGGCGGGGCCACTACACAAAAGTGAAAGGCTTTCACATAGGCCCGTAGTCCTGAGAAAGCGCAAAAAGGCTTTGACTGGCCTTGTGAGCCGACGAAAGACGAGAACTGTGCTGCAGCAGCATCTGCATGGAGAGTGGCCGATCATCTAACTGTTGCAACGCGTCAGAGAGTTATCACTTCTCAGAGACGAATCGAAAGCAGCGACATAGCAGATGATCGATGGAGGACGCAAGAAACGAACGCACAAACGTACACAAGTAAAGCGCCAACTGTCACAGTTGTAACTTCGTTAGGTGTGTGCGTCGCGCTTCTTTCGCAAAAGCGGCTGCTGCAGTGAGCGAAGTGACTTCCACGTTCTAACTTGCAGTGAGAGCGCCAGAACTATACAAACTGCTCCCATCGCCAGATGAGCGCGCGCACATCGCAACACGCGGGGCAACGATTTTTGAAGTACGCTCTTCTATTCCGTCGCGTCATCGCGCAAGTGATAACGAAAACACGCTAAAGCCAATGTACGCCAAGTATCGCCAGCAGCAAATGGTTTGTATAAATAGTTCGACGTTAGGGAGCTAGAGAACGGGAGATTGGTGACGGGGTCGTTTCGCGCCCCGCGTTCAAGAGCGAGAGGTCGTAGGTTCGACTTCCAGCTGCCGAGTTTCTTCTGCAGTTTTTTTTTTTCACATGTTGTGTATATTTTACAATGGTCATATCCGTGACGTAAATACGTCAGTACAACCGTGACGGACCCAGGCATAAAACACTTTCGTGGATAGAAGCTGTGGCTGATAGGAAATCGTGAAAAATTAAAAAGGACGTACTTTTTTTTCCTTAGTTCTTTTTTACGCTGAGAATTTGTATGTATTGTATTCATAAACTTACATCATGCGTGATGCTTTTGAGCGCCTCTCATGCACAACTGCCAATACATGTAGTTTTGCCAAGCTGCTATGTCTTCGAATATATGTTTACCAGCAGCCATTAACATCGCGCTTTTATGTATGATAGGTGTGATCTGATTCCTGCCGAATATATTTTCTGCATTCCAATGCGATGTCTTTGATGTTAAAGAATTTTGAATTTGCCGAAAAGCGGACCCGTTGTGAGAATGGAGCCGCCACTGAATATCTTATTATGAACATACAGTAGTGTAGGTATATTCGACTAGACAGTGAGGGAAGTACAAAGAGGTAAACAAAGGTAATCTTCGAATGACAATTGGGAAAGAGTGCATATTGAGCACATCATTTCGCCAGCCAAAAAATGCGTTCGTTTCGTCGAGACATCTGACTATGTTGCATAGTGGCACGGGATTTCCTGTGGAACATTTCTCGCGGCATGTCTGTTTGTGTGACACTTCATTTCCGGAGCTTCTCCATGAATGCAAATCCACGTTTTCTTATTTCAGATGTGCATCCCGGTCTCCTGGCTATACACATATCAAGGGGAAAAAAGCCCTTTCTCCAAAACTTCTGTAACACTGAAACTTCGAGTAAGCTGCTTTAGTAGTTGTCACATCACTGTATTATTGGTTCTGTCTTCCTATTCTCTCTCTTTCTGGCACTTATAACGGTTTATCTATGGCGACCCTTGGTTCTCCCTCCTCATCGCACTTCCGTTGTCCGTACCACAATACTCGTCTTTTTTTTTTTACCTTCCTTTATAGTATGTCACTTAAACTTTACATCTTAACGTCGCCCTTTTTATCTTTTTAATGTTTCCTATGACTTCAAAACCATGTTTGTGAAGGTAAATTTCTGAATTTCGTGCCACATGTATTCTCTGAATGTGGGGCGCTTTATCTCCTCGACGTTCATTGCCAGATTTTAAAAAAAACTGTATCTATACAAAAGAAGTCGCATGTAATAAAACTCGCCTTTTCTCAACTCAAGTATTCATAGCTTCTTGCAAACAAATGAACACTTGCCAAAGTGGCAACGGAAAAGACTTTCTCGTTGCAACTTTGGCACGTGCTCGTTTATTTCGAAGAAATTTATGCCCCTCGCCAGATGGTGTTCCGTCGAACCCTGGACTAAATAATCGCCGCGCGTTGCATTCGCACCTTTCTTTGCTTCTTCAGCTTTATGTGCACTGTATTGGTGCCTGATCTAGATAAATGTGCGTGGTATGTGAACCAGTGCCTATCTTGACTTCCTTACAGCGCATAACTAGTTATTTAAGGACCGATATTGGACTTTCGTTAGATTCAAGTTTTGGTATAGTGAAACGTCAATGTATCTAATTTGCTCGTATACATATATATATTTGATGATATGTGGGGTTTAACGTCCCAAACCACTATATGATTATGAGAGACGCCGTAGTGGAGGGCTCCGGAAATTTAGACCACCTGGGGTTCTTTAACGTGCACCCAAATCTGAGCACACGGGCCTACAACATTTCCGCCTCCATCGGAAATGCAGCCGCCGCAGCTGGGATTCGATCCCGCGCCCTGCGGGTCAGCAGCCGAGTACCTTAGCCACTAGACCACCGCGGCGGGGCATATATATATATATATATATATATATATATATATATATATATATATATATATATATATATATATATATATATATATATATATATATATATATATATATATATATATATATATATATAATCAGCCATCCATGTGCGTTGATTGCTGGAGCAATCAACGTTACTTTGATAAGATCAGCTCAACTTATCCAATATACCATTGAGCAGCACACCCATAAATTAACGACGCAGTTTCTGTTCCGTGGCACCCGACTGGTTTTGTAAGAAGGCGGAAAATATATTTTTTTTTTTTTTTTTGATGGGTTCGTGGGAGTTACGTGAATACGTGAACGTGTACTCCACCTTGCGACGGCTTCGCGAGGCTTCCAGAAAAACTGGGTCACGGAGAGGGAGAGGCGTTCTATGGCCTGCCACCTAGATGGCGCCGCAGTTTCGAACGACTGAGCTTACGTTAGTCGACTGTAATGGGTGCGACTTTTGCGTACCTAATAAGCTTTTGTATTCCCCGGAACGCTGATGTTTCATCAAGTGGCCTTGCCACTAGCAACAAGCGAGGTGACAGCGTTCACTGGTGATTGCAGATGTGACCAAGAAACATTAATAAGTTTTTCATTCAAAACAGTGTTACCCGTAAGCGAAAGTATTTGTGAATAAATCTCGAGGAATAAGTAGCGTGTCCACACGGGGGTGGGGGATTTTTCCCCATCATTGCTCTTTTTTTTTTTCAGTTTGTTCTCACTGTATGGGATCAGTGAGAGGGTATCTGGCACAAGTGGGGGCGGGGGAAGGTGGAGGCCGCTGTGAATTCTGGCTCCTGTGGAAACCCTATTCCTTAAATGCATCGCAAAACTTATGCAACAATGTTTTTGTATGTGAAATGACGTCTGTATCACAGCTGTCGTGTCTGTAGTTTGTCAGGAGCTGAGTGATCTGATTTGGATTGTTCTTGTCAAGCAAACCGTACGAACGAGTCACAGCAAGATTCTTGCAGAATGTGTGCCCCATGCACTAATAATATTCCGGTCTATTTCTTTTAACCACCTGGTGTATACAGAGAGATGATACCCGGTTTTTTTTTTTTTTTGAGCCCATAGCTCTCAGCAAAAACCATCTTGAGTGAAGTGTCTATGCGTGTTTACTCCGTCTAGTACGCAAACACACTTATTCGCAACCGCTATAAGGTCCACTTAAAGTTGAATTTGTTTTCTTTTTTTTCGTTCATAATGAAACAATGCGATACGTAATTATTTTGAGCAATAGTTCAAAAAAGTCTTGTAAATTATGGATTCTCTAGTTTTCGCAGTTGTAGTTTTACACAGCAAGTTTCTCGATTAAGCTCTTCGTATAATTCACTTGAAAAGCTTCTAAATTTCTGAAGTAGTAATAAATGTGGCGCTCATTATCTACCTTTTTTTTTCTTTTTTCCTACTTACACAAATGACCTGTTTTGTCATCTCTCGTCTCCAACTAGGTCGGCCCATCATCACAAGTCGCCCCCAATGCACCACCGGGAGGGCAGGCACTGTCTGCAGTGTTACTTAGAGCAGCCAATGTTACAGGAAAGATGTTACCAGTGAACATAAGTACGTGACTCAAACAAATCTCAAGCGATAAACGGGAGTCATTAGCGTTTTTAAGTAGCTAGTCTGAATGATGACAAGTTTTCATGACTGCATCAACAAAAATACTGTTTCCAAAAATTAGTTCGACAAAGTGGTTTACTGTATCGAGCCGCGATGTCGGGGTGTTTGTTACGAAGGTCGATGTTTCATGTGCACTAAAGGGACAACGTGAGTGAAATGCCTTGCTGTTTGAACCACCATGATTTACTGACACCATGAGTGGGCGGGTCCGTTGTCAAAAGGAACATTTGCGTGCAAGCCATGACCATACTTCGCGCTCTTACATAACCATTTGACACGCTATGTACACCACTTTTTTTCGCTGCTTGTATAACTGGGACTAAGAAAGAACAAGATATGTCGAGCTCTGGATCAATTGTGCCTCCCGCGTGGTGAACTTGTATTTATTTAGCTTAATTTCACTAAGTGCTGTTACACATACGATCACTTTACTCAAGGCATTACCACGTTCGAGTCGTTCGACCTGCCGCTTCCTGCAAGCCATGTGAATACTATAACTTTTCTTGCTCAATATTAGCATTACCGAAAAAGAACTTGCACTATACATTTCTAACCTAAAATTTAATTCTATTTACGAAAAACAGCATCAATGACTTCGAAATAAATAGCCATTTAGTTACAACCAAAATATGAATAGTTTCCATTGCTACATGAACATTGTGCCTTCTACTCAAAGAGGCAACGAAGGAAGGAAGGAACAGGAAGGAAAGGAAAGGCAGGGACGTTACCCAGTCTAAGAGGACTGGTATGTTACGGTACGCACTTTCAAAGATAGAGATAGAGAGAAAAGAGAGAGCACGTACAAAAAGTCGCACTTCACAGTCACCATAGCCCGTTAAGTTTATAATCGCTGGTGCAAGGGCGTTGCATTCAAGAATTTTCGCACCACCTCACGTCGTATTCACTCGCGATTACCTCTCAGGTCGACATTACAAAATGGTGTCTGCCGTCATGGGTCTCTCATCTATTTGAAGTAGAGATGTTCTTTTAGTAATGTAGCGAGGACAGTCGCAGATGTGCTCCAACGTTTCCTCGCCACTACCGTTGTCGCCAAAATGGTTGTTAGCCACTCCAATCCAAAAACAGAATGAATTCATGAAAGCCACTCTCATCCATAAACGGCAAAGCAAAGTGGCGTGATTTCCTTGTAGTCCAGTAATTGTAAAGAGGCAGGAGTACTAAATACGACAATAGACAGGATCTTGTCGCCTAGCAATTTCATCATACATCTTGCAAGCTATTCCTTCTGCTAAAACATAAAGCTGCCTGCCTGGTAATTCCTTGTCACAACTGGTATGCACGTTATCGACATGACATGGCATTCTTAAGCACTGAAGATTCTGGAACAAAATGAATGAGATTCATTATTCATTGCTTGAGGAAAAAATATGGCCTTTAGTATTTTTCAAGCAAGCTTTCAAAGGAGGACTGGCTGTTTAAGTAAATGACGAAGTCCGCTTTGAAGGATCATACTGACGAATTGAGGAAGTAATATTTTCGGTTGCCATATTGGTTAATCAAAGAAGGTTTGGCTGTCCAGATTGCACATCATCTTTGTATTAATACGCCTTAATTTCCAGCTCAGGAAGAGAAGTGGGTTTCTAGATCATTTTATCCTCGTTGTGTGGCAGCTCATGTATCTGAATACATAGCTTCCCAAAATTAACTAGAGGAGACTCTGGCGCTGCGATCGTTCAGCGACCATGGGAATGGTGGGTATGTACACGAATTCGCCTAGTCATCGTACTTGTGGCCGGCGAATCACACTTGCGGCTTTGTTCATTGCTGTGTTTAGGTTTTGTTTCGAAGGAAACAACAAACCTTTTTGAGCTTCATGATCCGCGATTTTAAATGGTAAGCCTTAAAAAATAAGGTGGTGGAGCTTAACTGATTTGCTGATTTTTGTCTCGTGAGAAAACAGCTTCAAGTCACATGAACACACACGGGCCAGAATTATGAATATTAAACAAATTTGTGTACCACCCATCATTCCCATGTTCGCTGAAGCGCCGTGCCTGGCCGTGCGTTGCAGCTCCCATGGACACTAGCACCAGGTCTTCCTCTCGTGTATATTTAGGACACTTTATGTCTAGACCCCCCTTCTTAATTTTCTGTAAATATTGCAGGGAAGTAATACACAACTGCGCGATTGCGTGCATATTAGCACCACTGTAGCTCATAAAAATTGCGAGTGCGCTCTCATTAGTCTGCCATCAGGTGTGTACCTTGGGCCCCTTTAAACGTACTATTTAGATTTGAGAACTGCCAAGGAAAGTATAGCGGATCTTCTTAGTAGTAACTGGAACGTAAGTGTGAAGAAATAAAAGTGTGCGAAAACATAACTTGCCGCAGGCAGGCACCGAACGTGCGACCTTCGAATAACACGTCCGTAGCCCTTTTCTTCCACTTTTCTTCCTTCACATTTGCATCCCGCTCATTAGTAATAACTTCCCCTACAGTTTTCTTGACATCATTGTCTGTTAGTCCTCATTAATATTTGGTCAAACCAGGGAAAACGAGTCCTTAAATTTTACCCTTCTATTATTCACTGTGTAGGTTTAGGTTACAGCTATGTTTCGCATGGTGTTACCAATGATTCTATAGACTGTTGTTTGCTGACGTTGCGCCAGGGTGTGGCGCTCGGGAACGCCACAGTGCGGGGACGCCCTCTGAACAGAAAGCGTCGCGGGTCAGCCGGCTTTTACTTGCGCCACAAGTGGCAGGAGGGTGCAACGGTGCATCCCAGTGGCGAACGGTGTCACTTCGCAGGGGGGTGCTTCACCCTGAGAGGTGCCGCTTTTCACAGACGCTCGCGGCCCGTCGAGATATACCTGTGCGAAACTCCAAAGGTGGCTGCATACGGCGGCTACTGTTTCCATGTCTCTGCGTACGCAACCGCCACGCCCTGTGCGCATACAGTGGGAAAAACCCCGTGTGGTTCGTTACATCCATGGCAGGATGAAACGGGGTTCGAACCTATGCCTATGCAATCATACAAATGCGGTCCAACAACAAGGATCAGAACATTCGTTATAATTTCATTTAGGAAAGTTTCATTCCATATACAACACTCGTTACTTTCATTCTTTTGTAGTTCTTTGATGAATGAGGTGTATCCATGCTTGAAAATAATGCCTCATTTTATTTTGATGACTACATGATACCCGATTTTGAGCAAACTTCAGATGTTCTATTTATACTTGTGATAAACAAGACACATGTTTATCGATTAAACGCGAAATATTTAATCTTCGGTTCTTTCTATCATCCCTAGTGAGGACCACCGATAGTAAGCACCAATGAGACACATTACAAGTTATAAACATTGTGAAATATGAACATTGCACATAGTCACTGATGAAATCGTTCTGTTTTGTTCCTTCTATAAAGCAATCAAATTGACGGAGTGAACGTCCTTCTTTACGCAGTCGATCGGACCAGTGGCGGCATCTGCCCCCAAAAAGGCTCACTTGCACCGAAACTCGGGGAGAGGGGGGGGGGGGGTAAACTGCTCGAAATAGCCGTGATTTCGCGGAACTAAGACGAAATCAAGAGTTGCATCCCGTCTTACAAGTTTTTATGGTTGTATAAACAATATGATAGCATTTACTATGCAACAGCAGGACAAGAAGAAGAAAAAAATATTCAGGTACTCATACAACAAGACACAGCGCTGAGTATCAGCTGAATGACTGAGAAATGCCCCTTCCGGAAATCATTTCTAAACTTTTGCGTTAGTAATTTTTTCATTCATGTTTATCGTAGTTAACTGTACAAAGGTGTGCAGATTTGCCCTCCCTATATAAGCGTGTTTTTATGATTTAAAAAAAAAGTCAAATCATTGTCAGCGCGGTGTCCTGTCGTATACGACAGGACACCGCGCTGTAAACATGTATGTATGCCCTAGTATTCTTCCACGTTCTTGTCGTGCTGTAGCATAACGAATCAGCATGAACTGACCCAGTTTACTTCCCATCTAAATATATTAGCACGCCTCCCGCAACTGTTATTCCCGCCTTAGGTCATTAGCAGCTAACAATAATATATCACTCGACATATTCCGCTGTGGCTGTTTAGTTTGACATCAAAAATAACCATGTTCGTTACCTAAGGACTTGATGTTTGTTGTCGGACTCGAAGTTAACGTAGGCGCTTCTAAATGGCACATGACGTGGTTGGGTAATGTATTCATTCAAGTTGCTGAATATGTACACATCACCAAGATCACCTTTCTTATGGGTAGCAGGCCACTTCATCGCATTATACGGGAATGTCAGGACGAGTGAAGCGGCAGAACGCACTGATGAACACCTCGCTATTCCATAATTCAGCTGTGTTCTGACAACGCATGAACAAACTCTGCAATAAACTTTTGTTAGCGTCGTGATTAGATGACATAAATACGACTAGGCGTATTCATCAGAGATGGGCAATTAATTAAAATTCATAGTTCTACTGGTGGAAGGAGACGTAAAAAAATTGTTTCATTAAATTTATGTGTAAACTTGTGAAAAATTGGCATTCATTGTTCGAAACATTCTGCGTAAGTCAAAGTAACGTCTGAATGAGCATACTTTTTATGTCTAAGACAAACTCTTAGATAAGTCTATCCACGTCATCAACTACAACAATAACGGCGACACTCCACGAGCAAACTGAGAAACAGGAAAAAAAATACACGAAAAAGAAACTGAACGAGTTTAACTAAGAATGACTGCCAGTTGGGCGTGTTGGTTTTAGCACTTCACCGACATGAGGTTAACCAAGCAAACAGTTCTGTCTGCTTTAACTACATTCTGAGATTGTGTGAGGGCAGAACAGATGGGACGGATGGAAGATTTATTGTACCACTCCATAAAAAGATCCCACCTAGTGTCTGAGCCCTAACTAACTCTACCGTGTTCGATCTGCGTTGGCTGTAAATTTATTTCGTAGCACACAGCGTGTTTAATTATAGTTGGCTGTATAGAGGCAGGTCTTTTTTTCTGCATAAATTACATAAAAATAACAAAACGATGGCAGTACGATCATGTCGGGTTAGTTGTTGATCGATCATAACATGGAAAGAACAGTGCGCGTTTTGACAAACAAACCACACATGTACCCTGTGCTCAATTCTCTACGTCCTCGTGAAATAATCGTTGTTTTGACCTTAGTATGGATCACTACATTAACTAAAACACCGATGAAAGACTTCTGTTGCGTACAAAAATATTTTCATTATAATAAAGAAAGTGGCTGGTGACCGCAGGTAGCTCTGCTTGTTTTAATGGTATCTTCACGAGTTTTGTTTTCCATGAGAAAAAAAAACAAAAAGAGGGGAGGGGCGAAGCATGCAGGAAAGGCTGTTTCAGCTTCAGCAACATGAAACCTTGGGAGAGGCGAATCATGCAGTGTGCTCTGCTCTTTTCCGCAACAAAATTGCTTCTTATTGGCGATGAGAGATAGAAGAGGAAGACCGAGGCAATTTGACACATAGTTTTGAGATAGATTTCTACGACGAGACACCAGTGGGGGGAAGGGTGCCAATACTGAAACCGGGCATGTAGGGAAGAGAGTTTCCACTCCATTAACATTGTCCGACAACTGCGTAGGAATGCAGCTGACCCTATATGATGTTTTCTTTTTTTTATTTTTCCCTACCTGCATAGTTTCAGTTCTCCTACGGCACGTTGTGTTTCAGCTGCCCTGACGCCGTTGGATATTTGTTGGGCGAACTGTTGTCTACTTTATATTCAGCGGATCGGGAGCTAGTAAGCACTCCACAGATGTTTTAAAAAGTCGTGTTTCAAATAGATGGTTTTACCATATATATGCATGTTTGTGTCTGTCTTTAGATTAGAAGCTTAAACGCCTTGATGAATTTCGTCGGGGAATCTTACACCCCTCTAACCAAAACATATTATTTTAGGCATCAACAAAAAACATTTAAGAAAAGGAAAGAAGACAACCACCAGTTTGTAGCGGGAAGCCACAACGAAATCCATACGGATTTCTCAGAAACAAAAGCTTCTTAGTTGCCGAAAAATTCTTCCCGGTCCATGGTTCGAACCCGGGACCAACGACTTTTCGGGGTGGTCGCTCTACCAATTGAGCTAACAAGGAAGCTAGCAAGTGACAGCGCGAAGTCAACCGACAACTCGAAGCACATGGACACCAGTACTGCAAATGAATTCTGCAGAAACCAGCAAGGTGGAAAAGAAAACGCTGCTACAAACGAGTGGTTGTATTCCACCCTCTCTTAACTCCTTCGCCATCTTGCAAGTTTCCGCAGAATTCATTTAAAAAAAACCCTTAACTCATACTATGTACTTTGTGTACCAGTGGCAATTACTTGGATTGACCGCTTTTTTAGGACCAATGCCAGTTCATGATATATCTGGAGGACGACATGATATACCGACAAGCCGAGATCCTAAGGTGTTTCACTCCTAAAACAGGAAACGTGGTATGTTGTAGAAGAGCTATAATTAATGACCTGAATTAACGGCCCGTGTAACGGCCCGTGGCCTGTATGTCTTTGTGGCCTTGCAGAAGCGTAATCCACTATACCACATCTCCACACGCGTTGTATCTTCCGTGTGCGATTGAAAGCGTGCGAGGAAAAAGGAACGTGCCGCCATCAATCGTCGACAGAAATGTCCAGGACAGGAGAGAAAGAGGGGGCTGGTGGCTTCGGCAAGAACTAGTATACATTAATCCGTGGAACAATGTCGCAAGCGTGCTCTAATGACAGGGATCAGAAAACGACTCGTACGTTGGCACGTGCTGGGTCTTGCCACTGAGTTTGCGTTGAAGTGATACATAGCACGTAGGTCTCTGCGCTCGCACGATTTCGTCTAGTCGGATGCTACAGGAGTTAGCTGCCAACAATACTTCGTACACCACTCCGATTCGTTTCGGCCGCATTCACTGCTTCGTCATGGCGGCCAAACGGACTTCTTAGTGAGACGACGGGTATTAGTGGGACGTTGTGCTAAGACGAGAGCGTTTAATGTCCGCTACTCGCGTTCGTCCGTTGCACCGTCCGTGCCCTGAAACGGTGCCAGCTGGGGCCTCTCTCCCTCACACTCCCTCAGCAATCACGTGATGGTTTAGAGGAGCATAGCAACAATTGCGCCGCCACAGCTGTGGCCCCTCTCCGTTACACTCTCTCATCAACCCGTGGTTACTGAGAGAGTGTGAGATAAACAAAGAAAGAAAAGAAAAATAAACAAAATAATATAGCATAGTCAGGTGAATGACCATAGGCTTTCACCGATCACACTTCGGAATTTACAAAGTGGGCTTCAACGTTCTTGGCGTTGCAGCCAGCTGTCTAAGCAACTGCTCTCGCCACTTGTGACGTCAGACACACACTTGAACATACACGCGCGCACGCCTGTAAGGTCACCGCAGCGTTTATGTACGCTTGGTGAACATAAATATACGTAAGCAAAAGAGTTTGAAACATTTTGAAGGTTTGAAGGTGGCATTATAGGTCTGTGCGTGTGACTAGCAACTCAGTGTCAATAAAGACACCGTACCGACTAGGCCGCACCGTAGAATTAACTGGGCAGAAAGGGTTTCGTTTTTTTACAATATGTACAAATGATTTTATTAACAGTCACGGTGAGCGGGGCCACGAATGGTCCCGCGGGCAGCCGCGGGCGCGCGATGTCAACAATATATTACACGATCTCGGAGAGCATGGCCCTTGTGCCTTCCCGTGCGAGCTTCGTTCGAGGGCGTTCTTGCGCTGAACTGTGGTGGGGGTGCTCTCGGTGCACTGGTCTGCTTGCTTTGAGGGAGGCAGCCTCGCAGTGTTCGCTGCGACGACTGCAGCGGTCGGCTGGATCACAGAATGGGTTTGAGAAAATCTGCAAGAACATCGAAAAAGATTTGTTGCGAACTTAGAATTCTGTGAATTCGAATTATCGCGATCTAACGAGTGAATGAGTGGCACCTGTGGTATACTCGAATATGCTAAACATTGATCGCTTTCATTTTATTATCGCATATTGTTTCTACGCTTCTAGAATAGTATAAAAAAAGTGGGACGAAGACAGAGAGATCAGCGGAGCTTTTCTCTTTTTTTTCCTGCTCCCATTCCGAAGTACATATGGCTCTACATGCTCCCTCTTTTCTATCTAGTTTTGTTTTTCTCGTTTCGCTCGTTTTCGCTCTACTAGTTCTCTTGATCATTTCTCTCTTTCTTCCGTTTATTTCTCTCCGTATTTCTACCCTTTCTCTCTCTCTCAATTAGTTCTCTCATCCATCGGAGTTATTAAATCCCACCAAGAGAAATCGTCGTACGCCCCCTGGAAATGAAGCAGAAGATGAAGAGGACAAAAGGATCGCATACTCGTCCATGATGATGATAATTTTCACGTTACGCTATGCGGCACACCGACAAGCTTAACATCACCGCTGTAACGTATTTTCTAACGTCTCCTTCAATTCCTTACCTGTTAAAAAATCACATTTTCAGCCTTGCTTTACCTTCGTCTAGCTCATATTAAAGTGGGACACTTATATCTACACTTAGTGAGTGAAATAATCCTTGGTTTGACCTTATCTGTATCCTCATACACGCACGAGACAAACACATTTTACTTTCCTTGTTTTTTGTTCCTATATTATTACGGAACAGCACGCTTAAAATATGAGGTGGCTCGTATAAACAGCACTTCAACTGGGTACAAATAGCGAGATGTTCGGAGCTAGCAATCATGAGCTCAGTTTAAGTAGAATGCGCAAACCGCGTTCCGACGATTTTTCGTCTAGCTGTCATTTCATGCTCCTGCAGCGAACAAATTACTTCAAGTTCACCCGGAGGCACCAGTTGACTCACCCTTTTATTGCCATCCACCGTGTCCTCCGTGGCCGCCGCCACCGCCTCCGCCGTAGCCGCCTCCGAATCCACCGCCGCCGCCGCCTCCTTCGGCGACCTTGACGACCTCGACGCTGTGAACCTGCGCACCTCCACCGCCGCCGCCGTGTCCGCCACCGAAGCCTCCGCCGTGGCCTCCGCCGCCTCCCGATGAGTGTGTCTTGGTCTCCTCGTGGACGGGAACTGCCTGAAGGTTGGCACCACCTCCTCCACCGCCACCATGGCCTCCACCGAAACCGCCGCCGCCGAAGCCGCCACCACCATGTCCTCCGCCGAAACCGCCGCCGCCGAAGCCGCCGCCGCCGCCATGTCCTCCGCCGAAGCCGCCTTGACGGAAAAGGCGGGAGTTCGCAATGAACGTGTCGTTATCCTAATTGTTTGACATATATTCACCGGCATATCTATGTGAGTTTTTCTTCTCTCTTTATCCTTGCTAGAACAACTTATCAAAGCACGCCTCTCTTCCGGTTAACCTTCGTACCTTCCTTCTTTTACATCTCTCTTCTCTTCTCGCTAGAGACTCTAAGCGCGCGACTTCAGACATGCTATGCGATTTGTCAGTAATTCTAGCAAATGTTGCCTCCCTTATTTCCACAGTCTCAGTTTCACGTGTAAGATCACAAACTTGGTAAAGGCTACTTAACCTCCTTCCCCCCTTTCTCAATTCCCCTTCAATCTCCAGTATTAGATAAGTATAGCTTGGAAGTAAAAAAAACTTCAATTAGGAGAAGGTCGTGAAGGGGAATTCAAGGTCTAATTTGTAAATGCCTTCGGTCCAGAGATCTGCTGGCTTTCGCATCCGGTGCACCTGATAACGTAATATAGCTCAGAATGGTGGCGGCTTCAGCCAGATCGTATGTCAGTGTGTCGGATAAATGTTTTAACAGTACACTTTTGAATGAACCACACTAAACAGTGGCCTAGCTTAAAGTTTTCATTGTTTCTCTGTCGCATTTTGCTTAATTTTTCAGTGGGTTTCGATTCACCCTGTTAAGTGTGGCACGAAAAATGTTTCCAGTTTCTCACGCATCACATAACTTCTCCGAATCGACATCTCTTTCCAACTTACACCAAACAATACCATTCACCTTAGCCTCTATTTCTTCCTTATATTCACGATATTCTTGACTAAATCCTAGTTTTGTGCTAATTCTTGTTTTTTTTTTTTTTGCAGCTCGTTGTACCTCCCTCTCCATTTTCTTTTTTTTTCAGTACTTCAAGGACTAAGGTCTGTTTAATCAAACATCCGAGTTTGTAATCGTCCTACTAAGGAGCAAAGGGCATGGCTTGTAATGAATACGTGATCGGATAAACATGGCTTATAATGGATACGTGATCGGATAACTGCCAGCTTCTTACAATGGTCTGCGTGTCTGTTCGCGTTGCGTCTCTCAATGTGACGTTATTTCTCCTACGGCAACGTTACACGTTTATATTACTGCATAAAAACTCTTACACAAAAAATCTGAAGGCACGCTATCACGTCCGGCATGTATTTCAAGTGCACCCCCCCCCCCTTCCGCTTTTTGTTTTGTCTGTTCGTTTTTTGCACTCACCTCCGAATCCACCGCCACCACCGCCTCCACTGGATACGGCCTTGACCTCGTAGACTTCGTGACCGCCGCCGCCGCCGCCTCCGAAACCACCTCCGGCACCGCCGCCAAAGCCACCACCGAAGCCGCCGCCGCCTCCTCCGCCACCCTGAACTTGGGCTTGGCCTTCCATGGCGACGATGTAGCCTACGGGACCGACGCGAGGCCTGATCGGCTTGCTAGGGAACTTGTTGGGAATCTGTGGACCAGGAAAAAAATGAGGCGAATGTGTCATTTATAAAAAAATACTTGCATTTCAATCATTGCGGTTAGGCCCACATCTTCTACAAGCATCCCAGGTGCGACAGCCACATCTTTAATAGAGGGGAAATGCTATAGGCCTGTGTACCTTTAGGTGCACGTTAAGCCCCCCCCCCCCCCCGGTGGTTGAAATCTCCGAAGAAAGTCACTACGTCCACGCTAATAACCATATCGTTGCTTTGTGACGTAAAACCCCAACAATGAAAATGATATTCTATGGCAAGCTAAATGTCCCTAGCGTTTGAATTCGTGTGTGTATGTGTGTTGGTTCTTTACCTATTCTTTTTTCATTCTTTTCTGTCTTGAATTTCGTTTTCTTTCCGCCAGTGCAGTGTACTAAGCCAGGTAATATCTGGTTGTGCCACTGTTTATCTTACAATATCCTCCTGAAATTTTATCTCCAGATGCCCTGCTTATCTTTGTGCACTTATTCCTATACACTGCGTTAGCCTTGATTGTTTCTTGACCAAGAACGCTGATGTACCGCCATTCAATTCGTCGTGCTTGTTTAGTTTTTTTTTTTTTTTTTGCTCCTCTTTCTACCTTGACTGCATTACTGCGCAAGCAGTTTCCTCCCCTCAATGCTTGATGAATGGAACACCTCCACCGTGTCAAGACCTTAATCACATGTTTGCGTCATGACCCTACTCAATTGATTGACCCTGCTCAAATGAAGCAATTGTTGCTTCGTCGCATTAAAAAGCTAGGAAAACCTGCAAGTAAAGACATCATGTGCTTGATCATTGTAAGAATGGTATGCCCTTTATGAAAGGTTGAGGCAATGTTACATATGGCATATTCAGTTGGCTGATCTGGTCCTCTGGCTCGGAGTTGCCGGATGCCGAGGCAGCTCACAATCGGAGCTCGCGAAGCAGCGTACCAACCGAATATGTCGACAATCTCAGAACAGCTAGCAGCGCGCCTGTAGCGCCACCGTGAAGCTAGCGCTGAAAGCTTCCGGGTAAACATTCCTCTGCCGCATCGACAAAGGGCGGTGATCAGTTCAGTGTACATCTGTGACATGTCTGGGCGTGGCAACAGCCTTCTGAGCTCAGATCAGTCCGGTAATCATGATCGCCCTAGCTGCCATATTCAAGGCAAATCATTGGCTATGTACGAGCTGCTGTAACGACAGCATTGACGTTTTCTCCATCATCGCTAGTTGCCTGTATTTTGACATGGCGCATTTATAGCTTGGTAACTCTAGAGCGCTAGTATATTTGAGGCACTATTGTAAGCGTGAACGCACGTGCACGAAGTGTTGCGCGCCCGGCGATGTCCCATTTCGAAATGCGCTCGCAGGTGAACCGCGCTGTTGGCGCGGTTCACCTGGTTCACCTGCCGGCAACCACGTGATTTACCGGTCTGTGTCACGTGATTCGTCCTCCCGGTCAGATCGTGCCATGTCTCACTTTTAAGTCAGAGTGGCCGGGAACGCTCCGTCAGAGGCTGGCACTTCTAAAGGAAAAATCAAATGTAGTCAGAGTGCTTGAATTCTACGAACCGAAGGTGCAGTCACTCTTCGGAGCGCTCCAGAACGCTCGCAAACGATCAACCGAATACGCCGTTAGAGAGTGAGCGAGAAGCAAAAAAAGACGTTTTTTTTTTTCACCTGTACAGGTGGAAAAGGGTAAGAACAGACAGAACAATGGAGGAGGGGCCGAATCCTGCATACACTTAGGAGAGCACATCAAGTCTATTGGTGGTAGGAGAGGTGTGTGGACTCTCAGTATTTCAGTGGCGCTTTCCTTACCTTCTGTGCCTTCTAGGCACCTATTCCCGGAGCAAGGAACTGTCTATGCTTTATCTGCTAACACGGCGTACAAAGCACAATCAGTCCTCTCCAACGAAGACTCTGAACGGTATAGGGGTTGCCCGTTGCCCACGTGCCGCGTCTTCTGTGGCGGAGAGCCGGTCCGTGTCAACCGTGAGGTCAGTGCTCGAAACGACGACGCCCCTGGAGCGCTGCTCGAACCGCCATCGTCCTGTCGCGTCCCGCCCGAAGAGATGGACCCGCAGTGCCACCGCCGAGAGCGATTATCCCGGTCGTTATGCGGAAGTTATTACGAAGCAGCTGACTCGCTGCTATATTCTCTCGGCCGGATATCGCCCACATTTATATCGTCCCGGCTAACAAGGAAGATACAAACACGCACACACAACAAAGACACGCCGAGCACGGTATACCGGGTGCATCCTGTAGGTGAAGCGTAATTTTTTTTTCAGTTATTTTAGCTCGCGTCGAGCGTTCTTATTGTGAAGTTCGCGCACGAAGGGCGATATTCGTTTTGAACAAGTTTGCTTCCTTTGTGGTTCTTCCGCAAGCTCCCAGCCGCGTTTTCTCCCTCTTGCCTTTTACGTTCATCTTGTTCCCTTGAGCAATGCCGCCAAGCTCCCGCGATCGTGAGCCGTGTGCCATGTTTCCGCCTTCCACGGCGAGGAAAAAGGAAAGGCTCTTATCGTATCCGACTCGCTGCTCGCTCCCGGGTTTGTCAACATAGGAAGTGATGTGTAGCCGTTAGAATAACTTTTTCGGGGACAGAGCTATCGTACAGATGGATGTTTTGGTACACAAAGCACAACCTCTCCAATATTTTGGACAGTAGGTGGCCTCTTTCAAAAATGGATATGGAAACACAAGAGAAATCTGATCATTACACAACTTGCACACTGTTCTTAATTTGCGGCTTACGAATTCGTCCTAAAATAAAGTTCCTTATAGAATCAAGGAGGGAGAGTTTCTTTTTTCCGCATGCCTAAGGCCAAAATAGCTGCTTGTCAAGGTCAGCGAAAATAATGTATGGGTATACGAAATGGCACTTTTAAAATAAACTACATGATTCAGTTTGTTTCAAACTATATATTGTAGTTTGCTTCTTTTTTTTCTTTTTGGCACAGCGTATATTGGCACACCGTATATTCTTAGGACTTTTAAAAGTTTAGAAAGGCAGCTGCGGTGCTTACTCTGCAAACGTTACATGCGAAAAATCTCTCTTCCAGGGTTTCCCCATAAAGGTCGATGCATTTAGTGAGTTACATTTGATACGGGTATTTTTTAACTAATCAAATAGGCGGACATACACGCAGTGGCCGTCGACAAAATCATCAAAATCTTGGTCCCCATCGGATTATACCACAAAATCAGCATATGATAATCTAAGTGTTGTTCGAATACATTGTTTCATATCAAAGTACATTATCAATCTTTTCAAGAGTCATACTTCAAATTTTGTGTGCTGATGTTATGGCTAAATATTCAAAGAAGTCCTATTGCCCCTACAGTAAGCTTTGGAAGTTTCTTAGTATTTATTGTTCAACACAAAACGCTCGCAGATTGTCTAAATGTTCTATCACTGTCCTTGTGTTTCCAGCATGATTTCTAATGCCAGTTATATATGCCGTCCCGATATCAGCGCCACACCTTGACAGCTCTGGAAAGTCTAGGCATAATATTATACTACTCTACTTTCTAATTTCATTATAGGTGGCTATAAAATGTAAGTTGTTTTGTTTATATCAAACTTAGACGGAAAACAATTCGTACGCATAGTTCTTAACAACTTATCCGTAAAAATTTAACGGTAACTTATTTATTACGTCGTGTTGTGCCAACTCTGGTCTGGAAACAAGCCAGCCTTGTATACGCGTGCAATGGTGAGGCCGACAGCGCAGTGGTGTAGCAAGAGGCACCACCACCAGAATGAAGCACTTTTAGTGGTCAGTCTGCAATTCATACTTTATATAATGATCTAAGTTATAGGCATTTTGCTTTAAACACAAATCGATTTTGTTTTCACAATTGACGAGGAACAGCTTTATGCAGTTATTCTATAGTAAAGTGTGAAGTGCTCTCTATCACTTTCTTTTTTTCTAAATACGCCTTGACTGACTCTTTATTGCATCCAATCTTCGTGACTGGCTGCAGCATTCTACTATAAATCATCTGTTTTTTGTGTTTTGTTTGCTTGCTCGTGTTTGTTTTCTAAATGCATCAGGTGCACATGCTACTGTTCCGTATAGTGACATCTCGATGTCACTGGTACGTAGCGATATGTATGAGCACTTCTTTAAATTAGCCTGGTGCTAAAGCACCATGCGTTCGAGCCGTCTCTAAAGCCACAAGAACGCTGCGGCAGCAACTGCTACGTGTGAGGGACTTTAACAATTAGGGGCTGGAGCAACCACGGGTTCCCGAAATGGCGCAAGAACTCGCTTATTAGGGGGAAATGGCAGTGATTACTGAGAATGTAGCGTGGTTCCTGTTCACCAGTTCTATTCACCCCAGCCCCGCCTTTGTGGAAACGGAGTATGGTAAAAGTTGAAATGAAGATGTACTTGAACTAACGCGCAGTGCGGGCAACCGCTAGTCTATACGTTTTCTATCTTTTGGGCGTCAGCTGTGAGATTGGCCATGAAATACAAAAAAATACGCACACACCACATCACCTGAAAAGCTGTGATCTGACTTCAGGAATCACTTATTTGTTTTTGTTTTCGCTTCTGGTTTATGTTTGCTCAACTATCGTCTTCTTTGCTTTTTTACCTTTTTTCGCTTTGTGTGTATGTTCGGATTATAAAGTTGAAGCTTGCGTTAGCGCACCGTTTTTTGGTGTTCGTTTGTTTGTGTCCTTATCCTTACCCAGTTCTTCTATCCTATTGTTGCTTGCTCACACAAGCCGGCAAGAAAAGTGATACGACAGATTGCCTCCCCATCTTCAGTTCGGCATTTAATCTAGCTCGCTTCGTCGCATTGCGTGCTCGAATAACACAATACCTGAACGTGCTGGAAGTCGATGGGCACCGAGCTGGTGTCGACGTGGGCGGTGAAGCGACGCAGTGTGGTGACTACCCTGCCGCCGCCTCCCCCTCCTCCTCCTCCGCCACCGCCTCCTCCATTCTTGATGACGATGACGTTGGCGGTGTCTCCACCGCCTCCTCCGCCACCACCGATGGCGCCACCGCCGCCGCCACCGCTGACCACGGTTGAAGGAACTTCGATGGCTGTGAAAAAGTTGCGACACCCCTCTCTGAGGCGTTAGAACATAATAGAAAGTACAGGGTCTGGGCATGTTACGTTCGTTGAAGAAATACCGTACTCGCACGGGTATTTATAGATCGCTATCAGGGCCAATCCGCATTAAGTCCGGTCCGGGTCAGGTGCAGCCACACGGCCACTTTTAATCGCGATCATGTCCTATCAGGATGAAGACGATTATAATCTGCTGATTTAAATCCCGTTCCCAGATTGGAATTTGACTGACCTTAGCCCCAAACTCGCCCCGGATCAGTTTGGACCATATAGCAGCTAAGATTGTCGATCGCGATCAAGGCATCCAATTTTAATTGACTCTGATCATGATCTGAAATGCCAGTGTGACACCGTTGTAATAGCCTGGGGGCGTTACATGTTGAATCCTTAACGTCGCTCACAATACAATGGTGCTTACAAGCAGCTGCCACATTAGTTTTGTGGAAAACAGTGGTCCCTTCATTCTATCGCTCGGCTAAAAAAGCCTTGAAGGCGTGGATTAGCCCTCCTAGTATACGAGATTTTATATTAAAATATGTGATGTGACTTTTATGTATTTATTTATCTATTTATTTATTTACTTATTTATTTATTTATTTATTTATTTAGTTTATTTATTTATTTCATACTACAACTTGTGTTGGGGCCTATATAGAGCCATCAATATTTTTCCAGGCTTCCAACTCTTCTTTCACTTTTGAAAATATTCATTATTGGTTGTGAAACAAAAGTTACCTTGTGCCTAATTCAAATGTACAACTTCTGGGCATGGTTTTATTAAATATCTTTAAAGAATCACCCCAAAAAATTTTGATTATTTATCAGCGCTGTACCAGCTCCACATTGGAGACGAGCTTGCTTATGCAGCCTGGCCGCCTGTAATGCATAAGGTTGACAAAGAAACAACTATGAATTTTGAATTTATAATTTAAAGCTTGCCTTTTCTGGCGTTGCGGTCTAGTTATAGTTCGCCCTCATGTCACTCGTTGCGTATTTATTTTCACTTACCATTCTCCATTCACTCTTTATTTCCAAGCAGCAGTCTTAATCGAAGGCCTAAACTTGCCCATATATTCTGAAGCCCTCAGTAACAGTCAAATACACGATTAGTCAGCTCTCCTTTTCAATCTGAACAGGACAGTGTGACATGCCCAATTTCTCTGACAAATGGCGAATCTGTCAATGCCGGAAAGCGTGCTCCTTTGCAAGACGACTCTTATTGAGGCGAAGCCAACTTTTATTCGCTAAAGGGCTACGTATGGAGTGCGCATGCTGTAAAAATGGCTTGAAATTGACTCTCATTTTTGAAAAAGAGTCCTGAAGCACGCAATCCCCTGTTTTTTCTCTTAAAATACAGAGGCTGCTTCATCTATGAATGAACTTGTTGCTATTTTGAAAAGTGTGAGGTATTAACGCGAAGGCTTGGACGAGTTGGAGCTCCATTGCACAAGATACTGGCGTGAAAAAAATATACAAATAACAAAGCCAGTGGTCATAAAACAAAGCCAGTGGACAATAACAATAACACAAATAACAAAGCCAGTGGACAATAACAAAGCCAGCGCACCCTGGCCTCGTCATACGTTTATTTCTTCTTTCCTAATATTCTTTGCAGCAGTATAGGGAAAATAGAAAATGCATTTTGACCTTGGCTCAAGTTGGTGAAGTTTCTCTGACCATAAGTTGTAGCTATATAACAGCACCACCACTACATCGAAAGTCAACAAAATCGTGTCACATTTGCGCTAAACACAAACTAGCTATATTCTAAAGTATGTCATGGATTACGCGGCAAATTATTATACTCAAAATCAGCATTCAAGATCGAAAAAGGATCCCATGGCACTCGTGGAATGAATGCAAACTCCCACAGGTGGACCTTTTTTATATTATTCGTGTTTGTATTGATTCGGTGAGCGAAGCTAAATCAACTTAGTCGTGTGTCTACAGCAATAATAATAATAATAATAATAATAATAATAATAATAATAATAATAATGATAATGATAATGATAATGATAATGATAATGATAATGATAATGATAATGATAATGATAATGATAATGATAATGATAATAATAATGATAATGATAATGATAATAATAATGATAATGATAATAATAATCATAATAATAATAATAATAATAACCACGGAGTTTTATGTGCTAAAACCACCATGTGATCATGAGAGGCTTTGGAAATTTCGGCCACCTTGTGTTATTGTGCACTGAGAAACTTAGTACAGGTGCCCCTAGCATTTCACTTTCATCGGAATGGGAGCGCCATTGCCAGGATCAAACTGGCGACTTTCGGGTCAACAGCCGAGCGCTATAACCTCTGCTCTACCGCGGCCAACAGTGGCCGAAGTGTCCACATTGTCTAACTTTTTCTCCTTCTGAATCTCTTTTACATCTCTTTCGGCAGCTCTAGCATCTAAAATAATGACCGTCGCGAACCATCGAAACCATTCCTACCTAGAACAGGTAGTAGAGAATAAATAACGTTAATGTTAACCTTTCATGCTTCAATTGGAGCCCCAGGTTTCCTGCTTTGTTTTTCGATTTTTCTTTACCTCCTTCATTACACGTTGTAGTCATCTGAAAGAAATCAGCTACAATGCCCTAATTGTTGCTGGTTTCTCAATATTCCGCCTGAAAGAAAAGAAACGGGGGCGGCTAGTCTCACCTTGGACGCTGACGGCGTGACCACCGCCTCCGCCACCTCCATGTCCACCGCCGAATCCACCTCCTCCACCGTGGCCTCCACCGAATCCGCCACCACCGAATCCACCACCTCCGCCACCGTAGTCACCACCGCCACCTCCGCCTAGTCCTCCACACAGGGCCAAGCCCCAGCAGAGGGACAATATCAGGCCCTGTGGTGATCAAAAAGACGACAAAGGCGGCATATCAAGTGTCAGCGTCACTTCAAGTCATTATGGTGGAAAGCACAAAAAAAAAGTCAGACGCAGAAACCATCGAAGCAAGGCAGCATCTGTGTCATTGGCCTCTTCTATATGCTTATTTTATGTATCTCGTAAAGCCGATCCTTATTCGTCGAGCAATCTAGTTTCATTACTTCATTTGCCAACTCGAACATCACCTTCTACTTGAACTCTCGTCAATAACTATGGTGCAGTAAGCGCAGTAACGAAAATGAAGGCGATCAAATTTGCCAGCTCATCACGCACTTTATCTGCAATACAAATAGACAACAACACAAATAACGTGTATGCACTTTCAGGGCTCAAGGTAGCCATGCAGATAAGGCAAAAAGTTATTTTCAATTTAGCAGGAGGATGTACCAAACATGCCGCTGATTTAAACATTGCGACTGAACTGAAGGTTGCACCAGTACATTGAATGTTCACCTAACGGCTTTTTACAATGCTTGGTTTTTTTGCAGCTGTAATTGTTGCAGAAGTGCCAACCACCGGAGCTCGCTTTTGTCTCGTGGCCAAATACTTGCCACTGTTTCTTACACTGTGACCGTACAGATGGGCAACGAGGAGAACGGTACTGTGGGCGTGCAGGAGTGTACCAACCATGGAAAAGATACATCTGCTTAAGGTGTATGAATGGCAGACTGGACGTGTTCTATTAGCACACTTGAAGTGTACGGTGCTACAAAGACAACAGATACACGCACAGGCACTCAGCGTGTGTTAGTCTCCCTCTATCCGTTGTCGTCATCGCACCTTACACTTCTAGTACCTGCTTAGGGACGTAGTTGCTAAGCTTGTAGCATAGACGCGTGAGACATAAGGAACATGGGCAAGTAACCCTTCATTTACTATTTAAGGTAGAAATTTTTCAGTTTAGCTCATAGTTACTGAAATTTATATGGCAGAATAAGCAAAGAATAGCAAGAAATAAGATAGCTAACTGTAGAAGCTAATGTATTTGGCTTAAAATAACGCTAAGGCACCAGTGGTTGTGATATCGAGAAACCTTTCCTGAGAAATCTTTCCTAAAAGGACGCCCCCACTTCCTCAGCATTGTAGCTGCTCTATATGAACGTGATCGATTTTATCTAAAGGGAAGCATAGGGACACTTAGGACGCAGTATCTTTTTAAACTCGGATGTGACACAACTGCTGCCAAAATAATGGAGCCTCCTATGTTAAATAAGGAAAGCAAAGAAAGCACTGTTATCGCCCGGGCGACTGTTCATGCGCGCGGTGAGCTGACTCCTCCTGGCTCGTCCACAGTGGCAACGCGGCCCCATCCCGACTGGCTCTTCCTCGCATTGTCTACGCGCACGGCCGCGCTGGGAAAACAGAGAGGCGGCTTCGTTCGGCCTGCGTGTTTTGGCCGCCGCCTCACACGCCTTTGAATAGCGTGTCTGGCACGAGGCGCGTGCGTCTTATCCCGGCGGCTTCCTCCTCGTCGCTTCCTCCACACGACCGGTAGCCACCGCGCGTTCGTCGTGCGACGCCATAGGAAGCGACCACTTTCCTCTTACCTTTGTGATCGCCATGTGTGTGAGATCTCTGTGCTGCGCCGTTTGGGCTCCGAGGAGGCCTCGCTCAGCACTGATGCCGTGTCTCGGGTGGCAGGAGGCTTTTTATAAGGACTATGCTCCTCTCTCCTGATTCTGCGCTGGCCGCGCTGTCCTCCGTCCGGGCGAGGGGTCGCCCGGTGTCGAATGGTAGGGGAGGAAGGAACCAGAGCTTGTCCGGCGTACGAAAACGGTAAGGAGAGAAGCGAGCGTTCTCGAGGAGGACGCTTTCTCCGGGGAGAACATGAAGAGGCCGCCGGACCCACATTTTCCCTCTCGACGTTCCGTCCTTTGCCCCCTTTCTTGCCATTTCCCGGGTCCGGCCAGAAGAGGCACGCCAAAAGACCTCAGCGTCGACGACCCACAGAGAGATCAAGCAGAACAGAAGGTGTATCTATCGTTTCTTTCTTTACTTTGCCCCTCTCCCTATCCACCGCCGCCGCTGTGCTCTCTCAAGAGGGTGAAACGTGCGGCCGGGAGAAAGGGAAAGTGGCGGCGCTGCGAGAGGTAGGTGGCGAAAGCCTGGTAAGCGCAGGTTTCCGGATTATTTTCGCGCGCCTCGTGTAACGCGCGCTTCTTTCTATAACGGTGCTTGTTGCGTCACCTTTGCGCCCTGGTAGCGCGTGTTGCGCGTGAATAATAACATAATGAAACCGAGAGAGACCGTAAGAAATTCGGCCAGGGAAATGGTGATGGTAGTTTGCCGATCACAGAGTAGACTGTCCCGCCGGATCGACGACTTTTTCGTGCCTCAGTGAGAAGCATAATGCCAGCGTGCGTTAAAATTTGTTGTTTGCGGAGCTTCCAAATAACTATTGAAGCTTCCGCATTTGGATACGAGGCATGGCTCGTGCGTTTTATTTTCATGACTATTTTCTTTTCCTAAAGCCCAAGCGCACTAGTTTAGTGTTGTCTTTTTTTCTTCCCTTTGAACACTTTTGAAGGCAGCTCCATGACACGTAAGTTGAAAGACGTATAAGTGCATTTGCGTTTGAAAGGAACAAGTTTAGTTGGTCACTGTGAGGCATGAAACTCAGTTTGAGCGACTGCCTTCGGCCAAGTCTTTCCTCTTAACTGTGTTGCTGGTTTGTGCATGTCTACTTATAGATTCCGAGATATTTGTGGTCTAAAGCGCTGTAGCGAGCACACAGCATCGGCTGCTTTGTTATGTAGTCCCCAGTGTGACTGATCAGATGTGAATCCTCGCGTTTATTTTTCGTTTTTTTTTTCAATAGAACGTGACAACTTCATGCATTCTACTTGTTATGGTTGCATATTTATGACTTGGTGTTTTCACCCTGTGATAAAAACATAATCTGTGGTATTTCATTATTCATCGTAACTTGCCCTACCTTTTTCAACACTCTTTCATCAGAAAGAAACAAGAAACATTTAAAGGTGATACAGGGAAGTTACACGTCGTCAATTGGAAAGGGCCTACTTGTCTTTACAGCAACTTCGAAGTCTACTAGTAAGTAATAGTAAGTGGTATCATTGATCGAATCTACACAGTAACACTCAGGTGACGCAGTGATTTCTGATACTGCTCAGTGTGTTAATGCATTTGAGGCCGATAACATGACTTGAGTGGAATTGGTGTTCATGTGACTCCGATAGAAAAGTATTACAGATGCCATGATGGCAAAGAGAAAGGTCTCATCGAATCACATTTTGATACGTAGTAGTTGCGAGTAGTTAATTGATGTATGCATGTAAGAGGTAGTGGCCAGATACTGCACCAGGGTGGCCAATCCTCCTTTGGTGAGGGAGTGCGTTGCCGGTGGTGGTCACCGGTGAGGCTGCACCCCAGGCTTCTTTATGCAGTTCCATCACCACGCGGATTTTTTCTTTAAATCTGGTTGGGAACTGGGCGGCATTGGCATTCGAACCAAGGACCTTTCGCATGCAAGGCTGGTGCTCTAACCACTGCGCAATCGCTGCTGCTCAAGAGGAAAGTATATAACAGCTGCATCTTGCTGGTACTTAGCTACGTAGCAGAGACCTGGACACTAACAAAGAGGGTTCAGCTTAAATTGAGGACGACGCAGCCAGCAATGGGAAGGAAAATGGTAGGTGTAACCTTAGGAGACAAGAAGAGAGCAGAGTGGATCAGGGAACAAACAGGGGTTAAGGATATCATAGTCGAAATCAATAAGAGGAAATGGACATGGGCCGGGCATGTAGCACGTAGACAGAATAACCGCTGGTCATTAAGGGTAACTAACTGGATTCTCAAAGAAGGCAAGCGGGTTAGGGGGAGACAGAAAGCTAGATGGGCAGATGAGATAAAAAAGTTTGAGGGTATAAAATGGCAGCAACAAGCACAGGACCGAGTTGACCGGTAGAACATGGGAGAGGCCTTTGTCCTGCAGTGGACGTAGTAAGGATGATGATGAAGATGACGATGACAACGATGACGACGATTATGATGAATTTAGAGTAGCAGGCAGCTGCTGTTGGAGGTGATTTAGGGTTTCAATAGGTTACGCTAGTTCGCGTAAAGCAGATAGGTCGAGAGAGGAGGAAAATAAAAACGGAAAGACAGGAATATCAGCCAATTTTCTGATTGGCTCGCTACCTTGTGGTGAAGAAGGGGGTAAAGGGGTAAGAAAATATACAAAATGGACGTCACAAAAGAAGACGAACAACAATAGTACGATTAACGACAAAACTGTCATTTTTAATAATATTGCAACTGTGTTTAGCCCCAGCTTTTTTTTTGCCTGTCTGTTCTGACAATCTTCAGGAAAAAAAATTGCCTTTAGGTTGTGGCGCGCTAGTGCGTCTCACAAGAACCTGCCCAGAAGAATACGGTGACGACGACGGTACAGCATGCACGAGATGGTCGCGGCTGTTTTTGTTTGCGTCTGACTAAATGGCTTCAGACGAAATATATGATTGTGGTTTCACAGCATCGACGTCTGTCTGTCTGTTACCACAGGGTCATTGCATTATGGGAGAGAAACACTTCAGCACTTGTTACCTGTACTTAGAATGTAATCTAATTTCTCTGACGCTGTCCCATGCTTCCTTATGTGTTTCAAAGCGCAAGTTTCTTCCTTTCTTTCCTTCTTTCTTTTCTTTCTTTCTTTACGTAAATATGCTGTCATGGTTCATCGATTCGCATATTACTATTCAGAATTCGCTAGTCATCAGTTTGTTTTGCGTGAACCCGTGAAGACATGTGCCGAGTGTCTATTTTAATATACGGAAGTATGACAGCTTCGACCGCTGCAAACGTTTAGGAGCCTGATGAGAACTTTTTTTTTTACTTGCATCCTAAATTTTGTCTCCAATTCTGTGCTTGTTTTCAATTCGATTTCACGATGAATTTGAAATAAAATGACGGCTTCGCGTCCTTCTAAAATTATTCTTGGGAAATTCAGCGCCTGTTTACTAAAATTGTAACTAAAAATTCTATTTTTCGCTGACTTTCACGTTCATGGTCACTTGCACGAATAATATTATGAGGCAACCTTGAAAAGGAAAAAAACGCACTGGCGTCGTCTACAAACTACCGTGCCAAGACTATCAGGCGTTCTACATAGGCGATACTGGAAACCTCAAAAAATTACTACACCAACATCATGTTGGTGTAGCCCAATGAACACTGTCTTGACTGGCAAGCGGGTTCTATCATCAGAAAAACCACTTCGCCTGCGCGGAACGCGCAGTAAAGTCACAGGGAAAGCTGGAAGAGTGGCCTTTCAGAGCATTTTTGAACACTGTTGGCGTAACTGCTACGAGCACACTTGCAGGGTACCCACTAAGCCATAAATAATGATACATTTTGTGTAGAAAGCCAACATTCACCATGCTGTGCTCCGGCATTCTTCGGAGAAGGGGGATATTCACTATGTACACTTGCGAAAAATGTTGTGCAAACTTTTTATGCAGTGGCTGACGACTATGAAAAATAACGCCTAAAAAGGGCATGCACCTCAGTTATTTGGGGATGAACAAGCTTTTGTAACAGGTTGGATCGTTGGGCGACACAATCGGTGCGCAATTCGCATTGAAGGCGCCTGGTTGTTATTTTGCCTTTCTAAAAAGCTTTATTACTCATATTAACGCAATTCCCTTTCCGACATCAAGCCTGCCTAAGGCCATGCTAAGGAGTTCCAAGCACCGCCTTGGTTCAGTTCAACTCATAAGTGGTGGTTCTTCATTGAATTTTGTGGGTGTATTTTGTGACTCACTTGTAATTTGTCGAGTATTGAAATGTGACCACTCTTTATATGCTAGGCAATAAAGTAAAAACAATTATCGCGGCTTAGTGGTAGAATACTGGCCTGGCACGCAGGGGACCCAAGTTTGAATTCCATTGTGTCTTCAATGTTTTTTTTTTTATTTACTGAGTTTGTTTTTGTTCTTTTGTTTTCTGTGATGGTGGTTACGGACACTGGCGGCAGACTATTACAGCGCCGCACGGGACCAGTGATGCGATCTCTTAACAGCTTTCGTTGTAAAAAGTGGAAAGAATATCATCCCGCCTACTCATCGAATTTTTCTGCACACAATCTACAACTAATACGACAAATCAAACACGGGGTACACTGCCTGAGGTACACGCACGCACGTTGCATATTTGGATTGGTACAAAACAAAGACCGCCATGCATTCGCTCATCGTGAACACGCCACCCGTATGGAGTACCGAAATGTCGATTCTCATGCTTTGAGTTATTTTTTTCTTTGGTGAGTAATTTTTTTCAACCATAAATCTTCTCCAGAAGAGTTTTCATCAAACCTTAGAGTTCACCAATATCATAATATGGTTTTTGAAGATTGTGCCAGAAAATTATTCAGTCAATTTTCGATTTTGCAGTTTGTTTCAATTTATTGGTTACATTTGCATCAGTTACAAAATATTTGTGTACATATGAGAATCCCAGAGTATAAATACTGGAAACTGGACCCTGAGTTAAAAATTATAGAAAAGAGAATTTAAAAATTGACACAAGATTAGTAGGTGATGAATAAGAAGTAACAATTTAAAAAGTTATCGAATAATATAAAAACAACTAAAAATACTATAAAACACAAAGTACAAATATGTACAGCAATGATAGAAGAAAAAATAACAATGAATCACAAGGCGACAAAATAACAACAGGCATGAACAGTTGACATATCAGGTGCCATTGAAGGAATACAATAAAATAAAAAGCAGAATGCGAAATACAATATACAAAGCAATATAATGCGAAGTCTTCATACAGTAAAAACAAAACGCAATAAAAGTAAGAAAGTGTTAAAGTGTAATTGAAAATAGAATAACCTTTTATCGAACAAAAAGTAAAATGAAAACATCTCATATAAAAACTAAAGAACGTGGGCAAGAAACGCGTCCCCTATTTCTGCAGGACCCAATGTAGCTGTTTTCCATTCCATCCTATTCCAATCCAAGTTACAAAATTATAAACGCTACAGGGAGCAACCAGCAGTTAGCAAAGATTTTATAGATGCCTTAAAATAGAAAATTTTAGTACAGTTCAATGTTGCGCAGGTAAGCTATACCAAAGTTTATAGGTAGAAAATTGAGATGTTTTCTGACCGTAGTTAGTGCGAAATTTTTGGTACAGTTAAATGTTGCGCAGGTAAGCTATTCCAAAGTTTATAGGTAGAAAATTGAGATGTGTTCTGGCCGTAGTTAGTGCGAAATTTTTGGTACAGTTAAATGTTGCGCAGGTAAGCTATTCCAAAGTTTATAGGTAGAAAATTGAGATGTGTTCTGGCCGTAGTTAGTGCGAGTGCGTAGTAGCAAGTAATTATAATTAGAAGTTGACCTGAGGTGATTAGTCTTCTTAGGGGAGCTACATTCAGTGTATCCCAATTAAAGCTGGTAATTTACAAAACATTAGAGCTGAACTGTACGTAAATAACTTAACAGATAAAATCTTGTGCTCATCAAGCAAGCTGAAGCATCTGAATGTGAGGAACTTTAATGAATATGCTAAAAATTGTTGTGATGTGCCTACGTCACACTGGGACAGTAGGCAGACTAGGTCTCTCGCTTGCTTCCAGGGCTTTCTGAATTGTCCAAAGTTGGTCCGGGAGATCGGAGCTAGTCAGTGCGGCGCTCAACAACACTCCCATTCCATTCGGGGGACTCTGATTCTCTTCTGAATCATATCGCAATCCCTGAGTATGTGCTCCAGGGTGGCTCCCCTATTATCGCATAATTTACATTGGGAGGAGGGCTATAATTCATAAAACATGCGGGTAAGGTGTACCGTGTTCGTGTAGGTGCTGTTTTCAACACGACTCCAGGCGACCGCCTAATACTTTTCCGATTTTGGGCCTAAAGGCAGATATTGCACCTCGACATTCTATAGAATTGCGTAATGTCCATTATGAAGCTTCAGCACACGGAAATGGCGCTGAATGAGGATCGTCTAGCCATCTATGCTTCCGATCCGTCTCCTCCTCGACCAGATGGACCCCAATCAGGCACGGATAATGAGTACTCGTGCAACGTGGGAAGCAGACTCATTAACGTTGAGGGCGGTGGTGGATTAAGGTTCTCTATGTACCGCGATCCACATCATTTGCTTGACGTAAAATTCAAAGTGCACTGATGTACAAAGTGCACGTTCGTAATATCTTATTATATTCCTTGATGGATTCGTATGACATGGGCCTCGTTCTGTATATTGTTAATGAGAACTTGCAGACGATAATGTCAAAAGATGTCTAGAGAATAATACGGGAAGTAATTGTAATGTAAATGTGAAGAAAGATAAGCGAGCGAAAACATAAATAACAAAGAAAAAACGAGCCTTTAAATGAACTTTCCTTCAATTGTAGCGAGGGTCTCGCTCTGACAGACTTGATGCCTTCAGGTAGTATGCGAGAGAATATTGGTCAGCTGCCAGCTCATAATAAGATAACGTGCTGCATGACGCTTTCTTTTCGCCTTCCTTCCTATTGTCTGTTGAAAAAAAAAACGAACACCAAAGTTTACACTTCGTTCTTTCGTTCTGCATATTATAAGCGTATTGCTAGATTACGTCTCTTGATATTTGAAACAGGTGTTCATGCCTGTTCTTTCTAACATTTCTCCTGCCTTGTCAGTTTCACGGTTCCGTAGCGGTTGGTCGTGATTAGATATGCTAAATAACATTACAATTTTCTTTATTCTGTTGATTTTGAAAGCTTACAAACTGGCATGGCTTGCTCTAAGCGTCTTCGTCACCCTGCTGGAGGCACCTTTTCTGAAAACGTTTTTTTTTTTTTTAAGTCTGCTTGTTAGGTCTGCTGACGCGTTAGGTCTGCTTATGTAAACGCGCTGTCGAAACCACCCCTTGTTTTCTTTTTGGTTTTGCTTTGTTCGGTTTATTACTGAAAAGAGCCATCAGAGCTTTCCTTCACTTCGACCTTTTCCCCCGCATTGTACGTTGTTTCGACTTCACTGAAACCCCTGCGGTGTTTCCTCTTCCGAGGACCATGGTCTGGCTAGCTCGTCTTTCCGTGGCCCCGGAGTTCATTCGCGTGGCGGAGACGACCATAGTTGGCGGAGTTTCGCTGTGAAGCCTTTTTTCCTTGCAATATCCAGGAAACGTCGCTCCCTTCTCACGGGGGCAGACCTCGTCGAACTCGAGACGCAATAAAAGCAGCAGCAGCAGAGGCAATGCGTGTCTGAGGAAATGCAATTGTGAACTTCGGTTGGTGAGTGGTGTTGGAGACGTGAACGACTTCTTTCAAATTTGCAGTCGACGGTAATCAGCGACTGACCGTCGTCGCGTAAGGAATATGCTAAGCAATTTAATACACCGCTACGTGCTCTTTACAAGTACACAGCCAACCGTGGTCGTACTTGAGCCACAAAGAGCAAAGAAAGCAAGCGAGGGATGGTAGTTCCTGTCGGCGCTTTCTCTTTTTTCCGCGAAGATGCAAGAGAGGCTTTCCTTCCACTTTCCCAGGAGCGCTCTGCGTGATACGTCCGAGCACGACTTCACCAGTACTTCCAGCACGTGCCGGCGAGTGCGGTACTTTATTGTCTTTTCGTCCTACGCGTTCCTCTCGTCGGGGTGCGCGCTGCTCGTGCGGGCGCTGCCCCGAAACGGTCGCCATTAACTTGACCCCTGCTCGCCGCTGCCACCACCCGCTTCGCACAAAAGAAGCGCGTCCACTTCCCAAGGCTGACCCAGATGGGCCGCAGGGGCCTTTCTTAGGAGTCCCGCTGCGTTTGACGATGCGAAGCGCGACCGCGCCTGTCTCTCCGTCGTTGCGCAGACCGTTCGGCAGTGACGATGCTGTCTTGCGGCCCGTTAGCGCCGCCATTCATTTCGCTGCCGCTGCGCATGCGCTCATCTCGTCGTCTTGTAGTGAGGCGCGATGGACAGTAAAGAGCGATCACCAATCGCTCCTGCCATCTCATTCCCTTTCTCTCTCGGCGCGATAACACGATTATAAACACTTCGAATCTATGTTTAGACTCGCGCTGAGTGAATCGCTGTGGCGAAGTGAACGTCACCTCTCGCCGTGTTGTACGAGATCCTAGTCTTCAATGTACTGTACTTATGTCTTTATAGACTCGGGGAGGTTGATAAGGCTCTTGAGTACCTGCACTTCCTTTTAGCAGCGAGCTTTCCTGTAGCGCTGTTAGAGACGAATACCTCGGTTACTTGGCACTCTGCATGACCGTTCCTTGGTAAAAGAAATCAGTATTCCTTATCTATTTTATCTATTCATGTACTAGTTTATACAGTTTATCTATTTTCTGCGCAGTTTGCTACGCCTATTAAAAAACACGACATATTCATGGAACGAATGATGAGGAGTAGACGAAGCAGTGGGATTATTTGGTGTTGCGGTAAATCACCCGTCACATTCACCACTCACGCAGGTAATACCCTGAAGCTGGCAAAGACGATGGAGGTTTGTGCAGGTTCCCCTGGTGGGTGTTGGTTGTTTCCAGTCCTACGAAATGCATCGTAAAGCACATCAAGACGCCATATACTGCACAAACCATGGAGTCGTTGTCCGTGATCATTATCGTCATCATCACCATCGTCATCACAGATACGGCGCATGCAGTGGTCAAGCCTCAATCTTACGAAGCTTGCTTCTAAAACCTCGTCCATTTTTATCACTCTGCTCACACTGTTCCTTCCGCATGTCAATGTTTTCTACTTCCTGACTCGCCATGTAAATTGGCTGAGTACAGCATTGCGCTGCTAAGCTCCTGGACACGGGTTCGGTTACAAGCTTCAGTGGCCGCATTTCAATGGGATTCCAGTGCAAAAATATGGGCTCACCTAATTTAGCATTAAGTTAAAAAGCTCAATTTGATCAAAATCCATCCGCGGTCACCGAATGCAGCGTGCCTCATAAGCACACCCCGATTTTGAGACGTTAATGCCCTAACCTACTTTTATCTCTTCTCATTGCGTACGTGAAGCACGCCTTCGGTGTAATCGCAGAAATAACGAGTTCGTCAGTCCCAGAAGCAGTTCACAAATGTGATAAAATTGACTCATCACAGGTGACTGACGCTGCACCGGGGACGACCACAAATATGGTGATGCTCTTTTTGTTTTAGTCTTTTATTTTTCGCCTACTTCTGGATAGTGTCGCATGAATTGATTCATCCGTGTGTGAGAGACCATATGTCCGTTTTTGTCATACCTCGAAACATACATTGCGCAACACTCTTAAAAGTAGTATCGACTCGTGTATGTAAGCCTACCGACCTCTTCATATATAATGCATGACTTCTGAATCTTCATCTGCTTTCTAGATTTTTCATTATTATGTAACCTACCCCTTCCTGGACCCATTTAATAGTACACGCCACTGGGTGAATTCCCTCATGGCCAGCCCCGCAGAAGGGATTATGTACGCAACTGTGATGCAATCTGTGCGTAATGTTAAACGCACTTAAATATGTACCGTGTCTTGTTTAAACTTGCTCATCGCAAGGATTCCAACGCAAAGACTCAAGCATCATCTTCGTTTCCATGACCCCTGTTGTTCGAAGGTTGGCATAGTGCAACTGCCTTATTTTGTGTTTGCACTTCACCGACGTTCACGAATGGTGTAAGACATATATTAAAGGTGTACATGGTGTCCGGACAGCCTGAAAGCCCAAGCTCGGCGTAGGCCGACATCTCGTCATCTCGGTCCCGGGCCCAGCCCGGGCTGTCTTGTATTTTATCGGGTGGGTCAGGCCAGGAACAAATCCCGAACCAAGTCTAAGATGTTCCGGTACGTAACAATAAGCTCAAAAGCTGAGCATTGCAATTATCTATGCATGAGAGCACCCTTCTGTGCTGCAGAATTTAAGGCATTATACTTCTTGAGGAACAAGCAGTCTCTGTATCTCAAGCTTGCTATGTTCTCGAAAAATATATTTGTAGTTATGGCTGCGAGTGTGAGCAGTGAACAGAACTTCAGTTCGTCAGAATATGCCGCTCTTCACTGAAGTCTGAAACATTGGAGAGTATTAGACAACGGCTTGCTATCTGTGTACATATAGTGGCTGTCACGTGTCGTTTGCTTATGTTTCTTTTCTATATTTTCAATAAAATGCCACAGTATCGGAAAATGGCATTTTGTCTCCACAGGAAACCATCATTATATCGGGCCGAACCATGCAGGGCCCGCACATTTATTTTTTTTATACGTTTGGTCTGGCCGGGCGGTATCGTAGCCTTGTAGCACCGGGCTGGGGCGCGCCTTCCACGCAGTCAATGGGCCCAAGCAGGGCTACGGCTTGGAAATGTGTCCCTCGCATTCCTCTAGCATAGCACTGTTAGTGCTGCCTCGCCGTGGTGGTCTAGTTGCTAAGGTACTCGGCTGCTGACCCGCATGTCGCGGGTTCGAATCCTGGCTGCGGCGGCTGCATTTCCGGTGGAGGCGGAAATGTTGTAGGTCCGTGTGCTCAGATTTGGGTGCACGTTAAAGAACCCCAGGTGGTCAAAATTTCCGGAGCCCTCTACTACGGCGTCTCTCATAATCACATGGGGTTTTTGGGACGTTAAACCCCACATATCAATCAATCAGCACTGTTATTGCTGTTCCTGTGCAACGTAGTAGCGTGTTGCATAATAACGTCTAAATGCAATCATCTCGTTTTGTAGCCAATCATGTATCCTAAACCACTTCAATAAAACTTCACCTCCCATAAATCCAATGCGCGATTTCAACCACTGTTTCCCCACTCCTGTGTAGTGGGATGTGAACAACTTCCTAGAACCAGGCTGTGCTCCCTGCTTTTACTTTTAATTTCTCTCTCTCTCTCTTTATCTCTCTCTCAATTCGCTATCTCAACCTGCCCTTTGCTATCTTGTGTGAGTTTCCTGTTCTCGGTCATGCTCGTAAGCGACTCGTCATGACGCAGCGTCTCGTCGGACTACAATGCGTGACCGTGCAAGACATCCTCCGTCCCACCGGCGGCAAGGACCATCGCCGCTCAGCCCTTGCAGCCCTACTCAGTTTTCTGAGGACGCGAGCTTGACCGAGCGACTTTTATAAGCCGCTCCCACGGTAAATTGCGTTTGACCTCCTTCCATCACGCGAATCGTTTTCCCTCCTTCTCTTTTTCCCCCATTCCTGTTTTTTTTACCTCGTATTTTTCTCCTCTCCTCTGATGTCTTTTCTTTTTTTCCTTACTTTTTTTTTTGATCCCACGGTCCCTTCAATCTCCGTTCCCCCGCGAGTACATTCGTTGAGGAGCCCACACTTGAGAAGTGGACAGACAATTATCACGCACTCCACACCGCATTTTTTTTTTTAGATTAGCGCATTTCCCTAAAATATCACCCCTCCCTCCCCCCCTTCCCGCTGCTTATCCATTACTCTTTAATAAGACTGCATTTCTTTATTCATCTTATTTACGTTCTGGGCGGATCGCCAGGGCGGATTGCGTAAGTTCCTACTACCAGTCACTGTCCTCGCAAGGCATGCACGGTCGATAAATAAAGAAATGTGTCGGCATTCGCATGCAACATCACGTGCAACACCTTTCTCGCCGCTCCCCGTGGCAAGAACGCGACAACAATGCCGAGACTGCACAGTCCCACGAGTTGTCTCTCGCGTACACTGCTCGCTTTTTTCCTCCCGTTCACGCTTGATCGTATTCGCGCCGGCGCGTCGTTCCGGGCGTGAATGGATGCCTCTTGTGTATGCGCACGCTATCTGTGGCCCGTCGAAACTTCCTCGAGCCATTCGGAGCCACTTTTGTCGCTCGGCGCTGAATAACACACGCTCGAACGTGGCCGTCGCTAAAGAACAGCCTCTCTTCGCCATTAGTGAACGCATAACAAGTTCCGCCGGCGCGGTCTATCCCCCCCCCCCTCCTCTTAAATATAGCAGGTCGTTCCGAGGAGCTCGACCGGTGTAAAGATGGGGTCTCGTCTGACGGAAATAGGCCACTCTCAAGCCCTACGCGCATAGCAACCAGCAATTCTCTAAACCACCCCATCTTACGTAGCTTCGCAATCTGCTCGCCGGCATTTCCGTTTGTCTTTCGGTTTTCCCTAATGCTCCGTAATCCGTCAGTGCATGGTATGTGGGCCTCTGACGTAATAATAAAGCTTGGTAGGCACTTACGTTTGTGCGTAGCTGTCTAATTTAGAAGTGTGGGAACCCTCGATGGACGCTTTTTCCTTCCTCCTAATATTCCTGTGCATTCACGAATTCACCAGAAAGAATTTTTAAATCGTCTTGTTGCTTTCTTTTGTGCGTGTGTACTTACCATCTGCCTACGAGTTTCAAGTATAAAAAGATGTTCTGTTACTGGTTAAATGCACATTCCTGACACATAATTTTTTTCCCAAGAGGAATTGATATCAGGCATGGCTCTGTCTGGCATGTGTTCTTCAACCAGAAAGTTTCTACTCCATGATGCAAGGAATATTGTAACACTGGGTTCATGTTTCAGAAAATTAAGTGAGCATTGTTGTGATTACATTGTATTTTTTGATATTTACCAATTTTCAAAATTTTATGCTTTTTTCATTGCGAAATCTCTGATTAAAAAAAAAAGCTGCTGTCGAAGAAGCTGCTAAATGTTAGCGGAGGCGATGGTGCTATTTTATTTCCAAAGACTTTGAGAGTCGTACCATAAATATAAGCTGTCAGTCCTTCCCTTTGGAACAGCGGCTATGCACAGCGACACTAAATTATCGTGTTTCTTTTTCCCCAGAACCACCACACTTGCGGCTTGCACGAAACATTCCAATTAAGTGTTTAGGGCTAGCTGCAAGAGGGGTAGTTTTAATAAGAGAGTACCTTCACACCTTTCGCTGTGAGCACTTGGTAATGAGATATTGTTTATTTCGTGTTTCTGCATTTTAGATTCAATGAACCACTTGAAAAAGTCTGGATGAGTTCACGTGGCTTAATTATAAATGGCACTGTGCAAACTAGATTACACGGCCCATGCGAATGCTTCTGGCTCTTTCATGCTATTGTTTGTTTCTATACGAGCTGTTTACCTTAGCTGAAGTAATGTGGGTTCTGGCATGAAACTTTCGGGAGTGCGCACCTGCGTTGAGTTTTGTCGTTGAGCACCTGCATCAATCTAACGAACACGACGAAAGATCTTGTCGGTCAGACGCCTCGAGGGATATGACACTATTTTTATTAAATATTTAATAAATGTAAAATAATGAACAAGTAAACTGTCAGAAATTGCGTGCAGCTGCAGCTCGCACCTCCAAGGCGAAAAACTAAGTAAATAAAAGAGAAAGTGCTGCCTAAAACAATGAAAATGAAAAAGTGAAAACTTTAATTAATAAAACAAATATGAAAAATATCAATGCTAACAATAAAGGGTAGTTTGTAACAGCACGTACCTACATGTCTATATTTAATTAGTTACCTATATATACGATCAATTAAAAACGCGCGTAAGGTATGATCCCATTTCGTCATGCAGATTATCTTAACCGTTAGCATTGTTTTCTCTCAAATCCGGTATTCAAGCGCGAAAAAATTTATTTGGTTTGTTTTTCTTGCTCCTTATGGGAACGTCAGAATTCTTTGTCGGACGTTTTATATGTTTAGAAAGTATTGGGAACACAGGTGTACAGCTACTGCGAGGAGAATGAGGGGGATCGGGTGGAGGGCGCGGTATCAAAGCGGTTGCCCTTCTAACGCAAACACGCTAAGGGGTAGACACGCTCTGTACTTTGTATTAACACATCAGCCCAACCATTGTGAGAGCCGAAATGCGAGCCTGCTATCGGAATGGGCGCGCCACAATCTGGGTTACGACACGTGCTGCTCCTGCGACAATTCACGACGCACCATCGCGTCCACAGCCGCATCATCATCCCTTGTCCGACGAAGGCGCGCACGAGGAAGTGCAAGAGGCAGCCGTCTCCGCATCTCGCCCCCACGCGGCGTCCGGGAAGTGAAGACGAGGCTGTTATTATCGCGGCGCTGGCCAGGTTGTCTGGACGAGCACGCCAAAGCGGCACAACACTGGGGCGCTCTTCGCGAGGTCCGTAGCGTCCGTTATCGGCACGAGGCCACTGTTATTGTAGTTTGTGTCCTTCGATTACTAACAAGAAAAAATATTTGCAGTGAACGGAGTCTGTCCGCTTCGGACACTCCGAATAAATGAGATAAAACAAAAAGATGCTGTTTTGTTTTATAATGACAGAAAGGTGGCCTTTTTCTAGATGGATTTATTGACACCTGTTGTGCAATAGAAAGGAGAAGAAAAGTTCATTAAATCATGAAAATGACATGAATCGACATAGCAAAGTCCCAGAGCTCTATGCTGCCAGGGGCCCTCTTAAACTGATTAAATATAACAACACAAATCAGATGATTTGTTGACAAGCGAGAACAACTCTTTAGCAAGTAATCCCACAAAGAAATAATTAGGTGAGAATGTCTCAGCTATAATGTACCTGTCTGTATTCTGCAGCGTTAGTTTATCACTGGTTCCAGCAGCGAAAATGAAAACAGACAGGGACGTTGCTCTCACGGCTCAAGAGTACCTATATAATCAAACTTCACTCGTATTAGCTTTTACCATTTAGCGGCGAAGCTGTTCAGACTAACCGTAATTCGTACGGCTTATCATTAAACATGTTAAGACAGTGTTACCTCCCTACAGGTGTGTGTGCCACAGAAAGTGGTTAAATTTCACTGCTCATCACTGGTGCGCTAAAGAGCAAAGAGGCAACAGCTAGCCGAAGAAATGGCTGCGAAGCGACGGCGGCGAGCCAAAGACCTCGAAGGGATAGAAGACCTACGACAATGATGATGTGCCCTTAGGTTATATGAAGAAGGCGAACGCTTCGTTTCAGCGCGAGTTTGGGCGTCCGTCTTGTGTCTGTGACTGTCTGCGCTTTAGCTCAAACCTCTCTACCCTGGGAATCAACGTAGATACAGCGTAGCATCACCTATAGCCTAGAAATAACCTAGGAGCAACCTAGAAACAACCTGTCTCACTTATTTGTGGCCTAAAAACAATTTAGTAGCAATCAAATTAGTCTTCAAAATCACAATACTTTCGCTGCTTAGTGAAAGCCTTCGTCATATTTTTTTTTCTTAATCTTGTTTTATACAGAGTATGTTCGTTCCTACGTACTAAAAGGAAATAACATTTTGAACTTTAGCGTGCTTTTAAGCTTTCGATCTTTATTTTCCCAACTTTGCTCGCTCCACAAGGACAGAAAACGTGGTATAATTTCTCCTTTGCATTAGAAGCGCTTCGGGATTTCGTCGAAGCGTGTGCTGTAAAGGGAGGAAGTGCTCGAGATATCTACGAAGTGCATATTTTATTTCAGAATGATCGACACTAAGAGCCATAATTTACATGCCCGCTACAGCTCAACACTGTCATTCTCACCTTTTCCAAACAAATTTACGCCAGCTTTCAATTATTCTGGATGGACTGTCAGTAAGATGTGCCCAGTTTTGTTGATACAGCATATTATCAGGCATGTTCGCCCGGAACATTCACAGTCAGAGCGGCTCCCAAACGAGGAAGAAGTCTGACAAGTGCTGGCATTGATTGAACTAGAGTCAAAAATAAAAAAATGATAACCGCCTTAAAGAGTGCTTTGCGTGGGCGAGCAGTGCTTCGAGGCAGTGTTGGACGATATCTTCATAGCAGGTGAGTCACTCCCTTCCTCGCCTCCGACATGGCCAGGAAGCAGCAGCACGTCAAGCGAAGCGCTGCTGGGAGGAGGCTCTCACAGAGGGAAGTCGGTGGGGATTATACGTGCGTGAAGACTCGCCGCACAACGAAGAACGTGCCAGGACGGAATTGTTGTCTCGGTGGTTTCATTCGCACGGAGAATCAAAGAAAGCCCCGGGGCGGCGAGTGTGCGTAAAAGTTTCTCGCCGCCGCATCGTAGGGATTCCAATGACTGCGCATATAAGAAGAGAAGGAGGGGTCAGATATCCCGAAATAGCAGGCCCTCCAGCCAGGGTTGACAGCTCGTCAGTCTAAGCGTTCCTTGTCGGCGTTGTGCTCGGCAACGGGACATTTCCTGCGTCGGTCAAGCCCACAAACGCGTTCTTCACGGAGCGGAGACTGGGCGCTTCTTCCTTCCTTTTATAGCTGCTATAGTTGCGCCGCGGCAGGCGGGCTCAATACACTACAGGAAACTAACGGGCCTGGCCTCGATGCCCGTTGCACATGCTCGAGTTTTGAGGCTGCGAAACTCTCCTTGTCACTTTTTCAAATACCCATTTCATTTTTCTTCCCTTCTTCGGCCTATCCGAACGCGGTAATCTCACGTTTCTGCGCCTCCTTGAAGTTGTGGTCGGGTGTGTATTCTTGAACCATCCATTCATCTTGTCGCCGTCCTCGTTGCCTTCAGTTGTGCGCAGTTTTTTTATTCGTAATTTCAACTACAGTGCCATATAGGTGGTTGTCAGCCATGTTCGAGACAGGACATTACCGTGAGATAGCTATTTGAAACATTTTAACCTTTGACTAACAAAACGAACTTAGCTACTCTACGCAATACCATACCCTGTTCACGTCATAGCTAAAAACGATGTCGGCCTTTGCCTTCCGTAACTATTATGACACCTAACACTCCCTCCAATGCATGGATGCATGTTAGAGGTTTATTAGGGGTCCTGAGAGGCAAAATTAAATCATTTTTGTGCTCCTGGAACCCCGTCACTTTCTCGTTAAAAGCTGTGCTCTTTTTGCGTTTAGAAAGTAAAAATTTTGTGTGTGTGTTGTACATATAAATGGGTTATTGACCTACTGTCACAGATATTCACATTTTCCATCAATGCAGCGTTTTGAAAGGAAGGGGAGAGAACGAAGGCTTATACAAAGTTCTTACGCGACCTAACACGAATGGAATTTCGTATACCTACGATATCGTAAGAAAGAGGAGGGAAAAGGCCGACCTGGCCAACTGTGCTTCATCCACATTGCCAAGCTAGATGTCCGAAAGAGAAGGTGGAAGTAAAAAAGAGAGGGGGAGAGAGCGTGCGTCTGGATGATTGACTAGCTATTTCATAGGGATCAAAGCTAACTAACAAACGCCGCCCGAGGAATCTCAAACAAACGCGTTGGATATATTAAGCGACAAATAAATAAAAACGGGGAATAAAGAGAAAACGAAATGTTTTTTGTCTTTTTTCTAGTTTCTTGACGATTTTATTCTTTTTGCACTCAATTCGTTTACCGGGACAGCAGTGGGCTTTCATAGCACTCACTGCTGCCTTCTCACGTTCCAAGCAACGTGGTGGTGGTAGTGGTTAGAAGATGAGAAAAGGCACCTAATTTCTGCAACCCGGTCGGGAGCACGGCGCAGTGCCTTCCTCGTCCATTGCAACATTGCCTGAAGTGTCGTCCGAAATACATGCACAGAAGCCACCACTTTCAGAACCTTCGCGAAATCGTGCGATCCAACCTCACACAAAATCTACAAATCCAGACACATCTTACGCTAGATTTTTTTATTAGAAGCTAATCCTGATGTCGGAGGTGTCGTAAACTAAGCTTACGAACTAAAACCTCTGTATATTCGGTCCATTGTTAATTACGTTCGATACAGGTGATTCAAGAGCCGTCTGTTAACTGGAAGGTTTGCCTGTGTCACTGTACTGAATATCAGCACTAGCGAGAGCGAAGTATTGCGCCGGGATGCGTGTTGCAGTAAAATTTAATGAGCATGCGGTGTCTCTACCTGCTGATGCCATGGTACAGTATCGTTGATTTACACGCTGTGTGCCATATTACCCTTTGATGGCGCAGTAAACCACGTTTTATTGCGGAAACACGTGTTGCGGATGGTTGGCGTATACTCGTAATCCGAGTGGAAGTTATTGCAGGCACTAGGGCTACTTGTGGCCTTACTGCACAATATAAATTTCAAAGCTTCTAGCTATTTTTCCAGTCGTTTCCGGAAAGATACTTATTATGAGAGACCGACTTACAGGCAAATGTCTATTTTGTATTTGGCGTTCCTATCGTGCCACTTTGATATATGAGCATGAATTAGAGGTTGAAAATGGCTTTTATCTTATTTTTTTAGTGCCTATATGGGAGGAGAAATAAAGTTTATTACCAAAAACCAGCAGGTCTAGGTGGACGTTTCAGCCTCCCATGAGGGGACGCCAAATGCTTTCCTCAATGCCGCCTCACTATAAATGCCGACGTTTTTTTTTACGAATGTGCCTTTATTCTTAAAGTGCCTATAAATGCCTGTTTTTAAAATTGATGCCTATGTGAACACTATTTAATCTCAAGTTTTGCTTTCGAGTACAATTGGTACAATTGAGACTGGTATAAAAGTCACCGGCCAAAATTTATCTTTAGAAGATCTATGGATGAAATCTGCACTCCATCTCAGAAGTTCCTTCCAGCATTGTCCAGGCTACAATGCCCATTCGCCAATATCAAGGCTGATTAGCTTCTACACATATATTCTTCTGCCTCGCTTCGTCTGCTTGGCATCTCCCCGGCGTCTGCTCGCACACGTAAAAAACAGGTGCTTCTGGGCAGACGCAGGATGATGCAGAACAAATGCGAAACCGTGGCGTGTAATCAGGCGAAGGTGTCATGTATGTAAGAAAAAAAACTAGATGCACATGTGGTTTTTGTTTTATTTTTTCATTTATTTCTTAAATGGCACTTCACGAGTTCACATGATGAATTTTAGTTAGACACTGGAAGTTGTTGCATGCCATAGATTAGTATCACGACAACTTTTTAATTGGTTCATTACGAGCCGTGAAAGCATGAAGCCAGGAGGTGAGCTTGAAACCTTTGCCACTTGCCCGATGTAGACTTCGTAAGCGAAAGTCTCTCCCTGCCTTCTTCGGAAGCATCAACACATCATGCGCACGCAAGTTTGCATTCGCATGACATGCGCAAGTCGTGTCGGCTTTTCCTGTAGTGTACTGCCTGTTTCTGTTTGGTGAATCTTTCTATGTGCTCACGTTTGGAGAAGCTACCATGGATCACGCATCCTTACCACGATACACAGCGTCGCACCACTGGAACTGCTCTAACGAACGATGCACCAAAATCACGTCAAGCATCGTGGGGGCTGGCACCGCGGTACAATGCGAGAACGGTGAGAACACCGCAACTCAAGCGAAATAGAGGCAGCTTAGCCTTGCATCTCGCTCGATATGAAGTTAAAAAAATAACGTGCATGAATTCCGTTTGCATATTTTAATATATCCATCAACCTTCATACTTCTATTCAAGGAACAGATTGCACAAATTGCACACGCCGCCTCGAACAATGCTATGCTCGCAGTGTTACGTATGACTTTGACATACGCAGCACCATTCCTTGTTGTACACATAACCTCCGCCATGTTGGGGTGCGCACCTCCTATAGATCACGGGCAAGCGACGTTCAGTCTGACATTCAATCTCTTTCCGGAGCACGTAGCGTTGCAAATACTGGCAGACGTTACTGGTAGCGCCCAGTGCATGCATTTCTCTTGTCTGCTCGAAATACTAAAATCTGACAAGGGGCCCATAGGCTGTTCACAGACCGAGAAACAAGTCACCCTCTGTGATTACACCCGGTTAATACGAGGCTAAAGCACCAGTCTGGCATATTAGTGATCTGACGATTCGCTACTCTTCTGCTCGTCTAGGCCATACCGAAAAGAAAGAGACCCAGGAGCATGTTTATTCGACAGTAGACTCTGAACTCACCATACTGAACAATGAAAGAGCTAAGCCTGCTGAAACAAAAAAAAAATGCTTGGCTATGTTAAACCATACGCGCCATAATCTAAAGCATAGCCACCACCATAAACTAAAGCATTTTTGTATGTTTTCTTGTCGTAGACACAGGTACCGCGCGCAATTCTTCAAAAATCAGAATTTTCAAAAAGTTTATTATGTCTACAATTACAACTTTGGGGGCCTAAAACTGCGTTTTGCCTGCATATTTCTGGCGACTAAAACCCGATTTCTTAGTGCCTTTAAGCCCGGTCTCTACTTATTACTTCAAAAACATCGTGTGAAGTCGCTATTTCGCTGCGAAATTCATAAGCACGAGGCACCACTAGAGCCCAAAGTTTCGGCAAGTAAACTTTTCTTCCTTTAGGCCTCATCTTCCCCTGCAAGTCCGCTTCTTTTTTTACATGGCTGCTGAGCACTTTAATTTATTTCTGGTGCAAATGCTGCTGGCTAACAACTTTTGATACCCACTGCAAACATACAATAGATGAAGCTGTTTGCAATATTGTAGCAATCTAAATTCTTTACTTTGCGTGCGTGCAGCATCTAACTGCGTGGATGAACGCATTTACAGCCTGTGACGAAACAAGTAGGCATCACAATACAATGACCCTCTCTAAGAGTGTTCCTTACAAGCGCAGTTACTTGTAAACGAGTCACTTAAAGTTGTATACCTATAAGTTGTAATATTAGCATGATCCAGTAAAACCTTAGTAGGTCGAAATTCGCCGTTTTCTGTGAAAAATAAAACGTTGATTTGAAGCTTGCAATGGTGGAATTGTGCTTACGCTCTAAACAAGAGGTTGGTAACATTTTGGGGTGGAGGGCCTAATTGCATAAAAGCGACACAGTGTGGGACCAGATGACAATATTGACAAAGATGGGGGAGAGAAAGGCTCTGTAGGCAAAGAGTAAAAATTTTGCTAGGCGACAATAATTCACAAAATTGAATAACGCGTCATGTCTATCTTCAGCTCGTATGTCGCAAAGTTACAATGAAACATCAGTTGCAAGTGAAAACATAGTTTCAGTGGAAAGCTGCCATGTCTGTTTTCTGATAGGATGTGACAAGGAAAATGGTATGAGCTGGACTTCGTGCTGAAGCACGCATATTACCCCCCCCCCCCCCCCCCCCCGTGGGCTGCAGGGTGCTTACCTCTACTCTAAATCATGGATAAGGCGTTCCCCGCTGTTGACCTGTTGTCGGGCAACAAAAGATCAGACAGCCAATTGATAATCAGCCTAGTTTACGCCGTTTAACGACTACGCTGATAAGTGTAATGACATGTAGAGCTGCAGCAATACATGGCCTGTGATATGGGAGGTCACACATCATGGAAATTTCAGACGTAATTCCTCGATTTGACCTTCACATCACTCCGGCACGAAGAGATAAAGAGGAAAGGAACCAATGTTTTAACCATATTTACAAAGGTTTATTTTACAGAAAGGTTGAGACGTTCACACATCGTCTCGCAACAGTATATTACAAAACAGGATGACAGTGCTCGGCTGGTGTTCTCTGGTGCCGTGGCAGTGCTCACGGTGGGCGCCTCGACGCGCGGCGCGTTTGGCGGGTCAGAGCGATGTGCTCGCAGCTGGCAACAATTCTTCATATCAACTAGTGGGCTCCTGCAAGAAATATAAACAAAGCAAGCGTTAGCCACGTCGGCTCAATCTTGTAAAATTCCATTCACATTGCTTCCCGCTAAAAAATTAAACGCAAATGAAACGTTGTCCTTCTATGCGACTAATAAAATGTGCTGCAAGGATCAGGTATCAGGGTTCATTTAGCTGAACATCCCCACCACGAATAATGAATAATATGTTACGATAGCACATTATGAATGAACAGCAAAGGAACAAACGCATGACGTACAACGTACCGTAACGAACTGTAAGGTGAGGATAACGCACGATCTTTTTCTCTGAAAAACGAAGACATAAGCACTAACGCGGGCTTAAATATTGTATGCTTCCTGGCTTTTCCCGCGATAGCATCACCATCTGCTGAAAATTCACGATCCGCATAACTAACTGATCATCGCCATAACGACCCAATCAGAGACAAGTGCTAAGGTACTGACGTCATGAGGTCTAATGCCATCCTCCTCCATGGTGTCCGCCGCCGCCTCCACCCGAAACAGCGCCGGCACCGCCGGCAGCTCCAGCGACTTCAATCACCTTCACTGGAATGGCAGCAAATGCAGCACCTCCGTGGCCTCCGCCACCTCCGCCGTGTCCGCCGCCTCCGTAGCCGCCACCACCGCCTCCAAAACCGCCACCACCGAATCCGCCACCACCAAATCCACCGCCATGTCCTCCGCCTCCACCGCCACCACCGTGGTGGTGAACGTCGACGCTTAGGATAGCAGTATCTCCACCACCTCCATGGCCTCCACCGCCTCCCTCCTTATGCGTATCGGCTGCTGTTCCAAGCGGAATCTTGTGCACGGCTTCAGCTACTTCTACTCGGGGATGTGGGAACACACTTCCACCGCCTCCGCCGCCACCAGCTCCGAAACCGCCTCCAAATCCTCCACCGAAACCACCTCCAAAGCCACCACCAAGGCCACCGCCGAGACCACCGCCTCCAAATCCGCCTCCACCGAATCCTCCACCACCGAATCCACCGCCGCCGAATCCACCGCCGCCGAATCCGCCGCCGCCGAATCCGCCACCACCAAATCCGCCACCGCCAAAACCTCCACCGCCAAAACCGCCCCCACCACCGGCTCCGAATCCACCGCCTCCGCCGTCGACCCTCTGAATCTCAGCTACGTGAACAGAGGCTTGCTGTGGTCGGGGAATGCCTTGCGGGAAACTGATCCTAGGCCCCGGAACTTGTGTGGCGACCATGATGGGCTCTACAAGGGAGATGCCGTTGCCAGTGGCGACAAGGCCTTGTTTGTACTTGATGGGCAAAGGCGTTCGGTCTATATGGGCAGTGTAGCGGGTTACGGGCCGGGGAGCAGGGCCTCCACCACCGCCACCACCTCCGCCGCTGACGGAAACGACGATGGTCTTGCTGGCACCGCCACCTCCACCGCCTGAAGGAAGATGCAAAAAAAGGGTAAATAAAGTGTCGATGCAGGCATGGGAGAAGTGCGCCTAATGCGTAAGTTTAACTTGTGGCAATGACAGTGCAACGAATACTCTTATCGCTGGCCAACTCCTGCGTGGAGACAGCAGTCGAGAGCAGCAGGCCCAAGACGCCATACTTTGTCTGCCTGAAACCGAATGTCACTATAACAGCTCTCTCGTTACTATGCAATGAATTCTGCCAATGAACTATTGCGCAAACAACAGTAGTTCAGGACGTGCCTCTGCTGATGTCTTCAATAGCAATACTGAAGCTGACAAGAACATTAATAGTACATGACAGATCCTTCTTCAGTACGCCTGATATGCTACTCGGAGTGAAGTAGAAATGCTCGTATTCAATACTCAGCACGACACCATTTTGACCAAGATAAAGCAATAGGGGCGCGTTACACGCGCCGTGGCGGGAGTCGCACCTCCAAATCCACCGCCCCCGTATCCACCACCGCCAAAGCCTCCGCCTCCGAAACCACCGAGGAAGCTGGCTCCTCCGAGGCCACCTCCGAAGCCACCGCCACCGCCGTAGCCTCCACCGCCTCCGCCTCCACCGATGTCGCCTGCCATCGCTAGGACGGCGCACATGGCGACCGTCAGCACCTGCGAACGAAACACGAGCTTCTTGAATTCCCGGGCTCTGCAGCCATGGTGTAATCCACTTGGGACGGCGCTCGCCTCCACAACCGCACGCGTCCTGTCATCTCTTCGCGTTTACCTTGAAGGGATTCATGCCGCGGCTGCTCGGGTCCCTGTGCTGGGCCAGATGCCGCGCTGCTGCTCTTGTCGACTGATGTGCTCAACAGTGGGGGCACTTGGCATTTATACGGGCCGCCTCGCAGCGCCCTCGGTCAGCCGTAGGCCTCCCAGCAGCAACGAGGAAGAGGACGACGACGCGAGAGGGCAGCGAAAGAGAAAGTTTGGGGGGAGGAGAAGGGGGCCTTCACTACTTCCCCGGCGAAAAGGAAAGGATGGCCCATCTCCCACCACTGGTGACCGGCTGGCCCGGATGAAGGAGCAAAACACTGCCATTCTTGAGGCGCGGGGCGAGAATAGCTGGCCGGTAGGACGTTCGTCCGTGGACGCGTTCGCTGGGCGGCTGGCAGCGTCCGAAGGAAGGGGAGAGCGTTCGACCGGACAGGTCCTGACCCCTAACGAGTTTCCTCGGATGAAAGTGGAAGCCCGAAACTCGAACGCTCGCTCGCCGAACGGATGCCTTGTGTGCCGGTAGGAGATGGCACACTTCCCTGTTGTCTGGCATCTCCTCGTGCTCCTGTCTCGGTGGCGCGGTTGGTGCTGGGAAAGAGGGGCACCAACATCGCACGCTCACCTTGCACGGCTTCTCTCGAATAAATAAAAGTAACAAGAAATTCCGGTGACGCGCCGTGATTAATCTTTTCACCTGTTCCATTACAATTTATATCGAATGTGCAACATCTTACACGGTTGGATGAGTCGGATGTCTCGTCGGCATTATTCACTGTGTTGCTGGTGTGAGGCCTTTGCGAAAAAAAATCCAGTTTGATCAGAACGTGATAAAACGATACGTGTTTTCTTCATGTTTTGTTTCAATGGGTCACTATTGAGTCGTGTCGCTTGGCGACGGAGCGCAAGCTAAACGTTGATCTTAGCATGGTTGACAGTCATCAACGTTTTTTTTTTTCTACCACGCTCCACAATAACAATGTGCCATGTTATACAAAGACGGTGGCGTACTTGTGCGAATATACCGTCACTTTACGCCACACAGACATCTAATTTTTTCTACATTTAGCAAGTCACGAGGACGAACCGTTTATTCAGCCACATTTTTTAATTTATGGTGTAATAAGATTCACAAGCGAGAGAGAGATATAATTTATGGAAAGACAGAGAGTCGGCCTCAGCTAGTGCGTTTTAGATTGCTGGGTTCACAAAGTATGTTCACAGCACTCCGGCCCAGCAGCGAACAACTCGGCACTCATCGGCTTGCCCTATTAGAGTTTTTGCGTGCCTGGGTGATGTGTCTTTTTTAGAACTTGTTTTGTGGCATAACGCTAAGCTACAAAATTTTAATGCAAACACTGCATTCTAAAATGTTTTCAGACGAGTTGGCTATTTGCACTGCTATAATTAAGCGGAAGCGTGTTTTAGGTCATGGCCTGTTAGTATCCAGATCTTATGTTTATTTCTTTTTTTTTGCACTCCCCTGTGTGGAGTAGCTGGTCAGAGCATAGAATTGAAAGTGATGTCTCTATCCTTCTAACATTTCTTTTTCTCTTCAGAAAAAATAAGCGAAACTCCCAAATATTTCAAACGACATGTCTGAAAATTACATTTTAGGGCTACATAATAGAAAGTCCATAATTAAGCTTGATTGTGAAGAGCGATTTGACACGTGTGCATTTTCAAATTAATGTCGAGCAAACGACGCTCATCGACTCATTGGATAAGAAATATTGTTCACACAGTATCTGTTAAAAAAAGCTGTTCGGTTACAGAAACTCGGTTACTATGGGATTCTATGTATATTATATACAACATGTTTATTTACACTATTTACAACTGGTTTGCAGAGCAGAGCATATACGTTCGTTGGCTTGCGAAAGGCTTTCATCGTTCTCACTTCAGCTATTTTTTGCCATGCTGTCCAGTCTAGGAAGAGTCATTCTTCTGTTCTATCAAGGGGGGGAGGGGGGAGTCAGGAGTCCCGTCACCCTGTAGCCCATTCTGTGGGAATCGGGAAGAGTTGGTCAGAGACTTCGCGATAGTTTGGAGACAGAAAAGATGTATCAAAAAAGAGCGTGACCTCCATTCGTGTCTCTCAATATTTTTTGTTATTATCATTATTCATGCGCATTCACTGATATTTGTTATTATAATGCTCTTGACTTTCCCACTCTTTTTTTTTTTGTTTCTGCCCAACTAAACACTGATTCGTTGGGCAAGCAGCGGCCATACTTATGTTCCTGTCAAGCATACGTACGCAAAAAAAAGAAGAAAAAAAACATGAAGCTCACTAAAGCTCACTCAAGAAATACATTTTTCTTGGCAGGCTCACTATAAGACAAGCTACACTTTATCCGGAACCGGACTCATTCGTACTCAATCTCAAGAACATGTTACGCTGCCGAACTCACTCAGACTCACGGCTTTATCTAATAATAAAGCCGACTCATGGGTCCCTTGACGTAAAAATAGCTTTTTGTACCATGGTGTCAATGTTTTTTAACGCCAATATCTCGCATAATCGTGGCTTTACGATACGCCTTTTGTTCATCCATATTCAAAGACGAGTTATTAGTGATTTTAATCTAGTAAGAACATTTTCATGAAAAACACTATTGACAAGACATATATTTTATCAAGAACTTCCCTACGTTCGCTACCATGGAACGCAGCAGTATTCTTTCTGTGCTCTCTTTTTTCTATTTCTCATTTTTTATTCGATCATTCCCCTTCTTCCAGTGTAGGACAGCAAACCAGACCCACATCTTGTTGACCTTCCTGCCTTTTCTTCTTTTTCTTCTTCCGTCTTTCCTTCTATGAAACAGTTTCCGTAAAAACATTATGCCGCCCCCCAACCCCTTAACTTACGCCTCTGATGAATAAATATTGCGGTGGCGTACGCACACCATTGCGTTGAGGTAATTCTAATTTCACTTTAGTATAATGGTCAGCCTATGTAAGGCAGATAGTCATGGTGAATATGAGTACATAAACCATATCGGCAGTGAAAGGTGTAGCTTAATGGACTCGACCAACGAGTACAATTTGCGTTTGGGGCTTACTCGTACTCGCACTCAATAAAAGTTTCTTCAACCAGAGTCACTGGGACTCCAACTAACTAAAATATTACTCACTCAAATTCACTTTTGAGGTCAGATATGAGCCTGAGTTAGTCTGAGTGAGTCGACTTATGAGTGAGTTCGCCTATCTATGCTCTCGGACTATTACATAGCTGCAGTCCACAGCTGTCTATGACAATACAATCAATCCCCCCCCCCCCCGCCCTTCCGCACCAATCGCCTTCACGGTCTGAATTCTGCTACACTACCTGGGCCCTACCCTTAATCGTCTCGTGGATGCGCTTTTCTCCCCTTCTGTTTTCTCCGGGGATCATACCTTAATGCCGTCTGCAAAAACGTGAGCCGTTATTTACCACTGGAATAATGGCTCAACACTGGCGCCCATCACTCACTTTAACGCCCCGGCCGCTATTTTAAGGCTTTCGCCGACTACGTACGCGCAGTTTGGCGCAATCAGTCGAAATAGAACGATTATGCTACCGGCCGTGCGGGAAGAAGTGAACGGAGTACTGAAAAACGTGCCGCTCAACGCCCGACAGAAATTATTCTAAGCCTTAGCCTCGGAAGCTCTAGCCAGCTCCATCTGCGGCAGTGACTCCCATTAGGACTATGGAAATGCAGACAATCCGGCCAATTGTTCAACGCAGAGTTCGCTTCGGCAAGCCTTGCCGACTTCCCGCTGGAGCTCCTCTGCCTTTGTAACAGCGACGTACGCAGTGCATTCTTACGAGAAGGGAGCATTGTCTCCTCGCTATAGGCTGCCGACCGTCGTCGAAGCTCTAAAGAACCTCGTATTCACCGTTCTCACCGAGACGCGCGCATAGAAGGCTCGGCCAGCGATTTTTCTCGCTTCCTTGCGCACGAAAGCGGTTTTTGTGCATCCTGTGCGCTGTAGTGCAGTGAACCGAGTAGGGCTAATTGCGAACGTAGCGTCTGCCACTCACTGTTCTTTCCCATGAGATGGCTGAAGGGGAATCTGTAAGAGACACCGTCCCAGAAGAGACGTCTACCGCAGACCCGTGTCGCTTCTCCGCTTGGACTATCGTAACTTTCGTTGACTGTACGAGTCGTGTTCACGAATCAACGCCCAATTATAACAGTTTGATTCAGTACATGCCCAGGGGTCATTACTTCTGGTATAATTATCCTAACCAACTGTTCAAGTGGTCTCAATGTTTCATAATAAATAAGTCGGTGCAAGTCCATAAATGGCAATAAAATAATTAATAGGCCCTCGCTGGTTTCATCAGCAGGCCAGACATACCGTGTTTGTTGAGAGAAACAGACACGGGAACTCAGTCACACTCTTTAGCCAGAAAGCAGACAATCAGCGACTATCAAAGTGCAGAGCAGAGACTCTGAGCACGAGCGGCGAGGCTGTACCAAGCGCTGGTGATGATTGCTCGCTAGCGTTAGTCTTCTCCTCCGCTATAACCATTTAAGAAAGCTTGGAGTTCTGTTCCGGCTGTGGGAAAAAGGAATGATGGTGATAGTTCATTTGCTATGCACTGTCGTTGCCATAAATATTACCATGAGGAAAATGCTTGTGCAGTCCACGGTTGAAATATCTGCGACAGTGAGCTTACTGCATTTATTTATTTATTTATTTTTCTATCAGTTTGTTTGTTTGTTTGTTTGTTTGTTTGTTTGTGACGCTAGACATTTTCATAAGCACACATTCAATGCATGCGCCTGTTTCTTGCTTGATATCTGCACGCCCTATTTTTAAGGCAACAAGACTTGTAATACGCATCCAGATACCATGTCTGGCACACCGTAATTTTTATTTTATTTTATTTACAATACTGCTAGCCCTTGCGGGCTGTAGCAGGGGTGGGAGGAGAACAGGTTAACAATACACAAACAATGTTAGGCAAAAAACAAGTCCAGCCCTCGTTGAAAATCCTGTGAGGATCTACATCCTGTAAGTACCTCGGGAGGAAGCGCATTCCAGTCAACAATAGATCGCACCAGAAACGAAAACTTAAATACATCCACCCGCGGTACATAAGCTTGGACAGAAAATGAGTGATTGGTACGAGCCGATACTCGTCCTGGGGGGCGCAGGTATACACTGGGATCCAGCTTGTAGTTTTTATGATACAGGTCATAAATAAATTTTAAGCGAGCTATTTTTCTACGTGTAGCTAACGATTGAAGGTCAGCCCTAGCAAGCAAAAGTGATACAGACTGTGTTCTCTTGTAATTTGAATAAATAAACCTCGCGGCCAATCTTTGTACTCGTTCAAGTTTGTTAATTTCAGTTTTAGTATGCGGATCCCAGATGATAGCTGCGTACTCCAGCGTTGGTCTAACAATAGTCTTATACGCCAACAATTTAACAGAGGGCGGTGCATTACGGAGTTTCCTTCTCAGAAAACCCAGCTTTCGCTTCGCCAGTCCTGTAATATTGTCAATATGCTTGTCCCACTTTAAACTGCTGGATATAGTAACACCTAAGTATTTAAGCTCATTAGAACTCTTAATTTCTCTATTGTTTATTGTGTATTTTTAGTTAAGGGGGTTTTTTTATTTGAAATTGTCATGCACACAGTTTTATCGAAATTAATTTTCATGTCCCATTTTTCACACCAGTTGTCAATACATCGAAGAGCATCATTGAGGAGCATTTGATCAGAAACACTTTTCACATGACAAAACAAGAGACAATCATCTGCATATAACCTTACATCAACAAAAGGAGGCACAACCGTTGCAATATTATTCACATAAATTAAAAAGAGTAGAGGTCCCAACACGGAGCCTTGTGGCACACCTGAGGATACGCGTAAAAGAGAAGAACGTGCGCCACTTATTTCAACAAACTGCAACCTATTGCGCAAGTACGCTTCAACCCATCTTACAATTGCGGGATCAATACCAAGTATTAATAGAGAACTTTGCGATCTGGTTTCTTTAAGGTGCACCTGAATCCAGACATACGCGCGTTCTTGTATTTTGCTTCGCTCAATATATAGTCTTAGCTCTCTAAACGTGTTACTCGTAGCCTATAATAGGCATATATGTTGCGACGAGTCTACCAAATGACACACAACACGACGTATGAATCAAAATCTGTGCACATTCACTTTACGGCTAAGCTGTCAATCATATTAACGTGGCGCCTACGTAATTGGTAATGTCTAGTTTGTTGGGATGCTATGAATGAATCCTCCGTAGACGAAAGAAAATCCGTGGCCTTGTGAATATAATTCAGCCCGCCGTGATATAGGAAGCGGAACTGCACACCTGTCATTGGCACGACTTGGTTGCGCACGTATTGGTTACGTATGATAGTTTAGTTGAGAGGCTGCTATTTTACCCTGTACTTGCTACACCGGCGAGGCCCTTCGCAATAACAGTACTGTTCTTTTTTTTTTTTTGACACGAAGTAAGACGGGAGCTTCAACAATGGCAGGCATAAGAGTAGACACTCCTCGCGAACGTTGAAATTATCTCAAGAGCTCTGGCACGGCCGCTGGATACAAAAGAGATTCATTGCTATGTAGCGACCGTGTCTCAGGACTGGGTACTAGGCTGTAGAGAAATCGCTGTTCTATATGGCATGTGTACATGCAATCCCCTCTACATGCCATGGTGGGTTAGTGATTATTGTGCTCGACTGCTGACTTGCAGGTCGCGGAATCGATTCCCGGCCGCGCAACTGCATTTTCGGCAGGAAGCGAAAGTGCTTGATGTCCGTGTATTTAAGTTTAAGTGCGCGTTAAGGAACCTCGTGTGGTCGAAATTCCCGCGGCTTTCCACTACAGTGTCCCTCATAAGCAACTGGTGGTTTCGGGATGTAAAACCCTAACAATTATTATTATATACCTGTCCCCATCATTATTTCTAACTTTTTCTTTTTTTTAGTTTTGAATGGTAGCAGACCAGAGCGAAATGGCTCAGCCCGACCTCTTTGCTTCTTAATTTTCTCTTAACTTTCTCGGTGTGGCAAAAGCGCCTCATATATCGGTAAACACACCCCTTGTACGTATACAGACAAGTGGCCTGTTGAGCTGCCGAGTCCCGAGGATCCCTCCTCCGTGTAGTGTACACACGCGCACGCGAGCCACACATCCTGCTGGGTATATAGACGCCCGCTACAACAGGAAGATGCCCGACTAATGTCGCCCTTCTCCCTTTCCTTTTCACTCCAGCCCCGCGCAGTGCCGCGTCTAACTGCGTTCGCCTTCAAGCGGCCTCGTCTTCCTGAAGCAGTTGTTTGTCACCAGGCTTAAGGAGCGGTGGCGCGTCACGACGCGACAGTGAATCGTGCTTGTTCTGGTACGGCTTCAGAGCGACCGTCGGGCGCTCTTATTCCTCGTATTTGACCAAGAGCCGACTCTCTTTCTCTCATTCCACTTGTATGAATGTTCCTGCTATTTTTGTTGGTCGTCTACGTGCGTCGTAGAAGGTGTACGCAAAGTGTATCTCTTTTTGTTACACAGCCAATCTCGCTATAGAAGCGTGCACCACGATCAAACATACAGGATGGCGTCATCTAAGCAAGGAACCTTTAGTAAAGACTTCAGAAAGTAAAAATTACTAGCAATTACCAAACGTATTGGCCACGTCTTTTCAGGTTGTCCTTATTTATTTCTCTGCGTACATTCGCGCCCCCCGAAATGAATCTTACGAATCGCGATTTGTCACCATGTTAGTAGAAGTCATTTCGTTCCTTCGACGAACTGCGCTGTATTGTGGTTACAGAACTGCACTGTATTGTGGTTATACGGTCTACTAGACCTCCAGGCACCAGGAACGAAATGAACGCGGAAATTTCTTATCGTTGTGTACGCCTGATGCCGTTTAGTTGAGTTACTGTTGCATGTATTTAACTTGTTGCGTGGTGACAGCGGTTGATCAAGGGCTTCGCTTGCTCCCTGTAATCGAACGAGGGATTACTTACCGCCCGCGCTGTCACTACCTCCGCTTCGTGCTGTTGTGTCCTGTGCAGCTGTCTCCGGGCTTCTCTAAGCGGTGCTTCTGGTTAGCAATATGTCACGGCAACTCGAAAACTGTCAACCAGATTGCCTTAGTCGCACGAAATATTCTCTGGACCAAGCACCCTGGCTTTCGACTAGTAGGCTTTACGTGAGAAAAAGACCGAGTAGTCTTAGCTGATTTTCACTGATGCTTATTAGCTTGGTCTTTCGCCTTATTTTTCCGGTTTTTTTTATTTCTGGTCGGAACTTCGTTCAACGGATGTGACACGAGGGAGGGTGTTCTATCTTTGCCGATTGTTCTAAACGATCAATCTAACGGAAAGAAGTGTAAAGGCAAAAACACGCAAGTTGACCATGCAGAACAGTGTCTGAAAATTTACCTTACTTCTGCAAGTTGTTCAAGAGAAAGTTACAGAAAGAGTGCATTGGCGATTTATAATACCAAGAAGCTCATTTATGTACCCCTCCACGTTAATAAAATTTGAAGATTCAACAGACAAAAAAAAGAGAACACATTGAGAAGGCCAAGAGCATACGATAGCTTGAGAGTTCGCATTCGTTTCAAAATGTGTTAATTTCGCTTTAAAAATATCAATTACCCAGCATCCCTTCTACAGATTTGCTTCTATATTCAAATGTAAAGGGCTAATTTATAAGGTTACTTATTGGCAAGGTATATTTGCATTGTTTCACCACCTTTGGATAAATATAAGCCCAGCACTTGGATTATTTGCTACACCGATATGTCCAACACCACAATGGACTAACAATCCTCGCTAAGAAAAGTGAGAGAGAGGGTGTGTGTGTGTGTACGTGGGCATGTTAGTGTGTGCGCGTGTGTGTTTGCATGTGTGCGTGCCTGTGCACGCTTCCAAAGTAGTCCACGTTATTCTCATTTATTACTTTTGGAAGGCAATACGACCCACCTTTAAAGGCAACACTACTTTGTAGTTTTTAATGTCACGTAACTTTACGAAATGCAAGCAGTTGCGGTTTCGATGCATTTTAACGTCTTCGCACTAAATTAATGCACTTTAACGTCTTCGCACTAAAGTATGCTTGCAAAATTATCAACTAATATGCTTTATTGGGAAGGTTTCCAATGATAGAATATCACTGCGGTATCATTGTTTAATCAAAGAAGAAATGGATGCTGTTGTTGAATAGCTTGTTTCTGTTACGGTGCCATGCCTAGCCAGACACCTTGTGGGCTTTTGGCTGCGCTTTCCATACCAGTTTTTTTTTTTATAAATGAATTAATGTTTTCTGGAACAAAAGAAAATTTAATTAGTGAACCTATTTTGTATCACCGAATTCGAATAACTTGCAATTCGCTTCTCTCTCGTTCGTATTTACTCACTATGCACATTAGGGCCATTGAGGGCATATAGCGGTGCCACCTTCCAATTTGTGTGAAAAAAAAAATAAACAGTTTTCACTGCAACAAAACAAGCGTGTGTCAAATACATCAAATAAAAAATTGTTTCTTCGTATTCGCCTTGTATATCTACGTGTACGCTAAGCGTGGAAAGCGAGAAATGATTCAATCTTTCCTCTTATCACGTCGCCAAGACACGACGTACTCAGCGGTCTCGGTCGTTTAACAAAAAAAAAAAGCGAGGCATTGCGGCGGCCATATAGTCTTGTAGCACCGCTTGTTCGCCTCATCGCCCAAAGGCGGCTTTGCATGCGGCACGTACTTCGTCTCCGCTTTATCTCAGCCGTAAATCTCTGCAAACGACGCTTCCTTACAAAAGCCTTGCGTGAGTCTATATTTGATCTCTTCCGCTCTCTTTGCGACAACATTGATTTCCTAATTTTTATCAGGGAGAGCTTAGGAGGCGTGGAAGATCAAGGTTTTATTCGCATACTTAGGCTTTAAAAAAATAAGCAGTGTATCCGCTTAGCCATTTGTCTGTACAATGAATGGCTTTCAATGGGATCGAGGGCTTCGTCAGCTAATAAATATGCCTACCAGTGTATCACAAACTGGTCGTTGTGACGCACGCTTTAAGAGCAGGCACCCTTTTTCCAAGCTGGGCTCCAGGCACCACGCGTGAGCATCTATTCTAATATGTCTATAAATAGCCTTATTAACTAATTGGGAATTGTATACTGACAGCGGCGAAATGATGCAGACTCGTGTATTTACATTTCGGTCCTCATGAAAGGACAAGTTGCTGAGAATCAGGAGCACTTCACTACGGCGTGCTAATAATCATAACAAGGCTTTGAGAAATAATATTATTAATAATAAATCAACCAATCAATAAATCCATAAATTATTCACTTAACTTGCCCTATAACAACCATGAGGTCTTAGTGCAGGCGCACGCAAAAATAAAACAGTACAAATAAACAAACGCAATGAAGATAAGAAATAAAACAATAAAAATAAAGTAAATACAGGCACTCTTCAGAAAAAATAAATCAAGAGTGAAAATACACAGATGAAAAAAGAAATCAGTGCAAAATGGGAAGAAAAAAAGATGAGAGCCATAGGAAGGAAATCAAAGATAAAGGGGAATATACAAAAGTATGTAGAAACCTTCCTGAAAGATGGAAAGGGAAGAATACGAATATTGCGAAAAACTTTGTTAAGACAGCGCATAGCTGTGATGAAAACAATGACATTGGACTGTGAAAAACATCAAGGTCATAAAAGTAACATTATAGATACTTTGTATTCTGTGAGCTGCAGAGTGTTGAAAGAAGTTCTACATGAAATGGTCGATTCCCTCCGGTTAACTTACGCAAAATCTGAAAATTTACACTACTGAGACGTTTCTTGGTTTGACGAAAATACAAAGTCGTAACTCTTACATCAAATATATCCGTCTCTCCAATTTTCCCCTAGTCAAAAGATTGATAGACCATTCGACATGCTATTGCACCGTCTACGATTAGGTGTTTCATACACAACTCACTCTTTACGCCTCGTAAAAAGAAGAACGTCCACGCACTGCGACCACTGCGATCATGTCGATGCGTTAGAGGAGCATATTCTTTTACAATGTCCACAATGCGATCAACAACGCGCTGAACTGAGGGATCGCTTGAACAGACTTGGCAGTCGACCATTCACAATTACAAAAATACTTGAAGCGTGGCCGCATTCGAATAATCAAAGGCACGCAATGAGCACCCTCCGCGATTTTTTAATGAACACAAATCTAATGAACTGTCTTTAGTTAATATCATACCTTGCCGCAATATGTATGGACTCTATCCGCAATGTGATCCCGATATATTAACTGGACTATGACCATACATACTGTGCATATTCATGCATTATATGCCCTATAATGTATATAGCATTATACATATCGCCTTTGACAAGTTTTGCATATTTTATTCTTAATTTTGCTTTTTGTGTGTTTAATTGTGCATTACTGTTATGATGTTGGGTTCACCGGCTCTAAAGTGGCCTACCTTACCATGTTCCACCAAATATAAATAAAAAAGTTAAGAGCAGCATAGCATACCTTGAACTAGTTTGTAAAGAAAAATTATTATTATTATTATTATTATTATTATTTATTATTATTATTATTATTATTATTATTTATTATTATTATTATTATTATTATTATTATTATTATTATTATTATTATTATTATTATTATTATTATTATTATTATTATTATTATTATTATTATTATTTGTAACACGTCAGGCTATAACAGTTTTAGCGCAAATATCCTAGACTGACTGAGCTTTGCCTATAGGCATACAGAGGTAGAGATATAACGACACAGACAGAAAGAAAGAACGAAGGGGTGAGCAAGGCTGGCCATGCACAGTATTGTCTAGCAAAGGGAGGGAGAGAGATTGACGAGGAGGTAAAAGCCCAGCCAACTCATGACCAGCTGGGTGCCCACCACCTCTGCTGTCAGTCCAACCCTACGTGACTTAGTGCGGGCTGCGCTAATTTTTTTACTCTTCATTCCTCTCGGAATGTTTCGCATAATGAGCACCGCCGTCGATAACAGCGCCTCCTTTCTGCAATGCGGATTTTTAACGTCGTTGCGATGAATTCTCCAATGTTTTCTCGGCGCAGATACAGACTGTGAGTGAACTGTGGCGCACGCCCGTATGCCACGGGCTGTGTTATGCCGGTATATGACACACGTGAGTGGCGGAAAAAAGTCAAATATGTATACGACAGGCAACTGACGTTATTCATGTCTTGACCTTTCAAACGCGTTTGTCATACACTCATGTCCTTCTATGTGAATTTTTCTGGTTAGTAGAACGCTCAGGAGACGACCTTGACAGCGCCCCGAAGCAGGCGGCTAGATAAGTAAAGGGAAATAATTGAAGTTCCTTAGGTTCCCTAAGAAATGCTTGGCATTTAAAACATCTCTTTTCCTTTTCACAGCATAAATATGAAGTAAAGCTTGTTGTTAAGTAAACTTTTGCTCGTTTTAAGAGGAATTTTTGCTTGATGCCTGTGGCATAATGAATGTTTACCATTCGCTGATGTGGTCGTTGATTAAAGCGGCCCGTGTTTTCTATAGTATATATAGGTGTGTTCTAGACAGAGACGAGAGAGGAAAAACGAAATACCGGAAGGTTTACCGAACACACTTTCTGTTGGTGCTCTGCCCTGGGCGATAGAGATCAAGCGAAGAAAAGAGATGAAACGAAAAATATTGAGCGCACTGTTCGTGGGCGGACTTGAACAAGCACACACAAATGCGCGAGAAAGGGTGATAACAACAACATCTGGCCTACGAATTACCTCCTCCGACATTCCCCTTCTCTCGTAGGAAATGGCATGTATTCTGACCGGAACACATAAACATCTTCTTCGGATAAACATTCCTTCACGGGCAGGGTGACCTCGCTTTTACCTTCGTCTCTAGAGACTTGGCCCGTGGTCATTCGCATGATCCACATCAGCGCAGTAAAGGAATGGCTAATGTGGTCCCTGAATGGTGGCAGAATTTGCCCAACTTTTCGTTTCTACGAACTGTTTGTCATTTACCCCTGGGAACAGAAAGAAAGAAAGAAAGAAGGAGAGAAAGAAAAAGAAAGAACGAAAGAAGAAGAGAAACAAAAAGAAAGAAAGAAAGAAAGAAAGAAAGAAAGAAAGAAAGAAAGAAAGAAAGAAAGAAAGAAAGAAAGAAAGAAAGAAAGAAAGAAAGAAAGAAAGAAAGAAAGAAAGAAAGAAAGAAAGAAAGAAAGAAAGAAAGAAAGAAAGAAAGAAAGAAGACTTTATTTGTCTGTACCATTCGCTTAAGCTACTGCTTGTTGCGCGTTATCACAGTCTAAGCGCGAAAACCACTCCTGGAATACGGACTCCAGGTCTGTGATTTCACGGTATATTACCATCTCTTCAGTCTTTTGTATAGAAGAACGACATGCTGAGCAGAATGTGTGAGAGCTGTTATTCATATGTGTTAGTGAGAACAAGTTGACATTACTGGTAGAGCTCTTGTCGAAGTAATCTTGTCAAGGACAAGCATTCGCACTACCGACAATCCGATTATTTGAAAATCCTCTCCTGGCGCTAATGGTGTCCGCCACAGTGAATCAGTGGTTACGGCATACTCGGCGGCTGACCTGAAAGGTCGCGGGTTCCATCACAGTCACGGCGGTCGTCTTTCAGTGGGGGCCCGTGTATATGTCACGCAGTGCACGTTAAAGAGCACCAGATGGTCGAAATTTCCAGAGCCCTCCCCACCGGCGTCCCTCATTACCGTAACGTAGTTTAGGGACGTAAAACCCCACATTGGCATCAACGGGGTCCTACCTTCAATCAGCACTGATTGGAGAAGCAGCTGTTTTCATTGATCTATTATCGCTTTAATTGTTCATCAATATTAATGTAGTATATTGTCCATCCCTTTCATCTTTCTTTTTACGCTTATGTGTATATTTATAGACTATCCTTTTGCTCCACACTTTTTCTCTGACTTCCTTCTCCTTCCGAAACGAAATGCAGTCATCACTGTCACGGCCCGAGTAGCAGCCGTCGTCAAGACGTTCTGGCTAACACAGTTTCAAACAAGGCTTGAGCTCAAGGCAATTTTTCTGACATGAGCGGGGCTAAACTGAGCTGCATAGACAAACCAAATCATTACGAGTCAGCCAACGTTGTTGAAAATTCCTCTTCCCTTTCGCATTCCGCTTCCTGCTGTGAAACTACGTGCTTCCTAGAAAAGAAGGAAAAAGGAAGAGAATCGAGAGGCGCCAAGGCCTTGCAGCCTGGCGACCAGGCGACACGGGGGTCAGATCGGACGCACCTGATGAGACGGCACCTCGACCTTTTGTGCGTCTTTACGAGAGAATTCGAGAACACTTTCTGATCCTCCTTGCCATTTTTTTTTGTTTGTCTTAGCCGTGCGCCGGAGGTAGCCTCCTCCCAGCCGAGTGTAAGGCCGTGCGACTGAAACCCACTGGAACACTCTTTTTTTTTTCTGACAGCCATTTCGAGCCATGACGGCGAACGTCGAACAAGAAAAGTTCCTACGACGAGAGCTCTTTAAGGTCGGCTTGCCTCGTGGGCCCCGCCTCGCTGACATGCGCCGCCATTGTTCTGCCTGACCTGCATGAACCTCGCCTCGTGGCGGACGTGTGCGTACTATTCAGAATGCGCGCGCTTCGCGGTGTGTTTACGAGCAGCGATGCACGGAAATAAGTCGCACAGCTTCGGGAGCTTAAGTCTGCAACGCATTCCAAAATGTCATCTTTTAACGTGGTTACGTGCCTTATTTCACAAGCGCGTCAAGCACAAAGACCTCATTGGCAGGATCGAGCGTAACTGAACTCAGTCAACGTACTTTATACTTCTGCTCGAAAATCGTTGTATATGTAATTTTTAATTAAAGACACAACATAATAACAAACAAAAACGAGGAATAATTTATTTAATAACGTTGCAACCGCTGAACCGGCCTTTGTAAGAATCGGTCCACCGGCCAGAGCGTCGATGAATAATCGCTTATTTTTGTTTGTTTTATATCTGTGTCTTTATTTAGAAATAAAGACACAGACACACACTATAAATATATATATATATATATATATATATATATATATATATATATTTATAGTGTGTGTGTATATATTAATATGCGGAGGAAGAGAGTTTCATGCACAATTAAACCGTTTAAAAAGTACCATACATTAGTGACGGACAAAGAGCGTCTCGCCGCTGCGTATACACAAAAGCTGGCACAACAGGTTTCGATCAAGTCTACCACCCCAAGACCACCAGCGGAAGCAGCCTCGCTTGCCTCCCTCTGCCAGCAGTGTCGCGCACTATAGCGACGAAAGCTGAATGGCACTCTGCAATGCAGTCTGCACAGTCGACCATCTCGCTTTCACTGACCACCCTGGAAACAAGAGCGGTACGAGCGGTCATCCGGGCAACTGTAGGCGGAGCTCCATGGCCCAGTTCTTCTCTCCTTTCTCTTCGCTGTGGTTTCTTCGCGGCGTCAGGAACAAAGATAGAGTATATGAACTGGTAATTACGGCCGTCCGGATGGCATGCAGAGTGAACCGAGGCATCTCCTTACAGCCCCCTTATACCACCGGCGCATTCGCGTCAACCTCTCCCCGATTTTTATACGACCTGTCTCGTGCTCGGTCGTGGCAGCCTAACCCCTCTACCTGCTACGCTTTCCATACATAATGAAGGGTGCCTCTGTTCTCGAACTCGCCAGCTGAGATGGTCCGACGTCTCGGCGTCGCCTTACTCCATGGCGCCGCGCGTAGCACTGATTGCACTGCTCGTAGCATTCTTGCGATATGATATTTTTTTTATTTCTGGGGCTGTTTTAATTTTTTGCTCTTTTATAGCGAAAGCTGTTATGGGTTCACAGCTCGGGTCTGGAGCAGCACCGTAGTTGTCCGCCGCCGGCACCGGTGTCCGTAACCACTGTCTTATGAACTAAGAAAGAAAACAGTACCAATGACACACGGAGGCTCGAACCCGGGTCCACTAGGTGCCAGCCCAATATTCTACCACTGGGCCATGCCGATGCTTGAGACTTAACGACAAACTTGTCTTAGGCAGGCAGGCTTGATATTGGGAAAGCAGTCGCGTTAACATGACTAAAGCGTTTTCAAAGAGCGAAAGAACAACCAGTCATCGCACAATGCGAATAGCGTAACGAGTCGTCCAATGATCCAACCCATTATAAAAGCTTGTTCTTGTTCTACTATTAACTGTGGTACCTACCCAGTTCAGGCATAATTCCTAATCATGAACAACTGGCACAGAATTCTTTGCAAGTGCTTAGTGGATACCATGCTTCTGAGAAAAATGACGAAAAATAGCGTAGAAAATGCGGGCCTACTACCCAAGAGTTTTTATTATTGATGCCGTAGTGCGTATCATCAAGCAAGTGTGCTCGCAGCAGTTACCCAATCAGTGTTTAGAAGAGGCTCTCAAAGGCCGCTCTTTTAGCTTTCGCTGTAACTGTGCTGCGCCTTGCCCGCAGGCCAGGCCTTTTTTAAACTGAAGAGCTGTTCGAAGTCGATGGTTGATTGATATGGGGTGTTTAACGTCCCAAAACCACCATATGATTATGAGAGACACCGTAGTGGAGACCTCCGGAAATTTAACCCCCATGGGGTTCTTTAACGTGCATCCAAATCTGAGCACCCAGGCCGACAGCATTTTCGCCTCCATCGAAAATGTAGCCGCCGCCGCCGGGAGTCGATCCCGCGAACTGCCGGTCAACAGCCGAGTACCTTAGCAACAATACCACCACGGTGGGGCCTGTCCCTGGGGATCGTGGTCTACACTTTCTAGCCCAGCTGTGAGAGCGAAGCCAGACGAAAGTGAGGGCGTGGGTAACGCTGACTGAATGAGACGGAACCCTCGTGTAGCGAGTTGTGTCTGGTAGATAAATGGGAGCGACGTCGAGAAGGTGAAGCTGGGTGGAGAGGAGATAAAGAATAGAGCTATGGCGGGAGGAGAGCATGTGTTTTGGGGAAGGTGAGAGAGCAGTAGCTTGATTAACTGTGCCCGTGCAAGCAGTCGACCAATGGCGGCGCCTGCTCACGCGCAGGTGCTGTTGGCGACAGAGGAGGATGGCCGCTCCGAGTGATTACGAAAGCGAATGAAAAGCACCTGTTTCGCTGTTTTAATTATTTTCCAAGACGTTAGTTGAATATGTGCCGTTACTTCCTTGCCGTTACTTCCTCCAGCTGCTGCTATCTGAAGCTGCCTGTAATGTTTACTACATTCACAATTTTCCATTTAACGAAGCCTGACCACGGTTAACGAAAACTACGATCAATATTCGGTCATGTTATTGCAACTTGCACCTTTTTTAATGGATTACGTAAATATATATATATATATATATATATATATACGAGGTACTATTGATCAGCTGCCCACTCGTAATAAGTTTACGTGCTACGTGACGCCACCATGCTCATAAAATGGTGTTCTACACTCGCCGTTTGGCTACAGGTGGCGCTGACTGACACTCCCAAGTTTAAATTCACATATAAACACAAGAAAGTGGGTTGGGGGAAAGCCGCTGTTATAGCTCAGTGGTTAGAGCATCGAACGCGTTATTCGAAGGTCGTAGGTTCGATTCCTTCTCACGGCTGGTTATTTTTTCACCCACTTTTCTTTTTTCTTATTTACATTACATTTGTTCTAATAACTTCCCCTATACATTCCTCGGCATTGTTGTCTGTTAGATCTCATTAATATTGTGTCAAAACACGGAAAAACGAGCCCTTAGGTATACACCTCTTTCCCTTATATATATATATATATATATATATATATATATATATATATATATATATATATATATATATATATATATATATATATATATATATATATATATATATATATATGCAGAAGTTTTATGCTGCTCTGTCAACGTCGTCAATTCAAAATAACAGTGCGCAGCTGTAGAGAAACGCAGCAGGGTTCAGGCAACCAAACAGAATATGATTAGACTAATTGTGTCTTAAGTAGTAGATTAGGAATCAAGCTTAATATGGAATGACTGTATGCAATGACTCTATGCCCAGTCCGTATTGCGCTACAAGCAACACATTCGCTGGCAACATACGCGCGTGGCTGAGTATGGAGGTTAAAGGTTTTCTACATAATCTATTACACGCTCACAAAACGAATCATGCAGCAGTCTATGTATGTTACCGATTAAAATATTGAGTGGTGGTAATTTTGAAAACATTGGTAGAGACTGGATTCTATTTGAGATTTATCGAAAAGAATACCGATTAATACGATACTCCTTAATGAGAGATGTGAGCGCCGCTCAAAGAGAGTCTTCGTTTGGCGATATATTCACATATTGAGTATTTGGGGTGCACATGCCATCTGCTTCAAATGAAACGCGAACAGCGGCAAGCCTTCGCGATAATATATAGTGCGTTGCCCACTTATCACCATGGAGAGGCATGCATATATCGAACAGAATGCGCGCGCCTGTAAATAGTGATGACTGGGCGGCGCGCACTATACCATAGCGAAGGCTTGTCACTGCTCGGTTATCATTGGACGATGATATTACATCGACACACAGTTACAGAATGTCATTCATTTTTAAATTACATATCGAGATGCAAAGCATCTTTGAGGGGGTTCAATCTGGTCTGTGACGTGACCACTTTTACTGTGCATGCGCGTCCCCTTCCCTCTAACTCCTTTCCCATGCTCCCGTCTACCTTCTCGCAAAGCCAACACAGGAAGTGCCTGCTAGTGAGTTTTTCTTTTATTGAAAAAATTATTGCATATCAACGGGGTGAATGATGATGAATATGGCAAAGCTTCGTGAAACCGTGAATTGTCCATCCGCTGGCCTCGTCCGTCTGTTCGTCTGTATGCCCGTCCGTCTGTGTCTTTTCATCCGTCTGTCCGTCCAACTGTGTCCGTCCGTCTGTCTGTATGTCTGTCTGTCTGTCGATCCGTCCGTCCATGGAGTGAACAATTCAAGTACCACCATCTCGCATCTATTTATCATATATTCATCATATAGGAGTACCGCCGTCTAACAGTCATTCCAAGAACTAAACGAGAGGTGGCTACCTACTACATACACCGAGGATGCACGACCCACGGCATAAGTGCTTCGCCCCTAAATATTTGACTGTTCGCACTGCACGACCATTCGCTGGCCACCCCATATGTATAGGCACGGATCTTGACCTCCAAGGTAGTACCGGTGGCAGATGAAAATTCGCAGCGCGCGCGTTAACTACAACTGGACTGCGGGCCTTTGCCCGATCGGAGCCTTTTGTCCCGCATTGCCCATTAGCAGCCATTGGCATGTTTTAGTAAAAAACACTGGTCCATCACTGCCTGCTTTACGTCTCTTCTATCCTGCGCAACGCCGCGATGAGGGCCAGCGTCAACGCCGCCGCCAGTAAAAGGGTTAGCGCCTGCTGCTTAGCATCTACACATGGATCTCTTTAGAGGGAGATGGTGTAATTCTTCATAAATATTCTGCTAACTTGTTTTTTTTATTTTCTAAGTCTTAGTGACCTTTGTACCTTTCTTTTCTGCTTTGTCGCAGTGAACTGCAGTTAAAGACAAGTTTTTATTTTATTTTCTTTGGCTTACTGTTCATTTTTCTGGTTCCTTTTATTTCATTGCTTATTTTTATTTCAGTTTTTAGCTGCCTTAGTTTCTGCTTCAGTGATGTAGGCATCGGAGAAACGCAACCGGCCTCGGCGTTCCTCTGGGTGCCCTACGCTCGTCTACGGCGGTGAACAACGAGAGACAGCCCTCGACGCAGGAACCGATTTCATAAGAGTCGTGCTCTAAAGAAGGAGGAAGAACAATGAATCAAAGGCAGGGAGGATATCAACCAGACGTGCCTCTGGTACGGGGCCCTACACTAAAGTGGGAAGAGATGAGGGGATTAGAAGAAAGAAAGAAAAGGAAGCACGATCAGAGTAAATGTGCGCCAGCCAGTCCACTGCACACCTACAAGTGGTCGCTTAACTCGGTCGAATAAAAATACAGTAGCTATGTTGACGTCACTTCGCTGCGTGGCCTGAGACACGTAGAACCACGATCCGACAATCTTCTCTTTAGAAAATGGCCTGTTCGTTCAGCGCATTGTGTAGAACGTTGTGTTCGCTCAAAAAACGATCAAAGAAACGTCCCGCAAGCTATATCGTTACGTCGTTGTTGCGTAAGTCACATCTAGGGGTGTCTGCGATTCCTTTGCGAAACGAGTACTAATAAAACATCCCAGTACGCCGCGCTAATGCTCAAATAGCCTGTCTGAGCGTTAGTAGTATGCTCAAGCAAGCTTCTTCATAAGCGGCCTTCTTCATGCCAGCTGCCGCTGAGAAGGATCAAATGGGCTTATATTTGCCGTGCAATGATTGCGCCACCATGACAGTGTTTTCAATCACACTTACGTCTATTGTAACGATAGAATAAGCACGGAATATAAACTGTGTCGCTGAAAATAAGATGCGGAAAAGGAAATTAAATGGCTACTATATGCCGCTTTCACGCAACCCTTCATTCTCACTTATAGGCTCGCATAGAAGCAAAGCGTCTGCTTCATCAAACTGTCGCTTGAGCAAAGGAACACAGAGACTGGCGATTACGTGAGAAGCAGGATCACGAAGGGGAAGACATGGATGCAGACCGGAAGCCCGTTTCTTCCGCGTTAATCGTGGCGGCGCACTAAACCGAGATTGCGCGAATGGGGCAAGCTCGGTTGGCCTCAACGGGCTTAGTTTCCCGGTGAGACCGCCTCTAATGACCATCTCCCATTAGCGCAAGCCCGCGCGCACCATTATCTCACGGCATGAAACCACGCCGATGTCCCTGGTATAACCGACGACTGCCAACGTTGCTTTTGTCCAGACCTCGATCTTGTTACTAGATGGCCTTTCTCGTCCCATACGATAGTCAGTAACCTAAGTCTGCTCTCTGTCTCTTTCTCCCTCTCGTTAAACCATGCCGTCGAGAGACCCAGGCATGTTTGACAAGCCAGTGGGGGCATTACGTGGGTAGCTGGTCTTTTTTACTTTATGTCTTACGACCTAGATTGCAATAGGCCCTGAAGGTGGCTACAGGTGGCCTATTGTCGCCTGAACATTCGGGTGGATGGGCCAGTGCAAAGACTCGTTGGTCGACCATAGTTGACACTTGCGACTCGCTATTTGAACATGAAGAAAGACAAAAAAAACACGTTACAGTACACAAAACTAGCGCGAAGTAACAACTCTGTTACTTCGTTCTCGTGTGTGATTGCGTCGCAATTGTCAAGTGTGAACATTCGGGACCAAAGCCATGTACACCAATGATAACAGCGTTATGAGTTAATTAGGTCAGTAATTGTAATGCCCATTATCATTACAGCATTCGTATAACCAGAGGGTATATAGAGTGTAGGGTTCATACCCCTTCCCCCTACATTTGTATATTACGCGCACACATACAAACACACAGGTAATATGACTAATTGGGCTAGTTTGGACATGTACCCTAGCACAAAGAAGACGCGAAACACATATACCAGACCCAGGCGCTGTTCTTTATATGAAAGTTTTATGAAAGAACATGGGCACAATTGAACAGAATGGAGGGCACTGAATAAACCATATTACCTCAGGCAAAGCCTCTAATTACGTGTGTTGCAGATGCAGAACCACAACATCAGTGAGAGTTCTTGAAGGCTAGCTGGCTGACGCACTCTCCTTTCGCTTTTAGTACTTCAAATGCTCCTGCAAAGTCACTTATGCGCTGGTCTTTATGCCTTATCGCCACGTCGGTTATGTTAAGCTCACCTGTGCAACAGCACTGCCATCACTGCAAGGAAAAATGCGCAGACGGTGTACAGTCGACCAAATATTTAGCTATCATGCACGAGTGGTAGTTTTTTTGTATATATTTGTCATACGACTGAATTAAGCTTCAGCTGATTCAAAGACAAGTGTATGCCCAAGAAAGCACAAGTCAACAAAACAATTCTTTGTAAGTTCGTTCCATAATATAGCGCTGACAGGCGAAAAAGTGGCCGCTGCGCACAATAACTGAATTTTGGCCGTCTGTATCTTTGAGAGAGGCAGCACGCTCTCTTGAGGAGATGTTGAGACTTCGCCCCATTTGACCAATGTAGTGCATGCTACTACCCGACAAATAGATGGTTTGCACTACTCCGCTGGCACTGTCGGTGAGTCGTGGTGTGGTTTGTATGGTTTGAAGAGCGAAATCTTGACGATGAAAGCGTACATCGACGGAAGAGAGCACAGACAGGAGAGTCGCGTCTTTCCTGTGTGTGAACGCTCTCGTTGATCTAGTTTCATCGTCTTTCTTGCTCTTAAAACTACACATACAAGCATACATATGAGCGTGCTGTATATAAAGTATGGTTGGACCTATATCCCTCCTCCGGAAAAGCTTTTGTGGCTGTGTCTTTGCATCCAACATCATGGGGCTTCAGTATACAGTCTGCCACAGCTTTAGATTGGTTTCTATATAATCCTACGCAACTTAAAAAGGCAGGAGAAGCTCCGCACAGATGACATGTACGCGGTAGCTGAATCCCTCCGCTTCTAAAGAAATATAGTCCCACTAACTTACTCGGCCGTGTTCTCCGACAATGGTTCCGCTGGTCGTCCGTGAAATTCCATCAGTTAAGAGCGCGTGTTCATTGTTGCAGGTTTGTGAGCGTCCGCCTTCCAGGTGAAAACGCAGATGCCTTTTAGATTTTCACTATACCATAGCTCAACCAGCTTAACGTCCAGAAGTGTTCGTTATTGAAGTGCAGCCATAATGAGATGAAAGAGAGGAGAATCCGTGAGGCTGACTCGCCAGCGGAACTTCATAATCAATATACCCTTCGTTATTTCTTAGTCTTTTAGGGCATCCTCGAGGATGTAGTATACAAGTGTTGATGCAGCATTCTCATTCAAATGATTTAAACGCGCAAAAAATATGTCTGCCTTTCTCGTAGTCACAAGCCGCGGATTAAGGCACCGTTTCAGAGTTTATAAAACGTCGTTAGGCGAGAACGGTTCGTAAGCAGGGCCCATGAAAACCTCCAATGTACGTGAAATAAAACTAAAAGACCTCTCAGGCAATAACGTTAGACATATATGTGAGGTTTAACGCCCCCAAACCACCACAAGATTGTGAGAGACGCCGTAGTAGAGGGCTCCGTAAATTTCGACTATCTGGGGTCCCTTAACGTGCACCCATATCTAATAACATTCTAACCTTTAATTCCGTGAAAATATTGTTGTTTGAATGTACTACGTGGGTGATTTTTATAAAGTAAATAAGTAACACTATAAAGATACTACATAAAATGAAACAGTGCACATGTTATTCTTTTTTTACCTGCATATCTCCTTCTTTAAAAAAAATAATAATTCAAACTCCCCCTTTTCCCCCCTTTCAAGACGTCCGATCATGGGCAGTTGAGTTTGCAGTATGTTGAAATTTAGATTACTGTTGGTATTGATATGTGTGCTTTAACGTCCCAAAACCACCATATGATTATGAAAGACACATTACTATAGGTATTCAGCCCTTCAGTTTTTAGGAATGTGGTATTTCGTCCAACTAGCACGCGCAAAGTTTTATCTGCTCTTCTTGTAGTGAAATTTTGCTCAACTTTCTCCTAAAGTTATGATTCCCCGACAGGTCCCTCTGCTCCAAAGTAAACGTGACGAATATGAAGATGTGTGCTTCATCGTCTTCGCTTCTAGCGTAGCTCTTCGCTCACGAACGTTGAGCTTATAAGCTGGCAAAGGCGGTATCTCCTCGATTAACGTCAACTGGCGGTCGCGTCAGTAACGGCGGCCGGCCCTCCTCCCTCGGGGCGTCAGCAGCGTCGTGTTTCGGGCTGCATCTCAGCTTCCGTCTGACGCTTCTTTAACCGACATGCTTAAAGAACGTGTCGAAACCATTGACCCGCTTGTTGCGAGTTTCCTCTCGACTCGATTTACCTCGACGCCCGCGGCTCGTTGGCTGCCTTTCCGCAATTATTGGCGGCTTCGTTCGAAGAGCTGCTCTAAACATGCCCCGAACAGCCTCGAGCTGCGAGGCATCGAAGCGAATCGCTACATGCTGACGTCGAAGAAAGCGTGATTCCGCCTCAATACTTCTAGTGAGTAATATTTCTGTGCGTGTGGTGGGGGAGAGGGTGGGGGAGGGGGGTAATTATAGACATCAGGGCAAAGTTGCTAGATATCGGTCCTGTTATTATGGCGTTAGATACGCATAGCTAATAGTTATACGGGCTCCCTGAATCGCGCATAGAGAAAAACACTGCCGCATTTTTGATAATCTTTCACATGCTTAGCGTGACTACCGAAAAAAAAATTTAAAAGTGAGGCGCGACATACGATTTGTAATATAACTTTTGTTTTTTCACCACGCTGAACACTTATCTACGTAAGTAGCTAGGATGGCAGAATGAAAAAAATCACACCATATCCACGGAGTTTGAGATGATGAGTGGGACGAAGCGTCTACCCGTCCGTTCGTCCATCCGTTCATTCGTCTATCCGCTCGTCCATCCGCTCATCCATCCGCCTGCCTGCCTGCCTGCCTGCCTGCCTGCCTGCCTGCCTGCCTGCCTGCCTGCCTGCCTGCCTGCCTGTCTGTCTGTCTGTCTGTCTGTCTGTCTGTCTGTCTGTCTGTCTGTCTTGACTTGAGGTCGGTATGCAGTCATTTCATATCTCTAAAGGTGTCTTGACGAGGTGGCATTGATGGTGAATTCCCATCTGTCCCTGAAGCTTAACAGTCTACATGGACGTTGCACCACATGGCTTTCTATAGAAACGGCAAGGTGGGTGAGTTGGCAATTGAACATATATTTGTTACCCTAACAACTATGTGCGCCTGTGTTCATTTTAGTCCCCCGCTCGGGTCGAGCTGCCTACACAGTTGAAGCATTCTTTTCAAGTTGTGTTTAATCTCAACACATTGAAACTCTAGTGCGATTGCATAGTGTCGGAGGAGAGGCCCAAGGACAGATAATAACCTGCAGCAACAATGTAATGCTTCGGTGATCTCAGTCATTCTGACACTTCTTACAAGTCTTGCACCACCACAATCGCAGCTAAGTCTGCAAAATACTAAAAGATAGCGTGTACATCTTTCTTTTAAAAAAAAAAGTGTAGTATACTGTCCCGATCAAAAACAAAAACGTCGAACAAGTCGACAAGGTTGGGAACACTGCGCCGGTTGCTGTGTCGAATTATCTGAATTTCTTGAATTTACTTCATACATTTCTTTAATGAATCCTTGACTACGTGGGTTACCTCCCGCTCTGTGGTGTAGCGCAGTTAATATGGCACTGTGCTGCCAAGCTCACGGTCACAGGTTCAATCCCGTTACCTATGGCCATATTTCGATGCGGCGAGAGTAAGTAATGCTCGCGTGCTTACAAATGCCTGGTAAACTTCCTTAGTAAGCTTAACGTATCCCAGAATGTCTCTATTTATACTGCATATCTGATTTTCGCCTTTTTATGTGTAAATTTAAGAAATCTTGCTTTCTGACGTTTTGGGGGGCTGAGGCACATTAAGTTTCTGGTGAGTCGGCGTGTCATGTCGTCGTAACTATCCATCATAAGCTTGTATACGCCACAGAAATTGGGTGAACCCAGTGAACCCACTACTTCCCACCGGTCGACACTATGCCTATAATGATTAGTTAAAGGTTCGTGGTTACTGTGTTAGAATCGCCGACGAAATCTACCACAGTGATCAAGTTTGGCTAAAGCAAGAGACACAAACGTGCATCTCTGTGGCAAAGTCACCTATTTGTTTCAGACACCGTGTCTTAAAACATATCTGCAAAGTGATGGCGCGAGAGGGGTGAGCATAGCAATGAAGACTTTCCTGCGGGGAACATCGGCGCATGCACTACATGCTTTGCCCTTCCCAAGGTTTCACGTAGGTGGAACTAAAACACCCTTCGTTTACGTATTGCTTATTCTCAACATCTGTTCTTGCACGTGCTACGCGGCAACACGCACTGTGTCGAACTGACAAGCGAGACAGCGCCCGCAGTTGAGGTGACTGAACATACTCCCTGCTTCCCTTTAATTTTAAAAATTTTGGCACCCGCCATTCATCTGGTATTTGTTAGAAGAAAATGAACCCTCCACGCTTTACAGCGACACACAACATTGTGAAAAAAGTGCACGAAGCTGGAAGAAAATGGCGGAGGGTCTTGCTGAGAGCGATCTCCGTAATGGCCCCAAAGGGTTCTGCACAGAACCAATTCTGCCTTTGCGAAGAGTTTTTCGTGACAAACGGCGTGGTCCTCTCTAACTAGACGGAAATGGCTCGCCAAGAATTGAATACGGAAGCAATTTGTCTTGCGCTTGGGGCGTCGGCTGGCCATTCATGGCCTTGTCATAAATCTCGCGCCAGAGGCGGCCACCGCTCTCCTCAGTGCACCCTTCTTCGTAAAGACGGCTGAGTAAGTCTATACACGGAGCTTGGTTAAGCTTGCAAGGCTGTGGGTAGCCGGGTCATTTCGAACACCTCACCGAAAAGAGAGGAGCGCCGGCGCTGTGCGCTCGCTGTATGCAGGAGTTATCCATAACCGGGACGCCACTTTATTTTGGAGCCAGTCTGTATCTCGTCGGTAATGCATGGCCTAGATTGTTTGACGTAAGCCGTGCGGCCGGTGAAGTAAAAACGATTGCGTCACTTATTCATTTCGGCTCCTGCAATGGGGCGGCGGCAGTTCCTCCTACTGCGGGGCGAAAATAGGCAGCTTTGAAAGGGTTTTAATGGAAGCTTCACGCGCCCGCTCTCTCCCTATTTCTTTTTTTCGCACGTTGCGAGTTTACGAATGGTAACTCGAAAATATTTACCTGTAAACGGAAGCATTATTGAAAGAAGCATGGCTGTGTTTTAGTGTCACTTGTTTTGCCTATTTTGCAATTAATTTTCCCGCCTACTCGATAAAAGCCTGCATTCAGTCTAGGCTAAATAGAGGAGTTGCTAAAAAAAAACTTGACAATATACAGCTGATCGTTGTTCCCAAACTCAGTGACACATTCGTTTTGTTTTCATTTTGCTGGTGATTATTTCTGGTTGTTTGTAGCTGTTCATTGTCATTTGTCTTCTGCTCTTCGGCAGGTTTCTCTGCACTGCTGGCTTAGAAAAAAGTTGACATTCGGCGAGATTGTGCATAGCTTTTGTAAACATTAAAGCACTTAAGTAGACATTCACACGGGCTGAAAGACACAGGACAGGCGCTAGAAAGCTTCCATCTATACTCTTCCCCATGCCAACTTCTATGCAATGCTAGCCACTGTACGCGAGGCTCTTTCTCAAGAAAACCTATGCATTGCCAAGGTGGGAATAACGTTTATGGACATGAAGTGCTATGCTAGGCCTCGCTAGCAACATAGGCTACCCTGCGCTGGCCACCACGTGCCAGTGACTCTGTGCTGTTGAACGGAACAACAGAAAGCTGTATCACAGTATTTCATCAAGTGCAAAGCAACTTTTCTGAATCAATCAAACTCCATAACAGGGTCCATCACCAAACGAGAAACGTCACTTCCTATATGTTGGAGTGTGGATAAGCATTTTTGGCCATCAGAAGAACATCTTTCTGTGTCCAGAGTGGCCTGCATAGACAGCCATAACGAAGAGGGTAGTATGTTCGAGACCAAAATTTCTGTAACATGAGTGCGCGAACAGTATTAGGTCCGCGTGTGTCGCTCTCTTATACAGGAAGGCTGCGTTCCCTTCTCAGAAAGCCTGGGAAAGGCGGTGCTTTAGTCACGTTAATTTTTTTTTCTGTGCCACGAGTGACGATGCCTGTTATCGCCGTTGGAGCACCGGAGTTCACTCGCATTACGAAAAGAAACGAGAGAAATTGACAGCAGCACGCCAGAGCACATCGACAAAATTAATGCACCAAACCTCAAATGCTTTGTCTGGCCGCTCCTTCTACTCTGCGGGCGTTCCGGCGTTATGTCAGCATTACTTCCAGCTCTTCCCAGATCGCATTCGCGATAATAGTTCGTTTCCCTTGCAGACATTCTTGAGAGGCACGTATATTTGTGTAACGTTGGTAGATAACGCGTAGCGTGAGGGTTCTTCACGGAAGGTATACACGACGCTTTCTAATAACCCCAGAGGTGTCAGCAGCATCACTCAATGACAGGACAAACGAGTCGTACATCCTAACGACGCGTCCAGTCCCGCGGAGATGGGCGATTGGTGATTCGGTCAAGTCAGGGTTCTGCATTGCCGGCCGATATCGGCCACTCCCACGACGACCGGCCAATGCTTCCCAGTGAGGCCGCCGACATCCAGGCATCCTCATTCCACAAGCCTCATTCATTACTGGCCCTTATCTATCGTATAGTAACTATCTTCTTTTTACTTCCTTGCCTCCGCTACATCTATGACTGCGCATTTTTTGTGTCCTTTTGTTTCACCTCCGCCAACAGGTGAGAAGACGAGCAAGCTATATCTTTTCCTGCAATTACTTCCGGGAGGGTGCCGCCGACTTTTCAACATTGTGCGCTGCTCGAGGAAGTCTGGCGCGTTCCCCAAGAGAGGTCGAACCGGCACGGGCCGTTCTACGTGTTTTGGCTAATACCGTCCTGTCGAAACATTGGCGCGTTAAGCTTCATCGGTTATTCCAAGCCTCAAAAGCCTGCACTGGTGTTGTCTCAGGTATGCGGCAAGAGTGGGTGTTCAAGAGCATTACAGACCAGGTGTTCACACATTGCACTGGCGGCACGCCCAGAGCGCTTTCGAGGATTGGAGCAAACCATAAATCGTTCGCGGATCGGAACTTCCACGTGCACGAAAATTTCAATCGCATTTAGGGTTCTGGTGATGCCATCGGTATTACGCTGAAAATTTAATTCCGTCTGACATATCTCTCTATTAGGAAATAAATTAAACAGACAATTAAGCCTGGGACATCATAGAGAATATTAATTGTTGTATTTAGCTGTAGTGTACTAATTGTTTCGTCGGTGAAGTCCGTCAGTGGTTGCTGAATTCACAACCTTGTTGTGACTTCGGATACCATGGACGGAAAAATTGCTTTTTTGATCACCTTCGTACATTAAAATTTATGTGACAATCGGTACGCTACAGTTAAATACAACAGCTGTCGTCCTCTATGCTTTCAATGCAGTAATTTTCCATTCGATTTATTTAGTGCCTAACATACTGCTTACGTTCGACCCCATGACGTATAGTCGTGAAGCTTATACTCTCACGTATCAACGTCACAAACATGTGAAGATAAAAATGAGCTCTCGAAAACAAAATTTCCCTTCTTTCGGTCTCTTGATTAAGAGGTTATACACCAGACTTCCATGAAACAGCAGAACTGGAATTGAAGGACGATGACCGGGGACCACAGTTAGAACAGCAATAGCTTCCCTCGATGAAAAAAAGAAAGGCTGAAGTAATGAAAAATACAGGTACAGGACTATTTCTGCGTGAGAATGGCCATTCAATGTCCACTATGAAGACGCCGCATCATGCAGATATTACAAAACATATCAGTGTACATTCAGTACTTGACTATCATTTTCGAAAAACTCGATAAATGTTAAATACCTCAACCCTGACAAGAGCGTCCCGAGATTTGGACGTATTCGCGATGCCTGAGGTTCACCATCACCTTCTGCATAAGTAGCGCTAAATGGTGAATTTCTGTTGTGGCAGAAGTTCTATCAAACAAAAAATCGGAACCGATAAACCTCTAAGGACGGTATAGGTACCAGTATGTGTGCGCCCAATCTCACCGGGAGAAGACGCCGTGCAATAATGAACGATTCCGACGAACCAGAAAAAAAAAAGAAAGCATTGAGTGGCACTTAGTGATCGTTACTCATCTTATTGTATGATAGCAAAGTCTCACCGCTAGCACACCCTAACACTGAAAAGTGACACGCGAAACACTCTTTGGAGGCCACGGTACCATTAAAACAAGTGTCGAATGCCAAAGGCCTTGTGATTAAACTGCCCGATGTAGCCCAATAAAGGGAAATAGTACGGGCAAGCGATGTCATGAATCGAGCAAAGAAAGAGGTGCAATGAAAACATTGTGTATACTGTATTAAGGAAACCGTTGTCTACCAAACACGAATTTAAGTACAGTGTAGTAGCCCCAGCCATCATTTAAATTACTTAGTGTTGCCTCACACGTGCAAGCATTCAGGCAGTTTGAAATTATTATTATTATTATTATTATTATTATTATTATTATTATTATTATTATTATTATTATTATTATTATTAAACAAACCTGAACACCGATAAATGGAAAAGGAGGAAGCTCGCAGCTGCCTCCGATAGGCGCAGATATATAACTGCAGCGCTGTACTATTACTCCTACAACAGAATCAAAGATCAGCTTACGCCGTGCCCCGCCGCGGTGGTCTAGTGGCTAAGGTACTCGGCTGCTGACCCGCAGGGCGCGGGTTCAAATCCCGGCTGCGGCGGCTGCATTTCCGATGGAGGCGGAAATGTTGTAGGCCCGTGTGCTCAGATTTGGGTGCACGTTAAAGAACCCCAGGTGGTCTAAATTTCTGGAGCCCTCCACTACGGCGTCTCTCATAATCATATAGTGGTTTTGGGACGTTAAACCCCACATATCAATCAATCAAATCAGCTTACGCCATGCTGCATGCTACTTTCTGTACTGTGCGCAGGCAAAAACCGTGGCGCGTGAACACGAATCGTGCAGTCGTCTTCTCCTCCCTCAATACACTGCTCTTGCCATTTTTGTGGGTTTTTTTTTTCGCTTTTGTTTCCTTCCGTGTCTGCCTCCCTCGCATGCTGGCACTTCCATGCTGCAGGGGCGGTGCCCATCATCCGATCTCAATGTTGCCACCCTGGAGAGGCCAATGATTCTCGCGCCAATTGGCATGTATCGGCAGCGCACGCTCTTGGCGTGATCCCATTGCGTCACGCGAGGGCGCTGTTCCAACGTACTTCCGCGCTCGTAAGAGTGTTGCAGTGCGCGCTGGCTTCCGCCCAGCAGTGCGCCGTGGAAGAAAACCGCAAGACGCAAGATCACGCAGGTGGGGACTGTCTGTCTTACCACTTCCGCCGTAAAGTCTGTTGCACCTAACAACAACAGTCCCATCAAAAAAAAAAAAACTGTGCAGTTTTTTTTTTTTTCCCTATAGCACTTCGTAAAATGTTGAAGTGTGAAGCAGGGCAGCCTTCCTTGTTTCTCTTCGGTTTTCATTCTCTCCTCTCCACATTCTTCCTGTCATTTCTTCCTTTCTTTCTTTCTTTCTTTCTTTCTTTTTCTTTTCTTATTTCAATTTATTTTATCCTCTCCCTTCGTCTACGTCTGTCTCTTTCATGTTATTTCTGTGTTTCATTTTTTACCTTTCTTTCTCTTTCTATTTCATGCTTGCTTCTTTTTTTTCTATTTTTTACTAGCTTGCGCTTCCGTTACGCCAAGCACACCAGCTTTTTTTTTCTTTTGTACTGCTGCTGATGATGAGTGATCATCATCAAGGCGCTCGAAGATCAAGAGAAAAGAGACTTCTTGGTGCGAGTGCGCGCTCGGTGGGCTACACAGGGAGCGTTATGCCAAGTGACTATGACAGCATACTCCCTGCAACCCGGCCTCCTAAAGTGCTCCAGACTTTAAAAAAAACTTGTTCTAGAAGTCAATTTAAACAGACACGTAACCTAAACCAAGAAGGCGTCACTCGAGTTTCGAAGAATAACGTCATCATAGCTGAAGTAGTCGAAAAGCAAGAAAAACTTCTTGTGAGAAAAAAGTGTGTGTGCAGATAAAAACATAACATATTGTTTGGTGCAGGGCAAGAGCTCGAACTTTGTTTTGTTTTTGGGGGGAGAGGGAGGAGGGGGTTCAACCATATTTCACGAATGCTCGTGCATGCGTTTGTATGTGTGCGTGTATATGTATATATACATGCAGAACTGAAGGGGGAGGGGGAGTGGGAATAACCATCTCCTTCCCTTCACTCAAGTTCACTGGTACCCAACTTGTTCTGCGATGAATTCCACCAACTAACAGCTCAGTTTACTGTCGAACTTAGCATCAACCAATTGCTCATGGCGCGCTTGGAGAAGTTCCTGTATTCGCAGCGATCAGTTGTGCGACGTTCCTCGACATGACATTGCCGCGTCCGCAAATTCCCGCATCAAAAAACAAAGCGCGAGAAGAAAATGTCTAATAAATAGCTAATAAGGCTGTTACACACGCTGATGCAGAGTTGTTGCTCGTACGTGTGGAAAATTTTCCAGACAGCGAGTACTCGAACTAATCTTCCCAACCTGGGCATTCCTCAATAGAGATCAACCAGACAGGCTGGACGCAATATGTCACCGGTTATTCCTATTTACTAATATGCGAAGAGACATGACTGATCGCTCTGCCACAAGAATTCGTGAAACATGGAAGTGAAACATGTCTTCGATGACATAGTTGCGCGTTTATTGCGCATTGTTTCACTATTAGGTCAAAGGAATGAATGCTGTAGCAAGATATTGTAATGCCGCGCGAAGAACGGCAAGCCACTCGTACGTAACTTGTAGCGTGCTCCTGAAGTATAAAGGACGCACGAAAGAACATAGCCCCGCCGCGGTGGTCTAGTGGCTAAGGTACTCGGCTGCTGACCCGCAAGTCGCGGGTTCAAATCCCGGCTGCGGCGGCTGCATTTCCGATGGAGGCAGAAATGTTGTAGGCCCGTGTGCTCAGATTTGGGTGCACGTTAAAGAACACCAGGTGGTCAAAATTTCCAGAGCCCTCCACTACGGCGTCTCTCATAATCATATGGTGGTTTTGGGACATTAAACCCCACAAATCAATCAATCAACGAAAGAATACATGGGATAAGCGCGACACTTAAAGCTATAGTCAGGTACAGCTTTAGAAGACAGGAGAGGCCCCGCCAAGATGACCGAAGTGCAGCAGCCACTAAAAAAAATAGTCCCGCTCGAAAAATTGTGACTGCTTCTAAAACGCGTATTTGTTGGTATAACTAACATTCGTGTATCGTGACGAGTGCTTTGGTAAAACTGTAATGATGAGAATGCTACAGCACATGCCCGATCGCAAATGCCGACAAGCAACGTCCCTCACACAACATGCTCGATTTGAGAAATGGCAAAGAAATACATTTCAATGCTAGCTTATCTCAATGGAAACACTCTTGTTCTCTGATTATCGTTGGTGAGCTCAAAATGCTCATTCGGGGAGCTGCACGCTCCGCTATCTTATCACACTGCTGCTAACGGTCGGTCGTTTGCTCTCTGAGCTGGAAACAACGAAAGCAGCATGTTCTCCGTCGGCAGAGTCGCCGGCCGTGCGGACCATCACGTCACTTGAGAGAGAGAGAGAGAGAGAGAGAGAGAGAGAGAGAGAGAGAGAGATAAATAGAGAGTAAAGGCAGGGAGGTTAACCAAGCTTGGCTCGGTTGGCAACCCTACACTTGGGGTGGGGGAAAAGGAGAATAATAGAACGGAAAGAGACAAAAAAGAAGAGGAGTAAGAAAGAGAAGCATAAATAGTCAACGTGGTTGCTTGGGCGAGTTGGTACGACATGATTCACATAAAAAACAGCGCCAATAACGAGAGACTAGAAAAAGAAGGAGACAGACAGCGGCACTGTCTTTTTCTAGTCTCTCGTTATTGGCGCTGTTTTTTATGTGAATCATAAATAGTCAGCTCGAGACTACACAGCACAGCCTCGCACAGTTCTTTCACAAGCGGTCGTGAAGTTTGGTGGTCCTTAAAAAGTACAAGAGGGCTTTCGTGGCTTTGCGCGTATGGGAAGCCGTTGGCCAAGGTCCCAGGATTTTCTCTTCTGTAATCGGCCGTGAATCCAGCTGACAGAGCTTGGCTTCCATAATACGTCGTTCGGTCTGGTATGCTGGGCAATGACATAGAATGTGCTCAAGCGTTTCCTCGCAGGCGCAGATGTTGCATGTCGAAGTGCTCGCCATTCCAAGGAGACGAGAGTACGAATTCGTAAATGCCACGCCCAACCTCATGCGACACAGTAAAGTTTCAGCGCATCGTGGGAGCCCGGATGGCAAACGAAGTTGCAAGTTTGGGTCGATCGAATACAGGTGCGTGTTGGAGAAACCCTGCGTATTCCATTGTAGGAGAGATATACGTCGAGCAAGTGATTGTAGTAGCCTTGCAGCGTCCGTTCTCAAGAGTGGTATGGGCGTGCGCTGGTCTTGGTCATGAGCCGATCGAGCAGCTTCATCCGCACGGTCATTGCCGACGATTCCGCAATAACTCGACAACCACTGAAATACAATATCGTAACCTTCCGCGAGCTCTTCGTGGTAGTCGTGCCTTATCTGATATACTGATTGGTCATGTAACCCGTGCTGCGTAACAAACCGTAGTGACTGTAAGGCTGACCTGGAGTCGCAAAAGATGGCCCATTGGTTAGGTTGCTGGCGAAGAATGTACCTTACTGCACCTTGAAGTGCTGCGAGCTCTGCTTCTGTCGACGTCGTGGTGTGAGAAAACTACGTCACTTGAAGTGCGTGCCTACTGGTAGAGGCTCGTGTGCATCCGCCTTTGAGGGAGAATGTCGCTGCCTTCTAAAGTTGTACCCGACTGTAGTTGCTCAAACACAAAGTACGCACGGAGCGAATGCACAAGACGAGCGTGGACTAACAGCTGCCACAATTGTTACTTGTGTTTGAGCACCGTGGTGCAGCGAGTGACGGGACTTTCGTGCTCTTTGTAATTTCAACACACGCTTACGTTAATAGACCCAAGACGCACAAACCACCCTAATTTCCAGATGGACGCGGGCGCACGAGCGACCGTGCCCTGTCGAAGCGCGTGCACATCGAAACGCGTGGATCGACGACCTTAAAAGTGCGTCCTCCGTACCCTTCGCGCCATATCGCCAGTGATAACAAGAACAAGCTGAAGGCGCCAATATCTGAGTACAACCAGTGGTAAATAGCGTATAAGATAGGTTGGCGTTAGCGAACTGACGAGCATCCGCCTTGTGTCCGAATCGGTTAGCGCCACACGATGCGGAGCAAGTGTCCGTATATATGTTTGACTCCTTGCGACAGAACTTTTTCTTCTAGTCATTTTTCTTCACCATCTCATAATATACATTTTGCAATGCCATATCTAAGAAGAAAATACGTCAGCAAAGCCGTGGTGGACCCCAGCATAAAGCACTTTCGTGTTCTCTGTCTGTCTGTCTGTCTGTCTGTCTGTCTGTCTGTCTGTCTGTCTGTCTGTCTGTCTGTCTGTCTGTCTGTCTGTCTGTCTGTCTGTCTGTCTGTCTGTCTGTCTGTCTGTCTGTCTGTCTGTCTGTCTGTCTGTCTGTCTGTCTGTGTCTGTCTGTCTGTTGAAGAACTAAAAGAGCATTCGACCAAGATCTTTCGTTCCTCGGGCTACTCGACAAAAAATTCTCATCAGAGCTTACTAAGAAAACCCTTTGTATGCTTCAGAATAACCACACGGGACTACATGTAACCACAAGTTATGATGTTGCTCACAAAGATTCCATGCTAAACGAGAACCAAACATTTGTCGCTTTCTTGTCCTTTCTTGTTTTCTTTTTTGTTGTTACACATTTCTATTGATGCAGTAGGCACAGAAATGGCACGCAGCCATGTAAAAGAAAACATAAAAAGAAGTAGTATGTTACAAAGGCAACGACGAGTCCGTTGCGGTCCGTCGCGTGCACAATAGAGCGGCGAATTCTTCCACTGGGTCAATCGCGAGACACGCTCTCCCTCACGGGCGGCAGGATCGTAAACTTTGCTTGACGGAGACACGAAGAGAGAAAAGACGCCCGCAGAAGGGAAGACAAGCAAACGGGCGGTGTTTGCGCAGCCATCGGCGCCTCAACACCTGCTCTCTCCTCGTCGCCCGCACGGCACGACTAAGATAGCAGTACCTGTTATTCTGTCCCCTCACCATTGTTTCAACGTTCAGCTTTTCTGAAGCGGCATATCGGGACAGCGTACCGCTTGAAACGGCAGAGTTTAGCCGGCCCCACACTCTTTCCGAGCGGACCTCGTCAACACCACTCGTTGGAATCTATTTAGAAATGGGCGGGGAGGATGGAACCAATGTAAGCATGTGGCCCAAGCGTGCTTGCGCGTGCGTGTGTGTGTATGTGTACGTTTGTCAGCCTTGTGCGTGAGGCGGCGCTCCAAAGGGTGTGTCTCGGCGGGTGCGTTTGCTTCGCATGCGTCATTTCGCCGATGCCGTGACACTAGCAATGACTATTTGCACCCAGCCACTCCCATGCCGTCGGTTTATCTATCCGTCGTTTGTCTCTGTCAAATCGTTTAGTCTACAAGCTTGTATATTCTACGGCCGCTGTATTTGCCTACTCGTTCGATAATTCTAAGCTGCTGCCTCGTTCAGTCCTGTTACTGTCTTTGACGCTACAGTAATTAACCAGTTTGGCAACCCGTTCCTCAAATAAAGCGTCATGTGTATTTGAATCCCCACCTTCTATTTGTCTTTATTTCTACTCTAAATTGATTACCTTCATTACTGATTCTTGGCTCCCTTCCAGCGGAAACGGAATACTTAATGATGTTGCTGGTCACTTTATATGTTAGCGATATTACATCGGCTTTTATTATAAGTGGCAGCGTGGCTTGCGGTTGTAGACATTACTATCCAAACCATTATTCACTGCCAAGTCTATTCTTGGCCTTCCTGCTTCGCAATAGCTGCTCGGAGCATCTGCATGCATAAACTACGCACGGCGTGATCAGTAGGTCTTTGCGTGATCAACTTTATTTCTCGGGTGCGTCGAACCCTTTGTCTTCGCTCCCCTGCAGCGTCTCGTGCAAGCTGCCAGGTCACTTAATCACGCAGTGGGCTCCACGAAGGAAGCGCTTCGGAGGTGTCTGGAAGGGAAGTGCTTTAGCGTACGCTAAGCGGTCATGTTTTGGCGCGAAGCTAAATATATGCAGTATAGCAAGAATTTGGGTTCGTTTTTACCGAAAAGATTACGCCAGTTTGAAACGAGTGGTGCCAATTCTGAGGGAATAGTCAAGCTGGATTACCTTCCTTGTTTGTCTTTACTTCTTTTTAGGGGCGAAGCTCTGTACGCCGTGGGTCGTACGTCCCGTGTTTGTAGTAGTAGCCACCTCTCGTTTAGTCTTTATAATGTCCACATGATGGCAGTACTTGTATGTCATAAATATATGATGAAAAGATGCGAGACGGCATTACTTGGAGCATTCATAGATAAACGGATGGATGGATGGATGGATGGATGGATGGATGGATGGATGGATGGATGGATGGATGGATGGATGGATGGATGGATGGATGGATGGATGGATGGATGGATGGATGGATGGATGGATGGATGGATGGATGGATGGATGGATGGACGGACGGACGGATGGACGGACGGACGGACGGACGGACGGACGGACGGACGGTGGGGCGGGCGGGCGGACGGACGGACGGATGGACGCTTCGCCCCACTCATCATAATTTACTCCGTGGATATGCTGTGTTTTTTTTCTTTCTTATTTTTCTGTCTCTTCGTCTTTGTTGCCTTTATCTGTTTTCTGCACCTGTGGCTTTCTGCTTGTTTCTTCCTCTGTTTCTCACTCTCTCTATCTTTTCCTCTTTCTTTATCCTTTGGTCTTGCTCTTATTTTTCTGTCTCTTTTTAGAGTTTATTTTTCCTTTATCTTTCTCATATTTCTGTGTTTTTCTGTCTTCGTTCCTTTCATTTTTTTTTCCTCCATTTGCCTCTTTCTCGTTCATTCTATGGCTTTCTTTTTCTTTCTTCCTTTTTCTTTTTCTCTCTCTCTCTCTCTTTCTTTCTCGTGCTCCAGAAAGCCGAACAGAGCTCTGGTTTAACGCTTGCACCTACAGTACTCAGCCGAATTCCAGTGATGTACAAACTGCTGCGGTTCTCTGTAAACACCATAGTCTTTACGACCACCTTAAACAGCTCTAATGCTGCTAAAAGTTTTCATACCGGAGCTTTTTCTGTGTTGGCTTGCCAGCCAATCAAAGTGTCATTGATATCAGCGAAGCCAGCTGGGCGATGACGAGCAATGTCTGAGAACAACTTCGCACAAATATTTCGGTGCTATATGTTTACACCCTAGCCTCTGCTGTCGACTTACACCAACTGAAGTGGTTATAAGATGGGAAAGAAGAAAAAAGTGAGCCCCGTAACTGTATGCATCAGGGTGCGACACCTCAACAGTAGCTCACAGGGGATGGGGGTGAGGAAAGTTTAAAAGAATATAATTAAATGTAGAGAGAGAGAGGGGGGGGGGAAGAAAGATGCGGTGAGACAGCGAGCGAGGACATATCGAGGGGATAGGAGAGATAGGAAAGATGGAAACACGGTCAGAGGAGTCCGAGAACGGGGCACCACTTGCGAGAGCTCTTGCCGGTTACAGGAGATGGCGTAGGGCAAGTCCAGTAAGTCAGAGCTACGCTGTCGTCGGAGTTCGGTGTCAGGAGATGACGTAGGGCCAGCCCAGTCGGCCAAAGCTACGCTGACGTCGGAGATCGCGAGGGCGCAACCGATCGGCACGGAATCCAGCGAGCGAGTCTTACACCAGCTGTATGGAAGCAGTTGTATCGGCAACAGTGCATTCACGTGACCTATCACAACAGCAAAGTTGAATGTAGGCTATAGAGCTAGACCAGTCAGCATGACTTGATAAAGGAGCTTTACACGTGCTTGCTTGAAAGAGATGCTTGTTTTGTATCTCTATGTTCGCTCACTCCTACCTGTGCGCACGTTGTGCTGCCAAGTATAGAGAACGTGATGCGTAAGTCGGCCATCGTATTGAGATTGCATGTGAAGGTAGATTTGCTGTTATGACAATTGACAACGAACGTACTCTGACATTAGCTAGTTGTATGCAACAGTTCTACGGGGCCATTAGTATGCGGCTACATGTCGTAGTTTAATTCAGTCAGAAATTGCCGTAAACATTATCCTTCTCCGTTAAAAAAAGTCGCTCAAATAGATCCAGGTGGGCCCCGCCGCGGTGGTCTAGTGGCTAAGGTACTCGGCTGCTGACCCGCAGGTCGCGGGTTCAAATCCCGGCTGCGGCGGCTGCATTTCCGATGGAGGCGGAAATGTCGAGGCCCGTGTGCTCAGATTTGGGTGCACGTTAAAGAACCCCAGGTGGTCAAAATTTCCGGAGCCCTCCACTACGGCGTCTCTCATAATCATATGGTGATTTTGGGACGTTAAACCCCACAAGTCAATCAATCAATAGATCCAGGTGGCACCTTCTTTAAAAAAATGTGCTTCTTCGTTCTGTGAACCCCAAATAAAACGCACCCCGCGCAAGTTCACAACACGAGCAAGAACTCTGCTCGTGTATGTATCGTTTCCATGCGCGTGTCTGGCGCTCTTTGGCCGTGAAATGGCCCTTACGCCACAAAACATCAAACATCATCATCATCATCATCATCATCATCATGCGCGTGTCCGAAGCATAAACAGTAAACACAGACACCAAGACGCGCGTGCCTAACGGCGGCTGCGTGGTTTTGTCACGCGGAATTCTTCACGCCTAAGATTTTCACCGTGATTTTTTTTTTGCATGCTTACACGTTAAACAACGCCACGTTTATTTCTTCCGAGTAACGTTGTACTCTTTCGCTTCCCTGTCAAGTCTTAGAGCTGACGAGGAAAATTATTGCGTGTAAGTTAGGCTGATGCCCAACAAGCGTTCAGACAGCCATGCACTTGCGCTATATTTCCCTGGGTTAACTCACCCTAACTCAGTCTTTCCTTTTGGCACCTTGGGGCAGACATCATGGCGTGCAACGGGAGCCACGGGTACACTGTTAGAAATTGAGATGCGGAAAAGGCCTGAAGTCTAAAGAGAATTTCTTTCTGAGCTAGTTAGTTGCTAAACACCGTCCGACATGGTAGATCAGCATGCTTACGGCAATCTGTTGCTGGCACAAACGTCGCCACTTTGACCCTGGCGGTGGCGGTCGCATTTCCCTGAAGCCCCGTGAACTGTACGATGTCGGCGCACGATAAGCACTATATGTTCGAAATTTCCGGAGCCCTCCACTGCACCATCCCGCATGATCGTGTTATGCTTTTGCGAGGTTAAACCGCAACATTTATTAATATTTCAAGCACATTTGAGGCGCTGAGTAGATGCTTTCGAAGCTTGTACAAAACGCCTTCTACTATGAAGCACACAGGCCACTTATTCACCCCACATTGAGATAGTGTGCTTCTTCCTTCGCCACAACTGGGGGATACTGTATTTAGTTAAACTGAGTATATCATCAACACTAGCCCTAAGCGTTTAACGCTACAATAACCCTTGAAATCTTAACACGCAAGTCTGTGAACTGTCCATGGGTAAAAACACCGTAAGGCAAACTAAGAAGCTCTTTTGACGGTAATGTTTACTTGCGTGCGTCCATGACCCCCTTCAACCCAGACTGTATACGATATTTTGAATGAGGTACCTTAATTTGGCTGAAGTGACCCATCTGCGCTACAGTTACGCAATTCTGGAAAAATATCTTTTATGAAAGCGGCTTCTGTGTGCACATGCGTGCGTCCGTCTATATGTATTTCTATTTGTGTCAAAAGCAATCTGGTTGGGTGGCATACCACAAAATTCACTTTTGCTTATATGTACTCAACCACGCCTAGCCAATCCATTTTTCTCATCGACACCGTTTGAGTTTCTTTAGTTTGTGCTACTAAACCCAAATTATTTCTGCGCACGCAGTCAAAATAATCTTGGACGCTTGCCGCCTCACTGAACACGTGAGAAAAACCGCACCGCGAAACGAAGTCTCGTGAGCTGCAGACAGGAACCCGGAAATGGCTGAAATCGACTGAAACGCCCAACCTGATGTGTGCGTAAGCTGCAGGAAGAACTTCGATGGCAAATTCCAGTAGACACTGCATGATCACGCATAGCTGACGCCCGCTTATTAAGATCCTCCCCAATAAACACGTTTCGGGGATCTGCTTTCTTCCGCGTCTCGATTGTGTCATAAATTACGGCAGCGGTAATAGCCCACCCCTGCGTATCCTCGTAGATATTCTGGATGCCGGGCACTCATCATCCTCCAACAAAAGGCGTGGCATCTCAATGTGGCACAGGAAGGAAGGAAGGCTTCTCCGGCGGAAGCGGAAACGCGATTCACCTTCATAAGATCACTGCAGTTAAGTGTGCATGGTGTTATCTCGCTGTCATTTGGCAAGTGGATCTCAATCGACCGATGAATCCAACTTAAGGATGGTTGCTTGATAAGCTAGTTGATTCATTTCAGCACAAATCACCATAATCATTTTCTTCTTCATCATTAGCGGGACTACGCCCACTGCAGGGCAAATGCCTCTCCCATATTTCGCGCCCCGCCGCGGTGGTCTAGTGGCTAAGGTACTCGGCTTCTGACGCGCAGGTTGCGGAATCGAATCCCAGCTGCGGAGGCTGCATTTTTAATGGAGGCGGAAATGCTGTAGGCTCATGGGCTCAGATTGGGGTGCACGTAAAAAAACCCAGGTGGTCGAAATTTCTGGAGCCCTTCACTATATGGCGTCTCTCGTAGCCATATGGTGGTTTTGGGACGTTAAACACCACATATCTATCTATCTATATGTCCATATCGGTACAATGAACACAAAACAGTACAATCAGTGCCCCCTGTACTTTTATTGGCTTCTTTATCTGCTTGTTTTTTTCAGGTTGGTCAAACGAACAAATGGGCCCTCAAAATTCCTTTCTATCATTTTTTGTCTGAATGTGCTTCGGTGCCAAGAAATGCCAGGTCGTCAAGAACAACCTCACGGCCACACGTCCCACCCATTCCTATGCTACACTTTCCATGGAAAGCAGTGGCGCTCATCAGGACTGTGCGACTGGTCGGCAGCCACCTTCGGACGTCCTCTAACGATGTCCGCGACGCAAGACAAGCGCGCTGACCCTCTGGGAACGAGTCGCTTGTTGATTGCAGCACAACGCCGCCCGAGGAACAAAGCAGCTTCACTCGCGACGTGTCAACCCCCTGCGGGAACGGCGGCCCATCGATCCACTCGAGCGTACTCCGACACTTCCGCGTCGAAGCGTAGTCTGGCAAGGACGACCTAACGAAAAGGTTTCTTCACATGCTAAGAAGTGCGATAAGATGGAGGAGATGGACGGGAATGCAAGTGACTGGGTGCTTTCAGGCATCCCTTTCCGTTGGTTTATCGTCTGGTTTAGTTTGGGTTCCCTAACATGAACACCGAACAAGGTCACTGTCTGTGAAGCAAGTAGGGTTATCATCCGCCCACATTACGGCACAAATCTACGAACTATGATAGTATGTGCGGTTTTACGTCAAAAAATCACAATATGATTTCGAGGGATGCCGTAGTGAAGGCCTCCGGAAGTCTCTGCCATTGGGCGTTGATTCTTTAACACTCGCTGACAACGCACATTATGCGAGCGTGCAACCTTTGGTGTCCATCTAAATTAGACTTCTACGGCCGGAATCAAACCCTCAAATTTCGTAGAAGCAGCCAAGCGCCGTGGTGTACACATCTACAAAAGAAATCCATTCTCTAAAGAAAGCTTCCCAGGCTTCGAAAAATTAGACTTCATCCCGGGTATGAACTCGCGACCAAAGACTTTTCGTGATGGTCGCTAACCAAGAGGCTAGCAGAACGCATTGCGTGGGTGAATCAATCGAGTTGATGTGCTTTTGACAAGTTATGATAAATGTAGTGTCCACTGTTATATCCGGTGTTTTAACTTTGCAACCGATATAATGTATGAGAGATTGGGAGAGTTCCGGTGAAGTATACTTTTTAGGGGCGAAGCTTTTTAGGCCGTGGGTAGTTCCCTCCTCTGTAGTCGTAGTAGTAGGTTATGAGTACCTCAATAGCTGGCGTTGTGGGTATATGTCTTTGGGAATAATATATGGCGTTAGTGGTTTTCACAGCATATCCGCAAAGTGAATGATGATGAGTTGGGCAAAACGCCCGTCCGTCCGTCTATCCGTCCGTCCATACTTTTGTCCATCCGTCCGTGCGTCCGTCCATCCGTGCGTCTGTGAATCCGTCCATCCGCTCGTTCTTGCTTCCAACCGTCTGTCTGCTTGTACGCCCACTGTTCCGTCTGTCTGTGAGTTCCTCGGTGCTTTTGTCGATCCATACATCCGTCCGTACGTCCGCGAGTTCTTCCGTGCATCCGTTCATCTTCGGTCTGTCCGTTTATCCGTCCGTACGTTCATGCTTCCGTCCATGCGTTCGTCCGTCCGGACGGAGGAACGCTCGTCCCACTCATCATCATTCACTCCGTGGATATGCTGTGATTTTTTTCTGTGTCAACATTGTATAAACTAAACAAAATATGTACAAAGAACGTGGTTCTTTCAAAGGGGTGCCATTAAAGAAAAATCAAAAATATATTCTCCAAATTTACATTTACGTGTGCCTGATGATCTCAGTTGAGTATTTTGATTTAGTTGTTAAGAACCAACATTCGCGAAGTGTTATTACGCCAGTGATTTTTCTAGAGCCAAAAGTGTAATGTCCAATGTTCGGAGACGAACGCAGAGTAGCAAAACGATTTATTGCTACATATTATCGCAAGTACGATGGTACAACAGCAAAGGAAAAGGGTGAGCTCGCGGGCGGCAGCCTAGACATGCAGCTTTATATCGATCGCAGTCGGGTCACATGATTACTGGCAGCTGGGCTGGCCGCTCTATTGACAATACGTGGCGCTATCGCATACATGACAAAAAGTATTCAATCGCAACAAAGATTACATCAGATACTTCCGATTAATCTGCAACATTTTTTTTTCGATAAATGTCTTCGTGAATTAGGCCTAGACCACATGTTTACCAGTTATATTTTATGTGAGCAGTTCAGTTGATCGTTATTGTTTTTTCCCGAAAGGCTGAGAGTACCTGTGAAGGGTGAGGAAGCGGTCTATGTAGCAGGTATAATCTGTATTTGAGGATGTGTAGATGATTTTGTTAGCAACGAACTAGCCTCAGGTGCAGCTGCTGTTGCAGCGTATTTTGGGCAAGCCCTGGGCTGCATACAGTAGCGATCGACAGTAGGATCGTGAACGATGCAGTTCACGGACTGCAACTCGTCCACGGCTTAATTTTTCTCAACATGGCCTCATCGAGTGTGAGGCCCACGGTATGGCTTTATGCTCTGCCATGGCCTAATACTAAGCACTCTAAGTTGTTAACGACTAAATACGCTGGGAGTCTAGTTCGCTGAATGTGTTTACACTAAGAAATATTACGATGATTTTTCCATCTGAGACATGATTTCTTTTCACTTTGAGTTCAGGAGTAAATGAAGATGCTTTGTGCATCTGAAACGAAGACTCCCGTTATACTGTTGTCAATGAGTTGTTCTGTATTGCTTAGTGTCTGTTTATTGTCATCTGTTTTATTTGTAGTCTTTTCTGACGCTGTGTGTACGCGTTCGTGATCGTCTCGCACGAGCGTTTGCAATGATGAAAGCCAAGCGCAATACGCACCTCGTCACACATATCGCTGTCTGAACTCCTTGCATAGCTTCGACAGCGTCGCACCTGATGTACGAAACGGAGTATAGCAATCTAGCGACCAACTCAATACAGCTTCGTGAATGTTTCTTTGATTCTTTTTTTTTTAGAGCCTGTCCTTAGGCACGGTACTACGCAATGTCAAAAATACGGATGCAAAAGCTGCTTCATGTGTGCAATCTAACAGTGGGCTGTGATTTGCGAAATTCTCTTCTGTGCACTAAGTTCGTCACGCGTTATGTTAGCGTCATCCACCAGCTGTTCCTAATGGCACACCTCGGAGCAATGGAGCTGCCACTCCGTGAGCGCTTGTCTTTTCGATTCCGGATGGCCTACATCGTCCCGAGGCAGTGACCAGAGGGAGCGGGCGTCTCTGCTGTAGAATATCAATCGACGCTCATCTCGGCGGCGCTGGGCCGGGATTGACCCGATGGCGATGTGCCCTGGAGCGTGGCGAGTTCCCGACGCACGGCACTGGCCGCAACCGGCCGATGATTCCCGGCCTTCCGACGTGCAAAGCTTCCGTTGAGTAACGCGCGTGACGGGTCAGCCGCAGCTGCAATGCTGTGCGGCCAACGCATCGCTTCGTTCTCTCTGCGACGCGCCTTTTATTTTCTCAGATGGGACCATTTGTTCGCCTCTTTTCTCTGGATGACCGAGCTCTCTGTTTATTTCCCGTTCAATACACCCGCTGCGCTCCAGGCGTCGTCCCGCCACTTGTGCACCTGTCCTGCGCTGCTATTGATCTATACACTGTGCACACTCACGCACAAAAAAGCTAAGCCCACATTCTGCGAGACCCGCGGGGGCGCCCGTGGCGCAATACTCGGGATCTCAGTCGCCGAACCTTCTTCCACAGCGTTGTATATACCCCGAGCACGTACGCCACTGTTGACGGTGTGATCCGCACTCCTATAGACAGCTCCGAAGAATGTGTAGAATTAATGTTTCCGAAGCTTTTTGCCCTAACTTTTGATAGAAGGACGCTCACATTTGAATATATGATCAAAATTTGTGAGGAAAAAAATGTCGCACGATAACTTTTCTCCGCACTCACGTTTGTACGTGCAAACATAGGCGTGGCAAATGGGTTGCCCGATCACGTGTACAGAGGTACTTGGCATGCGTATGCGTGTATTTACACTTGTGTCGTTTGTGATTGTCCGGTTCACTGGAGCATGCAATGGGAAGCAGTGGGTCAGTGTAATGCTGTCGGAAACACCAGCACGCTGCACCTTCTTCTCACGCACCCGCATCGTGTCTTTGGCTCCAGTCACGTTTAGCGTCACTGATACGACGTGCCATATGTCTTGCCATCACGCAGAAAGTATAATACAAAATTAGAGAAAAGAACTAAGGTGCAAAGAAGGGACTGTCATCACGAGCGATAATTGTATACTGCAGTCGTCGGTACATTCAGGTCACCCATAATGTTACGCAGCAACGAACAGACAACTAAGTGGTCACCCATAATGTTACGCAGCAACGAACAGACAACTAAGTGGATCAACGCATGCCAGAAAGCGAGACGTATTTGTGTCTCACCAGGTACGTTTGTCGATTGAGCGCGTTTTTGGTGTCGATTACAGCAGAACTGTTATGGTTGAGGTGTGCCATCGGTCGTAGTAGAAAATTATCATCATCGTGAACCAGCATGCGCTCAGTCACATCCAAGCATTCAGCACAGACGGCTAACAATGGGCTCAAACATACGGCCCCTAACCAGTGTTTCCCACTGGTGTAACCTTAATTTTTAAAGGACCCGTATGGTGAGCTGTGGTATTTGCCCAATTTCTGTGGTGCATACGCGCTATAGGAAATATAGCAAACATTGCCACGAATGGTATAGAAAATTATATAGTATAATATAGTATAGTGTGATACAGTACAGAAGGAGTATAGAAAAAGACAGGTGAGAATGTAAAAACCTAGTCATGCCATAATGAGCTACGCACTCGCCAAGTCTTCCATGACCTAGCCTTGTGCGACAATATGCAAGCTGCCTAACATCTTTTTTTTTTAACCGTTGTCTTTACTTGTACTATTGCAATTGAGTCGTGCTAGCCACTTTCGTGCAGCACACGCCTAGTTGCGTTTCCATATAAAATTACGAAACACTGGCGTCAATAGGCATCCCAATAAAACGTAAATCAGAACACTTGAAATTTTGTTGAACCACTACACATTTCCTCGATGGCGCATTTAGAATGCAGCGCAGATCCAATCTTAATAACAGCAGGGTAACGCATTCTCTTAACGATGTGCATATCGTGTTGCTGCAAGAGTTGCGGTGCAGCTTCAAATATTGCAGTGTCCCGCCATCCACTGAAATTCATTGTTGCGCTGCACCTAGTTTACTTTCACGAGCTGTTGAAGTGTCTGAAGATACTATAAGAACACTGATTATGTTGTATTCCTGCCCATCAAAGCAATGAGTGAGCCACCCCAGAATTGTTGGAAACCAGACATTTTTTTTCCGATTCCCAAACACGAAGTTGCAAATTTTATCATATTCAATAACAAATAGTTCAAATTAAAATAACATTACAAGAAAGAAGGAATAAGGATAGTGATTGTAGAGTGAATTCATCAACGTCGTTTGTTTTTTTCAATTTTTATAGGGATTTTCATCCTTTTTATGTAGAATAGAACTGTATGAACTGTTCGAACAGCTTTTACTTTCATTCCTCGCCAGACATTTATTTAAAACATCACAGGAATAACTTCGTGATCTGAAGAGGAAAAAAGCGATTTGTGGTACAGTACAAGGAAAGCGATTCCTTCACAGTCGGTTCCAAAATAAATGCTAATTTATTATTTTTTCTGATGTAATAAAGCACTATAAAATCTTGACGTAAGCATCAAAATCTGCATAAAAATTTTGGAACCTATGCAAATTAATAGACACAAAGCACAAAGAGAAATAGATGTTTATCTTGAATAATGATATCTTTATCAGTTGAGCTCCAGACTCTTGCTTGGCTTTCGTTCAACACATCGGTATCGTTGCTTCTTCTCTATCTTCTTTATTTTTTGTGTGTGCTACTCAGTGCGCGTGACGCAAGCTTACCAATGTGACATAATGCCGAGAACGGAGGAATCAAGCTGTCGCACACTGTTGCGGGAAGGGGTAATCCGCAGCCCTTTATGATTCCTTGCGGCGCAATATATACGAGGACCCGAGTGAAGCAGCGGCTAGGTGACCCGGAAATTTGATCCAGTAGATACATTTAGATAATGCGCGAATAGAAAACGCCAGCCTGATTGGACGAGTGTGAAACAGCCCCGGAGCATTCGCACGCTTCCCCGTCAGGTCACACTGGGAGCCGCTTTTAATTAAATTGCCCATTAACTGGGCGCGCGGAAGTGATCCGCCCTCGTCGCTACCTTGTTGCAACCGTCCCAGCTGGCCTGGTGACGACGCTCTCACAACGACGAGTCACTGTTTAATGGCCTCCGGCTAACGACGACGACCCGAGAGTTTCGCGGGTGCTTAGGGCATTTGGCAGATTTGCATTTCGAACGTCACACCTCCCTGGGCAAGCACGAGCTCTCCCTCCCTACGGAGTTCCTCGCGATGTCGCCATTCTTTCTGCTGAGGCCTCTCTCGTAGCCGTTGCTCCAACTCGTCCAGCAGATGGCGGGCCAGAAATGGCAACTGCGCCGCCATTTTGCTGCAGCCGAGCGCCGTTGCAAGCCCTTTATGCCAAGCTGACCTAAAGTAATCTAAATCTGTTACCAAGCTCTGAGACATTTCGGTGTTTGAATATTAGCAACATTTCGTTCCTTTGAAGAGCCTCTTATATTGTGCAGTTTTCAGCCTTTTTTTGTGTTTAGGATATCGTAAAATTAAGACAGCTTTGCGCTAGTGCTGCCAAGCCTGAAGGATGGGCAGAGCTGGTCAACTTTTTTTTCTTGTCTTTTTTTTTCTTTTTATTCACCTTTTCCTTTTCTTTTCTGTTTCCCCTTTTTTTCCTTTATTTCCTCATGTCTATTTATCTATTTCTTTCTCTTTCTTGTCCTTTCAATTCTTTTTTTCCTTTCCTTGTAATATTATTTCGCGTCCTTTCTTTTTCTTTTTATTTCTATTTCTATACGTAATTTTGCCTGGCATTACGCCAAGAGCACAATATTTTTTTCTAATGGTGATTAGTGCCCCGCACTTATCCTGATGCCATATTTTGAAGTCATAATCCATACTTATCCGGGAACCATTTTTTCCTGAAGCCATATTTTTTACGGAAAGTGTATTCATGCATAATTTGAAAAGGGGGCGTTTGGCTTGTTGGAGTTATTGGCATTTTTTAACCCATTTTGCTACGTTTTGTGCAGGGTATCCACGACGTGGTAGATGGTATATAGGTGTCGAGATGAGGATTTAAATTAAGTCTTTACGAAGTCTTTTTTGTAACATCACCCAAGTACTCAGCAGAAAATCTAACTTCCAACATTTTATCTGAGAGCAAGACCTGACGCAGGAATTTTGTGACTGGACACCATATCATAAAATGAAGAAACTATAAACCCTAGGATTTTTTTCCGAAACCTAATTTGCACTGCAGTTTGTAAATAAGGGTCATTCACATCCAGAAGAAACATAGAGACAATCTGGTGTAGAAATAAGCGCACAAGGCCCACACCTATATACATGTTTAGCTGGAAAAAACAAGTTAGTTGAAGTGTATTTTTTCCCTATGCCAATGCTAAATTAAAATCATAAACGCTGAAAATACACGACGTAACTTCTGAATACCAGAAGGCGAGGCACACAGGATATTCATCACACAGCATGCACGTGGAAGTAGAAATACACTACACACTGCTGCACGCAGAAAAGCAGATAACGGTCGGCCTTACCATGAATCCGCTTTTTCCTTTATCTTAGGTGTTTGTTCAGTGCAGTGTGTTTCACCGTTTCTATACTTGTCCAGATAAACACTCAGGTACTTAAAGCATGAAAACAGATTTGGTGTAGTATCCCAATCACCGGGCCAAAATCCGCAACTTTTTTGCCGATTTATCTTCCATACCAGCAGAACTTTCCAGTCACAGCTGTTGTCTCATTGATGATCTCTTTGTTTGAACAAAAACTAGCAATATCATCGACATAGGCGAGAGTTTTGACCTTAACTTTGGGCACGCTATAACGTATGATATATTCATTCTGTATTATGCTCGAACAAAGGGTCTCAGTATAGACAACAAATAGCAGAGGCGACGTGCTTGGAAATCGGTGGCAAACGGAGCACATTTCGTGTTGGTAAATAAATCGCGTTTATATGGGCAATGGAGCGTTTTAGAAGCTTAAAAAAACAGACCTCGCACAATGCGAAGTGCGTAACGAGTGAGTTGTTTGACCACTTTCAATTTTTAGAGAAGACTCGGCCATAATTATTGAGCATCGTCATTAGTCACAGCATCAACAAAGTACACATAAGGCCGTGCGAGTGTCTAGCGGGTATCATGCTTCTTCGAATAGCAAATAACGGCATACCGGCTGCTTCCGCGCGTCACAAAAAAAAAGTGATTTACAGCATAGTGGGTGCCAAGCAAGTGTGCTTGTTGTAGTTTCTCCATGAGTGTTTATAAAAAGGCTCTAGAAAAGACAATCTGCCAGCTTTCGCTGTGACTGTGCCGCGCGTTTCATGCAAGTCTGGAGCTGTCGTTTATTTTTTTTTTTCATACCATTACGAGGCTTAGCGATCAGTAGCCCCGCCGCGGTGGTCTAGTGGCTAAGGTACTCGGCTGCTGACCCGCAGGTCGCGGGTTCGATTCCCGGCTGCGGCGGCTGCATTTCCGATGGAGGCGGAAATGGTGTAGGCCCGTGTGCTCAGATTTGGGTGCACGTTAAAGAACCCCAGGTGGTCAAAATTTCCGGAGCCCTCCACTACGGCGTCTCTCATAATCGTATGGTGCCCCGCCGCGGTGGTCTAGTGGCTAAGGTACTCGGCTGCTGACCCGCAGGTCGTGGGTTCGATTCCCGGCTGCGGCGGCTGCATTTCCGATGGAGGCGGAAATGTTGTAGGCCCGTGTACTCAGATTTGGGTGCACGTTAAAGAACCCCAGGTGGTCAAAATTTCCGGAGCCCTCCACTACGGCGTCTCTCATAATCAAATGGTGGTTTTGGGACGTTAAACCCTACAAATCAATCAATCAATCAATCATAATCGTATGGTGGTTTTGGGACGTTAAACCCCACATATCAATCAATCAATCAATCAGCTTAGCGATCAGTAAAGAAGTGTCAAGGGCTTCAGAAACACTCTTCCGAAACACTCCTCCGAAACACTCCTCCGAAACACTCTTTGCCCACTTTGAAACTCCTCGAAGGTCCTAACCGGGACTCTTCTAGATAACAGATTCTCAAGGCGCAAATAATAAATATCGTACTCCTCGAACAGTTCATTTATTTTTTATACCATACGCGCTTCGATGCTAGTCGATATTGAGAGGGAGGATTTCAATTTTGAGGTCCCGTTTCTGTAAACATACTTGCAACTGCGCAGGCATATTGCACAGTTTTGCTGCATATGAAACTTAGCCAGCATTAAGAGGAACTGCATGGTGACCAAGAGAGAGCAGCTGGAAAATCATTGTGGGGCCATGAGCCATTTTGCATATACGCATATACCAGAGTACCCCCGCAGGAGCCATGGACTATAGCACGGTAGTTTGCACACTCTTCGTAACTGCCAGTGCTAAGCCTCAATTTTGTTTTGTAAGGCGTTTGACTAAATGCGAGTATTGGTATGCGCATGTCATTTTGTATTTGCACGAGAAAAATGAATGGCACAGATAATGACAACCGTGCGATATGAAATGAGGAAAACTAGCCTCGACATCACCGACTTTTTTTTTCTAAGTCATTTGAGTCCTAATAACAATACCTGGAGTTTTACGGTGCAAAGCTACTGCATGATTGTGAGAGAGGCCCTAGTGGAGGGCTCCGGAAGTTTCGACCATCTCGGGTACTTTAACGCGCTCTGGCATCGTACAGTACACGTTCGTCTAGCACTTCGCCTCCATCGAAATTCGAGTGCCGGGTCCGGGATCGAACCGGCGACCTTGCGGTCAGCAGCCGAGTACTGTAACCACTACAGCACCTCGGCAGACTTCTGTTCGAGTCCCGCAGTTGCCACAATGTCGCTTCGTCACTCGACTTCTGCAGTTACGTAACGTGAATAACTCTCTCTGCCAGAACAAAGGAGCAGGAAGCTGGGCAATGAGCGTGCCCAAACTTTAGTGAGGCCGCCACGTTTAACAGCGGAAGTGATCTGGTTCCACCACTCGTATACGCTATATACCGGCTGCTCCGGAGTAACCGGTTTGCCTCACGCATCCTCACAGACAATAGTCTTCATACTTCGAGCTCTAATGCAGAACGTGCACGTGTCAGTGTCGTAATTCCACTCGTTCTTCCTTCCTGTCGCCCGCCATTGTTTCGCTTCGGAGAACTGAGACACCAAAATTTCAGCATCTGTCTTGCCTTGTGTCTGCAAAAGCAACAGCGTGAGCAACAGCTACCACTCCTGCTCTAAATAGCAGGTACGTTACTTCCGATGCACCAGAACAACGTAATAATCTTAAAACTAGCCTGGAGACATTTTTATGCAACTTTCATCATTTTTTTTCACAACCAGTCGCTCCGGTTTTCAATTTCTGGAGTGTGCTTTCGATATTAACGTCGGTGGGGCTGTTGCGATGTTTCCTTGCCGCTCGTGTGGGCATGTTGCTCGCTAACTTTCCTCTGTACTATCGGCGTCAAATGGCAGCTGAACAGCGGCAAGCCTTCGTGATGGTATAGTGCATACCGTCCGCTTATCACCATGGACAAACACATATATATGTTCGGAGCTGCCGAACAGGATCCGCGCACCTTTCAATCATGATAACTGGACGGCACGCACTATACCATCGTGAAGGCTTGCCGCTGTTCGGGTGTCATTTGACGCCAACTAGTACATTATGGTGGCTTCACAGATGTAACGTTGTAAACGCATGCGCCTGCGGTGCGCCTGCTCAAAAACATGGGTTTGATTCCCAGTCTCTTCGTGCAGATAGGCCGCGTCTATAGAAAAATACCCGTGTAAATAAATTGATAATGAAACTTCAGCACACATTGTGAATCTATACCAACACACCCACCCTTTGTACCTTGACCAGAAAATTTTAATTACACTTCAGTGAACCTCATATGAACCAAAATAATGCAGAGCGTCCCTCGCTACAACGTGCCTCGGGATCTAATCGATGTTTTGGCACGTAAGACCTAGTAGGTTAATTACTTCTCTTCTTTGTTTGTTTGTCGGTTACATTACGCCACAGAAAGCTACGGTGAAGCTTAGCTTGTCTTTTTTTCTGTCACAATAAATATTCAGTGTATACCAGTTTTAATGCAAGTGTTTTTCATGATTTTTATTTTTTCGCTCACCTTTCTGGCATCTCGCTATGAGCCACGGTGTCAGCGCGGAGTTTCAGCAAGTATTCACGGTTGTGACGCCAATTTGGGGGAAATTCTGATGTTGCCAGGTGCATTCGCCACACTTGTTGGCATGACAGTCAGGAGCACACGTACCATATACGCGTCAGCCCTCGCGTGCTCGTACACATTGCAACTCATGCAAATATCATATATACAAAAAATTATTCATTTGAAAACCCGCAAAAGTTGCGACAGCAACCAGGTGCTACAAGCCTGCCGTTTGAAATGTGCCCGTTAAAGTGCCAGCTTAAGAAGGGGGCCGCGATTAGGCACGGAGTGCTTTTGCGTCTCATTAAAGTGGGCGCATCAGTTAAGTACCGCGACGTGTGCTGCGGTGGAAGCTTCTGGCGCTGCCCAGGTGGACGGCGGGCCCTTTTTAAAGGGCGTCCCACACGAGTCCGCCTCTCCAGCCGTAATTAACCGGAAACGTGCATTCGTCCTGCGTGCGTGCTCTCACTGCGTCGTTGAGATACGGAGGAGCGCTCTTCCGGAATCACTTCCACGAATTTGCTTCCATATCGCGCGCGCTTGAAGGGCACCGGGTTGTTCCTTGCTCACAATTAAGGACGGCACATTTTGCGGCTGGCTAGTTCTTCGCTCTAAACGAAGCCATAAGTGCTACGAAGACGAGACGTGAGAGGCGGGATGCCTTGCGCTAACTATGGGGTGAATTTTTATTGTTAGCGCCCTCCTCCCGAAAGAGTGAGCAGGCGCAGTGCCCCTCCAGGTGGCAGTTGCCATTTTGCTCTCTCCCTTTTTCCTCTGTGTCCTTTGTGTATCTGTGTGTGCAAATCAAGTATTAATAAATAATGCTAACTGTCAAGCATGTCATGTCATATCTCGTGCCCTATCTTTCCAGTGCGCATTTACAACCTTGTTGAAAAGACATCTTCTCAACTACCTTCGCCATCTCATCATGGTATTGTAATATCTTTGAGCCTTCTTATTACGTGCTGTCGTACAATTAGAGAAATTCATGGCAGCATTGCACCACACAAAGGATAATATGCATCAATGAATCCAAGTACATGGACATTTTTGTTTGTTTGATTTTTTTTTTCACTTCAGCCCATCTAAGTGTGGATGCCGGGTGGAAATCGAACCCATGTTCTCGGGCTTCGCAGTCGCTGAGATGCCACGACGTGTTATAAACAACTTGGTACGGTACTTTTTTTTCTTTACATCACGCTCGGTGTCCCTTGAGCAGTATAAAGAATTACACTTCAAGCTCCATTTGCATTACTCGTCCAGAGTTTCTTTGTCGGCATTCAAAATTAAGCTCTCAGGTTCATCATCACAACGGCGTAGCCGGGGGCTCGGAAGGTTGAAACCCCGTGCCAAAAATTTTCAATTTTGCGTGTCTATAGATATGTGCATGTTTACATGCGAACTACTATATGAACATAAAAAAGGCATGGTTACCACTCTCCCCCTTCCCACCGAAAAAGTTAAAAAGTTCCTGGCTACGCCCCTGCGCCCCTGTATCAATGTTCTGAGATCGCAGCTCGCTTCTGTTTGATTCAGATATCCCAAATACACTGCATTCTTATTAACGCACGCATAGTTGGAAAGTTCAGGAAAGGTTTCAGGGCTCTACTAATACACGGGATATTTGGAGTGGCAATATATAGCTTTACCGTCAAGCCAGATTCATATCGACGTAACACTTTCTAGTCTCTCCTAAATCTTGGGCATTCCCTTCGTGTCTTTATCGCCGTCAGCGCAGGGTACCTCAAGACACGACACGCGCATGCGATACAGTGTTATCTCTCACGCGGGGACTTCTTTCTCCAAGTCAGAACTAGATAACAAACTCATTGCAATCACTTTTCTCGCAGCTCACGTTTCCTCGACATCCATTCCGCAGCCGAGATTAGGAAAGCGAGAGCCAGCGTTCAGACGCGAACTTAGCTCTGCGCGTGCAGCGGCAAAACAATAAAACTGCACTGGAGTGGTGCTCGTATGAACGAGCGAAGCACTGCACAGCGTGGGCGGCAGCTGCGTTTACACCTCCGTCTGGCGAGATAACTGCGCCGGTGCTTGTTCACTCATACTCTTTTATTTAGGATAGCGAGAAGACACCGCCGTTCTTGAGACAAGTGTAAGCTCTATAAACGGTCGCTCAGCGGGATGTGCAGCTCGCGAATGGTTGCTCTCTCGCGGTGTCGTACGCTACAAGGTCCGAACACGTGTTGCGTGAGTAGCGTACGCAATAAACCATGAGCGAGCAAACACAGCGAGCCGTTGAGTAGCTGTGAGCGGTTCTTTGGGCTTACGAATTCCTTAAACGTAGACGAGCGTCATCTGTGCAAACGCGCGCTTAAGTTCCGGTAAGGGGCCTTTATGCGGGCACCTCATCGTGCAGGCGGCCTCATTTTCCCTGCCCGCTGCAGTTGCGCTTCTCGATTATCTAAGAATCGGAGGATCATTCATGTTACGGCTAGAGAATTTGCAGCTGCCGTGAACCACTGGTTATTATTAAGTGTGAGCCTGATAAGCCACCAAAATAGGTTGTGGGAGTAACAAACACAGCCTATCGGCTGTGGCATACACGTTTTGCTGATAAACAGCGTCTGCCAGTGATAAAGAGGAAAATACTACGAAAACAAAGAGGAACGAGGTTCACTGTGTATTTCGAGTTGCTGGAGTCAATTTAGCTTGCCCGACTGCTGACCCGCAGGTCAGCGATCGAATCCCAGCCGTGGCTGCCCCATTTTTCATGGAAGCGAAAAGGCTTCAGGCCCGTGTACTTATATTCAGGTGTACTTAATAAACCACCAGGTGGTCGAAATTTCCGGAGTACTCCACTACGGCGCTTTTCAAAATCATGTCGTGCTTTTGGGTCGTGAAACCCTATCAGTGTATATTATTATTATTATTATTATTATTATTATTATTATTATTATTATTATTATCAAATCAAATCTTTACCTGTCGCAAAAAATATACATGCATTGGGGTTAGTATATACAGAATATATATATATATATATATATATATATATATATATATATATATATATATATATATATATATATATATAAGGGAAAGAAGTGTATACCTAAGGGCTCGTTTTTCCGTGTTTTAACACAATATTAATGAGATATAACAGACAGTAATGCCAAGGAATGTACAGGGGAAGTTATTAAAACCAATGGAATGTAAATAAGAAGAAAGAAAAGTGGATGAAAAAATTACCAACTGTGAGCAGGAATCGAACCTACGACCTTCGAATTACGCGTTCGATATATATATATATATATATATATATATATATATATATATATATATATATATATATATATATATATATATATATATATATATATATATATATATTACAGCCTTACTTAAAAGGAAAAAGTGAGTGAGCCTAGAAACCTCGCTACTTTTGTGCAGCGAGCAATGGAAAAGAAAATGGTAGGTGTAACCTTAAGAGACAAGAAGAGAGCAGAGTGGATCAGGGAACAAACCGGGGTTAAGGATATCATCGATCAAATCAAAAAGAGGAAATGGACATGGGCCGGGTATGTGGCGCGTAGGCAGTATAACCGCTGTTCATTAATGGTAACTGACTGGATTCCCAGAGATGGCAAGTGGATTAGGGGCACAGAAAGCTAGGTGGGCAGATGAGATTAAGAAGCTTGCGGGTAGATTAAGAAGTTTGCGGGTATATATTGGCAGCAGCAAGCACAGGAGTGGGTAAACTGGCGGAACATGGGAGAGGCCTTTGTCCTGCTGTGGACGTGGTCAGGCTCGCTCATGATGATGATTATGATGATGGTGATGATAATGATGACTGAGAGTGCAAAAAATGTAAGGGAAGGCGTTAATACTGCAAACACATTTAGTTTCGTTCTCATGCAGAGTAAGAGCGTATTCATTCACTATATATGAGAAACAGAACTTCACCGATCCTCGCTTCGCGCTGACTCCCTTGGCATTTCGGCAGCCTTAACTACCTATTATAAATAAGACCTCTCCTTCATGATTATGTGACCTCCATGCAGTAGGTCACCCTTCACATTTACTTTCTTCACAGTATCTTTGCAGCTTTCAAGTAGACGTAGTGGACCATTCATGTGTGCGTACTATTCACTCATCTTTTCACAAATTATAATAAACATAAATAACTGTAAAAGTTTATTTTGCGCAACTACTTCGTTCGAGATATCGAGATGTCTACGTAAGCCACAAAATGACGTCGTAACCTCTGCAGTGGGATACCCGGGCTTCAAACGAGCAACTGGCATTTCTCTTCTTGTGAGATTGATCCCGTCCGTGGTGTTACCATTTCGGTGAAGGGGAAGTGCGAGAGCTCCGTGTAGTTAGATTTATGTGCACGGTAAAGAGACCATGCGACACTTTCAGCATGATCAGAAAGCGCTGATGATTGGTAGAGGCTTCTAAGAGCACGTGATACAAACACACGTGATAGCGCAGCACGTGCAGTAGAATTTGCAATTATTTCTCAAGACCAGCTAGAAATTGTTCTTTCTTTTTATAAATATACAGATCTATCGCCTCCCGCCGAACAGCATTGATGCTGGTAAAGAAAACGAACACCATGTCGAAACGTGGGAGGCCAAGCTCGCCTTGGAGGACCTGGACCAACAAAGACGTCTCGTCGCCAGGGCCAAGGAGGCGGCGAAGGCCAGAGGGTTCCTGGAATGAGGAGACCTCCCACCTAAGGTGAACGCGGAACCTACACCACTACACCGTTTCGAAAATAAACGGTTATTCCTCCTCCTCCTCTTTCCGCAAACGATGTCGTATACCCAAATGAGCGCGCCATATATGTAAATTTTCCGGCCATTGGCTTATTTGATTGATTGATTGATGGATTGATTGATGGATTGATTGATTGATTGATTGATTGATTGATTGATTGATTGATTGATTGATTGATTGATTGATTGATTGATTGATTGATTGATTGGACTAAATGCAATGTGCTCTCACTTGAGCATCGTGGGCTGCGTAGTCGGCACAACCGCCGCAGAATGTCACCCCGTTCCCGCGCTCACGATCACACCGAATATAAGCAGAGCGTTTGAAGAGAGAAAAAGAAAAGGACAAATGCTTGAGGTCATGACGTGCACCTTGGCTAACTTCTTTCCTTTGTACCATCGCTCTCCGCTCAGCTTCCAGTGCGTTCGTCGGGAAAAGAGAAAAAGGAAAGCAATTATAGCGTGCGACAAATTTTTGCTACTCTGCTGGTACTTGATGGATACTAAACATTTGGGTGGTGGTCGATTCGTGAAGCAATAAATTCTTTTAGAGAATTCGTTCGGTGGTTACTTTGAAAAGTTTACCAGTGCCCCATTAAGAGACTACAGGGGGTCAACATTACCGGAGCCCTGCATTTAGGCGCACTTCATAATTATATTGTGATTTCGGCACGTAAAGACCGAGATAATAATTGCCAAGAGGAGCCCGACGGTAATGCATTTACTGACTGCATTCTTTCTTACCTTATCGCGATGAATAGAGCCAACGTCCGACGCTATGCAGAGACCTTATTGTACAACTCGATGTATAAGTACCCCCTCCCCCCCAAAAAAAACAAAAAATTTCTGGCTACTTTACTGGTTCACACCAACTGCTCGTTTCTTCTTTTTCTTCCTATCCTTATTTTTCTATTTTATCTATTATTCCACCGTTCCGCCGCCTCACGTGTAAGGTATTCAACTAAACCAAAGCTTGGTTTAACTCGCTGCCTTTTCTCTTCTCTCTCTCTTCGCTAAGATGAGTGACATATCAAGATAACCACATCCTTAGCGGTGCCTATACGGCACCAGACGGGAGTCGGGGTAGCGTTAGACTATCCCGCTTGCACCAGCTTTCCGCAACAGATTGCGCAACTTCTGCGGCGTACCATCCGATGGGAGCAGCCATATTTTTCACGCACGACCACCAACCGACCCACGTGCACGGCGGCGGTGCGATGTAGGTCGGCCAGATTAATGCGATCTCTCGGGCCGATAGAGCACCTGCCGTTGGTGGACCACGCACGTGCCACGGCTTGTCCGGTAAGACCACGCGCTCTCTCGGACTCGCCGGGAACTATATCGGGAGCCTTGCACGCGGCTACTAAAAATGGGAGCCGGCTGCGGTCTCCGTCCACCGTGCTCGATCGTCGACGCTGCGGTTTCAGAATAGCGTTCCTCGTGGCTGTCGCATTGGACAGTTCGTTTAACGGTATTTCTATATATATATATATATATATATATATATATATATATATATATATATATATATATATATATATATATATAGTAACTTTAGAATTTATTTATTTACTCCTGGTGTTCAAAGTTAAGCTTTATGACTTTTTTTTAATTAGGCGCTTGAAGGCACGTGAGAACCACATGTACAAATTGATTAGCGACCAGGGGGGCAGAAAGTTAGATTATAATTATTGCGGTCAGCAGCTTAATTAACTCAAATTTAATGATTAGCTTTTTCCTGACTGCGGTAAACTGGCTTGTTTAAATTGAATAAATGTAGGCAGTGGTGTTTTTACGCAGTTTCAATTGGAAGATTTGTTCTAGCACGCCTGTGCTCCGAGATATCCTGCTCCAAAGTTTGTCTTTCACATGATTATACGCATACAAAATGGTGGTTTCTGGACGTTTCCACGCCGCAACAATTATTTTTTACTTAGCTACATCAGTAGGGCTTCTCGTGCAATTACCCTGCCTTGATGATCTACTCTGCCATCAAGGCTGGGTAACCTTACAATTAATTTTAAATATTTTCCCCTTGATATCTCGTAGATGTTGTCTATCTTTGCATGAATCTATCTCGCTTATTATCTCGGCTTCGAAATCGTGTGTCAGTGATTCTTGAAAGAGACCATGTGCAAAGTGTACAAAAGGCAGAAGCAAAGAATCTTTAGATTATCGAATCAATAATTGGGACATTTACATATTGTCAGTGGATGCATCAACAGTAGGTGGTATACTTAAGCTCGATCATTCATATACGTAAGAGAGAGAGATAACATAAGGAGAAAGCAGAGAAGTTAACCAAGGCGGAGCCCCGGTAGGCTACCCTGCTCTGAGAAAGGGGAGAGGGGGAAGGAAAGTTATAGAGGAGGAGAAAAAAGTCACTGACTGGGCCGACGCGTAACAGTTTCACATCACAAACGATTAAATAGACTGATGTCCTTGAGGAAACGCAACAGTGCTTTAGTTGCCTTTCAGAATTGGGATAGGCAGTGCCATGGTCTCAGTACGTCCCAATCCCATATACGTAAGGAATGTGTACATGGATCTAGATTTGAATCTCTCAGAATGTATTTCACTTGTATGTTCTACAGAATGTGATATATCACAGAATGTCATCGGGGTGCTGTTTGCTCTGTTGCATCCTTTTTCTAATGCTACCCTGCGAATCGCGCGAACCGGAATCGACACTGAAATATGTGGAAGGGATTCCCTTTCTCGTGTAGATTTGTAAGGCTCTGTGGAGCCCGAACGTGTCTGCTGCCTTATTTTCTGCAGCGCTTGTGGTATACAGGAGCGTCATAGAGACCCAGTAGCAGGTGAACCAGCATACTTCAGAAAGCAAGTCATCTGCCCAATTGTGCCGACGCAATGTAGATGAACTGCTTCTTAGTGACTCACACGGGGGCTATACTAGCGAGAAAGTATATATCTTGTCGCTACGACAATCAAGTGTCTCATTAAGGCAGTGTAATTGCACCGGAAGCCCTATACCGATGTAGCTAAGTAAGTAATAATACTTGTTGGGGCGTGGAAACGTCCGGAAACCATGATATGATCACGAAAGACGGCATAGCGGAGACCTTCAGAAATTTTGATCACCTGGTGTTTTTCAACAGGTATACCTAAATCTAAGTACACGGGCCTAAAGCAGTTTCGCTGCCATTGAAAATACAGCAGCTGTGGCTGAGATTCGATTCCGCAATCTTCGTGGGAACATTCGATCATCATAACCGCTAGACCACAGCACTTGGCGGTTGTAATTAAGGGCAATGTGTAAGTTTATCATTCGAGCAGGCAAAGATAAAGTAACTCGTCATTCTTGAAAACATTTCGGTGCGCAGAATATAGACGAGAAAATGAGCGGCAAGAAGACAAAGGGGCGCAAACTCACAACTTGTCATGTTGATGACGGGTACTAGCGACCATGATTCAATAAGAATGTTATCTCCGAAAAAAAAAAAAACACTTTGTCCTAGCTGGGCGCAAACTGTCAGTACCAGGTTATGTCTGGACGTTCCGGCACATGTATTGTCCTAGCAGCACAAACTCCGACAGTCTTTAGAATATAAATAAACATAACAATATATATATGTAAGACACCATTCTCTCTTGCTATACAAGTCCTTTCTCGAAGCCTTCATCATGGCTCCTTCGCATCGCCTTTGCGAGGCACGAAGACAACCACGACAGAAAGCAGTGGACACCTATTCGCTATTCTCCAGCCACCCCTACTAGCAGCTAGATAAAGTAAAAAAGTGTGCTTTGGAAACTGCAATACCACTAATGCATGGCTCAAGGGTACTTTTTTTGCAAATATACCTTATCGCTTCCCGGCAGGCCTCCGACACGGCGCAACGCCTCTGCATCACTCTTTCACAAAAATTCATCGCCTTCCGCGAAACTAGCACGAGCGCAGCCTGCGAACTGAGCTATCTGCATAACAAACTGCTTCCGGAAACTCGTCCGGAAAGCAAGGAACGCTCCTCCGCTGTCCCCGGTGCAGCGAGTAAGGCGCGCATCTCTAAACTTCGCACGCTTCCTTTAAGTCACCCCGCTTCACTCGAAGGCCTAGAAGCCGCGGTGCACCTTCTGTCGCCCTCTTTGTGAGTTCGCTCTAGAATGTCCCCTCCTCTGGCTTTTCGCTTTGGCCAAGGTTGGGACGACGCTGCCAGTACACGAGGTCATCAGCTACTCGATCAGCTTGCGAACTTCGGAGATAACGTACAACGTGTGCGGCGACGCCGGAATGGAAACTTTGCTGATGGCTAGCCCGATAGCGGTGGCCTAACCAAACCATTCGATAGCATACGCTGGTTGGTTTACGTTTGGGGTTGTAAGATACGAACTTGAACTCAGTTTTCCGGCCACCCTTGACCATGGAATCCTGGAACATACTGAAGCGGCTTCTCAAAAAGCTGTTTTTTCTTTCTTTTTCACCTCCCATTCCGCTTCCCGAAGTGCTCAGTAACCAGATGAGCACGTCGATAGTCAACCTCTTTCTTCCACTTGTATTTCTCTTTCCCAAACGGCGCGTGATTAGTTCGTTCGTCGAACCATGAAGGTTATGTACTATTCTTTTGATACCAGAAAACAAAAAAGATACTGTGCCTCACACTATCCTGTGCTTCGCGAAAGCAGGAAAGCCGTTTTTATTTCCCACCGCACCCTTTTCCATAAATATATTCGCTTCTGAACTGAAAATGAAAGTTCTGATCGAATACCTGCGAAAAAGTGACTCAATTTTGAAATTGTTCCTCGCAATTGTTGCTTGTTTAATTTTTTTGCTATAAAAAAATCTTCGAATGAGGCCATGAATAAATACACAAGAAAAATTACGAGACGGCACAGCCACTGAGGGTCTGTGATGTGTGGTGCGCGTTCAAAGTGCGCGCCTTCGAAAAGTGCGCGTCACGGAAAAAAAAAAAACAAAAGGAGAAATACCAGAGTGCACGTGCGGTGCTGCTTAAACAAGAATGACGACGTTAAAGAGCGTCAAGCACGAGGATGCGTGGCAGGACGTGAAGTAAACAAAAGGTAAAACATCCAATGGGCAGCGAACACGGAGATTTCAAGGCCCAATGGCTTGACACCACGAAACAGCAGTATCTCCAATGAGAACGAGACAAGTGGGCCAGAGCTGAAGCAGGAGCCTGGGGGGACCAGAGCAAGGGGAATTCGAGGCAGGCAGTGCAAGCGGAAGGTCATCACCGGACCGGGCGCTGAAGATGGGCCGTTGGGTTCCGGACCCGAGCCTACAGGACTTCCACCGGCCGGGGCCTCCTGCTGTCGGGTTCCCGCTCCAAAGGACCGTGGCCATCCGGTCCTGAACTCCTTTCCAGGGCCTGCGGACTTTGGTTCCGGCAGGCGAGCTACAGCCGTCGGGCTCCGGGCCCGAGCTGTGCGCCCAGCTGCTTGACTAGGTCGACCCTAGTTCCCGGACGCGTCGCCACCAGCCTGCGTTCTCCCGTCTCCGACGTGTCCACGCTCCTCAAGCCGAAACCATCACGATTTGGTAGGGCTTTTCGACGTGTCGCCAGCAGCCAGCGTTCCCTCGTCCTCGTCCAGCCCACGCATTGACGCAGGAGTCACGGCGTTCCGGTTTCTCATCACCGCCGAAAACCAACTTGTGGGTGAGACTGCACCGATACTCTTGCGCTACTCCCATCACTCAGCCCCTTTCGAACGTTAGGTTTAGTTACTGACTTTGAACGTTCTTGTTGGGTGTTTACAGATGTGTTTCGTCATGTCCAGTCAACTGTTTATTAAGTGTTTTGTTTTGTGAGGAATCTTTGCCTTTTTACTTTTCAATTAAACTTTTTGTGTGTTTCTTGGAAACCGAACGGCTTTGTCCTTATTAACAAAACTCTCTGAGGCTCAGCCCGGGAGAAAAACAAATCAGCAACAAGAACCCGCATCACAAATTGGCGTCCGCGACAGGACAAAGTCGTTTGTTTTTCCAGTAGATTTTTTGACGCGGTTAACACGATGACGAACACGTGGGAGTTAATTGAGTTGGCGGATAAAATGGGACTGACGGGAGCGGAGTTTAGAGTATGGTACGAGGAGCGGATGGAGAGGGAGCGTGAGCAACGGGCTGCAGAACGAAAGGCGGCGAAGGAAAAGCTTGAATTGGTGCTTAGAGCTAAGAAGGAGGAGCTAGAGCGCGTAACGCGTGAAAATAAAGTGTTGCTAGAGCGTCAGACACGCATACTGAAGCAGCAGCTCCAATTAGAGAGGGTGGACTTCGAGCGGCGACTCGAGCTTGCGATGGCGAAAAGGGGGCAGCTGGCGATGCAGAAGGTCGAGCAAGCGGTGAATGTTTGCTCCGATAGCAGCGTTTGCTGGAGGGAAGTCGATTCCTGCAAGGTTGGCCTCGAGCCTCGCGACAGCCTTACTTCGGAGCGAGAAGCTCAGATAGAGGAAGGCAGAGAGGTGGACAGCCAAGAAGGCAGGAGTCATGAGGAGTTTGTTGAAGCGACGGAAAGCTCCTCTGGCTGGGAACATATTACTTCCGTTAGCTGCTTGGGGACCTCTGAGAGGCCAAGCACCTATGAAGAAGAGCGCCTGGATATGGGCGACCTAGAAGCTGTGGAAAATGTTGTGGAGCAAAGCTTCGATAGCAGGGAACAAAGACGCTCCATTCAGAATGAAGTGTGTATCAGAACGTCGCAGAGGCCGAGCACATTTCGGGAAGGGGTAGGGCTACCTCTCAATAGCTCCATGGAAGGAGCGCTAGAACGTCATTGGGAAGATGGCAGCGAATGCCATGAAGGCTCTGATATAGTGGCCACTGATTGTTTTGTACCGACAGAGGTAGCAGCAGGCACCACGTCAATGGTCCTAGACCATACGTATATCTCACTCAGAGAGAGAGGGGATTCTAGTTCACAGGATAGCGTAACTGCTATTTGTCCGAGAAAACACGATGGGAGTGCTGAAGCACTCTTCAAAATAAACAGTATCGAATCGGAGGTGGGCTCGATAGTAGGTATGGAGAATGCCAGACAGGGTCTTGAACCTGAGAACGTGATTGGTTTTGAACCTATAATTAAGTCCACTCAAGATGAGCTGTATAATGACCGAGCACAACGGCATCCCTTCTCAAGAATCCAGGAACCTCACACGCTTGTCGGAGCGTTTGGGCTTGCTAAGGGCACCCCGAGCTTGTGTTCATTAGATGGTGAACTAAAAGAAAGCATTTGTGTGAGAGATTGTGGCATTTGGACATTCGTGTCTCAGTGCGTTTCGTGTCGACGCCGACGGCTCGAGACCGCGCCCTGTTCCTCTGTGACCGGTAAGCGTTCATGTGGCCGGCGGGGGCGCAGACACGCGTTTCAGCGAAAGTGCACAAAAGCATGTTTGCCACAGTTACTTTCGAAACGTGCGAGAAGGGCAGTGCGTCTGGTTTGGGACGCGATAACCTGAGTGTAGGGTTAGAAAACCGGTAGCTCTTTCTGGACTTCGACTTTTAGATGCGGACACAAGTAGCTTTGTCCATAGTCGATTTTGTAGTAAAAAGGTTTATTCCGGGTTTCAGAACTTTTAAATGCAATTGGGTGAATCTAAAGTTTAAGTGTGGACATTTGGACGATGTAGCGAACTGTAGCCCGGTGATGTGTTGAACTGCGTGGTGCAAATATGTGGTTTAATTGTGACGTAGTGCAGAACGCGCACTCATCGGCAGTTTTTTTTTTCTAAAAAAAAAAAAACTTGAATAAAAGGGGGGCGTATGTGATGTGTGGTGCGCGTTCAAAGTGCGCGCCTTCGAAAAGTGCGCGTCACGGAAAAAAAAAAAAAAGGAGAAATACCAGAGTGCACGTGCGGTGCTGCTTAAACAAGAATGACGACGTTAAAGAGCGTCAAGCACGAGGATGCGTGGCAGGACGTGAAGTAAACAAAAGGTAAAACATCCAATGGGCAGCGAACACGGAGATTTCAAGGCCCAATGGCTTGACACCACGAAACAGCAGTATCTCCAATGAGAACGAGACAAGTGGGCCAGAGCTGAAGCAGGAGCCTGGGGGGACCAGAGCAAGGGGAATTCGAGGCAGGCAGTGCAAGCGGAAGGTCATCACCGGACCGGGCGCTGAAGATGGGCCGTTGGGTTCCGGACCCGAGCCTACAGGACTTCCACCGGCCGGGGCCTCCTGCTGTCGGGTTCCCGCTCCAAAGGACCGTGGCCATCCGGTCCTGAACTCCTTTCCAGGGCCTGCGGACTTTGGTTCCGGCAGGCGAGCTACAGCCGTCGGGCTCCGGGCCCGAGCTGTGCGCCCAGCTGCTTGACTAGGTCGACCCTAGTTCCCGGACGCGTCGCCACCAGCCTGCGTTCTCCCGTCTCCGACGTGTCCACGCTCCTCAAGCCGAAACCATCACGATTTGGTAGGGCTTTTCGACGTGTCGCCAGCAGCCAGCGTTCCCTCGTCCTCGTCCAGCCCACGCATTGACGCAGGAGTCACGGCGTTCCGGTTTCTCATCACCGCCGAAAACCAACTTGTGGGTGAGACTGCACCGATACTCTTGCGCTACTCCCATCACTCAGCCCCTTTCGAACGTTAGGTTTAGTTACTGACTTTGAACGTTCTTGTTGGGTGTTTACAGATGTGTTTCGTCATGTCCAGTCAACTGTTTATTAAGTGTTTTGTTTTGTGAGGAATCTTTGCCTTTTTACTTTTCAATTAAACTTTTTGTGTGTTTCTTGGAAACCGAACGGCTTTGTCCTTATTAACAAAACTCTCTGAGGCTCAGCCCGGGAGAAAAACAAATCAGCAACAAGAACCCGCATCACAGGGTCACAGTTGTACCTGAAAATGGGTTCCGTAGTGAATGTTACGACACAAATATAGCCCACTTGCAACAATCACTACACGGCACTCCGCAATAGCGCCCGGTCGTGTGGAACCAGTGGTCATGCTCTTGCCCGATGCGCCGTCATTCAGTTTAGGCTCGTTGTCCAGCGCTGAAAAAAGCCGCGATTACCTTCACCAGGTGTGCACCGTGGTCACCTGATATTTCGGCCGCTTCGTCTCAGTCTGGCGCATGACGACTCAACAACACGATGTGCGCCGGAAATGGTCCGGGCCTTCTTTCGATCGTTGGCTTTGAAAAAAAAAAAAGACCAGGCGGACGCTGTCCGGAAGCTGTGCCGGAAGCGAGCATTTTCGTTTCCGATTAACTTCCACCCTGCCATTCAATGCCTCACGAAATCATTGGCCGTGGAGCTCAAGATGATCGAAGGCTTTTATATTCTGCGCCCAAAGTCACCCAACGCGCTGAGCACTTCCTTGCGGTGTTTTCCTTTTTCTTTCGTTTCGTCTCTTTCTGTTCTACTCACCTACCTCCTGTCGACTTTGCATGTTCCTCTATAAAGATTGCCGTTTTCGATACGCACGTCAGTGATTACATTCGCGATATTTTCTTTTTTTTTTCTTTCCTTTTCTCACCGCCTTTATGTTGCCGTGCTTGTGCAATCGAAGTATGAAAGCACCATCGGGTACTTTTCCTTTCACTACTTTTCTTCCTTGTTCTAACTTTCGTGGCTATTACACTGTAGCCATTTCCGCACTCCATTAGACTGCAATTTGTCCTTAATGGAAACGGGATTTCCTCTAGTTCGTGGCTATACAAAAAAGCAAGCGCAGAGAGGGCTTTCAGATTAGTCGGTGGTCGCTGTTATCTGCTGTTGCTATCGCCTGCCTAACGCGCCCATTGGTTCTAAAGCAGAGCTAAACATAGTCGTAAGTGCATTCTCGCATCCGATACTTTCTTTTTATTACCGGCGCTTTAAGACCATACGACTCGACTTTCCTAAGCGAGAACATCTCGAATCACCGAATATACGATAAGCAAGAGGCTCAATTCAATTACTTCTGGACGAAGGACGCATTACTTAAGAGTTATTTCCCCCAAAGAGTGCTGCGTATAAGTGTCCATCGCTACTCATATGAAAACCCAATTGAGCTGTTCTACAAACATTTTTTTCAAGATACTACTCATGCATCAGGCTCCTGAAACTAGAAAAATAAAAGGGTTGGGGGAGGGTTCTTCGAGCAAGTTTTGTCAGGAGGATAATTCATTGCATTTCTTCCAGCTCCAATTTGTTAGATATGCAGGCTAACCACATTCGTAAAACACAATATATATATATATATATATATATATATATATATATATATATATATATATATATATATATATATATATATATATATATATATATATATATATATATATTGTTTTGCCGTTTTTCGGCCTGCTTTATTTTACTCAGATAATCCATCCTTTCGACGAAGCCAGTCATATGCAGCAGCTCTCCTTTCATATCTGTTTACTTTGCATGTCAATGAACGAATTCGTTAAAGCATCCTTTCGCAGCAAACTCGACGCGTGCTCTCTTTAAAAAAAGTTGTTAAAGCCACGACGCAGATGCTGGAGCACGACTTTTTCGACGTTGTTTTCCGTTCAAAGGGATCGGTTCGTCCGTGATGAATATGCATGAGGCAACCATCTCGACTTTCAGAGCTGATTTCTGCCTAAACTGTTCTTTAATCGAGATCTTCTCACTTGTTTTGGTCGGATGCTTCGGCGGAGTTCGGTGACTTGGCTGTCGATGCAAATGAACTTTCTAAAGAGCGTGGTTTTTAATGAGCTTGTGAGGACACCACTCTCAATTTATCGTGTCTGGCCTAAACGCGACAACAATCGTTCCCAGGCTTGTTCCCAAGATTGAAAAGCGTGAAGGTTCTGAGTATTGTTTATTCAACTTGGAAATTTCCTGTTAATATACAGATGTGTACAATTTGTACGCATTCGCTTGAACAAAAAGTAGTCTGAATCTGAATCTGGACGCAGTGAGGCAGAGTGGTAGTAGTGTCCGAATGGGAGGAAAACAATCGCTAGTATTCAACACCTCACCGAAGACAACGTTGAATATACAACACAGAAGAACATTATTGTGTTTATTGCAACCATCGTGAAGTCAATTGGAGTTATATAACATAAATTTTCTTCGTCAAGTAGCGTACATGTTGTAATTCAAACGCTACAGAGTTCAGGAGCTCGTTTCGCAGAAATTTTGGTGTCGGCATCATTGGTTCGCAGTAAAAAATGAGCGCTGTCCGCAAGCGAAAGTTCAAGGTTGAGGTAAACACAGAAATGAAAAAAAATTTATTTGAGTGGGACAATGGATTCGAAGCGGCGAGCCCTCACTCCGTTGTACGATCCGTTAAGCCATTCAGCCGCTACGCATTTTTTTTCTTTGGTGCATAAAGAACCAGCAGTAGTAACGATTGGGAACTACACACATCATAATTCATCACATTACAACTACCTTACATCCTCTAGCATTCCAACTGCGAGCTATTTTCACACACCACTTACTGTGCTACGCAGATCTCGGAGCGGCTTCAGCGTGGCATGACGATCGCCGGCATGATGGTGCAAGAGACCCCACGGTCGCACTTTCCATGTTTTGTCGCACCGTATGCATGGACATCGGAGCCGGAGGGCGTCCACACTTTGGCTATTCTCGCGGCTCGGTTTCGTTGCCAACGGAGGCGCCAAGCCGGGCTAGTGATATGTGCTCGGAGCCTGGTTACGCTGCCACGTTCTGCTCTTGAAGGTGGAGCGTCCGCCAAGTTTCCACGTTCTTCAAAAGCTAATGAGGTGTTCACCTTCGATGTGGTGAACTGATATGTGATGGCACCTCAGCAACTCTAGGTCATGTGCACTCACCAGAAAAGTGGTGAATTACGTCGTGCCACCGCTGTAAGTTTGAATGAACAGCAAGGTTCTGCCTGTCATCGCGTAAAGTATCGCTATTTTGCTAGTGTCACTGGTTGGCCCGCGTCACTAAAGAAAGGGCGAGGAGAGAGAGATGACGAAAAGCATGCCGCATTTTCAGTGCCCGAAAATATGACGACACGAAATTGCGTTTAATTACCCTAAAACTTGAACAACCTATAAATTAGAATGCGGAAAAGCACCTAAAACGTTAAGAAAGCCGAAGTCGACTGTGTGTCAATAATTCGGTGTTTAGCTCACGCTTGCTGCGTCCATCTCACGTACGCTTGCCACATCGCAAAAGAACTTTACTTTTTTGTAAGTTTTGTTTAATGTAAGTACGTATACGAGGCTAATGTATGTAAGAAGCTTCTTTGTCATGACACGTGAGTGAGTGGGAACAACTTTATTATGGTTCAGTGCAGACGCTGAGGTTGTCACGCGTCACCCGGCTACTCCCACGTGGGGACCGGCAGGTCTAGCCTGACGGCGCTGTCGCGGGCACACTGGACGGCCAGGATTCGGTCCTGAAGTTCTGGGCTGCGCAGAAGCGCATGCCACTTGGCTTCGCTATAAATCGGTCCAAGTGACCCGCACTCCCAGAGCATGTGTACTAATGTAGCGGTCTGCCCGCAGGCGGCGCAGGTGGCATCGGAGAATTTGTGAGGATAAATTGCATTTAGGTATGCTAACCACGGGTACGAATGGGTTTGAAGTAAGCGCAACGAGACGGCCTGTGCTCTATTGAATTTTGAATGTGGCATTGAGAAAAATGAACGAATAAACTTTATTTAAAGTCCGGCAGCTTTCACCGGGCGAGGTGGGGGAAGAGGGGATTGACCCCTGTCCCTTCCCACTCTCCGTCGATTATGATGGCGGTGCCTCAGGTGACCGCTCGAAGTCCTTGGACCCGGGCGGCATCTTCAGCTTGCCCGACGGCCCAAAGCTGGTCGGCCTGCTCATCACTGGTGAGTGCCGCCTCATTGACGCTGCCTATCGGCAACAGTGACCGCAGCCGCTGCGGAGGCCGGCCCCTGCCCTCGTGCGGTGGTAGCAGCAGCAATTGGCCTCGGAGTTCGTCCCTGCCTAACATGCGTCACGAAGGGAACGGCGGCAGTGACGTCAACTTTTCCAGCACACTCCCAAAGCATGTGCCGCAGTGTGGCCCTTTCCCCGCACGCTTTACACGCGTCCATCGGGTATGTGGGGATAACACAGGCGTAGGATCGTTAGGCTGAGGTAAATATTTGTCTTGATAACCTCAGAGTTATGGCCTGTCTTTTGTTCAATGTGTCGTGTGGTGGTGGGTATGTGCATCTGTTTAGTCTGTAATGTTGTGTAATGTCGTTGAATGTGGTCTGGCAGTCACCCCACGACCATTCCAGTTCATGTTGTCGTGTGGATAGTGCCATCGCCCTGCTCTCGGAGGTGAAGGCGGCCACCGAAACGGGCACGGCTCGCTGAGCGAGATCTCGAGCCGCGGTGTGGGTCGCCTGGTTATCTGCGAGCGGGACGCTGGTGTGAGCTGGGGTCCACAGAAGGAAGACATTCGCATTTTCAGTTTGGGGATACGACGACGCCGAGGTCATCGCTCCTCGAAGCTCGATGCCGTCCTTGTTGCCATTACTTGATTGTAGTATCCGGGGCGCCAGACACGAGATGCGACCGTGCGCGAAGCCACGGACGGCAGCTTGCGAGTCGCTGATCACGACCGCAGCCTCCGGTGCTGCGACCAGTGCAAGAGCAATCGCCGCCTCTTCGACCGCCTCTGTGTGTTCCGTACGCACCATGACGCGTGCGATGCATTTGCGTGTGTTATTCAAAACGGTGATAACGTGAGCACGCCTTTCCTCTTGGTATCGCGCGGCGTCCACGTGCACCGCTTCATTGCTGTTGCCATACATTCTTTGGAGGTCACTTGCTCTTTTGTTGCGGCGCCCGGCGTAATGTGTCGGATGCATGTTCCTGGGGAGCGGTGGGACGATGAGACGGTCGCGGACATAAAAACCATCGTCTTCTCCCCGAATTGCGTGTGGTATGTTATACCTAGAGATTCGAGGGTGCACCTGCCCGTCTGGGACTTGGACAATCGCTCGTATTGCGCAATGTTGTGCGCCTCGATCAGTTCGTTCAGGGTGTTGTGCAGGCCGAGCTGGAAGAACACGTCGGTGCTCGTGTTGACAGGTATGCCAACCACCCTCTTGAACGCCTTGCGAATCATGCAGTCGACCTTGTTCCGTTCGGACGCCAGCCATTCTGGATAAGGGGCGACGAACGTTATGAGACTGATCGCGTACGCCTGTACGAGGCGGACCGCAGAGCTTTCCCGCATACCGCTGCGTCTGTTCGTTATGCGGCGTAAAAGTCGAATCGTGTCGTCTACCGAACGTTTAAGTCTTCGAACTTTCTCACCATTGTGACCGTTGGCCTGCAAATGTATTCCCAATATCCTTATGTTCTCTATGCTCGGTATGGTAACGCCGTCCGCCGTTATTACTCTGATTTCTCGGGGAGTACCTCCTCAGCTGCTCGACCTTGGATGCTCAACGCTCCTTGGTGAGGCGCGCTCGAGCAGCGGCCAACTCCGTTGGCATCCCGAAATACGGTCTTGCCACTCAATCATGTAATATGCCGCAACACTCTAGTACATTTTCTGTAATAAAATGTTTCTACCACCACCATCCACCGGGAAGGACTGTTTTGCGGTCCCTTCTTGTGAGTCTGTATAGCAATAGCTCGGACTTAGGCACCAAACATTCGAGGCCCGTACCTCTCAAAAATTTCTGCACCGCATCCACGCCCATCTACAGCGTTCGCTCCACGTGGGAAAATGAAAGGGAAAATTTACAGAATGCAAAATCACGCGATAGCTGCAAGTAAAAGGCACTTAAGGAATAACTGCATGTGATCGATTCACGAGCAATACAGTTAGATAAGTGCCGCAACAGAACACTGAAAAAGCAGCAGCCACACGCTATTGCGGGAGATGCTTCTGTGGTTACGTTCGCTGCGCATGCAGAGATAAGGCGACGCGTAGCGTCTCGGCGCTGCTGGTTGGCGAAAACGAGGCTTTGAATGTTCTTCCTGATTCGAAGTACGCACATATCGTCGCACCGTAATGGCAGATGGGCCTTTTTTTTCACTACGTTAAGTCTCATTTCTCCTCTTGAGTTCCAAAACTATAGATGCAGCAGCAAAAATACCCATAGCCAGATCATAATGTGTAGTATGTTGAACGTTGCAGTATTTCGAGTGAAAGTACATTCTATTTTTCTCGCTTCTTTAGAGAGCAAAAAACTGCAATTCGCTCATCGCGCGGGAATGAGGCACAGATGAGTTATAACGATATATCTTGTGTTAAGACTTCCCTGTACGTTATATCAACTTTTGTTGTTTTTTTTTTAGTTATACTGCGTATATCCCAAACGACCGCACGGGCCTTTTCGGTACTCGAAGAAATTGGAAGAAGAGAAACGCTTGCAAGCATCATTAAACACTGCGTTCCTTCCGGAGTGTTTCTGGCAAAGTAAAACGTTAGAGGCAAGATGCGCGAGAGGAAAAAATAAGAGCTGAAGTTCCTGAAAGAGCTATTCGGAATCGATTTCGAGCACTCGTGGAACACGCACACATATACAATAATTATGCGCTAGTGTATGCTTCTGTAACTTTTTTCGTGGAGTTTGTCCGCAAAGGAAAGATAGCGCAAATGGCGCAACAAGTCGTTTTTTTTTTCACCGGAAAAGAATCTGGGTTCAGCCTCCGAAAAGAAAGCTCTATCGACTGTTTTCGGGCGTCGCATTCCCCTTTCCGTTTATTCAACTCCTTGCACCACCAACATTGCCCCCGTACTCGCCTGCCGATGACCAAGGCATATCACTACTTGCTTAATGCGGCGTGGTCACTTGAGTTGTACTCAACGATTCTTATTTTGAACGTTCTTCTGCGTACATTCAACAAATGTTCAATGAGTGCTTAGTTGTTCAGTGAGATGCATGCAATGGTGTTGTGTTTCACAGGTTACGTGATTTACGGGATTCTAATTGAATCCTGCTCAGTTTATCACACTAGATCTGTTATATTGTCAAGTGTTTTCCTAACTGGTAATTTGTAGGGGTGTGCGAATAGTAAATTTTGGAATCGAATCAAATGGCAATACGAAACGAATACTATTCGAATACTATTCGAAGAAGCCACATGTGGATTCGTTATCGTGAACCATAGGAGCTACTACACGTCTGTGGCAGGTTATTTGGTTAATTAAGTTCATGAAGCTTTTAACAGCTAACATAATTAATTTATCAGTCAATAATGCGCCAGAAACAAACACCGCCATGCATTCATGCTAGTAGTGGGCCTTAATGTCGAAATATGCGACGTTATTTGTGCTCCCAAACACGCTTATTTACATGGTAGAGTTAACGCAGAGATGGGGGTCCCCCTTCTTGTTCTGTGGACCAGTATGACGTTAATTCAACAGCAACAATCATTATTTTCATTAACTGTTGCGTTTCTTCCTTCGCGACCCCATGAGCATTGTTTTTGGTTTATCCAAGAGTTCCAGTGCAGCATCCGAAGTCAATGAGAAATGCCGCTATTCCTTTTTTTTTTTTAACCTATCTCATAGATATAGCTCGGTTTGGGTTTGCAACATATTTTAATCACTCTGGGCCGACTAATGCGTGGAGTGTCGAAAACCGGGGGCTCCCAGTTCGAATTAACCGTCATGGATACCGACCTGTTTGAACTATCAGCTTTCCCCCATGGATAGAAAGACACAGGGTGGAACCGAGTTCGAATTTACGAGTATTCCCCGATTCTGATTACTTTGAACTCGGATAATTTAAACGTACATTTAAATCAAACTCTGGCCCTGGTCTCACAGCCCCGCCATAGTTAACTATTTCTAAGGGTGAAAACTCCCGATAATTCAAACCCGCTGGTATCCACAACGATTAATTCAAACTGGGAGCCCCCTGGCCTTCAACGCTGCTAGCAGAAGTCTACCCAGAGTGATCACATGTATTGTGTTACAAAACTAGACCAAACCAAATTTACTAGAGAGGCGAAATAAAAAAAATTGCCCGCAGCTTCCCTCGGGGGAACACTGAGGAGGATGCGGACCATATAATTGGTTAACGGGGTGTTAAAGTGCGACTTACTTGGGTCGATGGCTAAATTGGTTAACGTGGTTGTGAAATGGGGTGTTAAATTGCGACTTACTTGGGTCGATGGCTAAATTGGTTAACGTGGTTGTAGGAGGGGGTGTTAAATGAGTGAACACTTACACACGTATGCGAAAGGGCGGCGCTGGTCGAAGGGACGTCAATCATTGTGTTTGTGGATTCGTTGGAATTCATTTCACCGCGACCTTGGACGTCGACGCGCCGTACAAACCAACCGACGAGCGGCAACTGAGCGAGCGAGCGCCGACCTTGAGTATATATACAGCACGACGGCGCATGCACTGTCAGCTGTTGAATGTTCTCGAAGCGCGACGCCACATGCGCGTCCACTGGAGAATCAGGAGAATTGTAGATGTCGAACGCGGTGTGTAGAGGAGGAAGGGTGCACAGATGGTGGAGGAGTGAAGCGCGCGCGGTGTGTAGAGGAGGAAGGGATGCACAGATGGTGGAAGAGTGGGCGACGGCGCGACGGCGCATGCGCGCGCGTCAGCTGTCGAATGTTCGAGAAGCGGTGCGGACGGCGCACTACAAGGCGCGAGTATAAGATGCTCCGCATCTAAAAAAAAACAGAACTATTTCTACATGCATGGCAGTTCGGACGCTAGGCTGGAGCTTTTGGTCATGCTGCAAACAATGCTGATGGAGTCGTGACAGAGCCACATGCAAATGCGAATTACTGGTTACTTATATTTAAGGTTGCGTTAACTCTAGCTCTCATGTAAATAAACGTGTTTTGAATTCTAACACCATTATATATATATCGACATTAAAGCTTACTGGCCCATGAATCCATGCCGCTGCCTTTTTCTGATGTGTTACTGACAGATCAATTAATACAATTTGTTGTGACAGCCTCACGAACGTAATCAATGAAATCACCTGCCACAAACAAGTAGTATTGTCTAAATCGCGACGAGTCCAGAGGTCACTACCTTATGTTCTTTCCGTGCACTGTGGCGCGATGTTCATCTATTTTAGCGCCCACCCTCTAACTCGAACTCCGCTCAATTTGTACACTTTTATAGTCCCCTTCCAGTTTGAATTTACAAGATTTTGTCACATCAAGGTGGAGCATGTGTGTCTGTTCACCGCGTGCCTAAGCCCCGCCGCCGTGGTCTAGTGGCTAAGGTACTCGGCTGCTGACCCGCAGGTCGCGGGTTCGAATCCCGGCTGCGGCGGCTGCATTTCCGATGGAGGCGGAAATGTTGTAGGCCCGTGTGCTCAGATTTGGGTGCACGTTGAAGAACCTCAGGTGGTCGAAATTTCCGGAGCCCTCCACTACGGCGTCTCTCATAATCATAAGGTCGTTTCGGGACGTTGAACCCCACATATCAATCAATCAATCAATCAATCAATCAATCAATCAATCATCGCGTGCCTATACAAGCACTCGCTTAACCCGGTTGATTTTCGGGTTGTGGATGAACTGAGGCTGTACAATAACATTTTGTATGCCTTAGTCTGTCTCGTAAAGTCTGGCAAAACATTGTTTCTTTATATTTATTTATGACGGCCCTACCTGCACAGATTTCTTTGACATCAGTGCACCGATACAAGGTAACTGAAGCACGTCAAACACAATAAACGAGACCCTCGTTACTGGCACGTCTTGTAGCCGCTATTTTTCCGTTAGCACCTGTATCCCAGGTTTTATATGCCGTATAAGGTGCTCTAAAAGTTCTTGTTTATCTTCTCAGTCATTATTATTCACCTGAAGTAGCGCGTAATACCTCTAGTAGGTCGTCGTTCAGTTTCTAATGAAGTGAATCGTCTTCTTTGAGTTCAACCTTTTCCTTCTTGGTTCTACTATACCTTTTGGTTATGAAGATAATATAAAATAATAATATTAATAATTATAATAATAACATTATTATTATTATTATTATTATTATTATTATTATTATTATTATTATTATTATTATTATTATTATTATTATTATTATTATTATTATTATTATTATTATTATTATTATTATTATTATTATTATTATTATTATTATTATTATTATTATTATTATTATTATTATTATTATTATTATTATTATTATTATTATTTCACGCCACTAGCCAAAAGGACTGTACGCTCATATTATTAGCCGCACTAAAGAACGTAACCGCGAACGTGAACGTCAGTCCGACGGGGTAACTTGCATGTGAGCACATTTTTAATCCATATTATGCACTAGTTGTCATGCCATCCAGTTTAGCGTAAAATATGCCACGCGCCCGGCATAAGCATTACCGTAGATAGAACGAAGAAACAAAAGAAAGAAAAAAAAACCTGCAGCGCAAAGTATACAACGAAGACGTCAAGCTTTATCGCGCTGTATTTGCTGGACACGCACGTCGACTGCCCGCATTCAACCCAAACTGCGTACACTATCACGTCACGTCATCAGCGGCACCGCGGCACTCATCAAGTCTCTTCCGAGAAGCTCTCCGGCGATCTCCGAAGCAGGGGGCTTCCGACAAACTCAAAAGAAACTCGAGAGACGAGCAGCGCTGAATGCGCCAACCAGACGCTCATTGTGGCGCTGGGCTATATATGTACGCACCTATACAAACGCAACGCCACAGGTCGTGACGAGAACGCCCTCGCTCGGCCGTTGTTTGCATGTCATGGGAACTGGACAGAAGCCGGAACCAGGTGTGTGTATACCGAACTGGACTCCTCTGCGTGGTCGCGACAATGCATTCACGGCGAGAAGCAGGGGCTGTTCAACCTCTGTCCATTCGTCGGCAGAGGCTGCGATTTGAGTTGTCATCATTCAGCGAGTAGCTTCTCGAGCGCAGTGCACTGCCTGACTTGTCGTTCTGCCTAAGTAATTACTGCAAGCTGAAAGACGGTCGCTCGGTGAATGCGTTAGAGGCGACAGTGGTGGAGCCACGGCGCTACATTCATTCTCCCATAGTTACGCGCCGTTGGAGCCTTTCAGCAGCCGTGCTCTTATATAGTAATAGCATCAGCCATGCTGCTATACAGCTTCGCGTTAGATGGAGATATAATAATAATAATTGGCGTTTAACTTCCCAAAGCCATCATATGATTATGAGAAATGCCACAGTGGAGGGCTCCGGAAATTCCGACCACCTGGGATTCTTTAACATGCACCCAAATCTGAGCACACTGGCCTACATTTTCGCCTCCACCGAAAATGCAGCCGCCGCAGCCGGGATTCGATCCCGCGACCTGCGGGTCAGCAGCCGAGTGTCTTAGCCACTAGACCACTGCGGCGGGGTTATTTGATAATTAGTTTGATAATAGACTATTATTACTTACAAGTTTGATAGCAGTGTCAATAGTATGAAATCAAACACGCGAATTCGTTGCAGCGTAAACTTTTTTTTCTCCGAAGTGTGTTGAGAAGGAGGGGCTGGCTGAAGGACGAGAAAGTTGACATGTTTGCACTCCTTCACCAGATTTCTTGGATCACGCATCACAATTAGTTTGAGTTATTCGGATGCGTTAGACGGGGAAGAAAGGGGAAAAAAAAAGGGGGGGGGGGTGGCTTACAGAAAATCAGTGTTAGTTTTTGTGTGCTTTCCGAGAACGGAAATGTTTGCTGAAAATGGTACGAGAAGTCAGGACATACGAATATCCCTTCGTTATTATCGTCGATTATAAAGTTTATTTTAAGTAATATGCGCTCTTACGGACTGTTGCGAAAGCAAAACGCTGGGAATGTAAAATGTCTGCAAACGATGCTTTTAGCCTTGCCGTTGATGCTTTTGTTGCCCCAATAATTCGCTTAACAGCACGGAAAAGTAAATTTGGCGGCGCTTGTCTTGGCGATAGCGATTATATACGAATGAGACAGATGAGATCTCATGGCGTATACATATATTTCCTTGCATACATAAATTTGCTAGAAATGCTGGCTGTTAATTTCTTTAATTTATTTTTCTTTGTTACCATTTTTATAAAATATAATACTAAACACGTTGTTGCCAAGGTAAACCTAATAATGGGGTGTGTGTTCAATATTGTACATACCCCAAATACTAAAATTCAGTTTGAGACATTGGCTCTAAATTTTATTTAGCTGTAGGTAATATACCACCTCACCACCCACCCCCAAGGCCAAGCGCTCTTGAAAGGCTATGCTAAAATATATTTTCTTGTAAAACTGCCTATCTTTTTGTCAGCCCCGTTCCGCGGTTGTCTAGTGGTTATAAGGTACTGGGTTGCTGACGCGCAGTATGTAGGATCGAATCGCGACTGTGGTGGCTACATTTTTGATGGAGGCGAAAATGCTGGCCAGTGTGCTCAGATTTCGGTGCACGTTAAAGAAGCCCAGGTCATTGAAACTACCAATTCCCTCTTCTACAGCGTCTCTAAAATGCTGGTTTTGGGACGTTAAACCCCACATATCAATCAATCAATCAATCAATCAATCAATCAATCATCCTTTTGTCAGATGAATGCCTTCAACGTACCTATAACGATGCTGCGTTAAAGTGTCACTAAACAAAGCGCGAAGTTCTTCATGGCTCAGCTGTTAGCCCCGATGTCAACCAGAAGCATTCGGTAAACACAAACAACAACTCCTTGACGCCCACTATAGTGCGTTCGCGCGCATATGTCACGAAGCGGGATACCGCCGCCGTTCATGAGAAGAGCCGCTGTATTAATCTCACCGCGACCATGCGGCGCGCCCTAGAGTCAGAGACGTAATTTCTCTCCCGGAATGGGGAAGCGGAGCTCGAACTTTCTCAACATAACAGGAGCTGACAAAAGACACTTGATTTGTCGACTCCTAGGCTGGAAAGAAAAGTAGAGAAAGAAAGAGCGTCTTCCGGCACTAGTATACAAAAGCCGCGGCAGTTCAAACACCCGGGCGACTAGGACAAAGACAAGAGAAACAAAAAAGACTCAGTGTTGGTATCGTACGTATTCATTTATTCACCGCACGTACGTGACGCGGCAGCGGTATATACGCGCCAGACACGCGCGACGAATAGCCGGGATCAATCATAATCTGTGCTCCCGTTGCGACGTGCCATTGCTTCGTCTTGATTACGGCGCCGTCCCAGATGAAGCTCTCTTCTCATTCCTTCTCATTTTCCTTACTAATCCGCCCTAACTTGGAAAGGAGGCCCAGCCGGGTCTTGACGTGGCTTGGACGCGCTTACGCATGCAAATTAGCGGTGAGTAAGTGGGCGTGTATTTTTCATTACTGCGGTCCCGTCGACGAGAAAAGCCGTGGCGGGTGACGTGATAAGGCGGCGCTGGTGTCACACTTGCCATGGGTCCAGCGTCAAGCTCAGACCACTGTGCTGTCCTCTTTACGAGGAGAAAACAGAAAGGTGAGATGTGCCTTAATTAAACCATCGCAGTAACTGGAACCGTCTATTATTATTATTATTATTATTATTATTATTATTATTATTATTATTATTATTATTATTATTATTATTATTATTATTATTATTATTATTATTATTATTATTATTATTATTATTATTATTATTATTATTCACCTTTTCAGCATGGGGAAACAGCGTTTTTTTTTTTTTTCAGTATTTAAGTCGGGCTGCAAAACTGACGTTTCTAAGTATCGCCCGATTTCTCTTTTGTGTGCCACATTCAAGATCTTTGAGCTGGTTCTTCACAACACATTGTATATTAGCGTGAATAATTCATTGATTCTTGATCAAAATGGGTTTCTTCCTTGCCGCTCACATACCACAAATCATGCTAGTTTCATTACGGAAGTATATTCACATATTTCTCAGAAAAGACAGGTTAACGTTGTCTACTGTGACCTGAGCATAGCTTTTGACGTAGTCAGCCACTCGTTGTTTTTGGTTAAACTTTCAAATTTTGATGTTGACTCTTCTGTTGTGAAACTCCTGCACATCTATCTGCTTAAGTGATAGTGTTATCTTGCCGTAAATGTCCAAACGTGTTCCTTCTACAAAGTGTCTGGTGAAGTCCCCCAAGGGTCGGTATCAGGCGCACTCATATTTTTCATTTACGTTAACGATGTTTCTTCTGCAATTCGTTATTCTTCTTTTCTCTTGTATGCTGATTGCATCAAGATATTTAAAGTAATTCATTCAGTTAACGACTGTCCCTTGCAGCAATCAAATTTGTGTTCTTTCTCTGAATGATGTGACAACAATAACGTTTCCCTGAATATCTCAAAGACCGAGTTCATGAGTATATCTCCCAAAACATCCAACGTGTCATTTTCATATTCTGTCATTACCTCGTTGTTATGTAAGGTTTGCGTGTTTAGTGATGTTGGTGTTCTTTTTGAAAATAACTTATTGAAAAATAATGATACGATTGCTAGAATAGCCAGGTTAGAGAAAAATTTTCCTGCTTATAATGTACGTCAACCTGAAGTGTGGCACATATCAAAATGTAGAACGAAATACGGAAATCAAATGTTAAAGTTTCAACTGCCTACACTTCTAAACCGCATAATTAGGGAACATAACATTGATATATCTAGCATATCACCAAAAAAATTGCGATTAGTGTTTATATAATAATGTGATCTAGCGACTACCTCGGTGATCTTTCATTGTAATCTTTCATTGTTTCTTTTTTTAGTGCACATTGTGAAACACTTTTATTTTGGTTGTCCTTAGCCGCACGTCTTTCTGTGCTACCCTGTGTACTAGGGGGTCAGGGCTTCTCAAGCTGTTCTCACAGCTTTTACCTGCCCTCCTCGTAACATGTATTTTGTTGTTGCGGAATAAATTTCAATTTCAATTTCAATTTTTTTGACAGTATGCTCCGCTTTTCTGCTCACACTAAACGTACTGCCACGCGAGGCCTTCGTTCTATCGTTTGTGCTTGCAGAATCTCTCGAAAATTCAGTTCTCCTACAGCCTTCCTCAAATTGTACACCGCCATACGCCTTCCTCAACTTGAATATGCATCTGTGATCTGCAATGACATTTCTAAATCTCGCAGTGACGCCATTGAGCGAGTCCTGAAAAAATTCATAAGCATTTACAATCATTGTTTCGCTAGAAATGACTCTGGATCTCGTTCTAACAATGCCAAAGTATTATTATTGCCATCACGGACTGCCGACGGAATCGTGCTGACCTGTCATTTCTTTACAAACTAGTTCACGGTATGCTATTCTGCCCTTTACTTCGAATTTTCTGATTCCGCGTAAATTAACCAGAGTGAATCGACCATTTCATGAACATGTTAACTTCTTTCGACACCCCGCTCACAGAATACAAAGTCTCTATAATGTCAACTTTCATGATCTTTATGTTTTTCCTAGTCCACATTTATTGTTTTTATCTCAGCAGCTGCACTATCTTAACATAGTTTTTCATAATGTACAGATTATTCCCTTTCCATTTTTCAGAAAGGTTTCTACATAGTTGCGTATATTCTCCTTTATTTTTCACTTCTTTTCCATGATTCTCGTCTTGTCTTTTTATTCTTCCCATTTCGCGCTGGTATCTTTCTGTGTAGTTTCACTCTGCATTTGAATTTTATGAAGACTGTACTTATTTGTATTGTTACATTGATTTTATTTATATTAGTGTTTTATTTTTGCATGCGTCTACATTAAGATCTCATGGTTGTTACAGGGCACGTTAAGGAATTATATTATTATTATTATTATTATTATTATTATTTTTATTATTATTATTATTATTATTATTATTATTATTATTATTATTATTATTATTATTATTATTATTATTATTATTATTATTATTATTATTATTATTATTATTATTATTATTATTATTATTATTATTATTATTATTATTATTATTATTATTATTATTATTATTATTATTATTATTATTATTATTATTCGTTTTTTTACGCACCATGTGTACAAGCGACCTCAGTACATGGGTATAAACCGACAAATCACGCCTTGTGGTATACCAAACTGCACATGAGGTGTCATATTGCCTTCTTTACTGCGTCGCTGCTACCACTCCGACTTTCATTTAATTTTTCTGCTTTTTATTGGAATGTGAACTAAACAAGCTGTTTTAAACACATTTTTTTACATTCTTTTCTTTCTGTGTGATAGAAAGAAAAATATTAACGTGATTTGATTTGAATTGAATCAATTCGCCGCCACGAGGGCCACAACGATTTGTAAGACTCCTTAGGTAAGAAAAAAAAACGTGGCTTTTGATTCTCTTTTGCTATACATGTGACTGCTGCCACGTGTACAAATACATTTACAGAGGCACGTTGACTCTCTTTGGGGGAGAGTCGTGCGTCCCACTACTCTGCTGAAGAGAGTCTATTGGTGTCTCTCCATGGGGCTATACTGATGTGAGACGCGCATATGTAGCAACGAAGAGTCAAAGGAAGGAAAGTAGGAGGAAAACAAGTGAAGAGAGGAAAGAGAAAGCATATAACAGAGACGAAGACAGAAATAATTAGTACAGTGGGAAAATGTCAATAAACGTGAAGCCAAATCGGTTTTGACTTCGCGGGGGCCCGATGGGCCTGGTGACGCGCCCGGCCGCGCGTATACTCCTGTGAAGAGTCAGTCCTCAAGGGTCCTGCACTTCTGTCCAACGAGTCCATATTTCTTGTCGAGCAGTGTCTGCTGCATGACGAACGCTGCACGTACACCTTCAATGTGGTATTCAAGCGTCACACAAAATGTGAGTAAAACTACACGGACCAGTGCTGTCCTCACACCTTTGCCTGCTGAGCCATCGTGCGGCGAGCACTCTGCTGCCGATAGCATTTCTCTGGCAATTCTGTGAGAGTAATACTGTTGACAGCAATTCCGTCAAAGCAAGGCTCTCGAAAGCAGGCGGTGTACGACTAGACGGACAACGATAAACGATATCGGCGCACACTCCCGTGGTCCATATACTTTCGCTATCATGTGTACATAACGAAAGTCCACACGTCTTTGATGGCGTAATCGATCGCGCACTAATACACAGTCAACTATATATAGTTGGGCGCGTGAGAATGAAGCATGTGCACAAAGTTAGAACAAAGTTTACAACGGGCCACTTTATTGCTCTGTATATACATTATCACACTGGGCGTGGTGTTAAGTTTTAGAATGGTCATCACCCCGCTCAATGACATCTGTGAGCCATCTTTAGTCGCCCTATTTGTGGGTGTCAGTTGTTTCTAAAATATAGTAGTCATTCCCACGAAACCAATTTCACTACATATGTAGCAACTTTTGTTGAAGGTCGCCTGACAGTAAGATAGTTTCGTAGAGGAGCATACATAGGGTTCACGTGACATCGGTATGAGCTTATACTTTCGTATTGTATAATTAATACTAGACGAAACCCTTTGACTTAGTTAGGGCAATGTCCTCTGTATGTCGTGGTATCTCAGAACCCAGAGACAAAAATAGGAAGTGCTGGTCACGCGTGTCTGTGGAACGCACGATGCTATAGTGCAGTTCCAGCCATAGATCGAGACAAGGCGTTGCAGGGTTCGTTGACTTTTTCCGTTGCCTTTAACCACAAACCCGCAGCGAACCGCATAGAGATACGGCCGCCCAAAAATATATAGCAGACAGGTACACTTATTGCTTTAAGGAACGCTTCTCTTCACGCGAGGCACGTTTAGCGTATATGCACGCGCACTGAAGAAAGTAGCAAAATTTAGACGCATTGCCTCCCCGCGGAAAGCCGCAGACAGTCCTGCGTAACGGACGATTGAGCAGCGCGTGCTCTGCGTATTTCGTGCACTCGCCATGGCGCTGCCGTCGTTTGTGGTGCAAGCGCATAAACGCGGTGACGCGACTAAGCTTCTCAACCGAGGATTTTTGGGCAATTCTCACGCAGCAGCGAGAAAGCAATGGCTAACGGGAAGATTGTGTCGTCGCCGCCCAGAGCCGCAAACGCCTCGCCAGATCACGCAACGGCCCTTCCATTTCCGGCGTCGGCTCATTGAACATACACGATTCATGCCAGTCGGATGGGCTGCGTTTCATTGTTCGGGCATGGGCGTATACACGCCGACAAACAACTCGGCGGCGCCTTGTAACCATGCCACAAACTCGCCTACCTCTGGTTCAATCTGCGCAGCAGACCTTCTTTAAGTTCTCATTGTTTTCTGGGGGAGATATTTTTAACGCCACCAAGAATTCGATATTTTTACATTGCCAAGCGAATTTCTATAAAGCTTGCTTGTGCTCGGTCTCCGATACCAGTTGTGTAAGCAGGCCGGAAAGCCTCGCAACTGTTTGGTGTGTTGCGTGTACCCTTTGTAACGAGCGCTGTTCTATATAGAATGCACGAAATGCCGAATCCTCATTTTGAAAAGGTACGCTTCTTCCGCAACTATCTATAGGTCATTCAAGACACTGTTCTGACGCAGCTTCATGCGGGAACCGCGTGGTGTGAGTATACGAACTGTGGGAACAAGAGTGGGCGTAAGAATTGTGTTTCGCGTCTCGTGTTAGCAGCGCGTGTAGTCACTCTTATGTTTGTACTACAGCCTCCTTTTAGAGCCATTCAGTATTCACGTTTGGCGAACCATATAGCCCAAATAAGTGCCTTGCTACGCTAATGTTCACCTTACGATAAGCACCCACCTATTTAAAACGTGCCGGTAATGTCACGAAGAAAAGTTGGGCAGTAATATTAACTGACGGGGTTTAATATCCCGAAAACACGATATGATTATGAGAGATGCCATAGTGCATTGCTTTGGCAGTTTGAGCAATCGAGGTTTTTTATTGTGCGCTTTAATCCATGTACACGGGCCTCAGGTATTTTCATCTCTATCGAAAATGCGGTCGCCGCGGGCGCTTTCCGATCCCGTGACCTTCGGGTCAGCAGTCGATTGTTATAATCGCTAGACCATCGCGCGGGATAAGCAGTATTGGAGGGAGCCATTGTCACAAAACTTGACCATGATCAACTCCCTTTCCTTCGTTATTCATAGCTAGGGTCTCGTTCCGGCAGACTTTATGCCTTCAGTTATATAGTATGCTGGGGTTTGTTGGTCAGCTTTCCGCCAGTGAAAGAGATCACGTCTTATGTGACACCAGCCGGAAAAAAAAAAGTTTTTCACATTAGCACTCACACCCATGAACAGCGCTGGCTAGCACTCCCGTGTTTACATGCACGTAAATGCCCAAGAAAGTGTAGGGGAGGGCGACCTCCACTGCAGCTTGATTGGCAGAGCATCGGACGCGTCAACCGAGGATTTTACGTTCTGACCCTGGCAGCGGCAAGTTATCTTTTCGTCCACTTTATTCTTGTTCACATGTATATCACAATTGCTATATTATTTGAGAAAAGTAGGTGTGACGCGAAAAGGGCGGGGAGCGACGAACTTACAAACACGGGTGTCAGTTCGTATCTTCGCCTCCTATACCTACGAAGCGAACACACACTTTTCGCGCCACACCCATTTTTCTCAAGTGATGAACCAAGTAGCTCAGGCCCGTGTACTTAGATATAGGTGCGCTTTCAAGAGTTACAGGTTACCGAAATTTTCGGAGCCCTCCCCTACGGCGCCTCTCATAATAATATTTGAGTTTTAAGACGTAAAGTCTAAGATACATTAACATATTATACATAATATATATCAGCAACAAGCCCTGTTGAACTGTATACCACATACCGGTCATAAACAACAAATAATGTGCGAATCAAAGTTTATTATAGTAACCTTAGCCCGCATATACCCCTTGGCTTCACTGTCTATTGATGTCGTTAAAGTATACATAACACAAAAAAACAAGCTTTTGATAAAATCCCCCTTTTTAGTCTTAAACAATTTAGAAAGATGCTCCGCGTTTGCCTAAGCTTATTCTTTTCTTAATTCATATCTTTCTCTCTGAATAGTTTCGTTACTCACACGCACTTTCCAGTGGAATAACCCCTGTCGTGTGGGTCACATAAGAGCAGATAACAGGCCTATAAAGAACGACTTCCTCGTCGACTTCTTGTTTTAAACGCATAAGTTATCTTTTCTATCTTATTGGCTCGTTCCTGTTTGAACACCGAAGCTTAAAGGAGCCGTGACACTGTCACCCACCCAACTGCGGTTTCCGGCGAAGTAGAATGTCTATTGTGCTATCACGTATATGAACAAAGGACTATACATAAGATATTTCTTTGCAAAATGAGCCCTAGAAGACATCGGACATTTTACCCCGCCCACCATCGACGACCGCCATTTTGCCTAGACGTGTCTGACGTCATGAGCTTCGTGGAGCGCAGCTATCGCTTCCACTTAGTTTCAGCCGCTACAATTTGTTCAGTGTTCAATGCCAAGCTGAACAAAGCTGAAAAAAAGGCATTGTACGTGCAGCTGACCAAGAAAGAATATTGTTGGCCGGAATACAGATGCTCTCAAAGCAAACGGCTTGTTACGTCACGGCTCACGAGTGTGTCAGTGTTGTGCAACTCCTGGGCCGCTCGCCTGTTTATAAAAATATTCATTATAGAATAGGTGTTCGGTAAGATGCACCAAATTTTTGCCAGTTTGTAAATAAATACCCAACGATTAACCCATATAACACATATGATCTGCCGTAATTGAGGGTTATGGCCCCTCCCTACACAATAAAAGAAAAAAAGTTGAGCTTGTTATACCAGCACTGCATTATAACTACATGTAGTTAATCGGTGCTTTTGCTGCTGAAGTTCTTGGTATAGTATACCGAAATAAAACAGCTACCTTTTAACAGGGCAGCAGTTTAAGATCGCAGTTAGTATCTGCAGGGCGTGCTTCCAGCGGGCGTGTATCACAGAAATTGCGCAAGCGCCACTACTCACCTGCGGTCCACTAACGTCGAAGTCTTGTAAATGCTTATATTTGAAATGGGCAGAAATATAAGTATTCTACAATGAAACTTGTAGAAACAAGCGCTCTCACGGCAAAACCCAGAAGATGAACGGCGATTTGCGAAAGGATATGACACAACCACTCGCACATTTGAGTCTTTGTCTCGCGTCATGAGCTGCGAAATTAGAATAATTTAATTCTTCATCCTCTGAGAGTTCCGCTCACGCGAATAATTAATTGATATTTACATAATGCTTGTGGAATGCTGAACTTCAGCGTTATAGCTATGTGCTTTTTCACTGCTTTGAAAACGTAGCTTTTGTTAGGATGCCGTCCTTAATCCTGATGCATACATGTTTCCAGGAAAGGAAAAAAAACGCACAATATAACCACATTGTAACAATAAGCCAGTTTTTTTTCTTCCCTTTCTCTGGAGCCACACTCACTGCGTGTGTTCATATGTACAACACTGCATATACTTAACTGAAATGGCTGTTGTCGGGAACAGATCCTCCATATGCAACAAGGGCGGGGATGGGAGCTGTTAGGAAGTCTGGTTTCTGCTTGTGTGCATGTTCATTACCTTCTCATCCCGCTCGTGTTGACACATCGTACAGCACAGGCTCAGTAATAATGCCCCACCGACGAGCGCACTCTCGAGATTAACGATTAACGGGACGGCCGGCAGAAAATGCAAAGAAAAAATAGGAGAGAAATGAAATTGAATAAATAGTAGCCTCGTTGTGTAGATGGCACTGTCCAACCGTAAAGAACAGAAATAAAAACGACGCGCAAACAATTTTAAAAAATAAAGAATCGGTCGCCAGAGGTTTGTCCCACTTATCCCGCTCCGCGAGGCATCGCACGTTCGCCCACACTCCGTACCCAGCGTGCGAATGCATGCGCGTGCCATATATACCCGACAAGAAGCGGGCCGGCACTTGAAAAGAAAAACGAAGCGACACACCGACTACGTCGGCCACTGGCGCGTGTGCAAACACCCGAGCCCCGAAGGGGGTGGATTTCAGATAAGTCCGCGCCTGTTTATGAAATATTTAGGTGCTCGCAATGCTGCGATGTACGCTTCTTTATTTGTTTATTTCATGAGCCCGTGTGCTGCCTGAAAAACTAACAGCCTGTCTCTTACGCTTGAGATTAGTATGAATGGACCCTCCCTCCCCATTGGTGCATGTTAACTTCGCGAGGCTTCCCTTCCGGGAACACAAAACAAGCGTTAAAGAGCCCAGGCCTCGTCGAGTAGAGGGGTCAACTTGTGTAGCACGCAAGAAAGGAAAAGCGTAAATTTAGACCGGAGGCTCTCGAATTGCCGTCACCCGTTCGCAGACGTGGCCTTCAGGCGCTTTCAGTAAAACCGATGCGCACGTCATTTTGTGGCATTGCACCAGAATCGAGACAGACCGATGCTTTATACCCAACAAGATCTGTGTTACACCCGCTTTGGTACCCCAGTGGCTACGGTATACTGAACCGGAAATAGGGGAATCGAATCTCGGCCTTGGCACCCTCATCTTCGGTGGATGCGAAAGCGCTTGAGAACCGTGTACTTATAGATTAAAGCACACGTCAAAGAACACTGGATGGTCAAAATATCGGGAGACCTCCACGGCAGACATTTATATACTCATTTGTCGGTTGTGGGACATTCAAACCGCAGCAATTATTATTGTCGGTGGTACTGTTGCGTCTAGTGGTAGCTTGTAGCTTATTAGACAACGCTAACTGCATGCGTTGCTGCTTCCCCGTGAAAAAAAACACCTACACATCAAACTTGGTTAGGTGAGTTGAAATAACTTTTATTTGGTCCTGTAGAGCCCCGATCAGACACCCCTCGAAGGGGGGTCTGCCGCAGTGGCTGGCTGCGCCCCCGCCGGTACTGGAAGACCATGGCCCTCCGCCCGTTCGCAGGCCTCCTGGACTGCAAAGAGCTGGGCTGAGTGGAAGCATGGGTTAGTTAGTATGTAGTCATTCTGGCAAGTTATTTCAGTGCATGAACACGCGAAAAAAATCGAGAGGGCAATAGACTATACACGTCACACGTGCTTTGACTACTGATGCATAGATTAGGCTTGTCTTCCTGTTTTTTATCATCCTTTTCTGCGGATATATTTTGCCCACTCTGGGAAGTTAAGTTATTTAGAACTCATCACTCTTTCTGTCTGCACTGTTCTCTTTTCTTGTGTTCGCGCGCTGAAAAAAACTTGCCAGTATGGCTGGGATCAGATCTTTCAAAGGCCCTCTCCCAGCCCTGTACTGTGCTGAACATTGGGTTACTCAACGCCGTGCACTGTCGTATTATATGAGCGAGTGTTCAGTTATCTTCCCCCACAGCTAGGGCAACCCAGGTTTATGCCTTCAGCAAATTGACTGAACGATTGTGAGCAGTTCTCACAGAAGTATGTCAGCAAGCGTACTTCACCAACAAACAATTCCAGCCCGGTGCAATGGCGATTTCGTTTTATAGTCATTTCAAGTAAGATATTATTTCAGTGAGGTGTGATTTTCAGAAGTATTGAAGCGAATTGGGCTAACGGGAACATACTCATGACAGTAAGCTCAAGAAAAGGACACAAAAAAAAAACATGAAAGTACGTGACACAAGCGCGTTGTTACGTACTCTCTTGTTTTTCGTGTTTGTTTTTGTTTTTTCTCTGACGATCATGAGCGCGATTTATTCTTTCGTGGTGTTTGTCCTACGATATGATTGCTTAGCTTAAATAAATTACGGGGGTGCACATCGTGTGACAGTCATCGCAAAACCTAGGCAAAGTTTTCGCTTATGACCCAACGCCTGTAATGGTCTGCCTGGATAGCAGGCTATATATGCGATCAGTTAAGCGACATCTCCAGCACACCGCTGAAGTTTGTATGTGCCTTACTCTCTGATTGCTCGAAGAACGACAACGATCAGCCCACTTCGTGCCAATGCCCGACCACCCGACGGCAGCTGCGTGTCGCAGCACACGTCTTGATTGATTGATTGATTGATTGATTGATTGATTGATTGATTGATTGATTGATTGATTGATTGATTGATTGATTGATTGATTTGTGTGGTTTAACGTCCCAAAACCACCATATGATTATGAGAGACGCCGTAGTGGAGGGCTCCGGAAATTTCTACCACCTGGGGTTCTTTTACGTGCACCAAAATCTGAGTACACGGGCCTACAACATTTCTGCCTCCATCGGAAATGCAAACAGACACGTCTTTGCTTTCAAATGACATACATTATCACTTCAACACGAGAGTGCTGATTAAAATAATTATTTTAGGCTTCTCTGGAGAACATTCAGCTACTCACTCTTCATGAGTCATCGCAGTCACAGTCGCACTGCCATCGTCACCACCACGTTGTTGCTTTCTGCACACACAAGCAGCCTCGATGCTCACACAATTCATGTCCTTATACAAACATCTATAAATACTCTTTGCGGAACGCACAAGTGTGCTGGAATGTCAGTTACCTAAAAATTTCTTCCTATAGTGCTTATTATCGTAGTGTGTGTACAACCAACCATTACGCGTACTTTCTTTTTAGACCAAAGCAATTGACGTTTTTATTTTTTTTTTTGCAACTGCTTACGTCATAAAAGATATGTTGGTTGATGCAGAAGTTTTGAAGTTTCGCATTTTGCACTTAGATGCTTGCGAACGCATTTCAACGATACACCGAGGAACGACTGGAATTTGAAACAACTGCGGAAAGCACCGAATGAACCGGCGAAATTCCGTTTGCAGATGTGCCTTCAATCACATTCAGCTTCTATTTTCGACGTTACTTCCTCTCGATTGTTTTGCTTTTGCGCAACCGTAGTCGCAATTGAAAGATGACGCCAACTTTTTTTTTCCTCTAACGCGCGCGTTCGTCAATCGGGTCAGAGGAAAAAAGATGCACAACCATCGTACAGCCGGAGTATATTCGCGTAACACTCACCGCAGCTGAATCGGGGTATTCATCTCCGCAAAAGCAACTAAACAAAATGTAAACGGCACTGTAGAGAAAGAGGAGAAATAAAGCAAGAAAAATAAAGACGGAGCGAACGTCGAGGAAAACGTCCTGGGAGAATGCGTGGAAGAATCGCACTACGGTCGTTTAAAAGAAGCCTCAGCGGTTTCCCAAAGAAGCGTCGTCGATGGTTGCGAAGGGGACGTTTTGCGTGCCGCCACCACGGCGCTTGCCGGGCGACGCATTCTGAGACTTCAGAGCGCGAGACGAGTCTCGAAGGATATACGCCGTAACGCCGGCGCGTCATCCCAATCTGTTATTACCCTTCTCCGAGCCGGTGTAGCCCGATATAGATTATGCCACGGCGGGGCGAGTATACATGGCGCGGTTGTGGCACGGCGGCAAAGCAGCGTCGGTCCTCGCACGTTGGCAAACGCGGCGGCGGCTGCTGACCGAGAAGCAACGAACATGACGAGCTGTTCTGCTTCAACCGGTTCCTGCGTAACTTCCTCCTATGCGAGATGCAGCCTCTTACGCCTCCGCGCGTGTTCCGATCCGTCGGAGCACCCTGACCGGCAGCAGCGCACGAACATACTGTCTGGAATGCGTCCACCCGCTACGTCGCCCTGTGCGACCACTGTACCTGTTGTGTGATTTGCCGTCTGTGAAAATACAGCCAAACGAGAGAAAACTACATGAAAAGCACGGACTGCTGGGCGAGCTGGTGGTTCAACTTAACTATAAGTCGCGCGAAAAATTGAAGGACAACTTTGTTAAAAATAGACGAATCTAAGTCCGGGTTCCCTGAGGGACAAAAGGATATAGCAAAACAGATGGACATCATGTAATTCTCATAACGAGCCGGAAACACGTCATTCTTCTGGGAGCCGTAGAAGCTCTTGCGCAGGCACTCGTGCATCATCTCCCGGTTGCCGTAATCACGCAGCACAAATCGCTTTTTCAGCAGTCAAGGTTACCAGAGTGCGCTGGAGCTTCTTAGGTTAAAGCAACCAAAGATGAGTTATTAGGAAATCAATAAGAATCGCCTTTTTTAACACGAACGTGTTTTGTACCGGGGCCCACCAAGACTTATTTTCGTCACAGAAATGGCATAAAAAAGGCACATGATCAAATGCCTAAAAAAATAATTACGCTAGCAAGAGTTGAACCCATGACCTATCAGTCCGCGGCTATAGATGTCGCGCGCGCAATTCACTAAGGCATGGTCACACACTGTGTGCGATCTATTTTCTTCGATTTTCACTTATTTTCCCAGCGCGAGTATAATCGTCTATTCCTAGTCAGAGGCTATAGACCACTTCCATGACTTTGGAAGTCTCGTCAGCGTGATGTACCTGTGAAGCGAATGAAAAGTTAGCAGCAGCAACTCAGGTACTACGTGGTGAAAGATACTTGTATGAAGGGAAAAGCAGAAAGCATTTGGTAATCCTAAAGACGGCCCACCACATCTTGAGAATGATTGCGCGCCGAAGACGGCAGATTAAGTTGTTACACAGCCTTCATGTCTGTTCAAACAAATACCTGATGGAAGGAAATGAAGGTCCGATAGCATTCGAAGAACATATTTACACAGACAAGTACCGCACACTGATCGAAATCTCGCATCTCAGTGGCATTGATATCTGCGCATCTCAATGACATTGATATCAGTTATGTGCTTACCAACGACAACAATTACGAGAAGGAGGTATTACTGTCAATCAACAAAAAAATATAGAGCACTAGGACCAGTGATTTGAAGTAACACTTCATTTTAAGCTACTGAACTCGACTCAAACAAATAACAGAACTGTTACTGTACGATGATGGTGAGACCCACTTTGCATTTTCTTATTCCAACTGCCTAAATACGGCGAGACGGGTTCACTTCTGATCGGGATCTCGTGAAGAAAGCGTTCTTTGTGCCGATCTCATCCATCGCTACGTGTTTTGTTTGCGGCGGCTAAGTGCAGTGTAGCCTGTTTTTGGCACGCTGAGGCTGACTCACGTTGCTCGCTGAACAAAGAAGGAAGCAGCAACACAAGTCGGGCCGATGCCACTGCTTCATTGATAGGCCACGGCTCTGGTCACATCAGAAACCAGGCTCTGCCGGAAGCATTCGTGAAACGTTGTTGTTCGCTTGTCTCGGCAGCTCGGAGGCATCTTAGCGTGCTTTTTTTTTTTTTTCACTCTACTACCTCGCCGCATGAAATACCGTGTGAACAGCGTTGCCATATGTTGCCGTACTGCACGGTTTAGCGAAATTGATGCGCGTGAAAGAGATACACGAACGAGAAAAAATCGCCTGTCGTGGGAACGCCCCTTTCAGGACGTAGTCACCACACCCTCAGTCAGCCTATTTTTTCGCCGAAACGTTTCCGCCCAATGTAATGGCAACAATGCATAATACATTATACACGAACGCCTGTGAAGACGTACTGCCTTTCCTGCTATTCAGTTTCGATTTTATTTTCTTTCCCTGACGCCTCTCACTTAATCAGACCAAAGTGGCGGGGGGTGTTAGTGATTCTTCAATAGGAAAAATGAAAAGTGAGCCCGAGATCTGTCTGCATCAGAGTGAAACACCCGAGCAGTAGTAGTAGAAAAAGAAGTACAATTTGAGAGAAATGTAAAACATGGGGAGTCGGTTAGAGAAGTCCGTGAACAGCGCCTCGATCAGCAAGCGGTCATTGGAGAGAGCCACGAAATCCACCGAGCGTCTGCCCCAAGGTATATACCAAACCAGGAGCAACCTGGTGTAGCCTCCCTGCCTTACAGACCCTAAAGAGAAAATGTTTTTTATTATTATTAGCAAGTTCCTGTTTCACAATTTCAACATAGCCGCGCTTTCCCCAAGGAGACCCTTTGTGAGCGACAAAACGCGCAAAAAGGTAAAGTGAGTGGTGACGCCACCTTGAAATTTCCGCACCAAACATCATACCATAATTGATTTTGATGGCGTTCACTAGAGACAAGAATTATTAAAACTGAAGTGCATTATCTTCTGAGGGGTCATAGACTTAACGTACCGAGTTTCGGGAAATGTTGTAGATCCAATGTCAGCAAAGTACGAAAAATACTCTCCGAAATCTGTGACGTAGCTCTCGCAGATTGAAGCACGAAATGTAAAAATGGTACTTTGACCTTGATTTTCTCTTCTAATAATGAAGTTATGATGGTAAAATAAACGACGTTATAGTTCTCATGGAACACTTCATCATTCTAAACTAATCATTGGAGAGGAAAAGGTTGACCGAAGGAGGGTAGTAAACTTGAAGGTCTTCGGTTTGCAACTCTGTACTGGGGGGAATAGAAAGGTAAGGAAATTAGGAAAGTAAGAAAGTGTATTAAAAAACTATTTTAAAAAAGGCAAACTTTCAGTTGTTTTGTATACGAATACAGCCTATGAGCAAAGCTCCTTAGAAAAGGGACGCAAACGAATATGCGCCTGATTTCCCTGCTGGCTTTGCTGAAAGCGGTAGGGTGGTACAACGTTTTTAAGACTGCAGTTTGTTTCGCAACTCCACTCGCTATCCGGCACATGCGGCTGACACGGGAATTTGCGGCGCTGCTGTTCCACTTTGCTTCACTTGCTGTGTCCAGTTGTATCGGATATGGCAGCGCACCGTTGTTTTCAATGGCTCGTTGGCAAAGCCAATCGCGGAGGCAACGAACATGCTACGAGCTGAAAGGTGTGGGAGGTATCCGCCTTCAACGCGTGGCGCATTTCTACGAGCTCGCCTTCTCCGTACTTAGCGCGCGATTTGCAAACGCGTGGGGCATGATGCAAAACGAAGGAGCCTACATGACCCGGCTGCTTTATGGTGATGTCAGCCTTTGACCCACTACAACCGTGCCAATTCCCCACTACATGCCGCCGACGCACCATCACCCGCTAAAACCACTCTACATGAGCGCTTCGCCGAGCTGGCGGTAGCGACGGTGGGGACCAAAATGGCAGTGCACAGAAAACATGCTACATTTGGTGGAAGCTGGTAACAGCGTGCCCCATTACCCGCTGCTTTTTCATGAAGCCGCTTTTTAAGGTGTGTCCACACTGGAACGACAGCTCACGTATATGCAAGATGGAACTGTAGCGCCACTAGTTCTTACGTCAGCCGTCGCATCCACTTCGAAGGGCAAGCGTTCTTGGGGAGCTGCGAAACTTACCTGGTTCTAGGAACACTGGCGTAGAGAGTGATGTTGCAGCAAAGAGCTTTGACGGCGGTGACAGCTGGTGTGGGCCTAGAAAGCTTCGCTCCTAAAAAAGGCACGCGCACTCAAGCATGGGAGCGTCATAGTCGTTCAGCGAGTTCGGTTGTAACAAGTGACAGTATATTACGGACGTTCTTCGTCAGGCTTTACTCGTTACTTTTTGCAACGTTTTTAGACCAAGCCTAACCATCAGGGCACACAATCTAGCGTCTACATCTTATAATGGGGATGTCTCATTACTCTATCTTTTGTCATTGCTGACACATGCAAACAAGTACGTTGCCATAACTTTTCCCGGTTCGGTCCGTGACTGGAAATCAACCTTTCCTCTGCTCTCAAAGAAGGTACGAGACCAAGCCGACACTTTGCAGCGTTCGGTCATGCTCTTGGGGAGCTGGACAGGCTAGCGACGGTAGCAGGAACTCTGTTAGCCGAGCGCATCTTCCATCTTCTACATCGGCCGCCTACACCACAAGTGCTAGGCTGATTTAAAGGGGCCCTGAAACAGTTTTTAAGTAACCATGGAATGAATTCACTGGAAGAGCTTATTGCCTCACGAATTCTACGCCGCAAACATTTTAAGAATCCGTCCAGTGCGAGTGGAGTTACAAAGATTTGTCGCATGCTGCAATTGCATTCTCTCTTCTCTCCTCCCGACGAAAGCGCTGGAGGCTAAGCAGGGAGGGATGGCAGGGCCACTGAAAAATGTCACGCGCACTTTGCAACCTTGAGCACTTTTTTTTTTCTTCGAATGCGTGGCTTTTTCAGTGTGATCGCTCGCGCACGCGTGGACCAATATCGGCCTCCCGCGGCGATATCTGTAACGAGCGAGCACGCCATGTTCACATCAGCCAATGGTTGACAGATGGGTCGTTGACGTATGATTTTTGTGCATTTTACGCAATTTGTCGAGAAAAGAGGAAGCAACTTTTAGCTGGCTTTGATAATTTATTGTGAATTCCGGGCGGCGTGCTGTGCTATAGTATGTGGCTTGCGTGTTGTCGGGAGCCTTTACTACCTATCGGCAGCGTTTTCTGACCATGCTCAAAAAGTTTTGCAGGGCTCCTTTAAAAAAAACGATATCATCACAGTCGGACGCCCGCTTTCCTTATACCTCTCCGATAATTCATAAGTTCCCTTGCTTTCCACAAAAAGTCGGGACTCTCGTGATATCGTAAGATATAGCACTCTGAGGCCTGAATAAAGCCACGGTCGGAGAATAGACCTATTCCATGGTGGTAAACAGCGGTGCCGTCTACATCGTGAGGCGCTTGCAGCGACACCGCTGTGCGCCGGGTCCGCCCAGCCCAAAGCTCGTCACCGCTCTCTGCGATCACGTGACAACTGGCACAGCAGATGGAAAGCTGCCTCCAATCGGCTACTGTGCCAGTTGTCACGTCATCATGGAGGATGGCGGTGAGCTTTGGGCTGGGTGGAGCCTGCCCCTTCAAGACTTAACTACAAGCGCCGCACCATGTCGACCGCGACTGTTAACGCACATGAAATAGGTCGATACGGGTGAAGTCAACGCGGAGGCAGCAAGTCATTAACGAACATAGCCGAACTACCTTCCTTCATTACGCGATTGTAACTGCCTTATTATTTCTCAGTGTATCAAGTAAAGTTAACGAGTATACGCGCTCCGCCCCGTGACAGGGTTGCCACTGGTGGCTACTTTTCGCCAGATTGGCCAATTTGAGAGGCTCGTCGCGACCTAAAATTAGGAATAGCGACGTGGCAAATTTTTTGCGATTTTCGGCTTACGTCTCCACTGAATTATGCATTCTATGCTCAGTGTCTCCTTAACAAAAAAGCAACTTTTTTCTAATTTTCTTTATTTTAGACTCACAACTAAAATTCACACTTGTTGCGCACTTCAGTACGTCAGTTTAGTTTCTTAACTAATGTAGGTAACGGAGATGCTGGTGCGTCTCCCAGCAAGCTACCAGTAAAGAGTAAGCCAGTGGATTACTCCGTGTGCCACGACACGGAGTAATCCGTGTCGTGGCACACGGAGTGTCATGGCACACGTGGCATTCCGTGTCATGGCACACGTGGCATTAAACTAAGTTCTTTAATGAGCTTTAACCTTGCCTAAAGTCTGGCTTCTGAAGTGGCTTGACGATAGTTAGGCCGCGCGTTCCGACCACAGCGCCAACCTTTCTGAATACCTTGTCGACGTCATCACTGCTGCAGTACCTACTAATTCAGTACGTGGAGCTTATTTTGCTATTAACCCATTTTTCTGTTACATCAAGACGCCAGCTTCTCTGAGCGGCCTTCGGCATCTTCAGTGAGGCTAGCGTAAGCTTGGACACGCATAAAGCTTGTGGCGCGCATCGTGAAAGTTACACTGTATATTTGAAGAAGTTATTTCCGTTTTTCCGGTGTTCAGTGGATTGCTGTGGAAAAATTCTCATGAGCCACCAAGTGGATCTCACGGATAGGCAGAGAAACAGACGCACCAAGTGCTCTCATAAAAACCACGAGATGCGACTGGCAATGAAAAATAAGAATATTTTTAGGCGTTATCGATGGTATACTGTATTGTACGAAGTGAGACATACTTTGCAAGACGTTTACTAGGCAAGGCAAACACATTCAGTGTGGCTACTTTTTTTTGGCGATATTTCAAGAAAAATGGCGACATTTGGCTACTTTCTGCTCGTCGTTTGGCGACATTTAGTTGGAAGTCAGTGGCAACCCCGCTTCGCGGTGGCTACCAGCCGTAGCTCTTCAAGCTTTCGCTATCGCCGCCAGGTGGCGCCACATGAAAGGAACATGTGCCAGCCTCCGAATTCGGCTGCATTGAAAAGCGTGCGACCGGGATCGTGACCATCGCAGTTCGGCCCGACGCCTCCTCTATTTTGTCGATATGTATCTTCTTTTTTCACCGAACGACGGGATCCTCTTCCGCCTAATCTACCCAAATGTCTGTTGTTGTGTTTATTTCTCTTTTTTATTTTTTCGTGTGTGTGCGCGCGCGTGTTTCTTCCCCGAGTGCATGAGACGTAGTCGATTTGAGGTAGCCTTTTGTTTCCGCAATGGCGAGGGAAGCACTCCAGGACGTAGATCTGTAATAACACCTTTCTCTCACTCGCCTCGGCAAGCGTGTGTGGAAAATATTAATGGGGTGACAGTAACACAACATGGCTTTTCAGTGCAGTTTCTTTGAGCGTGTCTGCCTGCCCTACACTGCATATTTGCCTTGCTCGCAGAGCATGCGCGAAACTCCGAGACAGGCCATGATTTATCTTGTTTTCGTTTACCTATTACGTGAATAACAATACATTTCTCTGTACTCTCTCTGTCTCTCTACCTCTCTATCTCTCTCTCTCTCTTTTTCCTGGTCTCTTTTTCTTGCGGATGTTTCTAAAACCTCGTGAGCAAGATCAGTTCACGACATCGTTTGATTTTCTTTTATCTAAAAAGAAACAGGACAAATTATTTATAATGGAGCAAATAGCCAGCAACTATGTGAAATCGTAGTTTTGCAGCCCTTTTTGTCATAAGTACCATATTTAAGTTTCTGTAAACCAATGTAAAGGTGGATTTTATTGTCACTAAAAGAAAACGCCAGGCCAGCGTGGAAGCCGCAGCACAGTCGCAGCGAAAGCTAGAAGAGCGGCCTTTCAGAGCCTTTTCTGAGCACTCATTGAGTAAATAGTGCAAGCCCATATGTTTGATAGACACTAGGCCATTGTTAATAAATTTGTTTGGGTTGTATACGCTGGCATTCGCTATGCTATTTTTCATCATTCTTCTGAGAAGCGCGCTATCCGCAAGACACTTGCAAGGAATTTTGTGCCAATTGTCCATGCAGTGGCTGACGATAATGAGTAAATATGGCTGAAGTGGTTATGCGCCACAGTTAATAGGGAAACAAGAACAATATTTTGTAATCGGTTAGAGCATTGGACGGCCCACTCGTTACGCTATTCGCATTGTGCGACGACTGGTTGTTCTTTCGTTGTTTTAAAACACTTTATAAGTCGCATTAACGCGATTGCTTTCCAGACATCAAGCCTGCCTAAGGCAAGTATGACAACAAGTAACAAGCACCGGTGTAGCTCAGTGGTAGAATTCTGGGCTGGCACCCAGCGGACCCGGGTTTTACCCCACTTTTTAATTGGTGCTAGGTTTTTTTTTTTCTAATTTCACGCGAGGTGGTTACGGACACCGGCGGCGGCGGACAACTGCGCGTGACCTCAGTTGTGATGTCATAACAGCTTTCGCTCTAAAAAGGGCTACATGGGTGCATCGTGTTTAGGGACACTATAGAAATTCAAATTTTCCGAGTACTCTATCAATCGAAATCGAATTCAAGGTGGTCTTCAACGTGACATGCGCCTTACCCTCCACGATGGTCTAGTGATTATTGTGCTCGTCTACTAACTCGTATGTCGTGGGATCGAATCCCGGCCTTGAGGGCCGTGTTCTGATGAAAGCGAGGGTTTTTGGAGCACCGTAAACGTGGATTTATGTGCACGTTAAACAACACCAGATGGTCGAAATTTCGGGAGCCCTCCACTACGGCGTCCCTGATAATTACACCGTGGTCTAATTCCGTAAAACACCAGCAATTATTATAGTATTACATTTATCTTCTCGTCATTCTGGCATCATGTGATCCCTCTATAGTAGAGGGAAAAATGTCGTCGCAATGCGGGTCGTTGTACCAGGGCCGGAGTGCGACATCAAATGACGGGCCGCCATGCATACACAAGGCGGTGTCATTGTAAATGGACCCAGCAGCACCGCGGCCTATCTGATGGCCGTGCACGCAACGAAATTAGCTCAGTATCCAAGCCGCTTGGATCGCGGCATACGTTCCCATCGTATGCATGCGCGACGCTTGTGCGTGCGTTGCCCGGACGCTGCGTGTGAAAGAGATGAGAGAGAGAGCTATGGCCTAAGCGCCCTTTCCTATTCGGACAGAGAAGCGCGTGCTCGGACGCACGATGAGGGAACACGTTTCCGGGCGTCAGTAATAAGCGTTGCGGCAGCGGAGGAAGTGGGCAATGGTCAGCGCGAGTTCAGAGGTGCGCATTCATTTGTACAGATTAGAATCGGATCGGAATGTCCAGTCGCGGTCGTCCTTTACTGGGCGTCCTTTCCTATACTGCATAATCGAAACATGCGCTCGTGGTGGGGCAAAGTTTCGCACATTAGAGGGTCGAGGAAGTGAACGTTTTACAGCTTAGTTATACAAAGTAGTCTCAGAAAAGCTGGAGTTGAATTATCAGTTTTCGAAACTTCTAAGGAACAGAAGGGTTTAATTGCGCATGAAGAAGTGAAGATGTGCACCGAGACGGAACATCTATTTCATTTGACCAAGTTGCATGAAATATATATAAGCAGTTATTACGTGTTGCCCCCAGGAATGCCCGATCAAACTTCGTATATTAAACTCGCGGGATCCTACGCGATTCGCCCCAAAACCATCTAACGAGAGTAACAGAGCATGTCTGATTATCACGCGGGCCTGTAACCTATTCTCGCATCACTTACAATGGCTGTAGAACAGTGCAAAATAACGCAGCTCGTGGCATGAGGCCTGATGTGAGTCACACTATTTTGAGCATTGCACACTTTACCTGCTAGCCTATAGTGTACTTTAAGAACAGACATGATTGCGTAGGCTATGCTGGAGTGTATGCAACGCAAAACAGTATCGTCGAGCTCGCGAAACAACTTGCTTGCATTACAAAGATGGTTAGCACCGCACCGTGTCGAGAAGTCAGATCTGAGAACTTGGTTACGAGCTGATAGTTGCACTTATAGAATCACTGGGTAACGCGTATTACTTAGCATACGGTACCAGCATGCAAGCCCATATAATTTAGACGTGCTTCTAATAGCGAGACCATTTTATAGCGTACACGCATACACTAGGTTATGCGGCCTTTCCTTTCTTGAGTTGGTCCTGCATCAATACTCCTATTATCACAATCTCCTCTGCTTCACCGTGAAAGACCGGTCCTGCATTCGGGAGAGCAGTGGAGTCAAGCGAATCACGCGTTAGGATTCTCTGGGCTCTCAAGGTGCGCAAATTAAGCGTGTAGTTTTCCCCGGTTCTTCTAAAGCAGGGGTATGCACCGATATTGTTGCATGAATGTCAACTCCAAAAACAAAGCTGTTATAATTTTATTTTAACGAAGACATTGGGTTTTTTGGTTAGAGCGACAAACAACAACTATTTTCATGACTTGAAGTGACGCATCATCACGTATAAGAGTGACGAAAGTGGCCGCGCGTTTTGAGTGGCTTAAAGGGACAAGTCGCACCTGATGTTCAATGGGTCCCAGATTATAAACAGAACTTTTCATACTTCCTCAGATACACAAGAACTTTTGTTTTCTTTTGTTATTGTTCTTTTTTTAATGTGAAATTGTGAAACAATCGTAAAATGACGTCAGGTGCACTGCATAACGACCACCCACCGTGAGGCCAGCCGTCTGATGTATCTCATCTGTAAGAGGCACGCGGTAATTGAAATTGACCTTTTGACGTTTTTGAGAGAACAATTGCGAAAAGGAAAGTTTTTTTTTGTAATTTGCTTGTATTTTGAACTTCTGTTGCCCAGCACCAATTCTGATAATTACTTTTGCTTGCATCTCAGAATTCAGCACTATTCAGCACTCTAGCACGTACTGCACAATGCAAACGAATAACCTAAAGGAGTAATACATCGTACTCAGGAAATCATGCTAAGATCAATCATGAGTAATAAGAAATAAAGGGTTTTGACAGATATTCGCCTGGTCGGGATCAAACATTACGAAAGAAAGTAGATGCCGTAAACAAAAATTTAGAAGGAAGGTATACTGATACGCGTGCATGATCGTGTATGCTGATAAGCTATTCTTTTAGGGCATTATTTTCCTCAGTTTCACTGTCATACATTAAATAGCAGACAAAGTAATGATCAGACTGATTCTGTGACGTTACTTGTTATTTTTCAATATTTATTATTGCAGTATTGCTGTTGCGAGAAGTATACTGTATTCGATGTAGTATCGAAAGAGAAAACGAGAAGTGAAAGCGGAGAGCTTGAACAGATCTGTTTTGGCAGTTCTGCGTCAATATAGATGGAAGGTGACTGCATATTTCCTTACGTTTTTGTTTGCATAAATGTCGTGCCGACACGTCTTTGTGAAATCAGGAATCCTAATTCTTGGCATTTCGTATACGGCTATCGAAAGTACATGAAATGATAGTCCTATGCTCAAATTGGGGTTCCCTTAAGATGCGGTCTATCTCTATGAAAAAAAATTGTAGAACTGAATTGAATCTGAGAAATTTTTAAAGTGTTCTAGTCAGTGCACGAATTTCCATTGACTGGAATGATTGATTGATATGTGCGATTTAACGTCTCAAAAACCATCATTTGGGATGATTATGATGATTATGAGAGACACCGTAGTGGAGGGCTCCGATATTTCGACTACTTGGTGTTCTTAAACGTGCACACAAATCTGAGCGCATGGGCCTACAGCATCTTCGCCTCCGTCGAAAATGCGACCGCTGCCGCCGGGATTCGATCCCGCGACCTGCGAGTCAGCAGCCGAGCACCTTAGCCACCAGACCACCGCGGCGGGGCGCGAATGTCAAGGTGATGTTCCTAAGTATTATTATTTGAGTTAGGGAAAAGGGTTCACACCAAGTGTCGCATGGTGTGTGGTTTAATTACGTATCTCCTCTTTCTCTCATCTTTATACTCCCCCTTCCCATTCCCCCAGCGTAGGGTAGCAAACCGGGCATGTGCCTGGTTAACCTCCTTGCCTTCTCTTGCTGTTTTTGTCCTTCCTTCCTTCCTTCCTTCCTTCCTTCCTTCCTTCCTTCCTTCCTTCCTTCCTTCCTTCCTTCCTTCCTTCCTTCCTTCCTTCCTTCTTTTCTTTCTTTCTACGTTCAAAGAGACATGTATACTTATGAAATGTTGTGACAAGTGAAGGGAAATAACTGCGCAGAACACAAGAAACTGCTGGTCATCCGATATTCATGTTGTCTAATTGGTTGCCGTGTGGGTTGGTCAATATTTCGTCAGGCTTTCGGAACTCATGTATGTCATATACAGCGAGTAGATCTTGTTTCTTTATTCAAGATTAGTATTGTTTTACGTGATGACCTAATTATTACTGAATTTTGTGCTGAATAAGTCATTAGGCCGTTTTAGAATAGCGTAGATAGCGGTCGATGCGGGTGTAGCATTATCGTAGGGCACCCTATGCCTTTCACAATGGCATTTGTCCTCCGCAAACGCTAACTCTAAGCGGCCATCGAGGCACTCTAGCCAACGCAAGCTCGTTTAGTGGCACCACAGTATACGCGGAGGCTTCTCGAGATCACCGCAAAGGAGCTTTGCGGGCCGCACGCTATTTCGAACTTTCTGTGGGCAGAACGCCGGCGCTAACCGTGGTTGACCCATGCGTTGTGGCTATTAATAAGTATACATCTAGAAGACCACACAAACATTACTAATTCGAGTTCCACGTGCAAACTGGCATCTTTTCGACTACAGGTTATTTCTGATATAGCCAGGGGTGCTATGCAGGACGGTCTGAGCATCTCGGCCAGGTGAGTTTGCTCCGAGCTCGCACGACGGCGGTCATGGCATGGTCATGGCCCGAAAATAGTGCGGAGCCCTTGATAGCAGCGTCGATAAATATGGGTGCACGAACGCGCGTGAAGTCAAAAACACATGTGTGGCATTTGCGGTGGTTATCAGAGAAACACCGCGTTTGAACAGGTCACTGCCGCGACTCAGCCACCATTTAAAACTTGCAGGGACGTCAGCGTGTCTGTCCCGCTAGCTTTTTGCCCACTCAACATCGCACCTCCCACGGGCATGTTCGTGAGCATTCTCTTTCGGGCAAGTTGTTTAGTTCCACATGCAGCATGGACACTTCCAATCTCGAAGGTAGCAAGGGTGTACACGCAGCACTATCGAGCGCAACGAAGGGCCATCCAGCGGCTTGAGGAGGCCCTGGCAATGTAGAGGAGAAAGGGAACCGACGCCCCGGACAACGGTAGCGGAGGAGCCCGAGTATCCAACGCCTAGCCGGAGCACAACGTCCTCAAGATGTAGGCCCTGGGACTATAGGACTCTATTAGCCATAGTCTTCAAATAGGGAATACCCGCGCCCTGCGTGGCCGTTGACTTCTCGCGCGCCGGATGCGTAAATAAATGTTGTTTCTCTCTCTCTCTTTCTCGAGCTGTTCGCTTCTATCAAATATTGCAGATAAATGTAAGGACAGATCGTCACCGGGGGCGCTCGCATCATGGCGGCAACGCTGCTGTAGTGGATGCGTCGTGAGTGCGGTGAAATTGAACGCGAGACACCGTAGTCACGTGGTATAGGTATAGTCTGAGTGGTAAAGCTGATAGATGACTTGCTGGCACTGTGGCGTGGCAAAAGCAAACGGTGGTGGGCGCACCCGATCTTTGCCACGGGCCTCTGTCAATCAAACTGGTTGACGCTTGAGCAGGGATACGAATTCGTTGATTCTGAGAAGGCCCTATAGTTCAACTCGTGACTGTCATGGTGTCGGTGTGACTGTCAAGAGTTTGATGCGTAGTACGCTAGCAGCAGCTTCTTCGCATACAAAATAATTTCGTCAGCTTGCACTACTTGTGCAAGACTGGATCCACAGAGAAGTTTGTGATCACATAAGTCCATCCAGCTTTCTAAGTCATATTGTATACAACTGCAGACGTAGTGACGGCATGATGCGTGGCATTCATCTTTCTCGTTTTTGTAAAATCTCTCAGCTCCCTAATTCCAACACTCAATGTGACCCAATATAGACGAGTTACGAAGCTCATTTTGGCAGTTGAGATCGTTAGATAAATTTGAAGAATTTGTGATGACACTGCAGATCACGGCGCCTAGTATTGGCCTTGTGACTTTAAGGTCACACATGGGAGGAGGAAGGTGCCCCCCCCCCCACCTTAATCCTCGGAAAAGGGGGGGGGGCGCCTTTAGTATGACTTGGTAGGGAGGGGGCGCTGTGATCAGCCTTCGCCTTCCTCCCGATATGGAACCCAGCGCATGCTTATGCTCGTGACTGTGACGAACTCATGCCTGGCACCCTTCGCATCGCGTACCCGAAATGCCTATAGCAGAGGCGGTGCTAAGTTTGGGAAAGGCCACGACGCCGTTGCGCGATTGTCGATAGGCGGAAGGCACGTGCATATCCTCACGACTCCCAGACAGTGCCGTGCCTCGCGATCAGACCTCTGATCCCATTATGCGATGATCGCGCCGGCGTCATTGTGCGCCCGCGTTGCGCCGGAAAAGTGGACGCTCTCTGATGAGGAGCTCGCCAAAGGCGCGCACGTGCACCCATTACATGAACAGCTCATTATGCGTGCAGGAAGTCTTTTTCAATTGCTTCTCATGGGCGAAATGAAGGAGTCTATGTTCGTGTGTATGTTGCCGACCATCCACTGATATTTCCAGCGACGGATGCACAACGGCGCCGGCTAGGGGCGAGAACTCTGTTCACTAATTTGCGTAATTATTTGCGACCCTTTGTTGTTTGAGGGGCGTAGGTGAGGGATCCTCGTTAGGCTTATGAAATACGCCACCTGTGCTCCTCGTTCCCAGACTTGTGTGTATAGTGACGCATGCATAGCTTGCAACGCCGTCAATCGCAAAAAGATTTGTACAGCAAAATCTCCTGGGGATAGCATTTGTTCGACCGGGAGATACCTGAACATTCCCATAAAGCTTCTTCACTTTTGCGAAGCTCTTCATCAACTCGTCTACTTTTCCTCTAATCTAGCAGAGTTAATTCCAACAATAAAGGCAGCTTCTCCCCATAAGGATACCAAGGCTGAAGAGAGGGTGGAGCTGCAGGGCAGCCCTCCTTGTTTCTCTTCGGTTTTTTTTTTAAGATGATAGTATTTCTTGGGTACCTTCGACGCCAAAATTTCGGTCTGTCTGTCTGTCTATCTGTCTATCTGTCTGTCTGTACATTGGTCTGTTTGTCCGCGCTTACAATATCCTAACCAGCGCTCAACGATACGTCAAACGGCCAGCCCCACTTGCAGCATCCACCAATATTGCTCAAGTTTCGGCGTTCATACTTGTACAATTGTTAATTCAAAAGCAATTATTGAGCATATCTGAGGCACCATAACAACACTTGGATATTTTCTATGTGTTCTTTATACTAGAGAAGGCACACAGGTAATTCCAAAAACCGTAGCGTTTATCACGCTGCGCTGACAGTGCAACGCGATGCTCAAAAAGGCAAGTGTTTCCAACGCTTTGCTAAGACGGCACGGCGGTGGCACCTGCCCGCCGCTTTGCGTTCTACACCTTATTGCCTCCGAGGCGGGCGCACATCTTTCTCCGTGGGCGCGCACGCCTTCCTTCGTTTTCGAAGATAACTGCCAGATGGCGCTCGTGTCTAACGTGCCTCGATGCGCTCGTTCGCCTTCGCTGCATGGGCCGAGACTCTCTAATGCAGCGCTTCCCGAATACAATTCACCGATCTTCTCGCGCAGAACATCAGATAAACGTTTTGTTCACTCTCTCCACACGCAAGACTATCGTTTTTCGACAAAATTTGCAGTGAAACATGCAGATACGGGGCCATTTTTTTTTGTTTCCTTCTTTTCTCCTTTTCCTCTTACTCTCTTTTTCAGTTCTTTCTGTGTTCTTTTTTCTTTATTTTGTTTATTTCTATTTCTTATCTCTCTTTCTATTTTTCGCTTGTTCCTTTTCTTCAATTTTTAAGTGTGGATTGTGTTATGTTTTTCTTGCCATATAGTCGTATTTCTGCTCTTTATATCATCATCAAGGTGATCTAAATTAAAAGGAAGATAACTTCACCTTGGCGCGAGCGTGTGCTCAATATCCTATAGCATTGGCTGAGCTATATATGTCGTCTTCTTGCGCTAGGTAAAGCGACGGCGACAGTATACGATAGCAGGCGACAGCCTGGCCCCCTAAGATGCTCCGCACTTAAAACTGTGTTCGTGATGCAGACGTTGCCATCCACGCATAGTCTTGTTTTTTCTCACCTGACTTCAAAGTACTATAATCGAATTGCTTAAGTTATAAATGTGGATGGAAAGCGTTAGTCGCTCACGATTTGTCCCTATTATAAGTCGAGCAACGTATCTGTAAATTGTTAACTGTTACGTGGCGGTATAAATGACCTGTGGAGCAGCACTTACGAAATGGAAGACGAGAATGGTGGTTATTTCGGTGAACACCGATGTTCGACGATGCACCTTGATTGAAGTGCCAACCGTGAGACAACTGACCTTTGAAGCAGGTATCATCTCGTGCGTTCGGCTCCGCATCGTAGCATTTCGTGCCGCGGAATAACGTTTATTTTAATTTGTAGTGCATGTTAGGCGCCTTATAACGGGCATACGCCGCATAAAACTAGCGGGGCGTTTTATTAACCCCTTGAGGCCCTTTTCAGTGAACCGCATACGGAAGCAAGGGCTGACGAAGTTAGGTAATGCGCGCGTTAGGTTTTAACTACAGAGCAGCCAAAATCCGGAACACACGGTACCTGGCTTTATTCGAGACAACGGCGACTTCAAGAAACGATGACCGTCCTGTCATCGCTTCTTCTCTCGCGTTGGCGTCACGCAGGTTCCACGTTTCGTACTCATAATCTGAGCATGCTGCACGTCTGGAACGCCAGCGTGCGCTTGTCCGCGAACGTTGCAGCGTCGCCGAAGGGTTCATGCGTCTGACCAAGGCAGCAGCGAATCGCCAGCGGAACAGCACATGGCGCAATGATCGGAGCAGATAGAGTAGAATAAAAGTAATAAGAGAGGCGATAAAACAAAAATATCCGCAACCGCGAAAATCACATAATCACAAGACGAAAACAGAAAATGATAGAAAATATCAGGTATGATCCCACAGATGACAAGCTAATGCAAAATAGCAAATAAAACAACATAAACACTAGTAAAAACAAGCACTCCGAAGATCGTACAGGTTTCACTTGGAGTGTCGCGGCTTATAGGTTGTTTTTTGTTATTTAAAACAGAGTGATTCCTTTTTTTAGGCTTCACGTTTTAATGAGATATACCGGAAACGCAACCTTTCGAAACACAGCTCACAAAAAATTTAACATATTTTCAATGAGGCCCCGCCGCGGTGGTGTAGTGGCTAAGGTGTTCGGCTGCTGACCCGCAGGTCGCGGGATCGAATCCCGGCTGCGGCGGCTGCCTTTCCGATGGAGGCGGAAATGTTTAGGCCCGTGTGCTCAGATTTGGGTGCACGCTAAAGAACCCCAGGTGGTTGAAATTTCCGGAACCCTCCACTACGGCGTCTCTCATAATCATATGGTGGTTTTGGAACGTCAAACCCCACATATAAATCGATTTTCCATGGGCTGATCATACTTATGGGGCTTTCCATCTATCGAAGCCTTCTATTCTTGTGCAGCCTACTAAACTTTGGGACATTTCATTCACCAAAGTGGCTTGCAAATAACATGTGATAATTAATGAACTTCACCACCACTTGCGCTGCTGTTACAAGCTGGGTCATTACGAAGCTTGTTTCGCGAAGAAGCAAATGCTCGTTCGCGTCGTGCGACCCTTTGAACTCTTGCACATGAACCTGCCAAATCGAGCCACGCACCTAATAAGAAAAGAAAAATTAAAGTTCGTGAAAGGGAAGCATTGCCTTTGTAGTGAATTCGCTATTAATATGCGTGCACGAAGAGAGAAGGCACGCGCAAATAAGATTCTGTTCTGCACGCCCGCCTACTTTAGCTATTTCACTAATGATGCTTCGCCGGTGAGTATTTTGCGCGTAACATTCGTACAAACTGAGCCGAATTCACTGCATTTTTCACCTGCAACACGACGCATGTGTCTCATTTTCCGCAGGGTGTATTGATGGACCAGATTTTCGCGTAGTTAGCCTTTCATTTCCTTCCTGTTTTTTATTGCTATGATACATAAGAAGATGTAGGACGACGGCTACTGCTTAGCCCTTTGAGTTAATGGTGAATCCTAAAAGAAAAATTCAGTTCATGGAAAATATAACACATGAGCACACATATGAAAAGCACACTCACATACATATAAAATAACACCATTGGAATTTCCAACAAAATATCCGAAAGCCAATAAATATTGTATCTGATAATGTCTGATTATTGAATCCAATCGACTCAACACAGCAGACAACACGTCTGGTCTTTATGGGATAAATTCGGTTATGCATGGGAACACAACACTTGACACATCATGCACTTCAGCTCACACATATGACGAATGCCATATATGTAATGCTTCGATTCGCAGATCAAGCTTTTAATTTGGCGCTCCCTTTGTTGGTCCCCTCTTGTTGTTTCCGAGACCCCCGCGCCGTTATTATTGACACAAGGTGGCTTGACGAAATTTCAATGGGGCCCTATGTCTATTTATGTAGCGATTAATTTTCTTGATAAAGACGGTGACGACACTGCAGCGCACGACAGTGCTATTGAACTTCAGATATTCATGTAGGAGCACGAGTGTGCATAAGTCGAGCTTAAACTAATGTAATTTTATCGCGCTTACGAGATCATTTCTATGGAAACAGCGCCTCTCGCGATGGTTGCTCTTATTTTTCTATAATACGACCGCATTTCGCCAATTATATTTCTCACTCACTAGAATAGTGTATTTTATTAAATTCAGATAGATTTCTGCATTCGAGAGCTGTATGCAGATTTATCCAAAAGATGTACCCGGCAATACCGCTTTCTGCGGTATGTTAAAACAAAATTTATAGAGCAAACGTTTTGTAGCTGATTGAGCAAGTAAAAGCGTTAAAACTGCCCCTGAGCAATTGGTAGGCTTGTATAGATTATTTTAGGCCCACTTAAACATTTCCGTGTGTATCCTCTTCTCTTTCACAATTCGTGCGTTGGTATACCGGCCGTTCATTCCACTCGACTTCGCTTCTATATATAAGGCAGCACTCTTTGAGTTATATAAAATACTTTTTTCACGGAGAAGTAGGCATTTCTCCTAACGTCATTCGTCGAGCCGAGGTCCCGTTTGTACTTCTCTTCTTATGTATCCTGGAGAACCCGGTATAGCATTAAGCAAGCACTCGTACCAACTCCATTGCGGCCCGCCGTTTGCGCAGACGCTAGTGACCACTCCGTCACGTCATTAGATGTACCCGGCGACTCTCACCGTTTCTTCGTGGAAAGACAGCTCGGAATAGGAGCTCCGCAGAAGAGCGAACAGAGGCGTTCAACGAGGGCCCCTCCACCAACGCAGACGCCGTTCTTTGCGGGTTACGTTGCGAGTGCGAGAGTAACAAGAGCCCGATTGCGAGGCATCTCGACATGTTGCCTTCGGGCGATGCTTTTATTGACATTAACGCGTTTGCTCCGCGTGCGTCTTGCGTGTAGGGATCATTTCAATGCGCCTTCTCTATTTTCTAGCCTATTTATTTATTTTTTGTTTTGCTAATGATAATAGGTTAACGAAGCGATCTTCGATTGGATCTTTGATTGAATTACCGATTGGATCTTCACACACAAATTTACTTCACTATCTCCGTATCACTAGTTAAATTTTGATTAGTTATCGCATTTTTATCTTATTTTACCTTCTTACTAAGTGCAGAGCACTTGAGGGCTCCCGATTATCATATATGCTGCCCTCGCTTTGCGTAACGCGGGCGAGACCACGGACAAAAATAGAGAAAAAAGGGCAAGCAAGCGAGAAATAGATAGAGGTAGAAGTAAAGAAGCATTGCAGCATGAATAAATGGAAATAAGAGTAAAGAGTGTGCAAAAACATCAAACAATGTAAAAGAGAAAAAGGAAAGAAAGAGAAAACGGAAGAGAAACTGAGAAGGCTACCCAGCTCGCACTGCCTTCAGGATTGTCATCACTAGTGCTAAACTGCCTTAATTTTTTTTTTTTTTCACAACTAGAACAAAAAAAAAGACATCTCCTTGTGGGGAAATAGCAGCGACCAAAGCGGTGATTGGCAGTTTTCACAGGCCGACAGAGAACGTTCTCCGTTCTGCACTGAAGGCGGCGCCACAACTTTGCTCATGATCATTCCCGTGATCCAAGCACCAAAGCTGGATAGCCCCTCAAGATAGCTTTTTCTAGCTTATATTCGCTATCAGACATAGCCGCAGCCTTAAAAGAAGGAGGCACATAATAGTCAGAGAAAGGCAGGTAGATAGATCGACCAGAATTGCAGCATCCGGTTTGCTACCCAGGGAAGAGTGGAAGAACAATGTAAAATAGACAGAGAGAGAAAGGAAAGGCCGGGAGGTTAACCAGATAGTGGCACCTGGTTTGCTACCCAGTGCTGGGGGCGGGGAAATAGGGGCAAAAAAGAGGGTGTAGATAGAGAAAAAAAACGCATGCGCACTCATGTGAAAACGAAAACACATTCAGGAAGGGCGTCCTAGCTACAACCGTTCAGTAAGGCCGGTCGATCGCAAAAAGTGTAGTAGCGCTTTCAGGGCCTTCTTCTGTGAAGTTGCATCTTGTCGATATTGTAGAATTCCTTGCTCCGACAGAGGTTGATCGTCTAATTTGCTGAGTTCCTTGCGAAGGCATAGTCGTTGCGTACTATACTCTAGACAGTCACAGAATATGGCGTGTAGCTTAGCTTCTTCTAAATGTCTGGCTAACGTACTGTATGTAAAAGAAACACCCTATAATAGTGCTCATGTGTAACATGGCATCCTATGATGTTTGCTTTCTTTGATATTTTTTTCGTTGCGTCTTTTCCGAGTAAAACATGCAACATTTCACTCGTCAGTGTTTCTCTTGTGCATCAAAACTCGTGCTTTTTGCATACCCAGTGTTCTAAACGTCGTATAATCATTTTGTGATACTTTGGTAGCCGTTTAGCAACGTGTGCATTGTTTCATGATTGACCGTACGTTGTTTTCTTGTTTTATTTGTTGTTTTTCTCTCTTTGTGGTTTGCTTATTTTATGTAAACCTGAAACTGATGTAATTTTGATGCATTTTCTTTTTATTTCCTAACTTCTTGAAGTTTTGAAAATTGAAGTCAAATTGTTTTTTCGTGTTTGTGCTCTGCGGATTTTGTAAGGTCAAGTGAAAAGGGGTAGGAGCCTCGTCAAGCTGCTAACATAGCAGCTTTTTGCTCTTATCCATGCGTTTTCTTTTTCGCAACTCTGTGAAGAAAATGCTCAATAAAACTGAAACTGAAACTGAAAGAATATGTTGGATCGTTTCTTCTTTGCCACAGTGGCCACAGGCTGCGGTGTCGGCCATCGCAATGCGGAAAGCGTAGGCGTTGATAAACGCAACGCCCAACCACAGCCTACATAACAGGGTCTGGTGTGCTCGGCAAAGCCTCGACGGGACTTGAAGACTTAGCGTAGGGTCAAGCGAGTACAGTCGGGCGTGCTTGAAATGTGGCTGATTCCATTGTGACGTGGTTTGCTAGCAAGCAAGCCTTCGGAGCTTTCGTGCCTAGAAAGTGGTAGTCGTCCTAGAAAGTGGTAGTCGTAGTTTATGATCTTCTGTGTGGGCGTAGTGGGCAGCTTGATCGGCCCGTTCATTGCCGATGATTCCCCAATGACTGGGTAACCACTGAAATGTAATTTGGTGCCCTTTCTCAGTCAGATGGTGTATAACCTCCGCTATCTCTAGTACCAGCTGCTCGTGTGGTCCACGGCGTAAGGCTGATGGTAGAGACTGCAGTGCCGCCTTCGAGTCGCAGAAAATAGTCCACTTGCGTGTAGGTTGATCAACGATCAATTGCAAAGCGGCACGAAGTGCTGCCAATTCTGCTGCCGTTGATGTTGTTGCGTGAGATGTCTTGAATTTAATTGTCCTGGCCAACCTTTGTATCACTACTGCTCCTATAGAGCTGTCCGGCTGAACCGATCTGTCAGTGTATATATATCTGGAGTCTTGGTATTTCTCATACAAGAGAAGTAGTGTGAGCTGTTTAAGAGCCGGTGACGACAAATTGGCCTTTTTCTGGACGCCAGGTATGTTTATTTATTTATTTATTAGAATACCCTCAGGGCCCGTAGGGCGTTACAGAGGGGGTGGGTACAACATTTATAACACACAAGAAAAAAAACAAAATAAAGAAACAAGTGTCAGATGCGCAAATCAGGAAGGCAACATAAGTCAACTAATATTAATCATTGGTCACAGGTCTAGCGGCAGGAGAGAACAAGTTGGGATCGACTCGCCATGTGCGGTCACTGTTTTGCAGTAAGATGTGCATGGTCGGTCCACTGGTAGAGAGGCTAGGTGATGTCGAGGAGTTCGAGCAAGGTGTCGTATATGTGTCCTCAGCACTTCAACATTAATGTGGGTCTTGATGAGGTGGTCCCTTGTGATGGCGATAGTTGCCGCTGTTTATGCACTTTGGGGCAAGCCTAAACAAATCCGGAGTGCTTGAGCCTGGACACTTTGAAGCATTCGTATGTTTGTTTTACTTGTGTTGGCTAACGCAGGTAGGCTGTACAAAAGGAATCCAAGGAAAAGAATCCTGTATAGTCGCAACATAGCAGCTGTGGACATTCCCCTGTTCTTTCCAGCGAAGAACTTGAACAAATTACAGATCCCTGTCAATCACCTTTTCATGTATAATACATGTGGGCTCCATGAGAGGTCTCTGTCAATTATAACACCTAGGAACTTGTGTGATCGGAGGTGACGCATCCTTTCGCTGTTTATCAGAACGCCGTAGTTCTGCATTGGTTTGCGCGTAAATACCACAAGTGCACATTTCTCAGAGGAAATTTCCAGACCTCGTTGACGGAGGTAAATAGCAACTTGAGTGGCAGCTCTCTGAATTCGCGCTCGCAGCTGTAGACGTGTTACTGCAGACGTCCAAACGCAGATGTCGCGTGCGTACATTGACAATCTTACAGTACTTGGCAGATGCTCATTGAGAGCTATTAGCGTCAGATTGAATAGTACAGGGCTAAGCATGCCACCCTGGGGAACACCACGGTGGCTGTAATGTAGCGAAGTGTCACCATCCTCGGTTCTCACGAAAAAGGATCACTCAGAGAGATAGCTGCGTAGCCACTGAAACATCCGACCGCCCACTCCTACCTCCTTGAGAGCGGTGAGGACAGCTTCATGTGTGACGTTATTGTACGCCCTTTTAACATCAAGAAATAAATAAGCGCAGAGACGCTTACGGCCTTTTTCGTGTTGCGCGTAGCTGACCAGGTCTATGACGCTATCAATAGATGACCGGCCACGGCGAAAACCTGTCATAGCGTCCGGGTAGATGTTGTGATGCTCCAGGAACCATTCTAGCCGTCCTAGTACCATCCTCGCCATCACTTTGCCCAAGCAACTAGCCAGTGCGATCGGGCGGTACGATGTGAGCACCAATGGTGACTTGCCAGGCTTCGTAATGGAACCAAACGGCTGGTCTTCCAGTTAACTGGGAGGATGCCCTCTCGCCACGAATCATTGTATATCTCGAGGAGGGCACTCCTCGCACACTCACTAAGGTGACACAGTGCTCTGTATGATATTCCATCAGGCCCGGGTGCTGATGTCCGTCTACACAAATCCAGTGCTGCTTTAAGCTCATGGATAGAAAAAAATTGGTCCATGTGGTGATCGCGTGATGTCGTGCCACCATGTGAGAGCGTAGAGATGTGGGGATCTGCGAGCACAGAACTCTTGCTTGAATTTGGCACAGAACTCTTCTGTCACGTCGATCTCCGATCTCTGTTGAGAGAGGGCTAGAGCCTCGAATGGAGACCACTGAATGGGAGCTGTCCGGAGCCCTCTTATTGTCCTCCACAAGTGTGATAAAGGCTTGCGGGGATCTAACGACGCGCAGAAGGGCTGCCCAACGTTGTGACTCTAGCTTGTCTATGCGGCGTTGTATCTTCTTCTGAAGACGTCTAGCGATTCGTAAATCGTCGATTGCTTTCGTGCGTCGGTACCTTCGTTCCGCACGCCGTCGGAGAGACCGAAGTCGTTCTAATTCTACATCAAATTCGGTTACTCTCGAAGAGCATGTGAAGGTGCACACCATGTCTTGCACTGTGGACTTGATCACCTCTTCTAAGTCAAGTGCGGTCTTCTCTTGACAGCGTTCTTCCATGAGAGATTCAAACTTGGTCCAGTCCACTCTTTGGATAGTTTCGCGTACCTTGCAAGGTGATAATCCTCTGATCTTGACGTATGTGAGAATGTGGTCGCTCCCATGTGTTTCTATGTCCGCAAACCATCCGGCACATCTGACGAGACTTTGAGAAACAAAAGCCAACTCAAGGCAGCTGCTGTATCCAGAGCCACGTAAAAATCTTGGGCTGCCATCATTTAACAAGCACACCTCGTTGTCTGAAGCAAACGTTATCAGACTTCTACCCTTTGCGCTGATCTTCGGGCTCCCCCATAGCGTATGGTGGGCGTTAATGTCTCCGATGATGACCCATGGGCCAGGAGTGGATGATAGGATGTCTCCTAGTCTTCTGTGGTCAAATCTACTTGATGTCGACAGGTATGCACCGACAACAGTGATAGTAAGACCCTTTTTCTTCACTGTTAAGCATATATATTGGTTATCGTTGTCAGGTGATACAGACCGAAGAATGTAAGTCAGGTCACGGCAAATAAACAGCAGGACCTTGCTGTTTCCACTATAACAAGCTGACATATATGATTCGTATCCGGAGAGTCTGATAGCGCTCGATAAATTTGGCGCGCAGATGATGATGATGGGAAACATATTGGGGAAAACGAACCGACAGAAATCTGCAATGCGTGATGTCAGTCCTCGTGCGTTCCCCTGAAAAATTGTTGCTTTTTTGACGTCTTCCCTGAAAGACAGTGGCTGGGGGGCCATTATCTACTCAAGAGCTGCCAGTACTGGACTCAGGGCGTCCAGTACTTGTGCACTTCTGGTGCACTTCTGGCTGACGTTGTGCGCATGTTGTTTAACACCGTGCGAATGGCATTAATTATGGGTCGTAGAAGATCAATCACTTGCATATCCAAGTTCCGCTGCTCCTCTGTTGTCGCAGCTTGCTCTGATGAAGGCGGCTTCTGATGCGGTTCTTCCACAAGTCGCGTACACGTAAGTGGCGGCCACTCTTCAGTAGAGAGAGATCTACTTGTTTTCTCTCTTCCATCGTCTGCGTTCGCCGCGGTGTACCCTGCAGTGGGTGCCGTTCCCAGATGCGTTGACTTACTTCTTGTAGTTGACTGTGTTCTTCGCGAATACCTTCGACGGTGACGTCGTCGTCTTCGCCAGACTTTTTCCGTGGCCTCTTTGTGGGTATAGCTGTCCCGCACCATTTGTCTAAGAATAGTAAACTCCTTCTTTATGCGTGGACAGTCTTTGGAAGATGCACTGTGGGCACCTTGACAATTAGGGCACTTTAGTATGGTTGCGCTGCATTTGTCCTCGGTGTGTGGTTCTGAGCATCGGGGGGCACACTTCGGAGTTCCTGCACGCACCCTGCACATGGCCGATCTTCTGGCACTTATGACATCGCATAGGTTTTGGAATAAATGGTCGGACCTGGTGACGAAAGTGGCCAACCTTCACATGGGAGGGGAGACAGTTCCCTTTGAACGTAATTCTCACACAATGTGTGTTACCAAGGCGGCCGACATTCACAATGACGTTATCTTCATTTGCCGGTTTTATCAGCACTGAGAGATCTGAGTTTGGAATTTCAGTGGTGATGTCATAAATGACTCCTGTTGAAGTGGTGGTATCAGCTGGTATCATAGACTTGACATTGATGTTACCCAGTTGCGTTACTTTCTGAAGCGCGTTCAGCGCACGTGGGTTCAGCACATCGATTGCCAAGATGTTCCTTCTTGCGTTTAGTCGTACTTCTTTTATCTCATTTGGCGTAATATTCTCGAGATACACAGAAAGCGCTTGCCTGTTCAGTCCACGTAGACTGTGGACACAAACAGGATCGAGTGAGGCCATCGTTCAGGGGCAGTTTTTGCGGTGGTCATGCTTGTTGCCGAAGATGCATTGACGATCCGTCGTTTAGCCTTGCGGTACAGGACGGGTTGGAAGCCGTCGTCGGAGGACTCGTCGCTTGATGCGGAGTACAGCTCAGTGTCCTCACTCTCACTAGACGCGTTTCCTCGCTTCCTCGAAGCAGTCCCCGCGGTCGAAGCGGACTCGGACGGTGCCCCGTGAGGTTGAACATCCATCACCGCGATGTATGGGCGATAGACCCCACAACTGCAGCGAAAAAACCCGAAAAGCACAAAGACGAGCAAGGTGTGTTCCGCAAACGAATAACTTCGGAAAGTAAATAGAAGAGCAGGCGTGTAGAAGTGGCTTGTTGTATCAACTTTAGACCTCCCGTTTTTCAGCTAAAAGTACTCGTAACAAGCGGGGATTCGTCTATCTATCTATCGATTTATCTATCTATATGTGTGTCGGTCTGTCTGTCTATATTGATTTGCTTAGCTTTACTTTGTTTTCAACCAAAGTAGATACTCCCGTGTGGAAACGAACCAAGCTCATCCTTGCTTCTTACATTCGACTCAGCCATAGGATATATGCACGCTCACGTTAGCGACTTTGTAAACATGTCGCGAGAATTTTTAAACTAAAGAAAGTTCCTCGCAGGCAACCTTTCTGGGGCCAATACGTTTCCTTCCTAATCGTCCCACCTTTCTTGTGCACGTTTGTTAAATGCGGTGGAGGAGTTTTGTCTATACGCGCCCTGGAAAAACCTTCTTGCGGAATTCACATCACGTTGCCCTCACCTCACTGCCGGCAGAGTGACCCCCTTTAACATTAAGATATTCTGCTCTTTTAGTTTTCCTCAACAGTATATTTTCGCGCGCACCCAGCACGCGTTATCCCGATACACCTGGATGCTCATTATGGTCAGGCCCACTACAAAGAATTTTACATTATGCGCCGTTTGTATGCTTCCGCGGAGAACAGGGGAAGAAACGCACATTAGTAGGGGGGGGGGGGGGGAGGGTTGCAGTGGCCAGCCGCTATATCCTAGAAATTTGAGTGAGCGGATGCAAGACAGGCATGCACCTCTTAACGCTCGAGGAAACATTTTAGGGCCGCGCACCGGCGTATATCATCCTCATTTCTGGGTATTAAATTAGGCCCCGCAATGCAGCTACTGCTTCAGCGTAATATGACTGCTCCGGAACATTACCTCGCGCCTTCCGTCGTTCCGCTAATGCAGAGCGTGTGCGTCTTCGAAAGGCAGGCGCTCCTTCACACCGGCCCGCCATTGCTCTGAATGCCGATTCTTACCCTTCGAAGATTGGGAACCGGGTCATTGTGGTTGTGACGTAAACGACGATCTTCCGGCTTTCATGCTCTTAAAGGAAGCAGCACGTTGTACCAATGTAGACCGATAAGATCGATAACCTCACTCGGTATTCCTTTCTTATCGGCTTGCTTCGTGTTCCTCTGTCGTTCTTCTTTTTAAGGCATTAGACACAATAACACCGGCCAATATATGATGCCTGCTCTTAATGTAGCCCTACATGATAAGCCGTGATGCACCGTTACTCTTTCCTTCGTTATCGGTCTCCGAGAAAACGCATTCTCAATTCAGTTGAGCTCGTTGACGTCGGAGCGTTCACAGCGTTACCATGACAATGGAAATCGAACTCTTGCTCTCACCGTTTTCTGTGCAAGATACAGGAACCCATTCAACTCTGGAGAAATGCATACGGCATCGACGTACGAGCTGCACTCTATCTAATGTCTCTGGTTGCCAGCACACTATCAGCAGGGTGCTGTGAACCGTTTTATTGACAGGAGAAAAAGGAGATATGGTTCAGTGATAGCAACTTCCTCTCATCGGCATTTTATCCTTCTGCTCATCGTCAGCGTTTATGACAATATGTCGAGCAAGCGATACGTTAAGTATGACAACATAGTAATAGAGGGAACACATGAACTATACCATTTATACGATGATGTCTCTCTTTCAGAATGAGAAAAGTCCTGAATACATATTGTCGCGCTTTTTTTTACTATTAAAGGGGCAACGAGATCACTCCTTGGCTTTCTAACATTAAAGTACAGCTGCATGTAACTGCAGCTGCAAGGTTAATAAAACTACAGCTGCAAGTAATATTATCGTGAGTGTGTTCACACTGATGAATATAAGGAACAGAACATGATACCGAGAATGGTGTAAGGCATCTATCAGAAGTCATTGTGATGTAAATATGAAGAAAGAAAAGTGGACAAAAAGATTACTCGTCACCGCCAAGTCATCTTCGGATCTTGCCGATGGCAAGTCATCTTTTTTTTTAAATTCTAATTGTTGAGGTTTAACGTCCCAAAACCACCATGTGGTTATGAGAGACGCTGTAGTAGACGCCTCCAGAAATTTCGACCACTAGGCATTTTTGCACCTACTTTTCTTCCTTGACATTTACGTTACAATTACCCCTAATAACCTCCCCTATAGTTTCATTGACATCATTGTCTGTTAGTTCTCGTTAATATTGAGTCTAACAAGGAAAACCATCCCTTTCACTTACACGCCTTTTTGTCATGTAGATGGATAACACTGAGATTTCTTAATACACGTTCAGAGCCACAAAATTTACAAATAAGGGCTACTTGTAAAACTGCACGCAGCAAGTAATCGCAACTTGTCGCCAGCGTGTACCGAACCCACCCCCTTCATGTAGAGGGCAGGTTCGAAGCCTGTCGGCAGCAAATTAACTTTTCATCAACTTTATTGGAATTTATATCACAATTGCAGCAACACATTTGGAATGTCATATTAACGTACCCTATACTTTCCTTGTCTTCACTACACGCTGCAGTGAAATTACTGTCGGCCTCTCATTTTTCCCCTCTTCCCTCTTTCTCATATTTCTTGTCTCCTTCCCTAATCCCCCACTGTAGGTTAGCCAGCAGGATGTCTTTCTGGTTAACCTCCCTGCCTTCTCCCTTTTGTTGCTTCCTTCCTTCCTTCCTTACTAGTTGGCTTTTGTGTAGGTTGTGTCAAAGAACAAAAGGAGCCCTCAAAGTTTTCTTGTTTCATTCGTTGTACGAAAGTTGAGGCACCAGCTAGCAGTGATAACGAACGTACTGTGTATAGCTGTGTGTGGCTGCTCTGCGAAGAACTATAGATATTAACGCGACAGCGTTAACGAGCGCGTTTCGCAGAAACTCCGGTGGTGGCAGTGGTGTCGTTGGTTGTGAGAGAAAATCATCATCTTGTCCGTGAGCGAAAAATCGAGAAAGATGCCAATAACGTAAATAATAAGAAATTTCGGGTCCCATTGAAGACTGAACCCGGGTCGCTTTCGTGTCAACCAAGTGTTTTCCCACACCGTCATGCGTCTGCTTGGGAATACAAGGAAAATAACTTGGTCTGATTGGAAATGCAGGGAAAGTAACTTTCATGCCTTACCAAAACACCCAATTTTTCAGCCTACATGGTTCACGCTAAAACATGAAATATCGCAGTAATAATGCGTGGTACAAGCGTACATTTCCGGCTGCCGTCAGAACATGTGATCATCATAATGACGTCTTGCTTTAATGCTGGCCACCTTCTACAAGAGGCGCACATGTTTGTGCGCCTATTGAAAGTCCCGGAGGAGGTATAGCAAGTTTGAGAATATTTCACGCGAATAATTGTTCATGGTTTGAAGCATGCTACCAATATGCGAAAAATCAACTTTCAACTTAATCAATTACATTGTAGTAATCCGCAATTTAAACTTCTCGAGTAACACCGCACAATAAGAAATATGCACTAAGTGGTTGAAGTATGCACTAAGGGCAGGATACCGCTATCGGGTTTAACTTTTAAAGTCAAAGCTTAAGGATCGCCCAACTCTATTTCGTTTCTACAGTTTAAAAAGAAAAAAAAGGAAAAATGATGTTTTTGCCACCTTGTTATCCTTCAAACGAGAGTAAATCAATTCAGGGCACCCACGAATAGAGAAGTATGTAGTTTTGAAGACCTGCGGGCTGACCTCCGAAGAAGCTTATACGTATACGCTGCCCCACGGCACTACACCTTTCTCAACGAGTGCAGCTTGTCCAGTTAGCAACGAAAAACGGTCCGAAACTAGCTGCTTTCTCCGCTTCCTGTTCGTCCGGTCGGCCTCGCGGACAACCGAAAATGAGCCCGGGCGCATCTATTCCGGGCGATGGCGGCGTTTTTTTTTTCGAAGCCACGGCCGAAGCTCGCGGTGAATCTGCATCGGGAGCTGCCGAGGAGTCATTTGCATTCCTACAAAACTTGACTTATGCGCGGCGCTGTCCTCTCTCGTGAAACGAGGTTTGCCCGATTGGAGGCACACTGACTCCCTTCTCTCTCTCTCTCTCTCTCTCTCTCTCTCTCTCTCTCTCTCTCTCTCTCTCTCTCTCTCTCTCTCTCTCTCTCTCTCTCTCTCTCTCTCTCTCTCTCTCTCTCTCTCTCTCTCTCTCTCTCTCTCTCTCTCTCTCTTTCTTTCTTTCTTTCTCTGCACGTGTTACGCCTTTCTTCTTTTCGATCATACTTCGCTCTAAACAAGACTGCCTTGCTCTGTAAACCCATGCTTCACGAATCCGCACCGTCATGCACAAAGCGACAACAAATAAATGGCGAAGCAAAACGGAATAGCGTTTCTTCGGGGGCCATGAAATTGGAGAACATGAGATGAGAAATTTAATTTTCTCCCTGGGACGTGGGCTTTCTTTTGGCACTGAGTTTCGGCTATTCATGACAGTGTTTACTCCGTGCCGGCTTCGCGCCCATGGAGGAACGGGGGTCTCGGGGTGCATGCCCGAGTGCGAATATTGAGTGTCTCTAGTTTTCGGCACATAAATTATTCACCGGATGCGAGCGCTGACGCCTCGTTAGCGCGAAATGTTGTAAAGTAGCTCGGTGATATCGTCTGCAGCGTCGGCGCACCGGCATAAATACGTCACAGCGTGTGCGCTGTCTTTAGAGCATGGCTCATGTGTTTACACTCCTGGCGGGCAGCGTATGTATGGCTTTTCTTTTGAAATGTGCACCGGATTAGTTGGGGTGACCTTGTTTCGTATGCTGCTTTGTCACGACAGTCGATCCGTGGCTATCAAGAAGAGGAAATAAAAATGTGAGCGTGTTTTTTTTTAATCATTTTGGGGAAAGCTGAGAAAAGTGTTGTGAACAAGCGCAACATTGTGTGTGTATGTATGTATGCGCGTGCGTGTGCGCGCTCTATTTTTGTAGACAACATTCGTTCCTTCGTGAACCAATTCCCTAAATAGCCTTGAAGCAATTTCTGCGCTTTATCAGCAACATTTATTCCCGACTCACTGTATGCCGAGACGTACAAATGTCCATTTTAGAAACACTCAATCAGCCAGATCATATATACTGGCATTCAATTATCGAAAAAAAAACGTCGCACCGCACGTACAAGGTAAAAATAGAGGAAAACGTGCAATGATCGCCGCACTTAATGCTTCGCCTTTCACAAACCAATCAGTGACTCGTAAGCTGATATGAGCGCCGATATTCTCAAGAGAGTAGTCAACAATAGCCACATCCCTCTTTGCGCCTACTCGTCCGCCGTGAGAGAAAACTATGTACTTCTTTGTTGAGCAAGCCACTGTTAAGTTCATTTTACCGATGCGAAGGCCTCCTTGGTCGCCGTACGCGAGCAACGGATTCGCCGGCACTGCACAGTACACAAAGACAACTTTTTCCTAGTCGTGCGCTCCTTATCGCTGGCGCTCTTCCACTGAGTTCTGTGCCAACAACACTGTTTGCTTGTCGTGTGTTTTATTTTTCTTCGTACGCGCAACGTGTGGTCCGAATACCGCCTCATCTATAGAGGAGCACCACTGGGGTAAAAATGAAAGGAACAAAAAAGCGTGATTCGCACTGTTCCCACGAAATGAACCTTTGCTCGCAAGGATCACGAAGAGAAGTAGCACGTTGCCTGCGTGCGCACAAATCGTTTAAATGCTCGAGACTCCGCTTAACCCCACTCAGCCCCTCAGGCTTTTTCTTCTTGTCCAAGATTTCTGGTATCTCTGGTAGCCTCATCTTTACAACAAACTTTTCCTTTATTGCATTGTTTCTGGGCCCTCTTCCGCAGAGTCAAGTAGGTGTGACATTATGCTTCACATTTTCGAACCATATAGCTATATACTCGATTGTGCCATATGCGGGGTCATTCAGTAATAAATCAACTTTTCCTTTGTATGTGGGGTTTACCGTTCCAAAACCACAATATGATTATGAGAGACGCCGTAGTGGAGGACTCCGGAAGTTTCAACCCCCTGGGGTTTTTTAACGTACACCCAAATCTGAGCACGCGGGCCTACATTTCCGCCTCAATCGGAAAGTGTGTGTGTGTGTGTGTGTGTGTGTGTGTGTGTGTGTGTGTGTGTGTGTGTGTGTGTGTGTGTGTGTGTGTGTGTGTGTGTGTGTGTGTGTGTGTGTGTGTGTGTGTGTGTGTGTGTGTGTGTGTGTGTGTGTGTGTGTGTGTGTGTGTGTGTGTGTGTGTGTGTGTGTGTGTGTCACGGGTTGAACGATGCTAACGCGGGTGCTGCGGTGAGTGCTGGAAGATTTGTTTGAAGCGATGGCTGGCGTAGGTCTTGTGCTAGCTGGCGCGTCAGGTTTATTGCACGTGAACCGACGAGTCGGCGGTGTAGCGAGCCGCGGTCGCGGTAACGGAGTAAGCGGTGGTCTATAGCGGCAGGTGTTGCGGGCGAATGGACAAGGCGGCAGCTGTGAATGCTGCGGTGAGCACGTGGTTGGCGAGGGAGGTAATGACATCAGTGGGCACTGCAAAGGGAGCGTGACGTCAAAGAGCAGGTGCGGCATGGCTTACTCGGCACCACTCCAACATGTGCAGCAAGGGGAGCGCATTGTGGCGCGTTCTTACGAACGCACGGAGGGACAGCGTTACACAAGCAAGTCAAAGAGCTGCTTCGTATCTAAACGAAAACGTATCGAGATCGCCATTGTGACTGCACGCAGCATCTACATATGAAGTCAATAAGTAACATGAAACCTAGAGACACTGAATCGAAGAAAAGCGTAGGAAGTTATTTGTACCAAAATGAAGGTAATGCCTCAACCGGAGTTTTATACATGAAGTTTATAAAAAACCATTTTCTTCTGTGTTGTTCCCGCCTCTCCTTTTTAATTTTGCCAACGCAATTTTGGCATCACATGGACCCAGCGAAAGAGTATACAACGGGATTGAGCTTGATCAAAGCGCATAAACATTCATTTAAACACAAACCGTAACCTTCATCTACTTGAGACAGGTTGTGACCGCAGATTCCTATGATGTTGCTAGAGTTTTGTTGATTGGTCAAGCTTCATTAAAATGGAGAAACCTTAATGTTTGCCAGCATGAGTTGAATGCAATAGAAATGGGTGCACATACGCATGCACACGTGCAGTGTCGCCTACTCAGTCATTATGCAGCCTGTCTTCGCTCCTTGGCGGAGACCTAAGCTGCACCGCAAAGGATGGGGACAGAAACAGAAGGACCGGGAGGCCAGATGCCACAAAGGAATCCAAAGCGCGAACGGCTCAAATATTTATGTGCACCTACCTCAAACTTTCGCTCTCGACTAACGCTGTTCTTGCTCACAACCAAAGGCGCCAACGTGGCTGATAGTGACACCATAATTTGAGCGAAATGAGCTCTTTGACGCTTTTCCTGAAACACGCGACTGGCGCATGCTGGGATCCTCCCACATTGGGACTGGCAAGCTAAGCCTGACCGCCCCATTGTGGTCTCTGGACGACCTAGAGCTGATTCCGGTTAATTGACTAGAACAATGAAAATGGGGTGTAGTGCCTTTGGCAGGTGTTTCCAGATCATGAATAGATCACTAGTATCGCAAAAAAGAAAACTGTAGTATATGTGCCTTCCGGCACTTACTTAGGGGCCAGAAACCTGAAGGCTTACCAAAAGGGTTCAGCTTAGATTGAGGACGAATCAGCAAGCCGTAATAAGTATAGATGTAACTTTAAGGACAACGATACAACTGATTGGGTCAAGCAATAAGCGAATTATTAAGGGCATCTTAGTCGAAATTAAGAATAAATGGGACGCAGAGCATGCAACGCGAAAGGAAGATAGCTGCTATAGTCACTAAAAGTATACAGACTGCATACCAAGATCAGGCAAATGTGTGCTGGTGATGCAAAAACTTAGGTGGTCAAGAGATTTACCCCCGTATTCCAGAACGTCCCTTCACTCAATGCTTCACCTTCACTTGAGAAAGCAGATCAAAGCGCCGTTTCTGGGCACGGCAAGTCACTGCATATCAGCAATATTCTGTTGTGATTCTTGAGCAGCTCAGCGTCATTTTCAGCTGAGTGGTGGCGCAGTGCTTAGCTCTGTCAAATGAAGGATGAAAGTCGAGTCGAGGAGCGTTTGTGAATACGGGGGTTAGAGCAGTTTGCGGGATCTACGAGGCCACAGGGATCCCAGGACCAAATTAATTGGGAAAACATTTAACAGGCCCTGTAGTGGGCGTAGTCCGGTGGATGGTGATAATATATGATAATTCTCAATAGAGGGAGAGAGATAATACAATGATAGAAAGGCAGGGAGTTCAACCAGAAAGAAGGGTACCCGGTTTACTACCCCGCACTAAGGGAAGAAAGATGAGAAAGAAAGTGAAGAACAAAGTAAAAAAAATATCGGGGGTGTTATAGCCTACTCAATAGGCCACTACGGCGTAAAAGTTGAATCCACTATATGCTTATAGGCGCGAAACGCTCTCATTGGGAAAATAATATATATATATATATATATATATATATATATATATATATATATATATATATATATATCTATATATATATATATATATATATATATATATATATATATATATATATATATATATATATATATATATATATTCTAATAACTTCCCTCTGTACATTCCTTGGCATTACTGTCTGTTAGATCTCATTAATAATGTGTTAAAACACGAAAAAACGAGCCCTTAGGTATACACTTCCTTCCCTTATTTCATTAAACGAGGGCCTCGTACTGGCAGACTTGGTGTCTTTAGGTTGTATACGAGGGACTATTAATCAGCTGCCCGCTCATAATAAGTTCACGTGCTACGTGACGCCAAACATGCGCATAAAAGAGTGCTTTCACACTCGTTGCTTGGCTTATAGATGGCGCTGACTGTCACTCCTACTTCTAAATTCACATATAAACCCAAAAAAGTGGATGGAGGGAAGGCCGCTGTGGTAGCTCAGAGGTTAGAGCATCGAACGCGTTATTCGAAGGTCGTAGGTTCGATTCCTGCTCACGGCTGGTTATTTTTAAGTGTGAATACACTTTATAAGTGTATTGGGGGACACTATCTCCCCATTGCTATTTACTGCGTGCTTACAGGAGGTTTTCAGAAGCCTAGAATGGGAGCAGTTAGGGATAAGAGTTAATGGAGAATACCTTAGTAACCTGTGCTTCGCCGATGACATTGCATTGCTGAGTAACTCAGGGGACGAATTGCAACTCATGATTACAGAGTTACACAAGGAGAGCAGAAAGGTGGGTCTTAAAATTAATCTGCAGAAAACGAAAGTAATGTACAACAACCTCGGAAAGGAGCAGCGCTTTGAGATAGGTAATAGTGCACTTGAAGTTGTAAAAGACTATGTCTACTTAGGGCAGGTAATAACGGCAGAGCCGAACCACGAGATTGAAGTAACTAGAAGAATAAGAATAGGGTGGAGCACATTCGGCAAGCACTCTCAAATTATGACAGGTAGATTGCCACTATCCCTCAAGAGAAAGGTATATAACAGCTATACGTTGGCGGTACTTAGCTACAGAGCAGAAACCTGGAGACTTACCAAGAGGGTTCAGCTTAAATTGAGAACGATGCAGCGAGCAATGGAAAGAAAAATGGTAGGTGTAACCTTAAGAGACAAGAAGAGAGCAGAGTGGATTAGGGGACAAACGGGGGTTAAGGATATCATAGTTGAATTAAAGAAGAGGAAATGGACGTGGGCCGGGCATGTAGCGCGTAGACAGGATAACCGCTGGTCATTAATGGTAACTAACTGGATTCCCAGAGAAGGGAAGCGGGTTAGGGGGGTTCAGAAGGTTAGGTGGGCAGATGAGATTAAGAAGTTTGCGGGTATAAATTGGCAGCAGCAAGCACAAGACAGGATTAACTGGCGGAACATGGGAGAGGCCTTTGTCCTGCAGTGGACGTAGTCAGGCTGATGATGATGATGATGATGATGATGATGACACTTTATAAGCGACCCAAACCATCCACCGCCGTCGGCGGCGTCCGCAGTCTTCTCTCTATCTTTAAAAGAAAGAGGACTTGGCGGGCCGCAGCGCGACGCTCTACCGAATAAGCCACGGACGCGACGCTGATATCGGTGTAGCTCCTCCGCTCTCCTCGCTCGCTGCAGCTGCGCGCGCACCCCTCTCTCGCGCGCGCCCGCCTTCTCTCTCAGTCTCCCGTCGAGAGCAACACTACCATCTGGATATAAGGCGCGTTACTGACACCGATATTATATATATATATATATATATATATATATATATATATATATATATATATATATATATATATATATATATATATATATAGAGAGAGAGAGAGAGAGAGAGAGAGAGAGAGAAGACTGCGGACGCCGCCGACGGCGGTGGATGGTTTGGGGTCGCTTATAAAGTGTGTTCACACTTAGTATATATATATATATATATATATATATATATATATATATATATATATATATATATATATATATATATATATATATATATATATATATATATATATATAGAAGAATAACTTCGGTTGCCGCAAGCTTATAAATATGAAAGTAGATGCGCTTTCACATAACAACTGTTTATTGTGCCGACGTTTCGACAGGAACCCTGTCTTTATCATTATGCCTTGAAAAAGACAGGGTTCCTGTCGAAACGTCGACACAATAAACAGTTGTTATGTGAAAGCGCATCTACTTTCATATTTATATATATATATATATATATATATATATATATATATATATATATTTATATATATATTCTAATAACTTCCCTCTGTACATTCCTTGGCATTACTGTCTGTTAGATCTCATTAATATTGTGTTAAAACACGAAAAAACGAGCCCTTAGGTATACACTTCCTTCCCTTATTTCATTAAACGAGGGTCTCGTACTGGCAGACTTGGTGTCTTTAGGTTGTATACGAGGGACTATTAATCAGCTGCCCGCTCATAATAAGTTCACGTGCTACGTGACGCCAAAGATGCGCATAAAAGAGTGTTTTCACACTCGTCGCTTGGCTTATAGATGGCGCTGACTGTCACTCCTATTTCTAAATTCACATATAAACCCAAAAAAGTGGATGGAGGGAACGCCGCTGTGGTAGCTCAGTGGTTAGAGCATCGAACACGTTTTTCGAAGGTCGTAGGTTCGATTCCTCCTGCTCACGGCTGTTTATTTTTTCATCCACTTTTCTTTCTTCTTATTTACATTCCATTGGTTCTAATAACTTCCCTCTGTACATTCCTTGGCATTACTGTCTGTTAGATCTCATTAATATTGTGTTAAAACACGGAAAAACGAGCCCTCAGGTATACACTTCTTTCCCTTATTTTATATATATATATATATATATATATATATATATATATATATATATATATATATATATATATATATATATATATATATATATATATATATATATATATATATATATATATATATATATATATATATATATATATACAGACCACCTGCGGCATAAAACGCACGAAAGGTGCCTTCGTCGCTAGATGCTGGTTCGGCTATTATCCATCTTCCTCAGTGGTGAACTCGCTGTCATTTACATCCATTTGGGGGCCGCATTTTCGTGTCTACCAGTCGGGCTCGCTAGCTGGTAAAAGCGCGCTTCTATACTGCAGAGGTCATGACCCTTTCAAGGTCGAAATTCGGCTGCCCGAGTGGGAGGTCGGAAGTAAAAGTGCTTGAGCGATTTGAGCGATCTAAAGGTGGTGTCCACGGCACGCTCCTCCTGTGATTCCTCTTTGGAAAACGGTGCAGTATTGCGGAAGCCAAACCAAGCTCGATGTATCAAGCATCCGCATTCTAAAATATTGCAGTCGCATGTAGAACTATTCGTTGTTTTACTCTAATTCACCTCTCCTTTCTATGCCACCTTTTTCAAACCAGCCTAATTACCAGCGAATTCGCATTTTTCCTGTGAAAACATATTAAAGCGGTCTGTAGGCAGCTCCTAGTTTTAGATAGACTCCCAACGAAAGGTAGTGTTACTACATGCATCCAATACAAAAAAAATTATAGAGAAATCATAACCTATAGAGCATTTTCGCGTCTTCAAGGGACCCCCAAATATGGTTTACCTTTATAGAACTACGGAAGCACAGTAACGCCTCAGTTTGTCAAAATTTATACAGTAGCTATTATTTCTACTATAGAAAATAATGAAAGTGCATTCATTTTGGTCTCTAACACGGACAGTGCTTAATGAAGACGTATCAGGCAGAGGAAGTAGATCAACTTTATTCAAGCACTTTATGCAGATATATATAGTTCTCGTGTTCGAGTGTAGCAGATAACAGCGGCAGGCAACTACGTCGACTCAGTACTATTGCTATCTAGGACTAACATCTCTAAGCTGTAATTGTCCAGGTAAGCCAATGGGTTCAAAAGAATTTAACCGTTTCACTTTTAATTAAGTAACACGGTGGCAGTGCGCACCGAAGCCACCATATATTATTATGCACATTCCAGTTATCACGCACCCTTTTCACTAGCGAGGCTTCATGCATGTAAATATAAGTTCGCTGGTGTTTTGGTATTTCGCTCTCATGGCTTGCAATCGAGCCTTCGTCTCTGAGTTTAACATCGCAGAGCCTTAGCTGTTAAGTTACGACGGCAGGTTTGTTCTTAAATTCGAAGTCAATGATATCGCTGCCCTGCCAAACTGTTTTTTAGCCAACCGTTGCGGCGCTCTTCACTATACGCTCTCGCGTCGTATGCAGGTGGCGCCAGTTCCATACACAGTAAACCGATTCTGACCCTTAAGGGTGCAAAAAGGGTGCCGACACCCTAAGCACACCCTTTGAGCACCCTATTCGCGTCTCAGCACCCTACAAGCGGAACCTAAAGGGTGAACACATCAAAAGGGTGGAAACTAGGGTGCAAAAAGGGTGCAACAACTAATGGGTGCTGATGAGCACCCATTAGGGTGCACAGTCGCCGACAAAGCTTTGTGAGTAACGTGGTCATAGAGCATAACCAACAGCTTTTAGATGTCTAGTGGTTAGACACCATGGTCTCATTAATAGCCCCATCGCAGTAACTGATATCTGAAGAGCGAGAGTGCCCGGCTGAACGTAAGTTCTGCACTGGTTCTTGCATTCTTGCTGCCTCTTTCTCGTCGCCTCACGGCCGGCGCTGACCAAGCTATGCGCTACAAGCTCACTAGCCAATGGCGGAGTACGCAGCTTGTAGAGCTACAACAGGATTGTGACTTACACATAGCCTCGTTTGCGCCTAACACTGAAAACAAAGCTTCGTTCATGACAGTATATATAAATCATACATTTGTTGATGCAAAGAAATACAAACCAACAAGACCGTGGTAGATAAAACAGTTTTTGTGTTGTACAAATATTTGTTAACCTTACAATGTATCAGTTGACACGTGTTACCAATTTTTATGGCAGGCTACGGACTTTGACGTTCTAATATTATAACATTAAAAAAACGTTTTCTTGATTTTGTTCATAGAAATATTCTTCAAAGCAAGTTAAAATGAGCCTTGACTAAAACATTTTCCTAAAGAAAATTCACTAAAGACAGCTAAAATATTGTTTGCCAACTAATACGCTTATTTTGATGTGACAAATTTTGCTTGCTGCCTGTACTTTGTACTAATATACAACCGCTTTGACACTGTTTTTAACAGCCAGCTTAACCACTCAACCAATGTACAGATGTTAACAAGGTATCGGTATAAGAAATACACAAGCAAAGAAACGTTTCAAATTTCGCGCGCTCTTTCACATTTCAAATTTCGCGCAATTACGCGTAATGTGATTTTGTCATTTTCAAAGGTAAAGAATATTCTATGCAATACGCACTAGCGTATCTTCTATCTTCACTATTTGTTACTTAAAATTTAAGCAGAAACAATCTATTTACTTATCATATAAAAAGTTATGTGCGCAAATGCGGATCGGTGGCGTCAGCAGGACAGAAATGGCGGTATCTTCCCGGAGGCCGCAACGGCCGTGTGCCGAGCGTTTAAAGTCGATTTTTTATGTTGTTCAAAGTGTGCTTGCGCTGTCTTTCGTGTTCTGTCGGTGCTGCTTGTTACGAAGATGCACTATACTCAAGAGAGGACCGGCTGCTTTGTACCGTCGAGCGCTCGCCAAACTGAAAAGGTAGGTGGATGTTTCTGCTGTCGACGCTTTGTTTTTTGCTTCTCCGGCCAGGCCGCGGCGTGCCCGATCCAGGCTGTTATGCTCCTCCCGCGGTTAACACCGAAAGCGCTATAGTATAATAACGTTGTGAACTAAGGTCTTTCTAGCTGGTAGACGATAAGCGAGTTTTTATTTACGTAGCGAGCCTGCTGGCGTGTCTGATTTCATTAGGCTCAAGTCTAAGCTCAGGGACGTTACGCGCGGATGAATTTTTTCTGTGGGGAAGGAGGTTAAAGCAATGTGCGCTGTGATGCTGTGAGTCGGCGGGCGATGCTCTTCACGCTATGAATCACTATATTTTTGCAATGCCGTCGGACGCCGTTCGGGGACGGCGCATGGAAGCCGTAAGCGTCGTCTGTGTGTCGCGTGCGTTGGAGTATTACGGTGATTCGCGTTGAGTTAGATCTTTCCGTATTTAATTTAGAAGAATGGAGAAGAATAACGTGGTGTCCGCGTTGGTATTTACGCGGCCTTGTTCGTTTTCTGTGCCAAAGAAGTATATGAAGAAAGTTTTATATGTTACTCGTCCTCTTTTCAACAGCTACATGATCATTAAATGTGTGCGACTACTATAAGGTAGATGTGTTTTCCTGTGTGACCAAATGTGTTTGCATCCACCGGGCACGTATAATATTAAATTACCATGATATTCAGCTTAATTAGGTGTGCGTAAACTTGACACAGCGTGCTGTAGGTGTGGTTCTCAAAGCGTGCAATTACGCCTGGGTCAATACATTTTCTCTATGAGTGGCCGAATAGCCGTACCTTAGCTGTGCAAGCGCTAGGTTGAGCAGTAGTTCACTCGTTCGAGTGCGATTTTGGTGGTACTGCTTGTTCCCCCCCTGCTCACATATCATTGCATTCTTCTGGTTTGTAAAAGAATTGTGGGCGCTGCAGCCCGCTTTAGAGTTAAAACTTCGCCGAATACCTATACGTCTACAAACATTCTAAAACTAAGTTATACCAAAGCTTCCAATGACACTTTCGAATACAAGTGTAATGCTTTATCTGATATCATAAATTCTTTATGACCTCGCTGCAGATTTACAAGTGACCTGTGATATGTGCAGTGTATGAACGCCTACTTTATTGCTCAAAACACAATAAGGTTATACATCACAGTATGCGTGCATATGTTGCTGCTGACATGCAAACTTAGACATTGTATTTATCTAAGAATGAACAAATCTAAACTGCCGTTTTTTGAAGATGTACGCATCAGACCAATTGAATAATATCAAAAATAATGTTCACCAAGTGATTGTTGTTTACTGCCTTGCACCAACGTCGCTAAAACCACCTTGTTGGTACTTAGACCACATGGTAGGATGCAAGATTCATGACGTCATATTGAATGTTAATGTCACATGATATGCAAGGTAAATTGTTATTAGCATACAGAGGCCAATAACGTTATTGTCTCATCGTTATCATAATGAAGCAGGTTAGGCAATATGTGATTCTGCTGCCTTTACGTCATGTTGGGAAACCATTACGTTATGTAGCTATCTGCAATGTCTGAGATCCTGGTTGCCGGTCAATATTGCAGAAGCTTGCCTGCTTCATTGTGATGGCATGGGGTTCAAGATTGATGTTTTGTCTTAGCGTTTCCACTTTTCCTCCCCTATGGTGATTAGACAGCTTGTGCTGTTTGATTAGAAGTGAGGAGTAGTGCCTTTTTAGCCAACCAAAACAATTTAGATCAATGATCACTATGAAGCAGCACACAATATTCATTTAGTGAACTCAATTTCAGGCAAATTATAAACGTCCGAATGTTAGCCGTTTGAAGGAAGCTTTATTCGTTGAACTCATGAGAATAAATGGTAGAGAAGGAAAGGCAGGGAGGTTAGCCAGACCAGCAAAGACGGTCTATCACCCTACACGGGGGAACAGGGAGATTGAAGTCCTGTCGGAAAGGTCTGGTCGCTAAGGTACTCGGTTTCTAACCCGAAGGTCGCAGGATGATATTCCGGCCTTGCTGGCTGCTTTTTCGATAAAGGTGAAAATGCTGTAGGCCTGTGTTCTCAGATTTGTGTGCACGTTAAAGAACCCCAGGTGGTCGAATTTTCTGGAGCCCTCCACTACCTTCGTAAAAAATTCATGTGTCAGTATTGCTTTAATTTTATGCTTTATCTGCAGTGGATGCATATGCGCATACGGACATGTGTATGTAGTGGTATTGCAATTTTACGGAATAAAATATTCATATGGTGCATATTGCATGGCATTTACTTAAGAAACACATCACATGGGTATCATAACTACAGAAATGCAAATGTGCCTCTATGGATGCACTCGTGCATATATTTGGTCAGCCTCAAGAAAAGAATTTATCGATTGCAGGCAGCAGCATTACTCACGCATGTTTATCTCTTAATTACGTGCAGTCAATACAGCTAAAAGGGGGTGTCTTCATCTAAAAGTTCTAACTTCATTTTCGTGCATGAGTGAGCTATAAAGGTGAATGAAAATTCACATGTAGGACATCGACATGAAAAGCTCTGCAGCAGCATGTTTTTCGTTGTATTTATACTGCAGCATGCCCTTTTTGTATTTCTCAGTTGCGTGCCACTAAATATATGTTGGCCATGCGTTTCTAGCCATTCACTGCAATTCGGCAAGCAGCGCATGCAGTCTAGACAAACCTCACTAAAATAATTTTTTTGCACTGGTGCAGAAATTCTTCGGCACGGTCTGTCATTTCATTTGAGTGAGGCTGCTCAAGGAAATTTCCTGACAAGGTCAAGGAGCCCAAGCACCAGCGAACTCTGAACCATTCTTTCAAGCATCAGCTCTGTTCAACCTGCTTATGCGCTGTGCCTCACCAAGGTACTGGACGCTGCCTACTTATATGAAGTGCTCTTCATATTCTCCTCAGTTTGCAGCAGTGTGTGTGGTCTTCACAGTGCTTGCCAAAATCATTATTGCACAGGTGAGACACTTATTTCCTGCTTTAATTGTGTTAGTAGTACTGCATGCACTCCTGCCAAGCAAGAGTACTAATGTTTCCTGTGAATTGTTTGTCATGGTAAACAGAGGATTTGAAGCACAAAATTCATACTGAACTTTGGTCCTTCAAGAAGTGTGGAAATAAGGTGGTGACAGTGTCAACGCGCTCTCTTTAGAAATAAAGGCTTTGCATGAAAAGTCTGTCGCACCTTGAAACAGGCACAAAAAACTTCCAGGTGAAAATAAGCAACTTCAGATGAAAATTGAAGAATTTACACTGTATTCAAGGTTGAACTATCCGACATCAAAGGCGTCTCAGATGAGGGTTTTTTTTGACGCTCTCCGAAATTTTCGGGCGATGATGGAAAAACCATTACTCGTGATGATATTGACACTGCAGACAGAGTAGGAACAAACAAGCCTAGTTTGAAAAAAAATAGTAGTGCATCATGAACGATGTTACAAATGAAATGTTCTGGATAAGACAAAAAACTTACGTCTGTCTGCAGTGGCCTTTCCTTTTAGATCAAGTAGTCCTATTTATGTGAACGAACACTTGACAAGACAAGGTGAGCAGTTAGTGAGGGTACGAATGCAAAAAAAAAACAAGTTGGATGGAGGTACATTTGGACGCAAAGCACGAAATTTATAGCAAAAAAAAATTGGAAACATTAGCAATTTTAAAGACTGCCTTCTTAAAAGATCTGGCAAAACGCTGTGTTGATGCCTTCAGAGCCACACTTTTCTTGAGCTTGCAATGTCAGTAAACTACGACTGACATGGCAGAATTTTGATACCTAGATAGTGAAAAATTGATACCTAGATAGTGAAAAAGGCCACCAGCTATCTTCAATGCCTTTACCTTAAATACTCTTAGCATTATAAATAAGACTAGTAGCCTGTGTCTCTATTTCGATGACATGCCGGTAAAATTTGATGCCATTCTTTTGACATAATCCTTGCATTTTTTGTGCGATATAGCCCACCAAAAATACCAGGGTACAATTATGGCATTGTGTAGTTCATGAAACGGGGAAATGGAATAGCGCTGTACATCTAACGTTAATTTTTGGCCGATGTCAATAGACTTCCATGTGTTAAGCCCTGTGTTGAGTGTCTAGTAGTCAACTTGGGGGTTTTGTTTTGCAGCAATTAGCGTGCCTCCATTAGGTCATAGGTAGGAATTTTGAGTTTCTGGAAACTAGGTAACTTGATTTTTCAGTCACAGATGCACAGACGATTTTTCGCTCACAACCAACGGGGCAGACGTCGGCGGCGGGTTTTCTGCGACACGAGCTCTTCAATGCTATCATGTTAAAAAGCTGACATAGGCAGCATTGACCAAATGAATGCAAAGAATAAAGTCAAGTGTCCTAGCAGGAATCCAAACCTTATATTCTGCTTGGTAATTAAGTATTCTACCACAGAGCCATGCCCGGCCTCGGTTATACTTTCCAAATAGTCTCAAATGTTTGTGTAACATCAACTGCCGTTGCAGTACTGGCTATCAAATTTTATAACTATTACATGTGCACTCCTATGATGCAGCCGTGAGGTCGAGTCAAAGTCAATTGTAGTCAGGCACCATCCTGTGAAGTATTTGTGTAGCAGTGTTGAGGGCTACCATCGTCGCGAGTGCCAGCGCAAACACCAGTGCTTCATACCAGCCTACCAGTTCTAGTGTGTTTCTGTTTCTGTTGGCATCGTTAAGAAACAGCAAATAACTGCTAATGTTGTCAAAGGTGTGACATCTCCTCATAACAAATGAAACATATGCGGCTGTTTAACGTATGTGTGTGCGAGAATTTGTATTTATATTGAGCTCCACTTCATAAGATCGCTCAATAAAAAAATTAAAATACATGTTATGCATGTTTCGCATAACATCGATTCCCAAAGTATGTGGGGTCTGCCAAATAAAAATTTGTCATCAATTTTGTAACCTAAATGCTACCATAAACAATTATTTATTGAACATGAACAGCTGGACTACAACATAATAAGTTTAAGGTATTAAGAAAACTGAATATGTTCATGACTACAGCATACCTAACAGGCAAATACTAGTACTACATACATGACACACTATTGTAGAGTTAGACTAGAATATTGCTTATTGGCACATTACAATTCTTTAAAAACCTTAATTAACTTCAGTGCCTTATTCGATTTGTTCAAATCGGATGTGCGCAATCACTTGATAAATAGCTTTTTTACTCAAACCTAACCCATGTTTCACGTGTGCATCATGCTGAATCATTGCTCAGATGTTTCTTGTGTATAAATTTCCTTTCTACTATGCTGTTTGTTTTTTATGTGAAATCTGTTGTACGTGCTACCCTCTGTAGGCCCACAGGTACTGTCAAGTTGTTTACACAGTTTTTTGCCTGGGGGACCTCCAACAAGCATGTTTTCCGTTGAAAACAAAACGAATTTTGATGCTGACTTCTACTCACATCGAACTAAGAACACTCCAGCATGACAACGCATATTGTATCTTGGACAGTCTGTCTTGTGAAACTCTTAGTGATTACTTCCGTCTTTATTTTAGGCTTCCGGGTGCGGATGTGCTGTTGAGAAGGAGCGCCCTGACCACACTTTTGTAAAAGGAACCAAAGTCGCCTGGGCAGCTGAAGATGGATTGTGCAAGTGTTTGAATGATCACATTATATTAATCCAACACCACTTGCATTACTTTGTCAATATTTGTGATTTTGTAACACAAATGTTTAGAAACACACACACATATATAAAAGGAGAGCTGTAAATAGGCCTTGAGCAAGTTTGTAGTCAAGGCTTTTAGCATGATGACCAAAGCATGTTATATAAGCCCACATGTTTTACCACACACCTACTCTCCTATCAATTTTCTTTTTCAATTTTGTGGGCACTGGCAACACCCTCAATAAGCGCCTTTGGACTGCTGGTGCCTCTAACTTATATTTTGTTGTTCTAAATAATTTATTTGTTACCTACTATGCAAGGAGGGAAGTCAGAATGTTAAAAGTTAAAAAAGAAGTCTCGTCACAAAAAGATGTCTACTCGTAAGAAAAAAGATTTGAAAAAACAGAAGATTGATCCTCACTCACAAAGATCTCACCATTACAATCGATGCAGAAGGTCATAGCTCATGTTTACTATTGTCCATCTTTTTCAGTTGTATGCTTTGTACAATAAAATAGTGACTATTGGCATCATGTTAATTTATTTGTCATAAATTTTTGTTGGGGCCTAATATCTTCCATTCTCACATGCATAAAAGCTCACGTCTGCTACACATAATTTAAAAGAGCGCAATGTGGTAAGGTTCTGTATTTAGTGCATATTATCTGTGTGTCTTTCAAAGTGAGTATATGGCATTTGAAGTAATCACCAGTATTCGAAACTTGTGAATTTTTAATTTGCAGGCATGCATGTCTGTATGATGACCAAGCATCCGTAAATTGTGCATGCATGTGTGCAGCAAGGGGCCTTGAATAGATTACATTCATTCTGGACCAAAAATGGGTAGCGCAGGCCATATACGCACTCTGGGATCAATTTCATGATTATTAAAACATACATATTTATTCAATATAGCTTGCTTTAAGGTATATATTTACATATTGTCTACTTCCACCTTGAACATTGCACCATGCATCCGGCACTCTGCCGAGCGCTTCTCGAGGGCACTTTGGTAACTAGTACACAAACGTACAGACAGCTGTAAGTGGGCCTCCACTTTGTTGACTGCTGGAGAACAACGGCTTCGCCAAATCACACTTCCTTTGTGGTGAAGCTAACTTTGCTCTTGCAACAGTACCAGCTTATCTAAAATTCGACACTGTTCTTTAGGAGTGCAGCTGGTTCTATCCAGAGCAGCCAAAAACGAAAACATGAGGAACAGCACCTGGACAGGGTAAGGCAGCACTTCTCGATAACAGTGCCGGATTCTCTATTTGCCTACACATAGAGAAAGCAAAACACTGGAGCCAACTTAACAGTAGCTTCACTGCAGAGATACTGTGTTTTAAAAGACGATGATGCAAAAGCCCCACCTAGAGCTGTCACTGTGTTTCAGTGCTAGTTTCATAAGCGCCTGCGAAAGGCACTCTGTGGAGGGCCGGCCGCGTGCATGGTGCACGTGTTCAGGGTGGAATGGACGACTTAGTACATGTGTTCAAGTACTAACAAACTGTATGTGGGCTGTCACTCAGCATGGTCTACAGAGTATACAGCAATCTGCATTTTTAGCCATCTCCAGCGTCAATCCTAGATTTGGCCCACTGGTACGTCGATGTGGAGCACCCTTCCAGCACCCATTTGAAAGGGTGTTATGACATCACAGCACCTTTTTTTAAAGGGTGCACTCATTACACCCTTCAAAATTTTTGCTCTGCACCCTTTTCTTAAGGGTGCTGAGCTCTGCACCCTTTCTCAGCACCCTTTTTTGAACACCCAATAGGGAGCAAAGGGTGTTCGTCTGGCGACAAGCTCATTTACACCCTTAAGGGTCAGAATTGGTTTAGTGTGTAGCTTCGGCGACACAGCACGGTTCTTCCGTGGTGCTTGCCGTGTGCACGAGCCCCCGCAAGGAACATCCCGTACGGTCCTGTCTATGTCAGATGCCAAGGTCATCGCATGTAAGTCTGAAGGTGGCCCAAGTTGCCTCAAATATAGCGCCACATTACGCCGTATTGTCGGCAAGCAGGATGGACGTTGTTGATCCGCACCTCAGGGCGTCGGTCTTCACCGCTGTTTTTTGTTAAAGCGTTTGGAGACAGGCCGACGGGTTGCTGTCAAAGCTGCCTGCGCGCTTGATCCTAACGGCTGTGCTTAGGAGTTAGCAGACTTATATATAGCAAGAGGAGGAGAGTGGTGGTGCAAGCGTCGAGCTGCGCGCGTCCCCTCTGACACCTTTCCCCGAAAACGGGCCTCCTGATGAGAAGATTAAAGCGGCGCCCGTCTTATAGCGAAGGAATGCCAACTGCGAGGATAGGACATCTCGAATACGATGCCACCTCGCTTGCTTTTTTCTTTTTTTTTTTTGCATGAGTTTGATTCGTTCGTACGACTATACATGGAAGGAAGGTCAGAGGTGATTGTTTGCTTTGTATATGGAGTATTTATTTCGTACGTTGTGAGCACACGTAAAGATGAAATGTTCGCGCACGGTGGACCATTTTAGCATGCTCTAAGCGTCGGATCACTGCATGTGTGCTTCTATGGACTAAAGTAAGACGTCCGCATTTCCCTGCACGGATCGAATGGCCCCGTAATACAAGGTATGAGTGTGTATAGGACGCAACTAGACTTACTTCCGCTAGACTCCTTACTTTGTCTTATGAAAGAGCGAATAGTGTTCGTAGTTTCGAAAGCTTTAGGCAATCTTGCAGTAGCTCCAACATGTTCTTGCTTGTCTAGGCTTCATATAGGAATTTCCGTCGGCGCAGACAGACGGAAACCCACCTCCACCCTCGAAGAAGGTCCTTGTCGGGGTCCTGCGCGCCGTCTTTACCCAGCCTTTTTACATACATTAATTAAGACGGACATGCCCTATGCTCACGCGGGCTGGATGTAGTTAACAAAAAGGATAAGGTGCAATCACGGGATGTGTCTGACCTCAGTCAAAGGTAATAAAAGGAAGCGTAGCGGTTTCATGTCAAAAGCAATCTGTGCAGAAATTCTGTACTGAACTTCGGATAAACAGTGTTACAACGCGACAAAGAAAGAAGGGATGGGACCAAATGCTGCCTGACAACAACGAGTTTCATTTCGCCGCATCGTTATACTCTCGAAAAAAAAAACTAAATATTATGACAGCTCTCTTACTGTCACATACGCGAAGACTGCATTCAATGGTCTAGATAATCAGGCTTTTGTCAAAAATAAGACGCCCACCAAAAACACTCTTAAAGTAGATTTGGTTGGTACCTTCCTTCGTCAAACTCTTGATTTCGTTATTTATGCTTTTTTCATGAGCAGGTCTAAGCCATGCTTGCTAACAGATAAATCATCGACCATGTGAACCACGTGGGCCTCATAGACCTGCCTGATGCACTGGTTCTTGTATCGTTTTACTACTTTTGTTTGGCCGAATCTTGGTCTGCACCCGCTTAGGGCAAGATTACTGCCTGTCCCATTCTTCGTTGTGCAATCACGTCCTTGCAACTGATTGTTTAGGCAGCGGCCCGTTCGTCCAGTGTAAGATTTTCCCCAAGATAGTGGTATGTCATACGCTACTCCCTATCGGCATTCAACGAATCGTCATGCGTGCTTTTTGTTTGAAACTAGCGTCTTCTGTAGCTTCTTGCACGTTCACTTTTCTGCACAATCCACTCAGTTTGTTCGGAGCGCTGAACATGACCGAGACTCCGGCTCGAGCTGCAACCTTTTTTAGTCTATGTGATACACCATCAACGTACGGCATGACAGCCATATTTTTTTCGTTGAACAACGTCATTGTCGGGCACAAGCTTTCGCGCGCGATTTTTTTTTAGTGCTTCACACAGACTGAACAGCACAAGTGCGGGAAATCCTGCATCAGTCGATCTACCAACTTGCGCAGAACTGTCACTTGTTTGATGCGTGCACGATCGGTTTAGGGCACTCCGGAACGCCGACATATGACCCTTTTGACGACTTTTGAATGGGCTTACATAAACGACAAAAGTTTTTTTTATTATTTAAGCGATGTGCTTCCAGCACAGATGTCTGGGGCCCGTGGTCAGGTGTAGCTCGAGGAACCTAAGGTGGTCATCGGTCGGCTGGCCAGTTGTCAGTGTAAATTCTCTCAAGGTAAAATAAAATGACTTAAGAACGTACCGCACTTGTTCCCCTCTATCGGAAAACGCGTGGCACTTGGAGACAATCGAAAAGTCATCCACATAGCAAAGCAGCCACACAGTCCGCGAGGCACACTCACTGATCTAGATATCAGTGGGCATACTCCTCATTCTTTGTCACGTGGCGCAACAAAATGCCACTCAGTATCGGTGTTAGGGAGACGCCACTGCCATTCACATGCGCAATTATCCATCTGTTATCATGACTTCCGTAGACCTGCTCAAGAGAGAGCATGATTACCATGGCCGTTGATTGTAATCTTCGTGCATAAGCTAGTAAATTTACTGTCAATATTATCATTTTCTTCATTTAGTTCTCTTTTTTCGAGAGTACATACTCCGCTGTGGCAGGCGCGTATCCAGAAATTTTTTTCGGAAGGGGGGGGGGGGGGGGGGAGCACGCGCCCGCTAGTTTTTGTGATTCAGCGGTTGGTTCCAGCTGTCCCTTCTTTCTTTTTCCCGTTGTAGTGCTGTTTGTCCAAAGTTCAGTATGTACCAAGAAGTCCGCGTTTAGACTGTATCACGTTAAAGAACCCCAGGTGGTCGAAATTTCCGGAGCCCTCCACTACGGCGTCTCTCATAATCATATGGTGGTTTTGGGACGTTAAACCCCACAAATCAATCAATCAATCAATCAATTAAGACTGTATCAGAAATTCTACGTTCATGTAAGGCTGTGCAAGGCATAAACACAGAGGTAGAAAGGCTTAAGAACAGTCGATTTCCTGAAAGCGTAATTGCGTCGGGGACTGAAAAATTGTTAAGGATAACAAACTTAAGAAATAATTGCGAAGATATATAATGAATCACGTGTAGGACAGATCATGACCAATTAATTGTCCCCAAGTATATTTGTACTCTTACACCTAAGCGTAAAAAAAAGATAACAAGTACGCTAAATTTTATATTAGATTTTTCTGCACCGCAAAGGAATGTGCCGAAGAGTAAACGGTTCCAAGAAGAAACCTCAGAGCGAAATTTTTGTTGTTGACCACGTCCTAAAGTTGGTTGAATACAATAAGTAAGTAGCGTACAACATTCCTTTGACATACAGCAATAGGTTCTTTGAGCAGACAGAAACACATGTTGAACGCAACACTTAGAAACCACTGAAGGGATCGTCAGCAAATTACGCACACAACTTATCTTGATTTACATGTTTCTCGGTGCAAATATATGTGCAGTGCACTTTGAGGAAACTACTGATTCGTCAGAAGAGAATGACGCAGTGGAAAAGATAATCATGGAAGCATACATGAGGACATGGGCACGTGCGGATGAATTCCTCAGCACGCCATTACACTGCTTTCTTTGAGAGAAATTCATTTCATGCAAGAGAAGAAAAAAGAAACTTTAGCTTTGACATGGGCGTGTTCGACGCGTTGTTCTTTATTATGTGTCACGTATTCACGGTTCTATCCATGCTTATTTATGCATCACAGAACTTTCTGAACAAGAGTTTGTTCGCGCCGCCGTGTTATGGTGTGCTCAATGCGTCTAAGTACATTCCAGCACGATTGCTCTAAATCGGGAAAACGACAACAACAACAGCAACAACAACAACAACAAAAACACATGCCGCGGAAAGCAGGCGCTGCGGTGAACAGCTCAAACACATCTTGCAGTCTTTCAGGGCAAGAAGAGTTTGCGAGCGGGACGTATGTCACCGATTCCTAAAGCATCCTCTCTTTATACTGAGCCCCGTACGTTCTCTTCAGAGCCGTCATGCAGCAGAGTCTCGCTCTACAACATATTGTTGCTGTTGGCCCTTAGCTGGCTTATAATGGGACAGCGGCGCTTTAATCAGATGCGCTTGCTGCCAAGGGGTGCCGCCACGTGCCGAGGGCTATACGCTGTATACACCATTTGTTGAAATTACACAGTTGCAACACTAGCGTGCACCGGAACCGCGCCTGGAAACTGCGACTGTGTTTCTTGCACAAGGTCATGAAGCGCGAGAGACGTAGTCTCTTCTCTGGTGCGTTCTTTGGGACTAACCCCCTTATTCACAAGCGCTCCTCGACTCGGCTTTCACCCTTCACTTGACAGAGTTGAGCACTGCGCCACAGCTCGGCTCAAAACGACCCTGCGCTACTCAAGAACCGCAGCAGATGATCGCTGATATGAAGTGACTTGCCGTACCTAGAGACGGCGCTGCCATCGGCTTTCTCAAGTGAAGGTGAAGCGTTGAGTGAAGGGACGTTCTAGAATACGGGGGTAAGAGAAGAGCCAGTTTAAAAGGGCCATGATACACCTTTTCGATCATAGTATGTGTTATGTGGGTAAATCCTACACAAACAAGCTGGCAAAATATCAGTCAATTTGGTAGCGCACTTAATTCATAAATAATAGTTTTGTAAACACACGAGTGACCCGAGAGTCTGACAACACTGGAGCACTCGCGAGTCGTGACGTAACGAGCAGCTTGTTGTGCGAGCGTCTGTATTTCGCCCAACAATATTGTTTTGTTTTCAGCTGCGCGTAAAGTAGAGCTATTCCAGCTTCATTCAGCTTGGCATTGAACATTGAACGCTTTGCAGCAGTTGAAATTTCGGTATAATACGATGACTCCACTCCTTGAAGCAGAAGGCGTCATTCACGCCATGGAAACATGGCCGCGTGCTGTGCTATAACGATTGGATTGTGTGTTATCTGGAGCCTCGGCTACTTATCGGCAGTGTTTTCTGACAATGCTTACAAAGAGTTGCACGGCCCCTTTAACTCCGCTCGTTATCTATAGGCGGATTCGGCAATATTATGTGAGAGTGCTTCGTTAGGATACATAATATAAACTCCGATACTTATATGATCATGTGATCATTGCATACATGGGAAACTAATGCAGGACCGTGTACTTTAATCATTTTTGTGTCGCACTTACGCTAGACTTGCTTAACTTAACTTTTTCACAGCCATTCGTGTTAGAAATCTCGTACCATATCATATATCTTGAGTCAGCTTCTTGCTAGAACACGCTTCTTTGAGTTAAAGAACATGACAGATGAGCTTTTTTCCGTGGGACAATTCAAAATGACGCTTCCTGTTTACTTAACTATACGTGGTACTTCGAAATCGTCTGATTATCGTGCGTGCAGACTATAGCAGTATATTCAACGCCTCGCTTCGTTATACTTCTGCTCTATTCGCACAGACAATTTAGTGCCTTATTCTATCAACAAAATAGAGTGCCTGTCCTAAAGCACGACGTTCAACATAAACTTTCCGTACTCCGCAGGTTATCGGGTCATTCCTTTCCGGCATGTATCCACCTGCGCGAATGAATCGCCCTTCCTTTCCGGCATGTATCCACCTGCGTGAATAAATCGCCCTAGATAGTTCATTTGAGTGTTGCGGCTCTTCCAATGCGAACAAAAAAGCACCACGAGACCTCCCCCTTAATCAGCTCCCACGAAAGGAGTCTTTATCACGCTTATCCTTATTTCCGGTACACGAAATTGCACATTGGAAAAAGTAACTAAACCCGTGGAGAGCCGTGAAAGCGCCTATACCACTATTTGACTTTCATCTGTGCCTGGAACAACCTCGCAATAAAGATCGATGTATTTTCACACACAACTTACCCTCGCGATAGCATCGTTTTTCGATGGCCCGCCTGAAAGGAGGCCTACGGGTCACTTCATGGATAGCGCACCGGAGTGGGAGCAATTTAAGGCGCCGCCGGCTCTCCGTGCGTGCTATAGTTGAAGCGCTCGATTTGAATGCAACTGGGTTACCGGCGCTCGATGACGTTCTTCGCCCCTACCCGGTGCGACCGTAATTTGTACCTGCTCGGCTACAGACGCTGCCGGAATGTGCGGCGAGCAAGTGCGAGGCTCATGGGCATGCTGCTTCCAGCACGAAGATATTTTTGGGCCTCCCGATGACAGCCTCTTCTGGCGCGGTCAGCGATCTTTGCCTGACGCCGAATAGAGCATGCCGCCATCAAGGGAGAGATTATTGCTTAATGTTTCCGGTGTCTTGGGTGAACCATGCGTCGAACGTTCCGCGTTGCTCTTTCTCACAGTCCTGTCACCTTCTTCTCCTCTCATTCTCTCTCTCTCTCTATCTCTCACTCTGTGTGTGTGTGTGTGTGTGTGTGTGTGTGTGTGTGTGTGTGTGTGTGTATGTGTGTGTGTGTGTGCGTGTGCGTGTGCGTGTGCGTGTGTGTGTGTGTGTGTGTGTGTGTGTGTGTGTGTGTGTGTGTGTGTGTGTGTGTGTGTGTGTGTCATTTCGTCATGAGTTGTAGTCTTCAAAGAATACACCTTAATATTAGTACATTTTTATTGGTCCTACGGGAGAGAAATAGTTTAGTGCATGTGGTGCCTGGTGATAGCCATGGCCACGACAGAGCTACAAAAACTGCCATACTGCTAACCGACATAAATATGTTGGTGAAGTCGCTGAATTACCCTTCAAACACTAACACGCTGAGGATTATGAGATGCCCTGCCGACGACAGATACACGTATCGAAACGCCGTCATGCTTGTCTGAGGCCCATATTTCTGTTCAGACAACCTCTACAATACCTAGAAAAACGGGGTGGACCATGGAAATAGGAGGTAAAAAGGCAGCATGCCCCCACATATTCGCTCGTCAACAAACACATACACACTAACACATAGAAACGACGCTCGAGAAATGTGCATGCACTGCAGTAGCGTAGCCGAATTTTTTTTTTCTTGACCGGGTTTCATCCACAGTTTGTGCATGTTCGTGCGTAAGTTCGTGTGCGTCTGTATATACACATACAAAACTGAACATTTTCAGGGGGGGGGGGGGGCATTGAATCCCCTTTACGTCCCCCCCTTGCTTTGCTAGTGACGGTTTCAAAGAGACGAATATCTCATGGGAATGCTATAAACGCTTCAAATGGAGTCTTCGGTATGCAAGCGAGCCCACGCGCTTGTTTGACTTTCGCTCATTCACCTCGATCCAGCCTCTTTATCGTATCCACGCGACTCCCGCAACGTCGCATAATCCTGGGTCACATTCGGTGCTTTCTGCACCGAATCCCATCATCCCGGTCGTCGATTTTCGTGCGAACCCGCTGATCCCGGAACACCTCAGCAGCAACATAGTAGCCGCCGCCGACGACGCGAAGCTGGTGCGGGGTCGACCCAACACGTGCGTCACGCCAGGCCTAACATCGGCGGTCCTCTAAGAGCGGACGCGCGTTGCACGGCTGATGCAACGCGTGTGCATCGCTAATCGCACGTCATGCGTGAACGGCGCACGGCAGCCACGAGCGCAACCCTTTACGATCGAAAAGGTAAACTTAGAATAAGAAAGCAAAACGTTTATTCAGAACGGGTGCTGCTTCGATTCATTGCCTGGAGGTGGTAAAAGGACGGAGTATGTCAGTGAAGAGAAAAAGCCTACATCCAGGAGCACTTCACATTCAGCTGGGGCATTAGCTTCTATTTCAGAGAGAAAACAAACAAAAAGACAAGAGAACACGTCAGAAAGCTTCTGCCCATAAATGTCGCAGTTTCGCGAGAAACTGCGAATGCGTGCAATAGAATCCAATTGAAATGTTATGCGAAATAAGGCTCGCTGCTAAACGCATATTAGAGTGCGATCTGGCGTTAACACAACAAAACGCTGGCGTATGGAAACGCGGACACTGCCTCGAACAATTCGACATTAGTGCCGTCTACAACTTGAATGTCAATAGTGGTGACAATAATGAACGTGCAAATGTGTGAGCTGCCTGATTATCTCTGCCAAGATAGGGTGCGCGGGACCATTCATGGCCCATCAAAGTGCGCAGCTCTTGTCAAAGCAGCACAACTCCCCCCCCCCCCCCCCCCACCCCCACCCCTTCCATTGGCTCTTCCGCGCGACGAAAGGCGGCGGACATCCTGATAAACGCCCTTGTCCGTTTTTACTAGCGCATGGAACATGAGTGTATCTTGAATTTAAAGGGTACCGACACGGAATTTGTCACTTATCGATTTCTTTTATGCGTCAAGTGATAAACCAAGCCCCCCCCCCCCCCCCCCCAAGAGCGTAGGAGATGTTACTATAGGCGTGAATGCACCCTGAAAAATTATGAGCAGCGTGCTTTTAAAAGCTAATTTCCTTTCCTAGTATGACCTAACATCCCAATATGGTATGAGAAGCGCCACCAAGCGGTATTATATGCACGCGTAAGTTTTCGTTACATATCCTCGTCCGCGCGTCGCTTCTTCGATCGTCTGCTGCGCACCGCGAGTGTGGCATCTGGCAGGGGGCACAACGTTCTTCATCGACAATGAGAAGTCGGTCAGGTCAGCAACTGCACGTTACGCGTGTCCAGAGTGAAGTGCAGCGAACAGAGTATATAATGATAATTGTGGCGGTTTAACGTCCCAAAACCACCATTTGATTATGAAAGGCGCCGTAGTGGAGGCCTCCGGAAATTTCCAACACCCGGGTTTCTTTAACGTGCACATAAATTTAAGCACGTGGGCCTCAAGCACTTTTGTCTGCGTCGAAAAGGCCGCCGCCAAGGTCGAGATTCGATCCCGCGACATGCGAGTCAGCAGGCGAGTGCCTTACAGCGAACAGAGTGAACTCCGCTTGTATGGAGTTCAGCCGTGGCGCACGAAGTTGACGCACGCTTGCCCCAGCGCCGGATCGGACAGGAATCGATGGAACTTGCACATTGTCCCCCGTTGCACTAGCGCAATAAGTCACAGGGCAAAATATCGGCGCCATGAGAGAAAAAAAATTCGAAATCAAACCATCCCTTTGCCACCTGATAGGCGTATATATTGTATTCGCGCGCAGGTACACTATATACAGGGTGTCCCACGTAACTTTAGCCACAGTTTTAAAATATTCCGGAACATCTAATTACGACGCGACTAAATGCATGTTGTTCACCGTTGCCGGGAGTTAGTCAGACTATTCTTGTGTCATTTTTGAAGGTCCGTTCGTACATGCGTGCGTCCTGCTGTCCGTGCTTCGGCGTGCAGGAGGTGTTCCGGAGGACCCATTTTTCCCTAGGGATCTCGGACACAGCGCATGCAGCGAGTTTTTCGCGCGTGCACGGCAAGCGTGCGGACTTCCGAAATGGCGACCCGACGCAAGCGATCCTCAGGGATGACGTCAAGTGCTTGCGCTTTCCGCGCTTAATCCTCGTGAGGCGTAATACAGAGATATCAGACAGTTGTAGTTTACTGTTCGCGTGATAGCGGAGGTTAAGGGAACGGCGTTACCGTGCAGCAAACGTTAGTTGTGGGCAGCGTCTTATAGTTTAGCGAAATAGCGTTTACGTGCCCCAGCTTGGATGGTGGCGCCACCTATTGGTTGGTCAATAAGTTAAAGACAGTGAAAAGGAAAAGAAAACGAGAATATTTGCCTATGCCACCGCACGAAACATTGTTACAAGTTTATTTTGCTAATAAAAAAAGCAAATAAATATGAACCACGCTCCAAACGCGAAAAAAATGTGTTGCTGATTTGTTTACATCAATCTTGTAGTTAGGCCTATATGCGTTCGAAAAGGGAAGCTATCTCAAAAATTACGCCATCTTATCCGTAATACTCGGTCATCAAAGTTAACTGAAGGCAAGCGAAGCCACTTTAAACAGTCGTTTGCTGCGAACAAGGTGAACCTTTCAACAACTACGCAAAAACCACTTCGAAGTGGGCGTCCGAGAGCGCCGCCATGTTTACGTACACTATATACGTACACTTACGCTACTACGGTAACCTTAAATTTGAAAAATACCGCGTGTACGCTAAGCGGTATGGGTAACGTACGTATCAGCGCATGCGCCCTTCGATGCCGATATCCCGGTTAGCCCTGTCTATTGCTGTTTAACCTGTCCATTATGCTTTTCGCCTGCTGTATGGACGCGTTTACCACGCTGTTCAATGCTCGTGTCACGTACAGCGCTGTCTACAGCGCAGGTCAGCGTCCACGCAGCTGACCACCGCTGCCGAAGAAGACGGCGGGGTCCCTTTCCCCCTTCCGTTTCAACTTCCGTTTCTAGGGTGCAGACGCCGAAATTGGGTTAAGCGAATGTGTCTGTTCGTGTACGTGTGTGCGTGAGGGGAGCGTCAGCAGCACGAGGTCATGCTTTGCGCTTGGCCGCGAGTGTGTACACGCGATTGCCGAAACATCAGGAAGGCGCTTGATGCGCCGCCACCGGCAACTGCTTTAATGTGCCTCTGACCCAACGGCAGCGTCTCTATAGCTGTATGTGTCATGCCGCATCGCTTTGTGAGCGCATCATCTGGTGTTCGCACAAAGGCGCACACCTTGCGACATCCTGACAGAGACATTTGCAAATCAGTGTAAACACGTATATACATCACTATAATGTGCTGTGTATGGCGAATACTGATTGATAAGGAAACATGCCCTTCTGAATGGCGCGATAATTGCATATTTGACGACGCTTTACTTTACTGATTCAGAAAAAAAAAGCTGCGATGATATACGGGTATATTAAGACATGCTTTATTTCTGCAGGGTTGGGGCATTTATATAAATTTATAAGCGCATCTGTCATATCATACAACAAGTATCATTGGGGCCGTTCGACGCCTCGTCGAACTACGAAAATAAAATAATAGTTTGTATGTCGATAGCAGTACATGTATGCTACGAAATGTCTGACAGGTGGTGGTGGTATACCGTCAGCGGTGTAAGCATATCCGGATAACTTAATGAGTGTAAATGTTAGCGGTGTGGAAGTATTGCTTCGAATCGCAATACTCGAAAACCTCACAAACATGAAAATAAGGAGAGAATATGGGGTGAATGGTAACCACATAATCTTGTTCAATCATTCCGGTGAAGAACCACGGCTCGATCTTTGATACCACTGTGTGAACAAGACGTGTCATGGACTCGAGTTGGCACAATATCACACGTAAAGCGTAGAGTGGTGAAATCGACGCTTCTGATTTCCTAGTCGCGAGAGTGACGTAAATATACCGCGGTGTTATTCAGAATGCTGCAAGCTTTACGCTAATACCTGACTCACCCCCCCCCCCCCCCCCAAAAAAAAAAAATAGACGTTGTGCACTGATGGCAGCTAACTTCATGCCGAACTCGTCATGCAGGCTGCTTCCTACTCGGTTATTATCTCTTTTCTTTTTTTCATGCAATCGCATCACCAATTTCTCGTCCCAAAAGGGCACGCATATATCCGTGCGCAAAGGAGAGCGTGCAGATGGCGGACGCAACACCAGTCGTTTGCATATGCACGTGTGTCCGGAAACATACAAACATCCGAGTCCATAAAGAATAGAAGCGTGATGCTTTCGCGCGTGCATACGCTACCAAAGACTTAAAGAAAAAAAGCAAAAGAGCATAAACAACAACAGAATCTGGGTGAATCTCGTTCTGGAGAAAGGCTCGGAACAGCAAGCAGCAAGGCGTCGGAGGAGCGCGAGCAGCAGAGGCGGCTCCGCGCGGCCAAAAATGCAGACGGCGTTCGCATGGAGGAAGTTTGGCGAAGAATCAACCTGGAACGTATACTCTCGTTTTGGGCAACTCCGACAAGAACGGAGAGAGTTCTTTTAGCCTTTATTTCTTTATTTTGTATTTTACGGCCAAGTATGCTTGTACAGGCATATATGCTCCGATGCAGAAGGCGGCATACCGAGGGGTTTATTCTCACCTTCCAAGCACACTTACACGTCCACCACCTGCCCACATCTGCGAAAACTTGCTTGGCCGGTTTGATGCACATGTACACATGCATGTATATTGTTCCAACTCTTTTTATTTTACTTTATTCTGATCAGCCACTTTCCGTCGTGTTTGAGTGGCCGATCAAGCTTCCTGTCCTCGCTATAGCTGCCTCGATGCTTCGCAACTCTTAACTCGCTTGTTGAACCATGTCTGATATATGTGAATTCAAAAGTGAGATAACTAACATAAAACATTTTTTTCTTATCGCGTGACGGTAACAGGCACACTATAGTTTTCTTGTTTTCAGATTGGGCTTTTTTTTCGTATACAACACTGTCATGACGATGGAATTCGAAATCTCCGATTTGCAGCTACACCACCACGTTAAAGTTGCACAGTTCCCTTCACTGTTCACAAGCTCATAACACTATATCGTACGCACTGTGCGCGCTATGAAATAATTAAGGGTGTCATTATTACTTATTGTGTCAGTGTTACGCAATACATCGCTACGGTGGACAAGTCCTTTACGGGAACTTTTCTTTCCTGTTCTTCTTTTTTTTTTCTTTTTTGCAATGAACTGTGCGTGTTTTACGCGATATAATCGACAATGCGATAAGTAGCGAACACTCCAGGCCGTCCGCAAATGCAAATCATTTCACTTCTTGGTTTACGCAAGGCCCCTTTTCGCAGATCTAATCGCGCTTAGAGTGACCGTAAATTCTGAAACGCAAGCCATTGCACGTTTCGCGTGCGCGTGGTATCAACTTAGTTTATGCAAATCGGAGATTCAGATGAAACAGTTAAAGAAAAGCGCAGGAAACGGCAGTTATCTTACTTCTTTCTCATTCGCTCCGCGTTCTTCTCTCTGACAAGGATTGCCGTGTAGTCTACAGGGACACCGTCTGTTCGAAAGCGATGATGTGATTACAGTCGTCCTTGAGCGCCATCAAAAGGTACCCTTGACGAAGGTTAAGGACATGGGGAAAACGCCCCGCATCAATCTCAAGAAATTTGCAGAGTGTATTATTGACGACAAGCGTAACGTCTGGGAATCGATCCCGCGCCCTCCTGATGTTCCTCCCAGAGCACTGTTCTTTGTATGTATGTATGTATGTATGTATGTATGTATGTATGTATGTATGTATGTATGTATGTATGTATGTATGTATGTATGTATGTATGTATGTATGTATGTATGTATGTATGTATGTATGTATGTATGTTTTCTATATTAAGCTAGTTCACTAGAGGCACATGACAAATTTTGAACATGATAATATTGATATGCGGGGTTTAACGTCCCTAAACCACCATATGATTATGAGAGACGCCGTAGTGTAGGGCTCCGGAAATTTCGACCACCTGGGTTTTTTTAAAGTGCACCCAAATCTGAGCAAACGGGCCTACAACATTTCCGCCTCCATCGGAAAAGCAGCCGCCGTAGACGGGATTTGATCCCGCGACCAAATTTTGAACATGAGATTTCCTTTTCCGGGTGATAGTTTAGAAACGACGTCGGTTTGTCAGATATTTTCGCAAACTCGCAAAGCAAATCGCAAGTGAAGCTAGATTCCTCAGCGAGCAGAAAAAAATCATCAAGCCCTCGTGGGAATACAGGACATGAGCGCAACAGCGTAGCACCTGCTTTCTTCGACCAAATAATATGCATTGATCAAATATCTTGTCTCAGTATCCGGTCATCCGTGTTCAAAAATGCTATATGCAGACGAGCACTATTCTTGCTTTTTCAGGGGGACCGCATCTTTTACGACCGACGAGCGCTCTCCCCGCTATCTTTGTGCCTCGTGAATTGCAAAAACAATAATATGAACACAGAAATCTTACAACTTCGGAAGCGAGCGATTCGACGAACACGGACAAAAAAAAAAAATGGCAGCGGCACGCTATATCAATATTTCGAGAAGTCATCGAAAGCACCGACGTCGTACAGCCTTAAAACAGGGACATACAAACACCAAACACGTTGGAGTCACGCATATCATCGGGTATTTCCGGGTCGCGCTCGATTATTCCTCGGTGTTTTGGGTCCGTTCCGCCCGCGTTGCTTCTTCCTGACCGACAACGCAGGCAACACAAGCGAGGATACATGCATACGGGAAAAACAGAGGCATGCAACAGCTTGCTTTAGTTATATTTTTCTATGCACCCTGGAAAACCGGCTTCTCTGTTCATCCTTTATTTATTCTTCGCGCTCCCAAAAACAAGCGCGACAGGAGTTTCTGCGCCAAGTGCCGCCATCTACTGGCGGACGGGTGAGTGACAGTCTCCAAAGCCGGCGGTAACTGATTGAATGAATCGAAGTTTTCTAGGAAATCTGACAGGTCATGCAGCAATTGAGGAGTATATAGCTCCAGACAGTAACCAGGGGGATGCTCTGCCCCACTTCCTCTTCCCGGTATTCTGATGCAGGAGGCTTATTGCCGAAAGTAAGTGATGGAAATGAATATTTTTGTAAATTATTCAAGATCTTCAAAAAATTGACCCCTTCAACCTTTTTAAAAAAATTCCTGGCTACAAAACTGATATTGTTTGCCGTTATGACATAGTGCGATACTTCTTCATATCGTTAGCGCCAAGTTGCGCGTTTTCTCAGATCACAATTCTAACAACGGGCGTTTTTAAGCTCGAAGAAAAATCGCGTTAGTTGAGAACATCAATTATCATCATTGTGAGCCGGCACATCTACTGCTTCGCTCCCAGAAGACGGGTGCCGGTTCGTCCGGTGTGGGATGTAAAGTCTTCAATGAGGGAGAGAACGAGGACAGAGAAATAAAGGTAGTGAAAAAGGGTTTATTGGCGACTGTTGCGACGGTGGTCCTACGATGAAACACGATCGGACAAGAGCAACGGTCGAGCAGATGCCGGCGATGATCAGCACGAGCCGAGCGAGCGAAGCCAAGCACCCAGTACCCAAGCGGTGGCGATGTTGTTTGCCAACGATGCGTTTTCTTCTTCACAATTTGCCCCCGCCGAAAAAGAGCCATCCTGGCGACCTAAGAGTCTGGAGGCAGAGGGCTATGATATGGCTTAAGGCGGGCGATGTGGACGATGTCACGTCCACGCCGGCGCATGTCGTCAGATGGGGAAAGTGGCTCGATGAGAAAATTCACCGGCGAGGTTTGCTCCAAAACGCGGTATGGGCCCTCGTACTTTGGAACGAGTTTTGAGGATATGCCGGGGCTTTGGTAAGGAACAGCCAGCCATACAAGTGATCCCGAGGAATAGCTGGGGCTTTGTGAAGAGTCGGCGTTGTTTTCTTTCTGGCGCTGTTGTTCTTGCGACGTAAAGGTGCGTGCGAGTTCACGGCACTCTTCCGCATTACGGGCAGCTTCGGACACAGATGGGCATTCGGATGCGTCAGGATGGTATGGAAGGAGAGTGTCGATGGTGTGGGATGGTTCGCGTCCATAAAGAAGAAAGAAAGGTGAAAATCCAGTGGTAGACTGTGCCGCGGTGTTATATGCGAACGTGATGAATGGAAGAATGCGATCCCAGTTAGTATGATCGGATGTCACATACATGGCGAGCATATCGCCAAGGGTGCGGTTAAATCTTTCCGTGAGCCCGTTAGTTTGCGGGTGGTATGCAGTGGTCTTGCGATGAACAACATGGCATTGAGAAAGCAGAGACGTGACGACTTCTGATAGGAAGGCTCGACCTCGGTCGCTTAGTAGCTCTCGAGGTGCACCATGTCTTAGTATGAAGCGATGAAGGATGAAGGATGCTACGTCCCGCGCAGTGGCACTTGGAAGGGCGGCGGTCTCAGCGTAGCCTGTTAAATGGTCCACAGCGACTATGATCCACCGATTTTCATCTGATGTTGTCGGTAGAGGGCCATAGAGATCAATTCCGATCCGATCGAAAGGTTTGGCAGGGCACGGGAGCGGTTGAAGCGCACCGGACGAGTGGAAAGGCGGTGATTTGCGGCGTTGACAGTCAGGGCAGCCCATAACGAATTTTCGAACGAAATTATACATTCCGCGCCAGTAGAAGCGATGGCGAATGCGTTCGTAAGTTTTGAAAACACCGGCATGACCACATTGGGGATCGTCGTGAAAGGAGGCGCAGATTTGTGATCGCAAGCTGCGCGGGACAACCAAGAGCCACTTACGACCTTCGGGGGCGTAGTTGCGTCGGTGTAGCAGCCGATCACGAATCGCGAAATGAGCAGCTTGACGTCGGAGAGATCGTGGTACCGCAGTGGTTGACGATCCAGAGAGACAGTTAAAAAGGGAAGCGATCCACGGGTCCTTGTGTTGCTCACCGGTAAAAGAGTCGAGGTCGAGAGATGCGACGGAGTTGGTACCAGTGGTTTCGCAGGCCGAGTCGGGAGGTAAAGGCGAACGCGACAGGGCGTCGGCGTCAGAATGCTTGCGTCCGCTGCGATAGATGACACGAATGTCGTACTCCTGGATTTGCAGTGCCCACCGAGCTAGGCGGCCAGAAGGATCTTTCAATGTGGCGAGCCAACAAAGTGCATGGTGGTCCGTTACCAGGTCGAATGGGCGACCGTACAAATAAGGGCGGAACTTGCGAAGCGCCCACGCTAGCGCCAAGCACTCTTTTTCAGTGACGCTGTAATTGGCCTCAGCTTTAGTAAGTGTGCGACTCGCATAAGCGACGACGTATTCGGAATAGCCCGGCTTGCGTTGGGCGAGGACGGCGCCTAGACCAACCCCACTAGCGTCTGTGTGAACTTCCGTTGCAGCTGTTGGGTCGAAATGCCGAAGAATTGGAGGAGATGTTAGCAGACTACGGAGCGTGGCAAACGCGACGTCGCAGTCAGAAGACCAGGATGAAAGGTCTGCATCACCGCGTAGGAGGTTGGTCAGTGGTGACATGATCGACGCAAAATTTCGCACGAAGCGCCGGAAGTACGAGCATAGTCCGACAAAACTGCGTAATTCTTTCAGTGTAGTAGGTTTCGGGAACTAAGCGACTGCTCGCAGTTTTGCAGGGTCGGGTCGAACACCATCCTTGGACACGATGTGCCCTAAGATGGACAGCTCTCGCGCGGCGAAGCGGCACTTTTTAAGGTTCAGTTGGAGCCCAGCGTTGGTTAAACACGTCAGCACCAGTTGGAGCCGACGCAGATGTGTAGGAAAATCGGGAGAGAAAACGACAATGTCGTCGAGGTAGCATAGACACACAGACCACTTCAGTCCACGCAGTGTGTTGTCCATGAGTCGTTCAAACGTGGCAGGAGCATTACAAAGCCCAAATGGCATTACGTTAAATTCGTACAGGCCATCTGGTGTAATGAACGCAGTTTTCTGGCGATCAGCTTCTGCCATAGGAACCTGCCAGTATCCAGATCGTAAGTCTAAGGAGGAGAAGAATTCGGCTCCTTGGAGGCTGTCAAGGGCGTCGTCGATGCGCGGTAATGGATAGACGTCTTTCCGCGTCACCTTGTTTAATCGCCGGTAGTCGACGCAAAATCGAATCGATCCATCCTTCTTTCGAACTAGAACGACAGGAGATGCCCAAGGACTGTGCGATGGTTGAATAACGCGACGGCGTAGCATCTCTTCGACCTCGTCGTTGATGACGTGACGTTCTGCTGCAGAGACACGGTACGGTCTTTGACGCAATGGCTGGTGCGAACCGGTGTCAATGTAGTGGTGCACTGCGGAAGTCCGACCCAATTGCGGCTGAGAAACGTCGAATGAATTCGCGAAGTGCTGGAGAAGATTAAGAAGCTCGGCGCGTTCATGGGCACTTAAGGTGTCGGCGATGGAACTCGAGAAGGTGTCACTCGATGAGCATTCCAGTGGGGAAAGGGCATGAAGTTCGGTCGAGGCGCTACTGCACGATTCGTCTGGCATGTTAAGGAATAAAGACGAATCGAGGTACTCCACTCGACCGAGACATTCGCCGGCAAGTAGCGTAAGCGGTGCAGAAAGGGGGTTGTGGACGAAAATATTGCTTCGGCCCGCAGTGACGTCGAGTGTAGCGAAAGGCAAGGAAACGGCTCTGCGGCTCATGAAAATGTCGGAAGGTGTAAACATTACTGTAGCGTCGTTATGGTCATCGCAGCAAACAGGGACAACGGCAAGAGAGGCTGGCGGAATTTCAGTGTCTTCACGTACGACGAGTTTTGGAGACCGCTCAAGAGCTTCGTGCAAAGGTTCGTCATACAGGTGCGAAAATTGAACTTCAGCGCGTGCGCAGTCGATGACGGCATGATGTTGTGACAGGAAGTCCCACCCGAGGATAACGTCATGCGAGCACACCGAAAGGACGATGAACTCGACAACGTACATAGAGCCTTGGATGAAAATGCGGGCTGTACAGGTGCCGAGAGGTCTGACTGGCTGTGCGCTAGCCGTACGAAGCGATAGTCCAGAGAGCGGCGTGGTCACTTTGCGTAGGGAGCGGCAGAGCTACGCGGCTATAACAGAAACGGCAGCACCTGTGTCGATGAGGGCAAATGTAGAAACACCATCGACAGATATGGCGACGACGTTAGCAGGTGAAGTGCGAGGACTTGGGCATTTCGATGACGGCGCAGTTCTTGCCTCTAGAACTGCGGCGTTCAGTTTTCCCGGTTGGAGGAAGCGGGTCGGGGACGCATTGGGGACAGAGATCGCCTGCGAGGAGACGGCGAGCGGGAAGAGTGAGTCGGAGCTGGGCGCTGGGGTGACTGAGACCCGGGAAGATTAGTGTAGCCATACTGCGGTGAAGGATAGGGAGCAGGTAGGTGCGTGGGCGGCGGGTCATACGGTAACGGCCAAGTAGCGTTGTGTTGCGATTGGAAACGACGACGACAATATCGTGCCACGTGTCCTGGAGTACCGCAGGCGTAGCAGATTGGTCGATTGTCAGCAGTGCGCCAGGAATTGCTGACTCGCGGTGCAGCCCAAGGTGTCGAAAGAGGGGTAGAGTGGGGAGCAACTGCAGGCATGGGTGGCAAAAGCTGCTGGCGGGGTCTGCTGCGTACCACCTGGGCATAAGTAAGAGGCGCGGCCACGGGCTGCATAGCCGGCGCATGGGGAACAGTCACGGCCACAGGCTGCTGGTGGGCAGCGACGGGAACAGCCTGAGCTACCTCTTCGGCAATAACGTCGCGGAGTGGTGAGGGCAGACGAGAGGACGGCGGCTGCTGCGTGAAGGGAATCAACGACAGTTGCCGAGCTACTTCTTCACGCACGAAGTCTTTAATCTCTTGCAGGGTTGGTGCGTGGTCGGGAACGGAAGTGAGACTGGAGAGCGAGTCGGCGTGTGAGGAAAATGGCCGAGTCAGGGCGCGCTGCTTGCTCAACTCGTCGAAACTTTGACACAAAGTAACAAGTTCCGCAACGGTGGCAGGATTACGGGCGAGGAGCAGCTGATATGCACCGTCATTTATCCCTTTGAGGATGTGTTGAATCTTCTCCGACTCGGGCATGGTGGTGTTCAGTCGGTTGCAAAGTCCAATGATGTCTTCAATATAGCTTGTGAAAGATTCCGTTGGTTTTTGTGCGCGAGTCCGCAAGCGTTGTTCGGCTCTGGACTTGCGGACAGCGGGTCGGCCAAAAACGTCAGCGAACAACGTTTTGAAGATGGACCACGTCGTAATGTCGTTTTTGTGGTTGTTATACCACATTTCGGCTACGTCAGTGAGGTAAAAGATGACGTAAGTCAATTTGTCCGCGTCATCCCACTTGTTGTTTGCGCTTACCAGTTCGTAGTTAGCGAACCAGTCTTCCACGTCAGTCTCATCAGCTCCGCTAAAAACTTTGGGCTCTCGCAAACGAAGAACGCCGGGGTTGCTGGGGGATGGAGTGGACGAGCCAGGTTGCGCGTTGTTGGTAGCCATGATGGTAGGTAGCGTTCGGTTGCGCAGCTCCAGGTTGAGGCGACGGCGAATGGCAGCACCCAGGTTCAGGCGACGGGGAATGTCAGCACCCTCCACCAATTGAAAAAGGGTTTATTGGCGACTGTTGCGACGGTGGTCCTACGATGAAACACGATCGGACAAGAGCAACGGTCGAGCAGATGCCGGCGATGATCAGCACGAGCCGAGCGAGCGAAGCCAAGCACCCAGTACCCAAGCGGTGGCGATGTTGTTTGCCAACGATGCGTTTTCTTCTTCACAGTAGAAACAAAAAGAAAAATATATTCTCGGTGAAAAAAACATCCTTCGCAAGGTGGTATTCGAACACGCGATCTAAAGGCGAGGGTCGTAGCGCCCCAGCTATGCAGGCACGCTATAGCAGAGCATAGCACAGCCCTGTACAGACAAGTATAGCAAGGGGGCGAGAAACGGCAGGGGTGGGGGCAAGGAGGAAAAGGGGGAGGTAAGAGGGTAAATCATACCATTGCCTTGTACATTGTAGTATAGAGAGGGGTGGGAGAGGGAAGTCAGGGCGAGGAAAGGAGAATGGAAGCGCCACCAGCTCCGCCGTTTCATCTATCTTCGCGCCACTGGTAAGTATTGAACGTTTATTATTATTATTATTATTATTATTATTATTATTATTATTATTATTATTATTATTATTATTATTATTATTATTATTATTATTATTATTATTATTATTATTATTATTATTATTATTATTAAATGTTTGCGCTCAAATACGACGCCAACAATTCCTTAATGAACAGATCAAGCACACAATCTTCGTGGTTGAAAGCAGCGCAAAATGACTATGCGTAAGACGAAGGAGGACACAAGACAAGCGCCGAACCGGCAACTGCCATCTTTATTTCAAAAAAGAGAATAAATACAAGCAGTTCCGTTGAGTGCGCACCCTCAACGTGGCAGATAGTTGTCACTTCTTTTCCTTCTTTTTTTTCAATTAGGCTGATTTCACAATCGTGAAAATTGATGGACGGGGCAGAAATGCACTTATCATGATACACAGTACACGTATTTTTTCCTGTACCCTAAGGAGCAGTACAGCATGGTGATTAAAAACGGTCAGAGTTCCGAGTGAAACCATGCAGGACATGAGAAAAAAAATTGCCCGCAGCTTCCCTCGGGGGAACACTGAGGAGGATGCGGACCATATAATTGGTTAACGGGGTGTTAAAGTGCGACTTACTTGGGTCGATGGCTAAATTGGTTAACGTGGTTGTGAAATGGGGTGTTAAATTGCGACTTACTCGGGTCGATGGCTAAATTGGTTAACGTGGTTGTAGGAGGGGGTGTTAAATGAGTGAACACGTACACACGTATGCGAAAGGGCGGCGCTGGTCGAAGGGACGTCGATCATTGTGTTTGTGGATTCGTTGGAATTCATTTCACCGCGACCTTGGACGTCGACGCGCCGTACAAACCAACCGACGAGCGGCAACTGAGCGAGCGAGCGCCGACCTTGAGTATATATACAGCACGACGGCGCATGCACTGTCAGCTGTTGAATGTTCTCGAAGCGCGACGCCACATGCGCGTCCATTGGAGAATCAGGAGAATTGTAGATGTCGAACGCGGTGTGTAGAGGAGGAAGGGTGCACAGATGGTGGAGGAGTGAAGCGCGCGAGGTGTGTAGAGGAGGAAGGGATGCACAGATGGTGGAAGAGTGGGCGACGGCGCGACGGCGCATGCGCGCGCGTCAGCTGTCGAATGTTCGAGAAGCGGTGTGGACGGCGCGGACGACGCGGACGGCGCACTACAAGGCGCGAGTATAAGATGCTCCGCATCTAAAAAAAATGAACTGCTCCAGTGCGATATTGAAACGACTTTGGTGTAGTAATAGTATCTTTCTTTAGTGCATGTGCTTTGAGGGAGTAAATATTTGAACATAACTCGGTGTAACGGCAATGGATTCGAAAAGCCTCGTCAAGTAAAATCGTCACAAACCTCTAGACTAAAAATGTAAACTGTCGAGCCAAGCGGTATCAGGCTAACGGGTCGGCTCCACTGCACTACAATGCAAAATAAGCTTCGGTGTTGTTCCTCGTGTATGTGATGCAGCAACATTAAGTTGACCGGTGGCTCAACCAACGGCTGAATTCATGGACCCCGAACTTGCAGGAGAGGCTTCCACAAGCAATAATACATGGTAGTGACAGTCGCACTTGACAGGGTGTCCCTCTGTAGCGTTGCTCTTCGCTATAAAAGAAGTATTAACCATGCTGTCATGGTCAATTTACTCTCTTTCTTTATTTGAACGGACGAGTATACAGCCTTATAATGTCACACAAAAATAGTAACGTTGAATGATCACTACCATTTCACGACAGCACGCACCAACCATGCAATCGCTTCAGAATAGAAAGTGATATCAACGTTAAAATGACGGTGTCAGCTTGATGTTGTTGTATGTTGATGTATTGACGGAGCCTTTCAATTCATTGATATACCACGTTCCCATAGTAGAAGTTCGTCATTCCTTTTGAAATCCGTATTCGCCCGTATTAAACACCGTTGCATGTTCATTACCAGATAATTAATGACAAAGCATGTACTTAGTCTCCTATGAGTCGATCATTCAAGAGCTTTTCGGGGCTAATATGTGTTCAAAAATGCCAATGTCAAACAAATTATTTGTGGGGGCAACGACAGTGTTTATGGTAATAGCTTTTTAAACTTCAAATGTCTTTTACGTGTGTACACATCAAAAGACAATTGGTGTTTTAGCAGGACGGTGTCGGAAAGGTGACAGCGTCACCCTTAAATCTTTACCATTTCCTCATCAAAATCCTAATTTCGACCTTTACTGATTGACAAACAGATGCCGCGAATGCCCGGCGATATGATAAAGTCAAAGCAAGTATGAGCTTGGTGACACCGAGAGGCCATGACATGCTAATCATCTAAAATTTCGAGTTTCGATCTTCATCATCACACCAACAAAAGTGAAGTAAATCGCGGTACTTGTCAGCGTCAGTATCTTCGTTGACGGTGTCAATGTGGAGACCAAGGAACAAAACTTCCTGATGCGATCGCCATATATAAAACCAACAGTGTGTATCTCGACAAAGCATTTTCAGATATCAAAGTTGCACTTTCAATAATTAACTTTACCTCACACAAAGGAAAGCAACAACAGTTGATTGTATAGTATCTGAAACTTATCACACATTACGCAGCTGCAAAATGTCTACGTGGCTTCACAATACATGGTGAGAGTCTCGAGGACGGGATATGTGCGGGTACGTATGAACATTGTCACATTCACAAAATGTGTGGCATTCATGCTTACGTGTCAGCTTCATATCATACATGCGATTGCAAGCTGCTGCGTAATGTTCGGGGCGATGAAGTTGTAACAAATGGGTGGTGCGAGAAGGCAGCGTTTCGCGCCCTCTCGTGGATACGTTCAGTGATACTTGGGCGCGTGGTTGTACTCCCAGTAGTGCTCGCCGTATCCGCCATGCTTGTCTCCCCAGCGCTGCTTGGTGCGGAAGTGTGGGCCGTGGCGCGTCTCGTGGCGCTCCTGGAAGTGGTACGGATTGCCCTTGCGGTAGCCGAACTCGTATGTGTTGTAGCCGGGAACGCGAGCGTACCTGCGAGACGAGTGGGACGCGTGGGTGGATCACCAAGGCGCTCTCGCAACATTATCGCTTCAAAAAACAAAAAATAACGGTCGAAATATAATGTCACGCAAGCAGATTAGGTAGTTACAACAAAGTCTTGCACGCATCCATCAGTGACGGATGCGTGCAAGACATGTGCAAGATTACCCATCCGGGGGGGGGGGGCACATCCGCCCCCCCCCCCCGGATGGGTAATCCTGCACATGGCTATCGGGGGGTGTATCCCATTTTCCGTCTTCAAGAGGACCCACAGCTGCACTCAGATTCAAAAATCACACATTGATCGTATGAAGCAATTAACTCAAGGATTATACGAGCTTACGATTTACTCGGATTTGATCTTGCGATTTACTTGATTTCTCGAACTAGACCGCAGTTCATTTTTTTTTTTTGGGGGGGGGGGGGCGGAGGTAAATGTCGACATGCTTTTTTTAAGCAGTACTGACACAAAATTTCGAATGCGAGATAACTTATGAGATATATTTGTGTGGACACGCATGCATCACAATGGACGCATGCCAAATCAATTTAAAAGTGCGTGTAGTGGCACCACACGTGAAGCGCACCTCTGGTTTTCGTGTAAACAAATTTGCGTTGGCTGCCACGATACTTGCGAGCGCCCTCTACTAGCAGACATCTTGAATGCAAAGAGGGGGAAGACTGGCACGGAAGAACTAAGGCTGATGTTCTTGCATTGGTAGGGCACTTTTGAAGGGTCAAAAGTGCCCTACCAATGCAGTTGAAGGGTCACGCATATTTGTAAGGTCTCGGAGGCAGGGTTGTATGCAAAGATTTTTTTAAGGGAATGGGTGGAGGGGGCACCTCCTTGATCAATAGTAGGGGCCGGGCAGGCAAATGGTCATTTTGTGTTATGTATGTATGGCGAAAAAAATTGGGGGGGGGGGGGGAGGTGGAGCGTACGGGCTCGGAGAAGAGCCAGCTCCTGGCTACGTTACCACTTCGTTAAAAAGAGCTTTTAACGCCGCGGTGCTCACAGGCGCGTGGATTTTTAAGATGACATAGTCAGTTATGTTTACTCAATAACCACTTTGAGTCATGATTTGATTGATTGATATGTGGGGTTTAACGTCCCAAAACCACTATATGATTATGAGAGACGCCGTAGTGGAGGGCTCCGGAAATTTCGACCACCTGGGGTTCTTTAACGTGCACCCAAATCTGAGCACACGGGCCTACAACATTTCCGCCTCCACCGGAAATGCAGCCGCCGCAGCCGGGATTCGAACCCGCGACCTGCGGGTCAGCAGCCGAGTACCTTAGCCACTAGACCACCACGGCGGGGCAACCACTTTGAGTCACATCGCACTTAATGGTCTCTGAAACCGAAACTGTGACTTGTTGGTATAAACCTTTTCCCGAACAATTAACTGTAGTGCGCTCGAGCAAACGCGCTGTCCAGCCGTGATAAGTGGGTCGTTAACTACTTATTGCATCAAGAAAAAAGAAACTATGGAAAATTTTGTCAATATCAGTGCTCCTATTTGTGCCAGTTGTTCTATTCGTGTCAGTGCTTCTATAACGGGTTTAGCAATCGACCCATTACGTAAATGTTGCACATTACGTAACTGTGCAACAGAACCTCCTACTTAGAGAAAGCGCAGCAGCCGAGCATGAAATGAAAAAAATTCGGTCTGAATGCCGATGCTGGACCATTCACAATCGTATATTTACTTAAACGCGTGATGAAGGAATCGTTAAAAGACAAAAAAAGGTCTGGGGTGCAGCCTCACTGGCGACCACCTGCCGGTAATGCACTTCCTCACCAGATTAGGATTGACCACCCTGGAGTTGTACTTGACCCCTACCTCCCATATGAACGTATCAATTAACCCTTGGCCTTCAGTCCCCAGTGGCGGCGAATCAACTGTCCAAGGTGGCCGTCAGACCTGCGATGCAGTGGAAGGTGCTAATAATCTCTGGGTCCGAACAGGCCGCCATTGGAATCTGAACTTGGCTAGAATGCTGTCTAGTGAGGATAGCCTAGCTGTGCTATTCGAGGAACTAGAGGGTGTTAAACGGGGTGTAATAGGGCTAAGCGAAGTTAGGAGGACATGGGATGTCTATGCGGTGCTGAAGAACGGACACCTTCTTTGCTACCGTGGATTAGTGGACAGAAGAAAACTATGGGTGGGGTTTCTTTCAGAGGGGAATATTGCTGGCAACATAGAGGAATGCTATTCTATCGGTGAAAGGGTGGTAAGTATTGTAATTAAGTTTAACAAAATGTACAAGATAAATGCAGTACCGTGCCTACGCACCTACATCGAGCCATGGTGATCATTCGGCTGGATGCTTCTACGAAGGCATGGAGTCAGCAATTAGAATAAAAACACAGTATACTATACTGATGGACGAGTTTAATGCCAAAATAGGCAACAAACAGGCCGGAGACCATGCAGTGGGGGAATATGGCATCGGCTCTAGAAATGCCAGGGGGGAGTAAGTAGTGGAGTTCGCAGAACGTTATTTACGGATCTCGCACACCTTCTACAGAAAACAGGCTAACCGTAAGGTGACGTTGCGGGGTCCTAATGGCGAAACTGAAAATAAAATAGACTTCTTTCTTAGTCCACATCCAGGCATTGTACAGGATGTAGAAGTAGTTGGCAAGATCCGATGCAGTGAACATAGAATTGTAAGAGCTCAAATTCACCTAGATAAAAAAAGCAAAGTCATAAACTGATACGCAAGACGCCAATTGATGAGCTAGCGGTGAGAGGGAAAGTACAAGAATTCAAAGTTTCACTTCAGAATAGACTCACGGCTCTAAACGAGGTAACCAACGTTATAGCATTGACACAATGAACAATAATCTTACTAGTACTATCAAACAGTGGGCAATGGAAGTCAGATGTAGTCACTAGACAGGACACTGGCAAACTATCTCAGAAGATGAAAAATCTCATTAAGAGACGACAAACCATCAAAGCCTCAAATGCAACTGACAAAATAGATCTAGTGGAGCTTTCGAAGTTAATCCATAGACGTAAGATAGTCGACATCAAAAGGCATAACATGAAGAGAATCGAGCAGCTTGTAAAAAGTGGCAGAAGCCTAAAAGCTGCAAAGGCAAACTTGTGAAAAGGCAAATATTGAATGTATGCATTAGGGGTGAGGAAGGCAATGCCATAACCAATATGGATGGGACAGCTGAGGTGGCGGACGAGTTAGCTCTTCAGAAGCCGAAACAACCAGAACGATATCACAAGAAGCCCAGAGGAATTCGACATCCAGTAACGACAAGCGAAGTAAGCAAAGCCCAGGAAGGAAAAAGACAAAGCCACTTTAAGAAGTTAATGAGGAGAGGGGGTATCGAGGTTGCTCCTTTAGAGGAGTAACTAACCTGCCACACCAATAACACAATTTCGGGAGTAACTGCGGAGTTACTCCGTCCTTTCGCGGTTACCCCGCAATGAAGCAACAGTTATTTTTCGCAAAATAGAAATCACATTTTGGGGTATTCAACTAGCATTTCGATGTGCGTGCAGGCATGTAATTAAATGTACAATCAATGAGCAAGCATCACATTCATAAATAAATTTCAGAACATTTACAGCAAACACACGGAATTCTAACTCACGACTACTCAGTCAGCATACGTGTGCACTATACTAGGAGGGGTGCATTCACCACATGGAAAAAAGAACACCTCCTCTCCGTGCAATGTGCAAACTTTTGCACTCATTCCGTCTTGTAGGCGAGCAAAGCGCCCTTCTCGGAGTAACTGCACAGTTACTCCAGAAGACTTTTTAGCGTGAGAGGATAAGGTAACAACGGACCGTTGAAAGATGGCGTAAAAATTGTGTTAGAAGAACTGACCACCTTATATACGAAGTGTCTCTTGACGGGAAGGGTACCACAATCTTGGAAGAGCACTAACATCACCTTAATTTATTAGAAGGGAGACGACAAAGACTTGAAATATTACAGACCTATCAGCTTACTGTGCGTTGTCTACGAAGTATTCACAAAAATAATAGCCAACAGAATTAAAGCGACATTATAGTTCATCAACCAAAGGACCAAGCAGGATTTGTACAGGCTACTCTATAATAGACCGGTGATAGAGAAATGCGCTGAATACAAGCAACCCCCATACATATCTTTCATAGATTACGAGAAGGCGTTTGGCTCAGTCGACATATCAGCAGTGATGCAAGTACTACGGAATCGCGGCATCGGCGAACATACTGGAAGAAATGTACAGTGGATCTACAGCCGCCATTGTTCTTTATAAAGAAAGCGACAGAATCCCAATAAACAAGGGTGTAAGGCAGGGAGACACGATCTCTTCAATGCTGTTCATCGCGCGTTTACAGGAAGTTTTCAGGGCCCTAGATTGTGGAAGTGTTAGGGACAAGAGTTAATGTAGAGTATCTTATTAACCTGCTATTTGCTGATGGCATTACCTTGATTGATAACTCAGGGGACGAATTACAGTTCATGATTACTGAACTGGACACGGAAAGCAGAAGAGTACGTCTAATAACTAATATTGTGAGCATTAGTCATACACGTCATCTTATGATATGTGCATACTCATCATCAAGTCAGTCAGTCTGACCTGTGTTGCGGGGTAGAGGCTCGGCGAGTAAAACTAAAGTATATGTGCAACAGTCTCGGAATAAAAAAGGCGCTTTGCGATAGGAGGAAGTTGTAGACGCTGGAAGTTGTAAAGGAATATGTCTACTTAGGACAGGTAGTAACTGCGTAGCTGAACCATGAAAGTGAAATAACTGGAAGAATAAGGATGGGGTGGATCACATTCGGCAAGCATTCTCAAATCATGAATGGTAATCTACCACTAATTCTCAAGAGGCAGGTATATAACAGCTGCATATCTTGTCAACACTTATACCTACGCAGCAGAAACATGGAGGCTTACAAAGAGGGTTAAGCTTAAATTGAGGACGACGCAGCGAGCGATGGCAAGGAAACTGATAGGTGTAACATTAAGAAACAAGAAAAGAGCAGAGTTGGTCAGGGGACAAATTGAGGGTAATGATATCACAGTTGAAATCAAGAAGAAATGGACATGGTCCGGGCACGTAGCACGTATAGGCAGGATAACCGCTGGTCATTGAGGGTAACTGACTGTATTCCCAGAGAATGCAGAGAGGTGGAGACAGAAAGTTAGGTGGGTTGATGATATTGAAAAAATTCCAGCATCACCACGGAGTGGATGATGGTGAGGTGGGTGAAGCTACAGAGGTTGTGCGGTGATACCATGAATCCTCCGACGAGCAGCATCCGGGTAGGCCCGCCGCCGAGTGCACTTTGCCACCACTTCCCACTCTGGAATTTCGGGGTCCGCTTCTCATTGAGCCCGTTTTGCCGCGGCTTTCTTGGTTCTCACCGTATCGGGATTCACTTCTCGTTGCGCAAGTTTCGCAGTGGAGTCCTTGGCGCGCACCGTCTTGGTATCCGCCTGGCGCCGCGCTCGCTTGGAGGCAGCCTCTCGAGCCACCAAGCGCAATCCACGTACGGCGACCATCCAGGAGAATGAGAGATAACGGGCGCTCCGGCGCAGCCCCGCGCAGTCCTCGCAGCAGCCAATCGGAGAGCAGCAGCCCATCCAACGCCATATGGCACGCATCCCAACCCAACCGCCATATTACACATCCAACACAACCCAACCGCCTAATTGCCCATATCTCTTTGGGACAGCGCCATCTCGAAAACTAGACCATAAATGGTGATGACGACACAGAGTGCGTACAGCGCTATCTAGTATATCGTCAGCCAACTGCAGTTTGCATGCATCTCTATGGGACAGTGTCATCCATTGTATGATAAGAGAGATGCTATTAGGTGCGCCAGCGGGACGAGGGGTTGCCCTAGACCATAAGGAGCTTCACCCCTCAACGTTCGCAAATATAACGTGGCAGCGGAAAGCCCAAGATCGGGTTTATTGGTGGATCATGGGAGAAGCCTTTGCCCTGCAGTGGGCGTAGTCTGGCTGATGATTAAGTAGCTGTGAATTTACGTGAACTCACTGGAAGTATCCGCCGTAGCCTTCCCCACCATGGCCGCCACCACCACCATAGCCAGTAGCTGCTGCCGAAGGCTCCGTCTTGAATCCGACAGACGCAGACACCGCCTGGGCCCCGGTCGGTTCGGCAATGTACGTGACGCCCGAAGCCGCAGGTCGCAGTAATGCCGCCTCCGGATGGACAAAGTTCGCGGTTTCCGACGAGCTTCGCCTGGGTGCGGGCTCCTTGTAACGCTTGCTGACGACCGTTTCTTTCTCCGGGTCCGCGGCCACCCGTATGGACTGCGTGACGACTGCCTCGCCCTTCCAGTTGTTCGCTGCCAGCACCACGTTGGCCTTTCTGCCCTGGCCGACGCCGTTGTGAACAATACCCAGGGTCACGGCCAACGTCAGCGCCTGGTAAACCGGCAATGGCAACGTCAACAACAATGCATGACAATACAGCTAGCAAAGATATGGTGTCATCAACCATTAGAATACAGGAACACAAAACACATCAAGCGAGAAGTGCGCTGACTGCCAACAGTTGGTTTATTGTGCATTAACATGTATAGGAAAGACGATAAACAAAGGAAAGGGCAATTGGGAAGGAAGAGGGTGTGACGAGACCAAGATTTATCTGATTATTGTCTGAGATATCGGAATTCCTTGTCTGCTAGGGGGAGCGAATGGGCACGGACACAATCCGTGCCTTTGCCTGCCAACGTGTACATTCGAAAAAGAAAAAGTTCCGTGAGTATTGTGCATAATAATCTTAGGTTTTTACGTGCCAGAACCATGACTATGCAAGCCGTCGCAGTTGGAGGTCTCCGGAAATTACCGCTCAGTATGGCATCATATCACTCATATCAGACCTGTAATCAGGAATGTTTCTTCGGGGGGGGGGGGGGAGTATTCGTTGACGGTTTTGATAAACACCTATTTTTTTTTATTCTTCCTTGGTAAAGCACTTTATTCCATCTGGATTTTGTGGAGGAAAGGAAACCGTGCCCTTAGCCTCCACTTCCCCCCCTCCCAAGTCTGCGGGCCTGAATCACTCGAAAAACGGATTTGAAGATTTCTAATAACACTGCAAGAGGTACTGTTACCGATGACAGTCAAATCGCGCCAGTATTGTCAAACTCCGTAATGGCGGCCTGTTAAGCCACTCAGAGAGGTCATTGCAACACTCTGGGCCAACGAGACGGCATTAGCTCGAGTGTCCAGAATAATACATGAGGTCAAACCCGTGTCGAGATAGGCATGTCGTGACGTAAGGTGCACGTCGTGATTTTGATGCATATGTTGTACTGCACCTGCGTGAAAACCATCTTTGTTTGTCTCTTTGACCATTCGTGCTTCTTTTCATCCGATTCCGTGTCATGACGTTCTCGCAATCCGTGCCAGGTTTAAATGTATGAAGTACACAGATCAGACACCAAAAATGCACCTCACCTGTAGTAAGTTCCGCAGCGACCGCGTTTTTGCACGAGAACGCAAAAGGCGAAAATACTTCGCATTAATTGTGTTAGACAGTGAAGTTTGATGCCGAATCTCTGCTGTTTATGCATCGTGCCTGCTGTAGCTGTTTGTCGTTTAATCAAATGTCAATTATGAGAGTGTTTTCATGAAGGACATAACATTTATTTAAAGCTTTATTTATAATAAATCTCAAAATGCGCAATTATGCACATTCGGAATTAATTCCAAGTACCTCATAAACTCTTGTGCATCTTCAAAATATACTTCGAGTACTTCGATATAGAGCATTTTCGCGCGCGACATTTCTAAAATATGGTAATAATAACTAAAGAGAGTATGCAGAAAAAACTGCGGCGTTGAACTTCTGTAGATAATTTGGCATATACAGGGCTTGGCAGGTTTATGCAAATAAAATTGTTTCGCTTTAACCGACTTCGTCGAATGGTGTTTTGCCGCACTCTTTTGTTGTTTCAATGAATAGTTATGTATTGAACAGACAATGAACGGTAGAACTGTAACAACGCGAAGAATTCGGTGCTAAATTCTCTTCTACGCGTTCCACAATTACATACAGAAAACTGGAACGTGCTCCAAATTATCTTTTTTTCTTGCGTAATAGAGACAAAGTTCGATTAGTTTTCGGGGTCGATCTGGACTGCGTAAACCAGTCCTTTTCATACCGGCTGTCACGGCATAGGGCTCAAACATGTGACGGGGTCCAAAGCGACCGAAAATGATTATTCTTGAAACTAGAGTGGCCGGTTAGGGCGCATTTTTTTCTAGCACACCCGTTCCTTTCCAGCGCTGAGCGGCGTCTCCGTCGTTCGCGTGACCGATAGAGCTAACGAGGATGAAAGGAAGCGAACCACGTTAAAGAACCCCCTGTGGTCGAAATTTCCGGAGCCCTCCACTACGGCGTCTCTCATGATTGTATGGTGGTTTTTGGACGTTAAACCCCATATATCAATCAATCAATCAATCAAATAAAGTGAACGCGGAATCTGAATCGCGAGCCTCTCACGTAGGTTCCTCCCACGCACGCTGAATTTGATGCTCGTGCGCATGCAGGGTTGGCACTGTGGGTCGCTTCGCTTGTCGTAACGGGGCACTTTTCGCTTGGTTCGCTATACATCGGCAATGCACGGAGTGATGTGCATAGCACTAAAGCGCAGACAGTTTCTGTAGCAGTATGAAACGAGTGTTGTTACAACTGCGGATACTTGAAACACAGTTGGCGTTCCGCACCATCACCAAGCTGCCCTCGGAATTCGCATTTGGCAGTAACGTGACCGTGGCAGTCAAATGTTTCACGCGAATGTCCTCTTTGCGCATCAAAGTTCAAGGGAAGGCCCTGCCGGCCAACCTGCAAACAGGCAGATCCCTCGACTAACGAAAATTTCATGGCATCTGTAATTGCGCATCGATGCGACACTTAACTTCTTGATGTGTTGTTACAAGTTCCTGTGCTGCGAAAGAAAAGCGTATGCCTAATTGATAGCCACCAGACTGGCAGGCTAACTCGTGAAGCCTGTCGCAAACACCTCAACTGACCAAACACATTAGGGAGCCCCATGCACCGTACTCCGAAATCCGGTCAGCTGCACGCCCTCTATAGTGTCTCCGCAGTTAGAATGCGTAATTGCCTTTTGCGACCTGTTGTAATGGTTTTATCCTGTAGTGTTTATTTCATACGAAAGACGCTATCTTCAAGGTATTGCACTGCATCGGTCAATATTAGTCGGTGTTTTCTCCCAAAAGCTTGAACACGTACTTAATTTGCTTTTTCCTTTGAAAATTTACTTACTTCCTCAACCGACATTTAGAAGGGGCGTTCACCTTACAACAACCCATAGGCTATACGTCGACTCATTCCACAGAACTAACATCGTGACCGGAAAGTAATTGTTCGACTAAGAGATTTACCTGAACCATCTTCATAACTGCTGCCCGGTGGGTCCCTGCGTGCTCCTTGTACAGGGTGGCTAGAATGGCCCTGGCTTCGAACTGGCTAAAGATGGTCTCCGCAGCGCTCTTTCTTTTATACGACGGTCCTTAGTTTCCACGTGCGTGGGAGGCGCGGCTTCACCGCCAACTCTACGTGTCGTTCTTAACCGAGACTGGCCCCGGAGAGAAGGACTGCGCTGCACCGATGGCGCGTAACGTTGCTTTCGCTTCACTGCCGTCGCCTTTTCTTCTCTTCTTCCCCGACTTTCTTTTCTTCGCACAAGAGGAAACTCGCGTTCAGTGTTACTTTTGGTACAAACGGGCAATGCTTGCTTCTTTCTCCACGGAACTCTCGTCCTTCGTTTATTCAGGTGAAATGAACAAACAAGATGTAACTTCGTCTCTCAAGCGCTTGTGAACAACTACATACTCTATTACATTACCCGCAAAATCATGCAGGATATCGCAGTTCCAAAGCGAAAGGTGAAACTGACGTGCGCGAGCCGCGAATAGACAGCGGCTATTGGAATGCAGATGCACATTATGCACGGAAAGTCCTTGGAAGGCTATGCATATAGCTACTAGCAAGGCAGTGCTGACTGATGTAGTCTTTTTTTTTTTTTGTCTTGTAATAGGTTCCGCATGCCTCCTAAATTGAAACGGCAACTCACAAGTATGATCCACCGCATTCGCCTTGGTGTAGCGTACACCAGACGTTACGCACATATCATCGGTCGCAGTGACACCGGTCCTAATTGTGAACACTGTGATGTGCCAGAAACACTTGAGCACATATTTTGTGTCTGCCCAGCATACGCACGTGAACGACAAACACTGATTTCTTCTACTGAACTATATCGCAGTAGGTCATTAACTGGTGAGACCATGTTGGGCCCTTGGCCAGACACCAACAGTGCAACTGCGGTCACAAGAGCAGTTATAACCTTTTTGGAAACAACTGGACTATGTGCGCAGCTATGAAATGTGTTTCAGCCAGAAAGAACACCACATACTCACCTCTCTATCTCACCATCGTCATCCATTAATCTTTTTTTCCCCTTTCCCTCCCCCATAAACTTACCTCCTCCTCCTCCTTTTGTCTTGTGAAGGGGCAGTACAGTGTCTAGAAATATTTCTAGACACAGTGTCAAGAAATATTTCTATACACTGCACCGTTACTATTACTCAACGAAATGACATTTGGTGCCTATTCAATATGTGACATATCACCGTTCCCCAGTATTCGCATTTCGTTGATTTAATATCGAAACCACGGTATCATGAAGTGTGTGACGAAAAAGCGGGTGGTGGGGGGGGGGGGGGGGGCTTTCCGAAATCATTTGATCATATGGTTTCTTCAACAAGCCTCTACACAAGAACACGGGTGTTCTTTCGCCCTGATCGATGTAGGCAGCCGCCGTGGCACGGGAATCGAACCCAATATAGTCTTCGAGCTTAGCAGGTATTTCTGTCTCTCTCCTTTGTATTGATTATTGTCTAGTATCTGTTGACGTGAAAGTGTAACGCATTATATATATAGTTACCTAGCTCCTTGTGTCGTCACGGCTTTTTTCTAGTTTCTAGGGCCCTTGCTTTTTTTTTTTAAACTCTTCCCGCACACAAATCTGATCTAGCCGTAGCCAATTACATATATGTGCCTGTATGAAGGGTTGTGGTGGGGGAGGCAATAGTAGTCGCCTAAAAGAGAAACCCTGCGCATACCTATGATTACGCTTGTAAAAACTCATCATTTAATTAACCTGGAGCGTATAACTTGACCGACGCTAGTAGCCTTTGCCAATTCGGCCGCTCTTCGAAATAATTTATTACACAATGTATTACTTATTACCCGCCATGGTGGGGCCCGAAGGGCACGAGATAGAATTCTGGCTGTGACGGCCGTATTTGGAAGCGAAATGCTTAAAGCCAAACATATTCCTTGCCCAGCCCTCACCGGCTGTCTAAAATTTATCCAGAAGAGATTACACCAAACTGCCGACATTGCAGCTGCGTAAAAGCCACCCAAAATCACATTCTTTGGGAATGCGAGGGTAACCCCCCACCAAGAACAATACTGCCAGCTTCCTCCCTCGAGGCATAGGAGTCGCTCCTGTCGTCAGCTGACTACCGTCTTCAGGCAGAAATGGTTAACTGGGCTGAAACGGTCGTGGCAAGCTTTTGGCCACCATCACGGAGGAAGGAAAAAGGTAAGGAGAGGGCATGCCCAGCCGGCGCAGGGCGTAAAAAATGTGGCGGAAATGACATCATGGCGGCCATATTCAGTAGGCGCAATGGCGGCGTTGTTATGGTTACGTGTTGCGCAGTGAAGCTGGTCTAGCAGTGAGCGGCCGCGGCTGGCGGCGGAATGTGTGCCTCCGCAGGTCTCGTGCTGAGCCGTGGCGGACAATATCTGTGTTCGGCGCCGCGTTTTTGGTTACGCAGTGTTCGTCTGGCTGTTACATTACTCTTAGCAACGTTTACAAATCTCTTTGTCCATCACGGGTTTTCAACAGTGCGTAGAACAAGTGCATATCCATGTGTCGTGCGGCGGATGACGCGGATGAAGCAGTTAGTGTTCAGCGAAATGGCGTTGGGCACCATGACGAAGCTGAATGACGACAACGCCTTGCAGGTCAGTGACGGTTGAGCAGTGCTCCTGCTTGTGACAACGGACGACGCTGTTGAGCCCAGCAAGACGCCGTGAGGACCATGTGCACATACGTAGTTTCGTGTTGTGTGTGTACAGTAACAACTTGCATGTGCGTATTAAAACACCTTTTCTGTTCCGCTTGGTACACTCTCCACCAGCATTGCATGTAATTTCAACGTAACAGCAACCACGTTCAACTGTCACTAGCACCGTGCTCAAAGTCACCACGGTCGCAGAATGCTGACGCAGGTGAGTTTCACGCGGAACACGGACACAGTGGCAGGACGCTGCGTCAGTCGCGTGGCGGAATGCAACCGTAGAAGGCGCACGACCGATCGTGTTGTCTGTACAGTTGCTCAATTAATGACGTGAAAGCACTCGCCGTTGTTAGTGCATCTAGCGCGCTTTCTTTCGTAGTTGCTTCGTTGTCAGCGAGCTGTTACTCTTTGTTATTACTCGGATGAAGCGATTTCGCTGAAGGTGTCCCGCTGGCTCTGAGTGATGAGCCCAGTTCCATTAGTTTCGGATCGTCACGACACACGCGCTGCGCAGCCCACGTGCTTTCCGAGCCGGAGAGGGAGTCGCGCCTTCTGCTTCGCATTCATATGTAAACAAGAGAGGAGAGTTTGCCTACTCAATATGGCCGACTTCCGGCTTCATCGCGGCTTCACAACGAGTGACGTCAGGGCCTCTCCTTACATTTTCCTTCCTCCGTGGCCACCATCCTTCGAACAACCGGCAAATTAAGTTCACCGACCTTGCTATGCCGTCAATAAAGTTGTTTCTCTCTCTTGAGGCCCGTGTACTTAAATTTAGGAACGTACTCCGCTCGCTACGGCGTTCCTCATAATACTATATTGAGAATTTAGATTGTGATAAAGCTCCAACAATAATTTTAAAGATATTCTTTATTTCGTATACATAAATTACATTGACGTCATTGTGGTTGACATCAGATTAGTGCCGGTGCACCTTCCAATACTTTGTATGCCCCGCTGGCGCGACTGGCGAACAGAAGAGAGCGAGCGAACACAAAAGAACGCGAGGGGTGAACGACTCTCTGTCGTCCCTTGCACTGGCCCTCTGAAATGCGAGAAAAAGTCATGGCGGCCGCCATTTTCAGGTACCCAGCGCAGCGAACCTGTCTGTGACGTCACGTGCTTTGCGTGCAAGCACTGAAGATAAAAGTAACGTTCAGAGTACACAGATTGATGATGATATGTGTGGTTTAGCATCCCAAAATCACCATGTGATTATGAAGGACGACGCGTAGCGGAGGGCTCCGGAAATTTTGACCACTAGGGGTTCTTTAACGTGCACCCAAATATGAGCACACGGACCAACAGCCTTTTCGCCTCCATCGAAAATGCAGCCGCCGCAGCCGGGATTCTAACCCGCGACCTGAGGGTTAGCAGCCGAGTAACTTAGCCACTAGACCACCGCGGCGGGCCATATTATGCAGATTACAAGAAAAGCGTGCTGAAGATTTTATGTTAATTCGACTGCCGAATGCTGACTCGACTTTTCCATTTTTCTACATAGCCAGTTGCGCTGATCCAAGTGGATGATGGTGGTGATAACGTGGCGGCGTGAGAGCAGGGTGACGTAAGGCAAGACTGACCAATAGGAGAATCAAGAAAATCTTCTGGGCTGATCGACGACGACAAATGAAGCTTTGCTATCATTTTGCGACGGCAGTGTTAACTCGCTATGGACACGATTCAAATTTTATTGCCACTTCTGCATTCGCAATTTCGTTCCAGATAAACTTAAAAAAGTTGGCCGTACAAACCCCTGGATAACGCGCGATCTAATTCACCTAAAACGCAAAATTAAAAGGCGAAGAAAGCAAAAAATAGTTAATGATGTAGTTCTGCACGATCTAAGAGATACTTTAGCATCCAAGTTGAAGGAGGCTAGGGAACATTATTACACCGAGACACTAGGCCGCTTTGCGGCAGAGAGTCCACGAAAATTTTACCAGTTCTTGCAAAACAAAGACAACCGTATCCCTGATGAAATAATGAACGGAGAAACCACTGTCACAAATAAAAACGAAATGGCAAACGCATTTAATTCCTACTTTCAGAGCGTTTTCTCAAGACCACAAAACTTGAGTATTATGACGGTGCCAGGTCCTTCAAGCCTAATAAATATATCCTTGGAAGGGGTGACAGAACTATTATTGCGGCTAGACGTAAAAAAATCGACCGGCCCTGACGGTATACCAGCTGTTTTTCTAAAGAGGTATGCTGAAATTATAGCTAGATTCCTAGTAATAATATTTGATGTTTCGATTAAAACTAGTTCAGTACCCGACGATTGGCTGCTAGCACGTGTAATTCCGGTATTTAAGAAAGGTAACAGATTATTAGTCAGTAATTATCGACCAATCTCCCTTACCTGTATTTGTTGCAAATTACTTGAACATATTATAGCGAAATATTTAAATACTTTTCTTGAACAAAATAAAGTAATTCACAGCGCGCAACATGGCTTCCGACGGGGATTATCTACCACCACACAATTATTAGCAACTGTTAACGAGTTCTCCAAAGTTCTGGACAAGTCTGGACAGGTTGATGTCATCTTTATGGACTTTTCCAAGGCCTTTGACAAGGTCCCGCATATCAAGCTAATAGATAAGATGAAAATTATTGGCATTCCTCCGGAAATAATTAACTGGGTCATAGCATACTTAACGAACAGAAAACAGTACGTAGATATAAACGGTTTCACCTCTGGTTATTTGGGGGTGTTATCTGGAGTCCCGCAAGGGTCAGTTCTCGGGCCTATACTATTTAATATTTATATTAACGATTTAGTTCAAGCCATCCGACCTGGCGTGTCTGTTAAGTTATTTGCAGACGATTGCATAATTTTTAATACCATAAATTCTATCTCTGACCAGCATGACTTGTGTGAGAACTTAATCTACATAAAAGAATGGTGTAAAAAGTGGGAAATGGTAATTAATTTAGAGAAAACTGTATATTTATGTCTCAGTAACAAAATCCGAAAACTGGAGTTTACTTATAATGTAGGTGGATACGCTATCAGGCAAGTAGAAGAATTCAAGTACTTGGGCGTAACGATTACATCGAAGCTTACCTGGACAGCACATATTGATGATATATGTTCTGCTGCCAGGAGAAAATTAGGCTTTCTAAAATATAAATTGGGTCGTTCTTCTAGTTCACTAAAACTTAGAGCCTATAAAGTCTTAGTTCGTCCTTCTCTTGAATATGCCAGCATTGTGTGGGACCCCCACACAGCTGGTAATATACAGAAAATAGAAAAAATACAACGATTAGCTGCTCGATTTATATACAACCGGTATAGATGTCGCGATTCGCCGTCAGCCCTGTTGCAGGATGCGAACCTCCAACTTTTGGCCGATCGAAGGAAAACTGCACGGCTTAACTTTTTCCGCCTTTTATACTTTTCCAGATCAGGATTGCACGCACCAGATTACATAACACAGGACACAACCAGGTCTTCACGTCATAAACATAGTCGTAGCATTACACCTATATTTGCACGCACTAACATTTACAAGTATTCATTTTTCCCGAGAACTGTCTCTGATTGGAATGCTCTGCCCCATGATTCCCCTATGCTCAACACGCCGAGATGAAACTATACCCTTTTTTTTGTTGCTTAAGTCTGCTTCTTTGCCTGTATTTGTCCCTTGTTTTTCACGAGTTTTTAATGTACATGAATTTTGTTCTGCAGCGAATGTATACTGCAGCGGAAGTGTATATGTGTAGAAGAATTTTGTACTGTATTGCCCTCTCCTGCATGGACCATACTTGGTCCGCAGTATGTGATAAATAAATAAATAAAATAAATAAATAAAAATATCCAAATTCGCGCGCAAAACTTACAATTTATCCATAAATGGTGTGCCGTAAGGTGTCTTTGAGCACGACCTGCTTAAATAAATAATACTAAATGGTAAGTTTTTTTTTTTATCTATTAGTCATTTCAATGTCACTCTAGGTGCGGCCTGGATGGGGGCGGCAAAGTATTTCCGTCTCAGCGTAAATATTGTGTGCGGAAACGAAATTTAGTAAATTTAGTATATGATAAATATGCTGGCCTAGAAGGACTGGTATACGCTTAGCATTCTGTCAATAGCTGCTTAAAACATTGAACAGGCTAGGGATACGAGTGCTGAGTATTTAGAATCTCGGCACGTCTTGTTGCCTTTCTGAAAATGTTTCGGTTTCGGTTTTTCATGACGAAGACAAGCCGTGCTAAGTCGCTAGCCAACAATGTGCTGTAGTCGTGACTGAAAACAATGACCGATGCCGGGTTTTTTCGCGTAAGTTTTTCCTCTTTCACAAACATTTTTTTGTGATCACATAGTTAAGAAATGTTTCCCAAGGTAGTATCATCAAGACTGATTTTATTAAGGCGCTGTGGTGCCTGTTGTTGCATGGTTAACTTAGTCTGTGCTGCAGAGCCGGTAGGCCTAACCACTGAAGCACTTACGCTGCGTCGTCAAAGTGCATGCAAATCCGTTTGGCGATTTACAGTCGGCTCCTCGTAGTGGCACACTGCGCATTCAATACGATTGAGGCTGTTATGAAGAGCAGCGATTCGCGTGCATTGTAGTGTTCGAAAAAGCGCGATCACGTCGCCAGAAGCAGGAATTAGCCCGCCTAATGTTGGCAGCCGGGCACCATTATCAACGGCATTTCGGCAAAACGATTATGAATATTTGGGTGACGGAGATGTTACCTGACGCGCATGTTGTGCCATAGTTGGGCTTGCCTACATTGTTCGCCAAACGTCGTAGCGTGCATTTAAAATCGGTGTTTTCAACGTGCCACTGCATTGTTTACAGGGGACGAGTGCAGAGCAAGATAATCGCTTCACCGACAAACAGAAAAAGCTCTTGAAGCAACTGAGATTTCACGATGTTCTCAACAAAAGGGTGAGCTCACATTGCAGCACCTTTTTATAAGTGTTGTCTTTTGCCGCTAACCGGCTGACACGTGTTCACTTTCCTGTAGGTTGACATGACCAAAGTGAACCTGGACACCGTCAAGCCATGGATCACGAAGAAGATAACCGAGTTACTTGGGATGGAGGATGAAGTCGTGGTCGAGTTTGTTTTTAACCAACTAGAGGCAGACAAGGTTTGTGGCATGCTTGTTACAGGCATGAGTACTTGCTGGTCCTTTAATTGAGGTGAACTGCAAATACCGGACGTACGACCGTTATTCGTAGTTGTGTTTAATGCCATAGTATCGCCTCTAAGTAGATATGATATTTATGCGAGGCGCAGTTCTTTCGTAAGATGCGACTGCAGTCGAAGTTTAACTTTGCAGTTCCCATTTTGCCGTTTGCACTTGTCAGTTTAATATCAATAGACTTACTGTAATACTCAGTTATGGTAGCTACTAGCAAGGGCGATAGTAGGCAGTGCTGACAGATGTATTTTTTTTTTTCTTGTGAAGGGGCAGCCCCATCAGCTGTTGCATGTAGCTGAAGCAAACTAACGGGATCTGTTGAATCTTTCAGTCCAGCACAATCACAGCTAAGGACCTCTTGCATCCAAACTAAAGTTCCTTTGGATCCGAAATGCTCATGTATGTACTCGTCTGGTGGGGGAGGCAAGAAAAAGCGTTGCCCTTACGTAGCCTTTGTTCAGTCTTTTTAGGCCATGTCTGCTTTTGGCCACGGCGTGCCTCTTGTTTCCGGTCTTCGCACAGGTGGTGCACATCTCAGGTGGTAATGGTTCTCCTTTCCAGTGTGGTCTGACTGTGCTCTGCGCAGACTGAGGTCGTGTTTTTCTTTTCGCTCATGTGCCGGTTGCCCTGAGCCAGCTGCTGTTGTGGCTTATAAAATCTGAAAGGACAAGCTGCGATCACCAAATTGCATTCTTTTCAACGTACTTTAGACACGGTCAGCCTTGCACAATATGCAGGAAGGCATGCTGCGAAAAGTGCACAGGCCGCACAGCACAAGTTTGCACAGCTGCTTAGGCTCCTCTTCCACTGGTTGTCTCATTACGGCTCACTTCTGAAGGTATCGGGAGCCAGCAAGTTTTTCAAGCCAGCCGAAGGGTTGTGGTAGAAGAAGCTTGCTAGCGAGCATGAAATGAAATTTCTGATGTCATTTAGCTCCCTTTATCGGATGCTACATGACCCTGACTGGTGAAGATTAAATCTCCTTAGCACTGAAGTGCAAGAAGAGCCTTGCAACATGTTAAAACGTTGCTGCCTTTAGTGTGACCCGTGTGCTTTTCTATGCTTGAACTAGATCGTGGCTTTTTGTGTGTTACTCTTGTTCATTGAATTACTTTGAAAAGGGCACTCAAGGTAAATATTAAGTTAAGTTTGAAATCGTGGCAATTTGGACATGTTAATAATTTATAACCAATAAATTTTGAAGTGCACAATCATTTAAGGACAAAAAAAGAATGTGTGATACACACAGGTGCTCTTGTGTTTTATGTGTTCGTTTCTGTCCTTTAAAGTATATTCATGAACTCTAGGCTAAGCTTAATCGATGCAGTTCTGAACATATCTGGAATGGTTGTTCTAGGCTTAGGTGGTCTTGTCGTGGTCTTATTTATATCCGATCATCTATGATTGAAGAAATATGTACGTCAGTGCAGTGTTCAGGTGTCGTATTTGTCATTTCATCTGACAAAGTTCTCAGTGTGTCGGTATGACAGTGGTATAAATTTTGTAGTAAGCAGCTGCAGGGAAATCTAGAATGGTACATACGAAGGGGAACACTTGAAGTGATTAACCATTGTTGGAAAAAGGGAAGTCTGTCTAGCCAACATTTCCTGCATGAGCTTATTCTTAGAGGCTTGTCTCCAGTGAGATCTTCTATTTGATCGCTGCTGTTTCAGGAAAACATGGCAGTAAATTTTATCTGAAATTCACCAGTGAACATGCTTGCATAACTATCTTTTTAGTGGCTAACTGAGCTTTTATAGTCAACTTATTGGGTTATGTCATTTTCAGCAGATAACTAAACTGCAGTGTCTGCCTGTAAACAGTGTTTTACCAAACAGCCAAAATGGGTCAAATATTTTTGACGCTGCAAGGTACTCTTAACTCTTCTATGTTCTCAACACAGTTGAAGACTAATGGCGAGATAGATTGCTGGCCTAGAATGAAATATTCTGAAAAAACAACTTGGCTTCCAAGACATTACTAATTCAGGCAGCGTAATGAATTATGGGGCCCATTTCTTGGTTGCATACAATCTAAGGAGCAGAAGTGAATTTGATTTAATAGAGGAACCAGGAAATTTTTCATGTGAAGGTGTGAGGGCTAAAGTTTACACAAATCTAGCTATCATCATAACTATGGTGAATCATTTCTGTACAGTTACTAATATGCACTGGCACCAGGTGTCTCCTTGTAAATATATATACGACTATCTCTCAGTCTTGTGGTCGCAGTCTCTTGTCGTATGCTATGCAGCTCTTGTGTCAAATTTCAACAAAGGAAAAGGTACATGAAGTTGTGTGCTAAGTTGCAGCTCATAAAGCAATTAGTCTACCATGCTAATGCAAGTCAAATAGTGACCATTAAATGCTTTTTGTGATGTTAAAATGGAGTTTAGGGCCAGCGGAGGCCCTTACACTGAGCTTTAGCCTTCTTAGTTTAACATGTGCAGCTTCTGAGTTAAGGGATGCCTGCTATCAAGCTGCTTGGCAATGTCTACTGAAAGAAATTGAATATAAGTTGCACTTCCTCTCGTTTTCATGTTCTTTACTAGAAAGTGCCGTGATAATATATGCTAAAGTTTCTTAGTTTCTTTTCTCAACCTCGTTCATTTCTTGTAATTTCCAAGAACACACAAGAGTTCATCCTAGTGAGAGAAACACATTTACTGTTCCACGATGCCGATGTGTCAGCTTAACTCATCATTGTTTACCTTTAGTGTCCTTTTAAAATGTTACTTCTTGGCAATTTTCGGGCATTGTCACCCATTCGTGCTTCAATTCATTGCCGATAATTGGATTGTTCGCTACGCTTGCGCGCATTTTCTGCTCAAGTGTTTCAAGAGTGCTGGCTTTTAAGAACTGTTCTTCAATTATTTTCAGAATGCTTGTATACCATTAATGTTTCCGGTCTAAATAATGCAAGTATCATTGATCACTCATTCCTAGGCATGGGGAATTTTGAGAAACTCCTTTAGTTATGCATCCTTTTTGATAATATTAGTGGGAAGCTGGGATTATTCCATGTTAATATGTGTAATTCCAACAGTCCTGCAAAATCTTAGATTGTAATGCATCGAAATTGGCATATTGGAGAGCTATGCTTTCTATTTTGAGATGCACTAAAGTTCAAAAAGCCGATTGAGGTCACATTTCTAAAAAATTTACATAGACTGTTCATGATTCTATCAGACTGTTACTCCGACTGTGTCAAATCAGAGTAAGTCTTATAGAATACTTTGATGTGGCATGGTAGAAGAAGGTCCATTGACTGCCTGTAAGAGGTTTAATGACAAATGTTACTGAAGCTCTCTTGTACTTTCAGCCTTCAGCTGCAGTTTATGACTTGCTACTCGTGCTACAAATCCTTTCATTTTGCTCTGCTCATTATTAAGACAGACCACCTGCATACAGATCTTCATAACTTGCCTAGAAATAAAAATTTAGTCACGGTTGCACAGTCATGTCAGCCATTTTATTTTGTCTCTTTTGCAGGCTACCCTTTGTAGTCTGTCAGCCTTCTCGCCAAAGCAGCACCATGTTGGAATTTCGATGATATCTGGGCCTTGCCTCTCTCTCTCCCTGTCCAGCATCCAGACCCACGGATGATGCAGATCAACCTGACAGGCTTCCTGAATGGCAAGAATGCTCGCGACTTCATGGGTGAGATGTGGACCCTGCTGCTCAGTGCACAGGAGACAGGTGGCATTCCTGCAGAGATCCTCGAAGAGAAGAAGGCGGAGATCAGAAGACGCCAGGTGGGAACAGCTTGGCCTTCACCTTTTTTTTTTTTTTTTTTTTTAGTCTTTGGCGTGAGCGTTGCTGTAAAAAGAAGGTTTCTCTACTAAATCGTGCAGTTGCCATACTTATGACATAGGCATCGGGGACGTTGCATTCATGACAGCTCATAATTGATATTAAGGAACGAAAATAAACGCAAACACAAGGGAGGGCATGGGACAGAGTGCCTCTTTTATACTACTCTCAGGAAACCGCGCAAAACTGTTATATAACCGAAAAATTAAGAATATAGGCAGTGACACTCAGCCTCGCCCAAAAAAAAAAAAGATTAAAGGCCTCCTGATTAAGCCCACGGCACAACCTTGCAATTCTCTAAGCAAGGTATATTTTTGCCAATTGCAACTAATGGCAGCATTGCTTGTTAAAGGTGGTGGGAGTGAATTTCTATCATCAACTTTAAAATATCAAATTCAGTGTGTATGTTTCTCCCAATAAATCGAGTCCAAAAATTGCCTGCACGTGAGAACAAAACTGAAACTGTGTCGCCAACAGCCTCCCGTCAATTAATTCAGGCACAGTGTCATCACCACCATGTCATGGCGACAGACGAGTATGCAAAAAATGCCTTCATGTGGGACTGAGCTGTGTTGTGCGTTGTAATTTGTTGCCTTGTGGAGTGCAACTAGTGATGGCTCGCTATTGTTATGAGCGTTGATGGTCGAGTGAAAGTTATTTTGAGCATTGAAAATAGCTGCGTAACACTCTTTTGCGTCCTCGGGCCTTTGAGTTTCATCAAGCCAGGAGATCAGGTGTATGTCGACGACCAAAGGTTTGTGCAAATATCAAAATCTCGGAGATGAGCTAGCTGTAGCTACTCAGTGTGGATAGAGCTTGTCTAGGTAGTGACCCTGGATGCACATTTACTTGTACTGCAAGGAGAATAAATTTTCCCCAATAAGAAGACATCATGTCTCTTATTTTTCTAATCGTGAACCTGCAGCTTCATATTTTGCACTCCCAAATATTTGGTCGGAAATCAGAAATTCGTCATACCATGCGGGGTTGGCGTAAAACTGGGTCATACAACCAATGTATTTAATACATAAATTATTTCTATGGAATATTGTTGGAGTGAAACTGATTAGTCGTAAATTGCGTATTGTCATGAATTCCGTACTGCTAGCATATCAGAAATGAAATCTAACCTTGACCTACCCAATGTAACTGTCCGGAGGAAACTGGCGCGACTGCATTTTTTTCATATTTTTTCACAATCCATCAATGAAGCGAGACCTCATTTCACAACCGTCATACCACTCATCGCGCATTGATCATCAGCATAAGGTTGCCATTCCGTTTTGCCGCACCAAATTCTTTTCAGCAGCCTTCTTACCGAAAACAGCCGCCGATTGGAACCACCTTCCCTCTTCCGTTGTAACAATAACAGACCCTTTGTTATTCAAGACTGCAATTTCTCAGCAATGCTTGTAACTATACGCAGTTTTCATTATCTATCTTTGTCTTGTATGTGCTTGAATTCTTATACATTTTTAGTTGACTTATGTTGCCTTCCTGATTTGCGCATCTGACACTTGTTTCTTTATTTTGTCTTTTTTTTTTCTTGTGTGTTTATGTTGTACCCACCCCCTCTGTAATGCCCTACGGGCCCTGAGGGTATTCTAATAAATAAATAAATAAATAAATAAACCGGGGGGGGCATATACGTAATCAATGTTCCTTTTGTAATTGGTAAAACTAGGCACGAGGCTTCCAATTGAGGACCTTCGAGCACATTGGTGGGTGATCCAGCAGGCAAAGAACACAGCTTGGAAGTCTGCAGTTTATTCATTCAAGCAATATTTTTATTTTGGCGAGTTGGGACATGCTTAGCTGGGGAAGACAGCGGAACAAAAAAGGGGACATTGGAACGCAGTACACAGTGCGTTGTTCAGCGATCATCTTCCGTGCTATGTTCCTGCGTCCTTGTTCTTTTCTTGCGATGTCTTTCCCAGTTATTCATTCACCCATTTTCAAAGTACAATGTGGATTTGTCTCTCACTGTGTTTTCCCCTAGAACAGTCTTAATTTGAGATGCATACATATTTTTCTTATCTTTCTCTCTCTTTACTTCTAATGGTTTTTTTTTTAAGCACATGGCTTATGTAATTTTTTTTAAAAGCTCAAAGGAATTGACATTCTAAACAGTTTAAAAAAGTTATTGCCAACAGAATGCCACTAATGTTGTCTTTCACAAAAATGGCAGCACTGCACACGGCAGAGACGCCATAAATACAAGACAAAAAACACTCCCATGCTCTTCAGCTTTTCGACGTACTTTTGTTGCACATAGGGATGCTAGCACTCCAAAGCATCATGATGTCCCTAAAGTTACATGTCCTCTGTGTTACGCCCGTAAAGGACAGCATGCCCATATGAAAAGGGTTGACCGAGTTTGCTGCAAAAGTTCTATTGAGCACTAGTAGCCCTCCTATAATGTTTACGTACACTTCGTATTGTGCACAGGTTAATCAAAAGCTGTAAGTAAAGGCTCTCTGTCCTGTTGACACTGCTTATAGCTACAATTTCACTGCGCAGATGTGGTCAGCGAAGAGGAAAATGCATCTTCAGGGGACATTCGAGGACGTAAGCCAGAAAATGCATCTGTTGCGGTTGTTTCTCTGATGCCTATAATTCAGTCTCATCTTAGAATTTGTTTTGAGCCTATACACTCATTTTTATTTTTTTTCCTGGTGTGCGTCAACCACAAAGTACTTAAACATACCTACTCACCGTGGTTTAGCGGTTGTAGCAGTAGAGTAACGTGCCACGCTCTTGTATTAACCTATTAGCACAGAGCGCACTTTACAAAGTACACTTTGTTTTTTATTGATAGAAAATACGCAATTCAAATCAGTTTACTCATGATAATTCGAAGTCATTTAATTAAAATTCTTGCTTAATTATATTGAGTAGCCTATCAGGTGAAACCAGGCAAACCTCTCCAGCTCCCCATTAAAATAATACGGAGTTGGTTACTATAAGTCATAAAGTGGTCCCATCAATTTTGCATGCATGCCTATAGGAAATAATGCTCGATGATTCAAAGTTCAGAGCCCATAATTTTGGTATATTAAAAGTTATTTTTCAGTAAGTGGGGGGGGGGGGAGCCTCAAGGCAACTGTAATTTTTCAGCTAGCTGACGATGACGACAACACAGCAATGAATCGCCACCGAGGACTACCGATGTAGATGAAGGGCTTGCTCTTGCGCTGTGATTTTTATGTTTGGTTGAAGACAATGCTGAAGAAGCACTTTGACGTGTGTAGTGCTCGGAAAACTTGCTAGCCACAGCGAGGTTCGACAAAAGAAGATGACAGACTATTTTCTTAGAGAACTGTCAGATTTGAAGCAATAAAAGTGCAGTAAAAAAAAAGGAACAGTGCGGTGTCCAAGTCGGTGCACGGCAAGCGTGCCACTGTCGACGCAGCCACTGCAGACTATGGCGCAGCAGCGGGCTGACTGAGTTGTGAGAGAGTTACGCCGACGGTGACATTTTCGACCTTGACGAGGCAGAACATTTTTATAAAATGTTGTTGAGCCGCACCTTCACATCGGTGGGTGTAGCGTGCTGGGGATTGAAACAACGTAAGGACAGGGTCACTGCCCTTTTCGAGGCGAATGGCACAGGGGAAGAGAAGCTGCCGTTACTCATAATTGGCAATGCTCTTTAGCCTAGGTGCTTTAGAAATGCGTGACTGCCGAAGGGTGTTATCTATCGCACGAATAGAGCAGCCTGGATGACTGCTACTCGCGCTATAGATAAGAAGATTGCCAAGAAAAACAAAAAAGTCCTGTTCATTGTTGGCAACTTCCCAGGCCACAGCAAACTGGAGTATTTGGAAGCAGTGAAAGTAGAGTTTCTGCCTGCAAATATGATGTCTGTGCTGTAGCCCATGGACCAAGGTGTCATCGAAGGGGCCCGAAAAATCTATTGAAAGAACCTTCTCCACATAATTTTGTCTGATGAAAATGGCAAAGGCTACAAAATTGACTTGCTGGGAGCGGTACACCTTCTCAGCAGCGCTTGGCAGCAAGGTTGCGCAGTGGCTATCGCCACCTGATTTGTGCACGGCGAGTTTTCATGTGCCGCCAGTTTGCCAGAAGCAGAAATGGCAGAGACAAATGACTTTATAGACTGTAAGGAACTTTGTCAAGAGGTCATCAAGCTTACAGGTAAAACGGTGCCGTGGAAAATGGTGGAGACTTTTCTAGAGTATGCACTGTGTGAGCAGGATCTGGCGGTGACCAGGGAAAGGACGGACCTCTAAATCCTTCAAGCAACCACTAATGTAGGGGACAGGGGAGACGACGAGGATGACGAACCACCTCGAGAGGTGCCGACATCTTCCGTTTTGAGAAATTTGCTGCGCTTGCTTCGAAATAAGGTCGAGTGCAGCGGTGGGAAAGGCCGACTGATGCGATGCGTCAAGCAGCTGGAGGATGTCTTCCTAGACCCGAGTACAACCGCAAAGTAGACGAACATCAGGCAGTTTTTTTCTGCAAAATAAAATGGCAGTGCGGCAAAATCCAGCCGGTTAACGTATCTTGTATGTTTTTTTAAAGATGATAGTCTTTCTTGGGGACCTTCAAAGAAAGAAGTTTGGTCTGTCTGTCTGTACAGTTGTCTGTCCGCCCTTAGTGATACCCCAAATGGCATCTAACCATACTCCAAACAGCTGACCCATCCGCAGCGCCCACCAATATTGCTGAAGATTCAGCGTTCATACTTGCGCGATTGTCAATTAAAGAGCAATTATTGCGCACATCTGAGTCATTATAACAACTTGTCAATATTCTGTATGTGTGTTTTTTACTAGAAAAGGCATACATAAGTAATTATAAGGACCACAGCATTTATCACGCTGTGCTGACAATGCAATGCTTGCACAAAAAGGCAAGTGTTTCCAACGCTTTGCTAGGACAACATTGGGGTGGCACCTACCCATCGGCTTGTGTTCTACACCTTATAGCCTTCGAGACGGATGCGCCCGCCGCCCGCTTCATTTTCCAAGATAACTGCGAGATAGCGCTCAGGTCTCACGTGTGACGTGACTTGATGCGCTCGTTCGCCTCCACTGCACGCTCAAGGCACTCTAACGCAGCGCCTCCAGAATACCATTCACCGATTTTCTTGAGCAGAACATCAAATAAACGTTTTGTTCACTCTCTCCAAACGCAAGACTATCGTTTTTTGACGACATTTGCAGTGTAACATGGAGATATGGGGCCAATTTTTTTCTTTTAAACCTGCACGAAAAGACAGATTAGAAACTGGCACTGATTTTTCTGAAAAGCGCTTATTTTTCTCGGCTATCAGTGCAATTTTGCTTATCTCAAAAATCAGTTTATCTCAAAATTTTACCTGGTTTTTATGTCTACAACTTCGAGTTAACGAAATATTGCTATATTAGTTTAGCATGGAGCTAGCGTACTTATATATATATATATATACCGTATTTACTCGCATAATAGGCGCACTTTTTTTCAGAAAATCCGGCTCGAAGTTAGGGGTGCGCCAATTACGCGGGGTAAAATTTTCGAAAATTTTTTCAACTCGTTCTCGCGCTTTAAATCTGCACACTTGTCAAGTGAAAGGCGACTTAATCGTTTACCAATTAATTCAGCATAAAACAAACATACCTACGTACCTTTTAATGAACAAGCGAGAGCCGTCAACTGCACACACACACACGTAAAATTTATTTACACAAAAGTCGTAGCTGTTCCTCCTTTTCCCTATTCGGAGTCCAAGTCGGAGATCACACATTCATCCTCGCCGAGCGGGGATTCGTTTTCGGTGTCCGAATTATCCGCACCCCACAACATGTCATCCTCACTCGCATCCAGTGCGTTCGAGATACCCGTCTTCTTGAAGCTTTTCCTGACGACTTCGTCGGAGATCGCCTGCCACGCTTCCACGATCCAAGCGCACAGCATTTCTACAGGCGGCCTCTTAATCTTACCACCTGTAGTCAGCTGATGTTGTCCTCCAGCCATCCAGGTGGTGTACAGCCTTCGAACATTGTCCTTGAAAGGTCTATTCAAGGACACGTCCAAAGGCTGCAGTATCGATGTGAGGCCGCCCGGAATCACTGCCAGATCTGTGCGCAGCTCCTTTAGCTCATCTCGTACGCGGTCTACTAGGTGCCCACGAAAACTGTCCAGGACAAGCATGGACGGCAACAACAGACCACCCGGCCGCCGACCCCAGACTGTTTTCACCCGATCCACCATGAGTTCCGCGCTCATCCAGCCCTTTTCCTGGACTCTGACGTAGATGCCTTGAGAGAATTTTGCCTTTGGGAGAGTCTTACGTTTAAAAATAACGTAAGGCGGTAGCTTCTGCCCATCCGCTGTCACCGCCAGCATTACGGTGCATCGTTGTTTATCAGCGCCAGACGTTCTGACGATGACGCTCCGTGCACCTTTCTCCTCCACTGTCGTGTTCCACGGCATATCAAAGCAAAGGGGGGTCTGATCAGCGTTGCCGATCTGGGACAAAATGAAGTCTTTCTGCTGTCGGAGCTTTATAACAAAACTGTGCAAGTCCACCACTTTGTCCTCATATGCTGCGGGCAAGCGCTGGCACAAGGTGGTCCGCCTTCGCAGTGCGAGGCCATGGCGCCGCATGAAACGAGTTGTCCACCCGGAGCTGGCTTTGAACTCTTTTGCTTCGATGCCCTGCGCTCGGGCTATTCTGCGCGCCTCAGTCTGCACAATATCCAATGACACAGCACAGCCGTCTTGTCGTAGCTCCCGTATATGCCGGACCAGTTGCTCTTCGACGTTCGGATACCTGCCGGTCTTGGCACCGCGGAAAGCCGGTCGTGTCTTCTTCGTCGTTCAGTTTTTCTTCTTGGTCCCTCCAGTACCGAATACTGGTTTCTCCAACGCCGAAATGCCTGCTTGCAGCCCGGTTGCCGTGCTCCAGCGCGTACTGCACTGCCTTCAGTTTAAACCCAGCCGTGTAGCTCGCGTACTTCCCCATGGTGGAACTAAAGTTCAATACACGACCACAACATACGCACACCGCTTGCAAAATGGCGTTTCTTTTTCTCTGATGGTGGTGATGGCGACCGAGCCCCCGGCGTTGTACACGTGACCTCCAAAAAGCGCGGCGATTTGGGGGTATCAGTAATTGATGGAACAGCCTTTTTTTTTTTTCGCTCATGGACGCTTTTTTTTTTTTTCAAGTTTTATTTTGACAAACACGTTGGTTAGGTCGTTGCACTTCGAATTTTTTTTATTTGCTCGTCGATTTGCCTTCTTTTTTCTTCAGGGTACGGGGACCGCGTTCCAACTGTACCGCTGGGGGGTAGAATCGTTTCTGATCACGGCCAATTTCGGGGTGCGCCTATTATGCGCGGAATTAAAAAAAACTGAATTTTCCGCGACCAAACTAGGGGTGCGCCTATTATGCGAGTGCGCCGATTATGCGGCGCACTCGCATAATAGGCGCACCCCTAGTTTCGCGGAATTAAAAAAAATAGAATTTTCCGCGACCAAACTAGGGGTGCGCCTATTATGCGAGTAAATACGGTATATATATATATATATATATATATATATATATATATATGTATGTATGTATGTATGTTTCGCGGAATTTAAAAAAATTGAATTTTATATATATATATATATATATATATATATATATATACACACACGTCTAGGGAAGAAGACGCACGTACGAAGTGATTTTATTGACGTTTTGGCCGTGGGTCCGGCCTTCATCAGAAAAGGCATACATATTCTGATGAAGGCCGGACCCACGGCCGAAACGTCAATAAAATCACTTCGTACGTGCGTCTTCTTCCCTAGACGGATAATCTTTTACGGAACCAGCTGGCTCATGGTTATGGCGAGAGCCCTGGGTACTTTCTAAAGTACAGTATCATAACTTCTGAAGAAATAAAATACATGTAACTTTATAAAAACTTGTAGCTGTTGTTGTCTGCTGTACTTTGATAAATATACAAACTTTTAGTGAAATCTAATGAATAGTTCTTGCATGGGCATTAATAGGGCAATTTGAACATTGAAACCTTTCAACTGTAGCAAAAAAAAAATACTGGCAAGCAGGCGCCTTGGTGATGTACTGATCATGCCATTTCGATTGTATTTCTGTAACAGACTAGACTCTCGCACCCATGTAGCCAGGAGAGAGATGCTTAGCAACCATGCTTGCTTTAATTATTTTTTAAGCAATATTATCACTGCATATTACTCTATTTTGACAGTATTGTCAGTAGTGCCAGGTCCAGTGTTTCTTTAGATAAACTGTAGCATCAAATTCACAAGTCTTCAGTGTCAGTAATACGTGCAATCTTTAATGCAGAAAGCTTTTCGTAGAGCTTTTGCATTTTTGAAAATGTGCACTTTATAATCTTCATTCTTTCTTTACGACAATGGAGAGGCCAGCTATGAGTGCACGTTTGATTTTTACTTTGTTTAGTAGCTGTAATGCAGTGAAGTTTTTGCTTTGAACATGTAGAAAGTAAGTGCACACTCGATTTGGAGGCCTGTTCGAATACGTGCTAGTGCTGCGATATTTATCAATTGTGTGTCGCATCATTTTATTTATTCTGCATCTCATTACATTCAGCCAACTTTTTGGTCCCGTCCAGATTAAATTAGAAATTGATGTATATGGCCAGTTTAGAGAATGTCTAAGATATCAAATAAATCTTAACTTTCGGTCTTTTCTGGTATTGTCTAACTGCCTCGACATTTAAGTGTTTTGTTTCATTCATGTCTTGTTATTTCAACTTCTAGTTTTCACACAGGTGTAATTGCTATTTTCACCGTACTGCTCGTTGGATAGAAAAACGAAAGGCACTAGAAGCAACTCCCGTGAGTAAATGTGCAAGTTCGTAACAATGTACTAGGAGTGCAAGTGTGACTTGTGGCTTTAGGAGAAGTACATTTCTTAGAGTTGTGCTGTGAGCAAAGTTCTTCTGTTCAGCAAAACTGTTGGTACATCTCATACTTTGTTGTCAGTTAGAGTAACAAGGGTTCAAAGGCTTTCATGTATTGCAAACCCACTCTTCCTTCACTGGCAGTATGAAAATCTTCTTGTGTCCAGACTTCCACACGCACCTTTGTTCCTAAGCGAGCCCCAACCGAAGTGGTTCCCCGTACCTGCAGGCATCCGAATGACAACTGCTCCCCCTCTCACCTTTTCCAAGGCATACCACATCACTCGGCAAGCAGAGAGCGACAGTCACCATCAGAGAGATTTTCGAAGGAACGTCGGACCGGCACATCACGTCAGTGAGCAGTCAGACCATCCCACAACCACGGTTAATTCAAGAAGAAAAACACAACGCTGTTGGCAGTGCGACGACATGCACAATCCCCAGGTGTGCGTATTCAAGACAGCTACCTGCAACTTTTGCCAAAAACGGGGCCACATTGAAAAGGCATGCATCACCAAGCGTTAACAGCTCCGGCCGAAGACTTCAGTACAACGGACCAGCATTGAGGTAGTATAAGAAAGCCATGCACAAGATTGCCTGACTTGTCTATGCAACCCACCAAGAGCCTCTATTCCTTGTTGGGAAAGACCAGACATGCTTTGGCACACCCTGCATGCTGATTTTGCTGTACCTATCGAAGGGTGTTCTTTCGTGGTGGTTGACACCCACACAATGTGACTTGAGGTAAAGCAAATGACTACAACAACATCGGCAGCAGTCATCGACACTCTCCAGTCGTTGTTTGCAATGTTCGACCTACCACGTAAGGTAGTCTCAGACAGTGGTGCTCCGTTTGTGTCCATGGAGATTCACTCAGAACGGTATTTAACCTGTTACATCAGCCCGATACCATCCGGCGAAGACCGGACAAGCCGAACGCTACATGGCAGTGCTTAAACGTGTTCTTAGAAAAGATCAGACCGGAATGATGCAACGCTGGATTGCGTGCTTTCTCTTCAGGCAGCCCTACACTGTTCAAAGCACCACAAGGCAAACATCAGGAAGATTGATGTTTGGCTGAGAAATGAGGACCCAGCAGACAACAGTTACCGTATTTTCGCGCGTATAACCCGCACCAAAAACCCAAAAATTTCAGTGCCAAAGTGGAGGTGCGGATATTACGCAGGGTTTTTTCTGTAGGGCTGCTTCACAGCAATGCGTGTTGTGCTGTGAAGCCCCTTAACAGTATAGCGAAGGCTACGGAGGCGGTTTCGGCAAATTCGTGTTGCTCCGCAAGTAGCATGGCAGCTTGCGGCCGATTTTGGTTTCGCTTGCTTGCATGGTTGAAGCGTTTAAAAAAACATTTGGGGAGAGACAATTTGATTGTTCAGTGTAAAATCTCACTGTCACCCCACAAGTATATTTTTTGGACGTTCGCGGCTGCTCAGTGACCCTCCACATGTCTCTACGTCACGGACGCCATGTTTACTTTTGGAAAGGGCTTGCCGAAAAGGTGTTGCTGTCTAAGAAAGTTCCATAATAAATAAAGTAAGTTCCATAATAAATAAAGCAGTATTTATTTCAGCAAGGCAAATGAGATATTATAGTGCCTATAGAGATATTATCAGTAAATAGTGTCCTACTTTTTGATGCGGTAGCAGGCATGCATTTCTCTTCTGTGTTTTCCAGGGTGCTGTTACAGTGTACTAGAAGGGGTAGTGCTGTCAAGTTGTCGCCGAGTGTGAGCGCTCTTTACCTCGCTGATACCGCTAGTTCTCCACATCTCCACCCGTTCGCCAAGCCTAAGTCGATCTGTTCTGTCACCATGAGTAGCGTACGGCGGCAGGCCTTCACGGCGCAGCAAAAGCTTAAGATCATCGCCGTCGCTGAGGAATTCGGAAATGGCGAAGTGGGAAGACGGCACGATGTGGACGGGTCCTGCGTGCGACTGTGGAGAAAGAAGAAAGAGAGCCTACAAGCCGCGCACCGCGACCGTAGGTCATTTCGTGGCCCCAAGACCGGTGCCTACCCTGAGCTGGAGGCGGAGCTAGCAAAGTTCATCGAAGATGTGAGAAGCAGGGGTCACGCCGTATCGACCGAGATGGTCCAAGTGGAAGCGCGGCGACTTTCGCGGGAGCTAGGCCTACCTCACGAGTTCCGTGCGAGCCACGGATGGCTGCACCGCTTTATGAAGCGGCAAGGGCTCTCAATCAGACGGCGGACTACAATATGTCAACGCTTGCCAGCTTCTTTTGAGGAGAAGCTTCTCAAGTACCAGAAATATGTAATTGGCCTGCGAAAGCAGCACAATTACATTATCTCGCAAATAGGCAATGCGGATGAAACTCCTGTTTATTTTGAAATGCATTTGGACACAACGATTGAGAAGACGGGCAGCAGTTCAGTGAGCGTGCTGACCAGCGGGAACACGAAACTGCGCATCACAGTCTTGCTTTGTGCCCTCGCTGACGGCACGCAACTGCGACCGTACGTCATCTTGAAAAGGAAAACTCTACCAAAGGTTCATTTGCCTGCCGGTGTGGTGGTGCGCGCACACGAGAACGCGTAGATAAACAGTGACTTGTTTGTAGACTGGATCAAGATGGTATGGGAGAAGAGGCCCGGTTCGATGCTCACAAAGAGGTCCATGCTCATTCTTGACTCGTTCCGCGGCCACACAACTGAGGAAGTGAAGGACCGCCTTTCACGCAACGGCACCGACTTAGCTGTTATACCCGGTGGAATGATGTCAATGTTGCAGCCTCTAGATGTGTCGCTTAACAAGCCCTTCAAAGCGCATGTCAAGCGCTATTACGCCGAGTGGATAACCGAAGGCTGCTACGACTTGACGCCTACAGGACGAGTCCGAAGGCCTGATATTGCCCTATTCTGCAAGTGGATTGTCGAGGCATGGAAGGCCATTCCAGGTGAGATGGTGCGAATAAGTTTCAAGAAATGCTGCATCACAAACAACATGAATGGAACCGAAGATGACCTTGTGCATAATAGTGAGGACTGCGGCTCAAGTGATTAGCTCTAGCGAGAGCAGCGATAGTGAGTGAATTGTGACTGGCCTTACAGACAGCGTATTCTGCTTGCTAAATAAAGCTTTTTCTGTCTACATATGTGCTATGTTGCTTGAGCAGTAGCTTTTGTACAGCCTTTCCTGTATATCAAATGTGCGGGCAATACGTGAGGATTTTTTTTTCTTTCTCGGTGAGCTGAATGTGGGGGTGCGGATTATATGCAGGGGCGGGTTATACGCGCAAAAATACGGTATCCCAGTGCCCTCATTGGAAACGTCATCGAGGGAAGAAAAAGCTTCCGCGTTGCGGAAGAATTGACATTGGACAAGGCGTATACTCACGCTACTTCAACAAAAGCCGTGGCTGGATCGAAGCGACGGAAAGGCCACTCGCCGCCACCTTAATCAACTACATCGGTCAGTTAATACGCCAAGGGAGGCTCCCTTTCAAGCAAGCACCTCGACCGAAGCGTCGTCACACATAGCCTGGAGTCTCGTCCAAGATAAATTAGCACCGGCGCCGGCTGGACCGGAACACAAGGACAATGACACGCAATAAGCGGGGGCTTCTTTGAACGTACCCAGAGCGTCCAGGTGCCCACGACAACCCCCAGACCGCTTTCAAACAACAATCTAAGGAGGGAGGAGATGTTGTGTCCAGAATTCCACACGCAGCTTTGTTCCCGAGTGAGCCTCAACCGTCTAAGCGGTTGGGGCTCTTTGCAGCAGACGACCTTGCAGGCGTCCATACCTGCAAGTGTCCGGTTGACAACTTCTCCCCCACCCGTTACAAGCAAGTCTCGACTCGCTTCTCACGGCAGTTCGGCTGCCACCTTCGAGTGAGAATAAACACGTGATTACCCATCCAGACAATCTATGCTTTTTGGACCACCGCACCCAACGCATACGTCCTTCAGCCGACGACAACATTATACTTAACAAATCTTGTGAAGTTTTTATGTATAACTTGATATTTCGTAATTTTTCAGGTGATAGTAATAAATTTTAAATCTCACTCATGTCGTGGGGCTAAGATAACGGAAAGTATGTTTTGCATGGCGAGTTGAGTACTAAACCAAAACCAAGTTTGTCGCAGTGTGAAACGTATTACCGATACCTTGCTCAGTACAGCAGCTTGTACCTGTTTTCAGTTCCATACTAAGGTAGAAGCATTTTGGGAGTTCCTTTCTTCTTTAATGGGGATTTCTTTTTCCCATCATTAGGAGGAGCAAGAGAGGATGCATGACAGCGCTAGACGAGCAGAAGAACGTGAGCGGGAGAAAATGGTTGATAGGGCAAGGGAAGCTGCAGCTGCATCTCTACGAGACAGATCACCGGAGAAGCCAAAAGAGAGGCCAAACCATTCCGAGGTCAAGCCAAGGGAAAAGCCAGCCGAGGAAAGGCCACACAGGGTGTTTGTCGAGAAGGAGCTTGAGCCTCTACCTCGGAGAGATGTGTCAGAGCCAAGGCCCAAAGAGAAGTGTGTCTAATTACAAGATATTTCCTGTTTTTATGCAATGCACATCTGGCTGAACTTGCATTTATGAGTTATTAGAGTAGACACTCAGTAAACGCAACTCTTTTAAATGAAGTAGCCGCTCAAATGGGACTACCCCTAAAATGATTGGTAAATGAAACTCCCTTTTATCAAAACATTTTCCTGGTCCTTTTTATCTGGAATCTATTGTAGAATGTTCACTTTGCATGATGCACATGTTGGCTGAATACAGTTTTTGCATAAGGTGAGCATGTACTGTATGTATAAATAACTCTGTTAGAATCTTCTTCGTGAAACCGAGACTAAATTATCTGAAGAATAATACCACATCAAGGGGGGACATGACACTTAAAAATATTTTTTTATTTCTTGATCAATAGTGATGAAACTTGACGTATTTATATGTGTGTACTGGTTTCATATATGCCATTACAAAATATTTTATTAGCTTGTTGGGGGGGGGGGGGGGGCAAGGTATTATATTTCTAGACTTGCAAAGTCACAAGTAAATCAGCATATCACAATAATCGGAGTTGATTGCCGTGCAACTAAAATGGATGTTCTAAACCCATTAAAAGAAAAGTTCATACATGTTGAACGTTTGCCAGTGAAACCCTAGCTTGAATTTGACTCACTCTATGTCCAACGTACTGTATTTACTCGCGTAATCCTCGCACTCGCATAATTCTCGCACCCCCCACATCGCCCAACAAAAATACGATTTTTTTCCTCGAGTAATTATCGCACCCCCGAAAACTGCTGCCATAATGTCGTCTGCTCTTTCCGGCCACTGATGATGATAGCGCACGCCATCTGGCGCCATCTCTTAAGCATCAAGCGTACTATTGCACAGAGATTCAATCCAAGCCAAGTCAAAGTGGTCAGTGTGCGTTGCAGCATGTTTTGTATGTTGTGTCGGTAATCTTGTCTCGTTATGAGGCGATACTGAAGCTGCACAGCTGCTTTCAAGTTGCAAGTGATAGATAATGCACTAAACAACGGCAACAGGGCCGCCGGCAGCCCTTCGGAGTCTACGAGTTTTGTGTTCGCTACTGGTGACAGCAGCTTAAAGCCACCAAGGCGCGTTAGGCCTGCCGTGTGCCTAAAACTGGGATTGATGGTAAACTTTATTTCTCCAGAAGGAAACTGTGGACGATTCTGTTAAATAGCCATCAGCCCAATACTGACATCCCACGCTTACCTTTTGAGGGCTCCTGTTGAGCGACGAACGCTACCGTTACGCCCGCAACGCCCGCAAGCTTTGCGTACGGTATTCTTATTTTCGACTCTTTGCTTCCACTTTTTGTGTCTTTAATAAATCTTGTCTTGTGTTGTATCTCTGCCTTTATTGTTGAGGTAAGTTCTAATTAGTACTTCTCAAAGCTTGCTGTAAGTTGCTGGTGTGAGAATCCCGATTTGCGGCCACTTCGTTTTCTTTTTCGCTCTGTAGGTTTTCGTGGAAAGTTTTCCCCGCGTAATTCTCGCACCCCCCACCTTTGCATCAGTTTTCCGGCAAACAAAGTGCGAGGATTATGTGAGTAAATACGGTATTATGACGCTTAATCAAATTGATTTAGAACATCCGTTTTTGTTGCTTTGCAGTCAGATTTGATTCTTGATTATTGTGACATGCTAATTTACATTGTAGCACTCTCAGTTTATGAACAATCTTGCTCCCCAAAAGGCACAAAAATATTTTGTATTTTAACAACTACACATAAAAGAAAACTACTTATTGAAAATCAGCACACACATAATATTAGCTCACCCAGCTTCAATAAAATCCAAAAAATACAAAAAAATTTTAAGAGCAGTGTCTCCCCTTGAGAAAATTCTTGAGGGCACAAAACTCATGAAATCTTGTAGTCTTTCAGAGTATTATGGCAGTGTGATCTAGGCATTCACCTATTTATCTTCCTTAGGGAAGCCCAGCTGATTGCCTCTTTTTACTGCTGTAGATTTGCAGCATAGAATAGCAGTTTGTACAAGCATGCCTTCTCTTTCTAGAGCTCCATCACCAATAGTTGAAGTTCGGAAAGAGAGTACAGAAAAGCACAGGCCCGAGAGCCCACGGAGGCAGCGCACTCCGCCAACCAAAGATCGACGTCGCAGGTACAGTAGCAACTGCAGTTGAAATTAACAGGCTCTTACAAATCTCAGTGGGTGAGCATGTGTACGTAAATGGTGATGCAAATCGCAAGTCCTAGCTGTCACAGCTAAATTCAGAAGTGGCTGTGAGTGTGCAGCGTTGTTGAGAATCGATATATTGTGACAACGAATGGGGGTGGATTAAAATTCCTAATTATTGAGACCACTTTCAGAACGTCAAAATTCCATTCACTAAATTCAGTTTTAGGATCTCTGGTAAAGTAGGTTGACACCGTAGTTTTGGAGAAATTCTGGCTTTTTCACGAGGAGTCATAAGTTGAATTATGACAGCCCACAGCTTAGCAACATCACCTCCTGCAGAAAGAACTGTCATAGTAGCATGCTAGAGCATTGAGAAACTGCATAGCATTCTGCATTTGTGATGTAGTCCAAACAACCTGAAACTTCCAGCCAGATAAGTCTGGTAAATCTTTACAAGGATGCTATCAGTTGAAAGTGTAAATTCTAGAAGAATTTTTATTTAAGGTTTGAAAGTGGGTAAAATAGGGAGGGACAGCCACTAGGACCTTGCAGACAAGTTGTAACTTGCATCGGTATGCTATTAATAAACCCAGGTCTCGATCACCAAGAAGATCGCGCAGTCCTCGAAGGCGCAAGTCCCCACACCACGGGAGGCACCCTTCACACCATCACCGAAGTCCAGAGTCTCATAGGCACAGACGGTAAGTGTTCCTGCAATGATTCCACACTTCTCTTACCAGTCAATGCACTAACGTGCTTCTGGGCACTGACGCAAAGGGTTGTTTCAGTGCAGCTTCTATCGCCTCACAAGTACCGCTGGTATTGCACATATGACGGTTAAAAAGAAAAAAAAATTGCAGCATATTCACGGAGTAAATGATGAGTGGGGCGAAGCGTCCGTCAGCCTGTCCTTGCTTTCGTCCGTCTGTCCGCGCGACCATTCATGCGTCTGTCTGTGCCTCCATTCATCAGTCCTGTCCGTCCGTCTTCTAGTCTGTCTGTCCGTCCGTGCATCCATCTAGTGAACACTCCAAGTACCGCTATCTATCTCGCATCCCCGCGGCTACGTACGACGACGGAGGATGGAGAGACCCACGCCTTAAGGAGCTTTGCCCCCTAAAAAACAACTTCCAAAGCCCAAAAAATGCAGCTATTGAAGGTGCACTGGTCACATGCGTATTTATACGCATGTGACTATTTTCAAATAATTAATGCCCTCTCTATCGCGGCCCTGTTGTCGGTCAGCCGTTTATGCATCAATCTGATCATTTCTCAAGTTTATTGAGACAACTTGTGATTTCGTTGTTGCCTTAATATCAACACGTGATTGTTATTGTTTCCTGTAGTAAACTAAAGTGTTGCACTGCTGAACATGTGTATGACAGTTCAGTTCCTGTCATTGAAGGAGGAAACAGTTAAGAGGTGGCATAACACTGTGTGATAGAAAGAAAGAACATCAGGCGCACACATGCCAAGCTTCGCGTGCCCCCATTTTCCTGAAACAAGGGCTCCTGGCCTTCTTTTTAATTATTACTATTAATATTTTTGTATGATTAATTGTTAACATAATAATCCTGGAATGGTGAGTCATTCTATGCTTTATTTTTGATTTTGCATGCTGTAAGAATGGACAACACAAGCAACCAAAAATGAGAAAAGGCTGGAGGGACAATATAGCATACGGGTGGATTCGTTCCAGTTCTAACTGCTTTCTTGGATCATCTGCTGAGAAAAATTCAGCTGCTTCTACAGCTAAAGTCCTTCACAAGAGACATGCACCGAGGAGCAGTTCTTGTTCATATATGAGGTGTGTCTTACAGGCAGTGTACCAAATCCTCATTTCAGTTCAATTCCTACCCCAAGTGTCTCTTATGAAGGGACTCAACTGTAATGGATATTTTACCTTCTAAATAAATGGCTGTGAAATGCACCTGAACATTTCCATCATTGTTTCAGTTTACAAATTTTCGCTTCACATAATTTTAACCACACCACTAATACCTTATCCCTTATTGTGTCTCCAAATAGGCACCGTTCCGAGTCTCCAGCCGGGTCCATTTCCAGTTCCTCATCCGCTTCAAGTTCAAGCCATGGTTCTGTCAAGAAGGCAAAACCAGAGAAACGGCAAGCGGTATGAATTTGTGCGCAGATCGTGCTCGCACTATGACATCCAAGCATGTGCATCTTCCGGAAGAATTCATTGAGATTCAGGAGTGTGCCTTACATGCACAGTCCTGAATGTAGAACCCCGATTATGCGACTTTGAAGGGGCCATGCGAAACCATTGTTGAACACAAATGCGGTCGTTTTGAAGTGATTATTAGCGATCACAAAAGTTCGCATGCATCACAGGCAGACAGACTCTTGCCATAACTCGGCGAACAAAACTGCATTCATGCGATCACGGGTATCAGCGACTTAGTTCTGAAGGCATGTCCACGGCCAGTGCGCAGATTGAAAACGGAACTACAGTAATAACTCATTAACTTGAACTCGCATATCTCAAAAAATCGGCTAATCTGAAATTTGTGGCACCGAATATTTTCCTATACGTCCCATGTATATTTTCTCCTTTATCTCGCAGTATTTTTGGGTCAGAATGCGGATAACTCAAAATCGTGACTGGGAGTGGAACGAAAATTTGGTCGCCACACCATTTCACAAAGTTCGCGCGATGCTGCTATGCCTGAAGTCCGTCGATTATTTTTTTCTTATTCAGCCGCACCTGCCATTACGTTGATGCTTGCCACGAACGCGAAGTGTTTGACATCTCAGCCTAGCGACATATCAACTTTATCAAGCAACCCTGTGGTACGTCATGGGACACATGCCCAGAGCAAGTAGGCCCTCTGCCCACACTTGGCGTAGTTTGCTGGATGGATTTCAGCAGTGCTTCTCCAGCCAGTGCAAGCGGGTTCGAGGGTCGAAGTTCCCAGACGTTGAAGCGGCGTTGATGGTGTGGCTGTGTGGCAAAACCCAGTCGTTGAACGTTCTTTTAATGTTATATTTTTCTCTTTTAAACCTGTACAAAAAGAAAAAGTAGACACTGCCGCTGGAGAGCTTGTAAGTACAGTAGTGATTTTACTGAAAAGCGCTCATTTTTCCCGGAAATAGTGCAACTATGCTTATTTTGAAAATCTCTAATTTTTCTCTGTTTTTTACGACTTTGAGTCAATGAGGTACAGTCGAATCTCGACAATTTGAACTCGAGGGGGCCCAAAAATTTGTTTGAATTAAAAGAAATTCGAATTAATGAAAGCTAAATAAACGGAGGGCTCTTCATGCAGTGGCGCATGTGCATTGAGCTAACACACAAGGGTGAGTTTCAGAAAACTTACATTTATTCACAAATCACAGGACATCCGTTATTAAATGAAGTAATCGATGATGCGCATCTGCACACATTTGCCTTGCAGCGAGTCAATCAATTTCGCACGCAGCTTGCAAAGCATTTCTACTTCGGCTTCAGCATTTTCATGGCAAGAGAAGTTGCGCACGGAAATTTCTAGTGCCGACACTTTCTAAAGACAGCGACCGCATAGCGGAGCCTCTCCGCTACGCAGTCCATTTGACCGTTTTGATCATTTCTTCCATTTGTACGGTTGTAATAAATCTCCCGTAATAAATCTCCCGGGAATCGAAATTTTTGTGCATGATCTGGCCACATTGTCAAAAAAGCAGCTCAATCCTCTCCAGGTCTTTTGCACTTATACCCATTTTATTATAAATTAATTTAAGAGGCATTCATCTAAACATACTGTAGAATCTCGGGGATGCGAAACCGCGGCAGATAAGAATTCGTAAAATTCCACCGTGTTAATTGAGCCTCAATTCAAATCTTCTGAACACATTTCCTAATCACAGCGGGTGATACCATGAAGGAAGTAAAGCTGAGAGGCCCTCGCAACGCGGGCTGCAGAGCAAAAAGTGTGGCGAAAGTCACGTGCTTTTCCAGGGGGGTTGTGGGATTTGGTGGGCACGCCAGCGTCTCTAGTTGTCTGCATCACCCTTTGTATGACCGCATTGTTGATAGCCAGCTGGAGTTATGAGTGTGCATTTTTATGCAGCTGTTGCACTTCAAAGGTGTTGCTTGCGATGTGTTATAAGCCTACAGTGAGCATTAGTCTTCATGGTTGCGAGTTTAGTTTTGAGGTCGAAAGTGGTCGTTTTAAAAGCTCACGACCACTTCTCTGAAAATGGTTGGCGCCGCTGCTTTGTTGTTTTCCTACGGCACTGTGCTGTTGTGTGCCTCAGCAAAGGAATCCTAGAATAGACGAAAAACAGAAGCGTCTACAGCTCCTGATGCAAGAGCCAGTGGTAAACCGCTCTCGTGTATGACAGTCACAACTATCGGAAAGCAGTACGTGGCCCACTGTTCTTACTGGAGCTTGCAGAGTCAAAAATTAGATGTGCCTGACACAGTAAGATAATTTATTTATTCAATTATCGCTTCCTCTTTACGTTTTGCTCGCGGTAACTTCATCTTCGGCCAAGTTTCCCCCCCCCCCCCCCTCCTCAATGTGGTCACAGTCAGCCGACTTGTGCTGCTGGGAACGATACTCCTGCGCTTGTATCGTGATACACATGGCAAAGAATGAAATAGCATGACAAATTAACTAGCATTTCACTGTTGAATTATGTTCCGTACCACAAGCTTACTGTATCTGCAGAAGAAAATTAGCCTGTCGTAGCGATTATCCGGCCGATTCAGGCTGTTGCTCTCTTGCATTCAGCGGATTAAACACGGATGTGAGAATCTGCAAATGTACTGTAGATTGACATTATAAGCAGTATTGAGGATGCGAATGGCACACAGATGCTATACAAGCGAGTATCGGAACACGTTTGCTCATAATCAGCACATAGGTTTCGCTTTTCCAGCTCATCTATCAGATGGCGGAGATGGTGCCGCCCAGCCCGGGCGTCTGAAATCGGCTCGCCTCCCTCTTGTTGCGCAAAGTAAAGGACTCCTCCTTTGTGTGGTGGAGTCCTTTACTCTCCGGCTTCACAAAATGTGGTGTAACAGCCTCTCTTCAGTATATTCCTTCCTCCATAGGTGATAGTACCGAAACCGTCGAACGAAGGCCGAGAGCAGCTTACTTGAATCTAAGGAAGTACGCACGTGACCAGCGCACGCACTGCCTTCTGCAGTGCGTGTGGTTGTTGTTGCCGCAACTGCTGTGAACGAAACCGTAGTCTTTCTTGACCCGATTATGTATGGCAACGACGTAACTGACAGAACCCTGAAAGTGTGTGCACGTCCAACGCGATTCCTGTCAAAGTAATGCTGCTTTCCGCAAACTATGCGGACAAAACCTTGGCAGATTCTATCGTAGATGGCATAAAGCGACTTAGTTGTGAAGGCACAAAGACGTAAAAAATGCTAGACACATTTTGCCGTTGCTGTGTAAAGAATCTAATTGTGAACAAAATTCGCCCTTTTGCTGCAGCCAGCTGCACCTTTCCGTCCTTTCACATGTGTCTCAAGAAGACATACGTGAGTTGTTTTGACGGAAATAAATTCTGCTAGTTGTGTTGATTCTTTGATACTCTCACCTTAGTGGGAAACACTACCCTCTTGTGTTCGGCCACTCGAAGCCACTATAAGATCGCAACGCCGATGTGGGCGCTTGCAATTAAGACCCACCCACCCCACCTTCTCTTGTTTCTTGCGATGTTTTGTTTTGTGTGTCTTTTTGCCGAAAAATGAATAGAAAAAAATTTAATTCAGCCGTTGAATAAACATCTGGGAAGGGAGTGACCTCTGCAACATCCGGAATCTGCGTGTGGTGCTCGCCATGGTCTACAATATCGTCACAAGTAAACTGCAGCGGGGAACGCGTGAGCCCATACGTATCACATGCTTTAGAATGCCTGTTTTAACATATTTTTTCACTTTGTATGCGCCATATTTTACGCCGACCGTGCCGTAAGTGTTCGATGTAAAAGTAGGAGGTTTTGAGAAATGTTCACTGTATGTGGCCTCATTTTCGAAGGGTAGCATAGGAAAATCATAAGTGCATGGAAATACGGTCACTATAAGTGATATGTCGTTATAAGCGGGTTGAACTGTAGTGTGGTACCGGTTATTGTGCAAATACTCGCGACTTCTGCGAGTTTCATTATAAGCATACTGTACATTGTTTTGGGGGGAATTTTGCCAGGGTTGAACAGACTCATCGTAAAATGTAGGTCGGGAAAGTTCCACTGTACTTAACAATATTTCTGATGTTTCTTCAGAGTAATAACCAGTTTTGAATGTTCACAAAAGTCCAGCAAGTCAGCACTTAGTGTTCTGTGAGTATTACAGGATGCACGCCAAGGACAGCTTTTGTTGTTTCTTTCAAAAAGTTATGAAACATATATGCAAATTTAAAATGACTCTCACCAACTGCACTTGTAGAGTTTTCCAAGCTTTTGTTTTTTCTTTGTTTTCTTTTTTTGTTTTTTCATGCACCATGGTTGCACAGTGCAGGAATGACTCAGGAACAGGACCTTATAAGCACAGCTTCATTTGTGGGACAATATGGGAGCTCCTCAGTCTTTTGTTGCTATAGACTTGCAAGGTGTTGTTCAGTGATGTATTGATGGAGCCCATGTACATCCGTAAAGGAGGACGTGTTCACTGGTTCTCCCCCATTGGTGTGCTCAGGTCTCTCCGCTGCTAGAAAAACTGGGCCAGCGCAAGAACTCTGTTCAACAGAAGCGCCACTATCGCTCTCAGGGCCAGGAGGAGTCGGCAAGCAGCTCAGACGAGAGCCCGACTGCCCGAAGGCCACCTGGGGATAAGCCGAGAGGAGCTGGACGCAGGCGGGTTAGTGGGTATCTGCCTGTTTGCATAGACCTCCTTTATTAAAACGTGTGTTGTGTTACAAAATCTGTTAACGTGCGAAACACACTGCCTTAGGTGCATGTATCGATTTTCCATCATCACATACATCATCAGAGTGAACAGTGTATGTGAAATTAACATGTCTGCTATTTGTAGTTTGAGGCAGATAGATGTTTAGAATTTTCACATCATACGTGTGATCAAAGGCAATAGGTTGAAGCTGTATTTTGCAATATATTTGTCTCACTAAATTTACGCAGTTATTGAAATTTGTACTTTACCTCGATTCCTTAGCAATTTAGGTTAATCATGCTGGTTCTGCCTAACGAGGTTGGTGTTTTATTTCTTACTTTTTAAGAGGCCTTGGAAAGATTAACTTCTCCTAAATTCTTCAGCATCTTGTCTGTTCATTGTGCTGGAGCTGCCTAATGAAGTCGTGTTTGTATTTCTGTCTATTTAATTGAAAACTTCCACAGGCAGGTTTTGGCAGAGCTTATGCGAAGGCCTTTCTTGGTGTTTGTGTGGCAGGGTGGCCGCCGACGAAGTGGGTCAGCATCGTCCTCTGGCTCCGGGGCCTCGGCATCACCAGAAAGACGTAGACAACGGCCAAGCCCCCCACGTGGCAGGTGCGTCATTCTTAGCAGATTCCATCGAGTATTAAAAACACAGAAATGGGTAAATAACAACGCAAGTGAAAGGGGTAGATAACAAGGAAAGTGCATGTCATGTCTCTCTCATCTACCTCATTCACCGTGCAATTGTTGGGGTGTGCAGTCTGGCCAGTTTAGACATTCTATAAGCAGGCTTTTGGCCTCTTTATGAATATTAGTGACATGAATATGCAAGTTCTCAGCAAGAGGCGGCAGATATTTCTAGGTATCGGCAAGCAAGAAGCTTGCGTCTTAAGGGGGATGCGAGTCTTAGAATAGTGAAAAATGGCCAAAAAGACGGTTATGAGAAAAAACACATTTTAGGCATGTCTGTACCTCCAGGTAGCTGCCCCCAAAATATTATCACCAATTGCGCCTGGGAAATAGATTAAAACTATTATTCTAGATGCAGCGGGAGCTGATTAATGCATCGCAAGAGGCAAAGTTAGTTCAAACTTCCCGTGCGTGCAGCTGCTAGCCGATTGTTGCCATTTTAGGCTTGTTTAGAAGCTGTTTTCTTTTTGTGAATTTTGCTGCGTTTCAAAATGGTGTCGCTTCATGAACGCCCTCTATTGTCCCTTTTCTAAAGGCTAGTTTCTGAACGCTCATTCATTGGCCAGAGCGCATGCGTGAGGCAAGCCCCTTCTGTAGAGCCTCCCATTAGCTAGTGCAATTTGAGGACCCCCCCCCCCCTGCTTTTTCTAATACACATTATACCTATCAAATGATATAACGTGGGTATCTAACATCAATTCATGTTCTCTAACATGTTCGCTAACATCAGTTAGAGCTGTCTGAAACTTCAAATGCATCTTTATCTGTTTGATGCTTTTGCTCAATGCACTCAGCCTTACGAGGGTTTTTCCCATTTTGTTCTTGAATAAAAATGCCATATTTGGTATCATTTTACTCGTGTTTAAACTATCTTGGGGATGATGCTATTTGTATTACTCTAGCATCATTTTACAAATTATAATTGAAGATATTAATGAAAGTGAACAGGAAAAAAAATAAAAAAACAGTGAGTGTTCATTCATTTTCTTACCTACGCAGTGTTAGCAAATGACTGGAAATAGCATCAACCCTACAGCATAGCCTAGGCGTTGGGGTCATGCACTTGAAACCGAAAGTTTCAGTATGCCGAAATTGCCGAAAAGGCCCATAAGGAGCAGCCACAACTTTTTTTTTAACCGCTATTTTTTTAACTTGTGCAGCTACAAAAAACTAATTACAGATTTCAAATCAGCATAAAAAGCTGGTCAAGACGGTGCAGTTTCGTTCCTATTGATTCATAATAACTTTTTAGCGCCCGCATCCCCCTTAAATTGAATTAGTGCAGTTGGGCAGTTTTAATTAAGCGACCTTAAGTCCATTAAAAACAGCAGGCCAACGAATAACTTAAGATTTGTTTGCATTATAAGTCCTTCTGTAATGAATTTGCACAGTCACGGCCACAATTCATCACATTTGCAATAGCCTTGCTAGCTAAACTGCCCGTGAGGTGTCTTGTGGCTTTGGTAATGAAGATTGTTATTGAGTGCCCTAACTCCACTCCCACTGTTCCTTTAAAGGGGCCCACCAACACTTCTGAGGCATCTATTTTTAGGGGCAAAGCTTCTCGGGGGCGTGGGTCTGTACATCCCATGGGGTTTGTTGTTGGTGATGTATGTAGCCACCGGTGGCACATACCCACTCTAGAGCGGGTATGTGCCACATGAGATGCGAAATGGGAGATGGCGGTGCTTGGAGGGTTCACTAGATGGACGCATGCATGGACAGACGGACAGACTAGCAGACGTACAGACAGATGGATGCACGAACAGACTGACTCCCGGACGGACGCATAGATGTATATCGTGTGACCATATGAAACCAACCACGATCCGAAGAACATGCATTGGCCTAGTATTTGCAAATTTTCCACTGCAACCTATACAGGAAGTGCTCATCCTTGATTACACGGACCATAAAGCCGTCACAATGAAGGGACATCGCAAGCCATTCATCGTCTCTAAGAACAAGTAAAAGTTACTTTCTACCTATACACATACAGTGTTTCTCGTGATGTCTTTACACCATGATTGACTGGGCTAATTATACATGGAAGATTCACGGTATAACCGATGATTCTTTCCGGATCTTTGCCCACTCGTCATCATTAACCCCATGGATATGCTGTGATTTTTATTTGTGGTTTGTGTTGACCCATAGGTGGGGATAATTTTAGCATGGGTTAAGCGCCGATATCAAATGATGTACAATTTAATCACGCAATAAAGTCACTGCATTGCTGCCGACTATATCACCATGTAATGGCGCTCGCCAGAACTTGCGGGCTGAAACGATGCCGAATAGTTACCGCCATATGATTGGATAACTGTAATGCTGAAGGGGATCGTGGCGTAGGATCTAAGATTACCGATCTGTGTAAATTTTCTTCTCTGTGCTTTTTCATCGAGCCACAAAAAGATGCGACCGCAACAAAATATGTCACTGTGACTACAAAGCACGACAGAGACGCTGGCTATCATTTTGCGACTGGATTTTTGCCTTGTGCGAGGCGGATGTTCATATACTGCCCTGTTCGTTGCACAAGTTTCTTTCTCAGAATAAAAGGAGGGAGTGACTCGGGATGTTGTAAAAAACAGCAGTAAATACCTCACTTTGACACAGTCAAGCCTCAGACACCATGCTTTTTACTGTGGCGTTGTTAAGAACAAGCAACAATGGTGTATAAGCTTCCTCTATGTGGGACCTCCCAGCTCATTTCATTGGGGGGAGCTTCCCAATCGATGTCATTGGGTGAGTGAAATGTGGTCAGGTGGCTCCTCAAAAATCAAGTTTAGGGTAGCATTTTTTTCTTGTATTTTAAATTTTTTGAATCGAATAACTTAGGACTGCGTGCCATTGTCACTGTCGTTCTTGCTGCATTAATGTGTCTGTACATCAGTCTACACAACCCACGAATAAAAAAAAAATCGGGCAATAAATAGTGTTGGAGTGTCCCTTTAAGGGGAGGTGCAAGTTGAGAAAGCGAGATTTTTTTTTTTGGGGGGGGGGGGAAAACTTATTTTGTGTTTTGTTGTGTTTTGTATTCCTCCAAACCTTTTCCTTAATATGTTGAACAATCAAAGCTGAGAATCGAATAGGACAGTGGTTTTCAGCCATGTATGTGTCGGGGACCCCTTGTATACTGGTAGAAGGGATCGGGGACCCCTTGCAGTGAAGGGGGGGAAGGGGGGTTGTAGGTAAATTAACACAACTGGAGCGTGAAACAGGTGCCCTTATTGCTACCAAAAACATCAAACAAAAGTGCCACATCACTTCATTTTGGACAGTTCGTCAATACGTGGCACAGTCACACTTGAAGAAAAATGCGGGTGAGGGTATCGTGGATCATAGAAATGGCTTCGCGGACCCCCATTTGAGAACAACTGAAATAGAAGTTATCGAAAAATACAAATAAAGCATTGCAGTAACTTGTGAAAGTGTGAAATCACCCTATTTTCACGCACGGGGCACTTCACTCTGCAGCTTCGGTGGCTCTTGAAATTTTGCGGGCATGTAGGCCTGAGGCCACTTCGGCAGCACGGCATTCTCGCTGAAAATGCAACAAAAAATTATTTCCCACTGCCATTCTAGTGTGGCAAGTGGACCTTTGAAGTCGCATGGTATGATTGAAGCCTTGCCATTGGTTGCAAGCATTCAGCCGAGCAGCCAGGTGCGAGCGCTCTTTCATCGTTCTCCTGCTTTTGCTGAGACATTGACGAATACAACTGCCGTAATTACCGTATTTACTCGAGTAATGAACCCACTCGCATAATGAACCCTCCACCTCAGTCCTTGAAAAAAGAAAATAAAAAAGCGTTTTTAATGTATCTGTTCATTTTATATTGGCATGTATGATAGCCATTGCCGCTTACTATTGTCACGGGGTCGTGACGTGGCCGAAGACAAGAAACTTTACGTTAGAATTTAACTGTTTATTTGGGCGAACCTGTGCTCAGTAAACGGAAAGTCCGATTACAATAGCAGTCTTGGACTGATAGCGGCGAACGGAGCGTCGGCCGTCGATCAACAACTGACGAGCGGTGAAGCACGTCCGCATTTATACTCTTGCCGTCGAATGTTCTAGCGTTATCGCTAGTGGTTGCGTAGGTTCCAGAATAATCTGTACAGTTCGCAGAGTAGGCGTGATCTTATCGAAATGGTCTACTACAGTCCGGAACCTTCTCGAAAACTGCAGGCGCGGTTTGCGCTGAGAATTGTGTAGTGTTTTGGGACGATAACAAAACTTGGGAAATGGAACGTGGCACTATTGAAACAATGTTAAATCAAGCCATTATGTTGCAAAATAACAAAGCAATAAAAGTTGAAACAGTATCTTAATCATGCCAAACAGTTGCAAGTGCAGTCGACGTCAATTAAAGTTTAAATGTCGCGCCTTTTGCGGCAAAGCGCCATCTGTCGAATGCAGGAGAAACCTCTTTGCTGATAGCACGATGAAAGCACAGCGGCACAAAAACAAAGCAAAAAACAAGGCGCACGCCATCTCGGAGGCAGTGCAAAGCGCAACTGCACTCACCGCACTGATGGTGCATCATGCGCAGCCATCGTGTACCGCAGTGCTTGTGCGTCGCCATCTGATGTTGCGTTTTTTGTAGTAGGGTTTGACGTTGTGAACTTAGTTGGGACAACTGCTGCGCAAGGCGCATTTGGCCATTAGGTTATCCACACCGCTGATTACAAACAGCATACGCTGGAAGATGGGAACCGAGTGGCTCAAAGGCACTTTGGCGTCGATCCGTGGGCGTTCATTATGAGAGGAAACAAAAAGAGCTTTGGGCAACAAAAAAGATTTGTCGTGCATTTCACTGGCCAAAACAAACAAAGCTGTCACGCAAAATTTTGGCTGCTATAACTCCCGTGACATTTTTGTTCCACGTAATGAACCCTCCCCCCGAATCGGCGTCAACTTTTCTTTAAAGGGGGGGGGGGGTCATTACGCGAGTAAACACTGCACTTCTTGCTCACCATGGATGCCGGCGAGAAACGCGGCTTTCGTTCGCGGAAATTCGTGATGACGCATCAGTACAAGGGAAGATGCCCCAAATGCAAGCAGTGAGCTTCGGTGACGGGAGGTTCATGTGCTACTAGGCCTAGCCGCGTAACGCACCAATTTGGATTGTTGGAGCTCTATTCATAGCATCAATTGCTTTGCCTCATACCGAAGGATAAACATGTTCGACCACGAAAGCACGTGTCAGGATGAACGCGGAAGACATTTATTTGTGAGACTTTGCGATGCAGAGCTTCGACAGCGGCACAGTATGCCCCCAACTGCGATCGGTGCGAGCTGTCTGCTCGAGAATCGGCAAGTAGACAACAATGACTGGCACCATTGTCGGAACTGTATTGCTGAAATGACACACGTGCTGCAACTGTTGTTTCATACACGCCAAGCTGTGTGTATTTGTCATGCAGTGGAAGCCAGAAGATGTCCATCAGCAGCAGTGCACGGGACAGCTTTACCATGAACATGAAGTTCGTGGTCGCAGCACGTGCGATTGGCATTGGACACGAGCAGCTCGTGTGGTTTTGTGCAATATTTGGTGTTCCAAAGCCAGAGCACCACAATACTTTCGCTGCCGTTGGCAAAACTTTCACAGCCATTGACATGCCGTCGTTGAAAACTTCGCACAAGCCAGAGAGCAAGGGCCCATTGTCGCAGTGCGGCAAAAAAGAACCTGTCGGAAGGAGGTAGCTTTCAGAGACTATCAGGGTCCAACATATGATGCTGGGTCATTCTGAAATTATCTTTCTCTAGGTAACCTAGAAAAAGATAATTTTTTTAAGAAAAAGGAATTTCTGATCACAAGATGGTATCCTTAACTTTAGAAATGCAGTTTTCTTCGAAACTTCAAATAAAAGAAAGTATAATCTCGTTGTTTACACATGCTAGTGACGTCGACGTACTAGATTTACTTGGTAGTTCGTTCTCTGACTTCAGCACTCTGTACGAATCAACTGATGGCTCCGTCGAACAGATGTGGCGTTTCTTTAAGGAACTAGTTTTTCGATGCATTGCACAGTTCGTGCCAAAAAAAACAGAAGATCGTGTGCAGCTGTAACCCTTTTATGAGGGACCTCGTTCGAATGGGGCGTAAGCTTAAAAAGGCGGGAACTAGGCACAAACGTCATCCAACAAACGCTAACGCTGAAAAGATTACTGAGCTAAGCACTGTGCTAGGAAACGGTATCAAAAAAGCAAAAGTGCACTTCTGAAACGTGACACTAAAAAACTTTCTTTTCTCATCCCCTGATAAGTTCTGGCGACACTTGTCACCGCAAAAAAAGTCTCTGCCGCGTCTGTCCGCCGGTGACACAGTACTCGACGACAAACTTGAAATAGCTCAAGTACTTAACACATATTTCTGTTCTGTGTTCACTCAGGATAATGGCAGTGCTCCAGAAACTTCGCATCTCGAAGAAATACTGCCGATTGATGACAGATTCATTAGTGAGGAGGGGGTCCTGACGTTGCTTCTTAAATTAGACACAAAGAAATCTCCTGGTTTTGATGAAATACCGAACGCTTTTCTTGCGCGATATGCTGAATGGTGCGTGAAGTATTTAACTCTGCTATATCGCAAATCACTGATTCGTGTGGAACTTCCAGATGACTGGAGATTTGCTAAAATTACCCCCATACCTAAATCAGGTGACCAATCATCACCTTCTTCATACAGGCCTATATCGATTTTACGTACTTCTGTGAAGCTGCTTGAACATTTTATATTTAAGCACATATCTTCCTTTGTTGAGAGCAATAATTTGATCGACCATCGGCAACAGGGATTTCGTAGAGGGATGTCTACAGTAACCCAGCTAGTCTTAAAAATAGATGACCTCGCTTTGGCATTAGACAGACATAATCAAATAGATGTAATATTTCTAGACTTCGAAAAAGCCTTTGACCGGGTATCTCATTCCAAGCTGATACTAAAACTGAAGCCCACTCTCAAAAATGATCGCCTTTTGACCTGGATTGCTGCGTACCTCTCGTCAAGGCGGCAATGTGTAGTCATTGATGGCACAGCTTCTCCTTCAGCTCCGGTGGCATCTGGTGTTGCGCAGGGCTCCGTTCTCGGGCCTCTATTTTTCCTGCTATATATTAATGATATTGTTCAGAGCATAGGCGTCCAAATTTGGTTATTCGCAGACGGCTGCGTAATATACCAGGAAGTATCTAGCCCTAATGACCAGGTCCTGCTAAATCAAGGATTAAGTGCAATTGCAAACTGGTGTTGTACATGGCAGATGACGGTTAATAGTAAAAAAACGGTAGCAATGACCATAACCCGCAAGAATAAACCACTTAAATTTACCTACTTCATCAATAATCAACCTTTAAGCCTAGTGCAAAGCTTCAAGTATTTAGGAGTAATGATAACCTCCGATTTACGCTGGAATGAACATGTAACGTTTATTGCTAAAAAAGCCTACAGACAACTGGGATATCTTCGGCGCACGCTGGGTCACTCAACAATGGAAATAAACCTATTAGCCTTCAGGACGTTTACTAGGCTCATATAGGAGTATGCAGCGGCGGCCTGGGATCCCTGGACAGCCTCTAATAAACTAAAGCTGGAAAGTATCCAAAGAAAATCTGTTAGGTTCATTTATAATAGTTATAGTTGGAAAACATTCCCGTCCCACCTCCTACAGAAAGCAGGACTAGAGAAACTTTAAACAAGGCGTTGTCATGACAGGTTAACGTTATTTTATTTGTTCTATCGCAAAATTCTACGAGTTGATTCGTCCGCATTCATAAAACCTGCCATTAGCCGCTTTACTCGGTCTCTTCACGCAAAAAAGGTGGCCGAGCTGAAGTGCAGAACAAACACTTTTACGTACTCTTGCTTTCCTCGGACAATCGTTCCAACATTGATTCGTTTCTGCAGGCGATCAGAAATTAAGTTCTTTAATCGCCACTATGCTCGAAGCGTCATGTAAAGTCATGTACTCATTTGCATTCGCTTTCACTTTGCTGTGTTTGAATAAATGGTGAAACTTTCTTTTTCTTTTTTCCTTTGACTTTTGTGCTATGTAAGTACCAGGTCAGTACCTGCAATGCTTTCTGCTATGTAAATACTTAATGTGAGTACCTTGTGCTATGCGAGTACTAACTGCCGTACAATTGGTTCCCTTTCGTTGTTTTTGCATGTTTTGCCAATGCCGTTGATTTGCAGTCATGTATTTCTTTTTTGTTTGTGCAGTTCTATTCAGTACTTCGAGCTTGTTCTGTGTTGTGTATTTATGCCCCACTCCTGCCTAAGGCCTCCATATGAGGCCGGCAGTATGTAATAAATAAATAAATAATAAATAACCTTGCTGACGTTCTCTGTGAATTTCTTGCAGATCGCTTGAACAGTATATTATTAAACATATTTTTTAACTTTCAAACATTTTTTTCTCGGTTTTTCATTTTACTGCATTTTTAGAGTTTGTGCACTAAAATTTGTGGACTTGTAAGTCGGATTGTAATCAAGCTTGGTACGCTTTTGATGTTTAACACATTGTGGTTTTAAAGGAACAACTTTCAGAGGTTTTTCATGAGCATATTCAGCTAGATTATTTCAAAAGCTTGTTCCTTGAGCATGGTAAAACCGATACTCGGCATTAGAATTTTTCACTAGGCCATCACACATACGTTACGCAACGTTTCTTTGCTTTATTGCATTCCTCAATTCATTAGGAGCAACATGTGCTATATTTTAGTGCTATCTTATGCTCACTATTGTTGCATAAGCTTGCTCAAAAATGCATTGTTTTTACAATTGCATGGTCTGCAAAAAATCAACCAAGTGAGCTATAAAAGAGCAAAAAGAAAATAGAAAAGAGGACCTAAAACTCTAATTCTTGAAAGTTTCATTGAGCTGTCACAAATATCTGAAAGAAAAGTTTTTCAAGGAGCATCTCTCCTTAAATTTTTCTTCCAGGCCTTACAGGAGCCCATCACCTAGGCTCCGTCACGGGCACCGGAGGAGCATGAGCCCTGGCAGGAAGCACAGGCCATCTCCACTGCCTCTGCGTGAGGAGAGGCGTCGAATGCCTTCACCACCATACGAAAGGAGACCTCCGCCTCGATCGGCTATGAGCCCACGCAGGGAACAGCGTAAGTCACTCTCTACTTCCGTAGGTGTGGGCTTCTTTTCCGCCATTCTTCTTCAAGTCTCACAAAATAGCATGACAGGGCTTTTTTTAATGTCTCCACCTCGCATTTACATAAATTCAATTTTTAACTTTCAATGGAGGGGGGGGGGGGGGGGGGTTGTGGCAGTAGCTTTTCGCTGGAGGAACTGTGGCATACAGTATTTCATGTACAGTCAAGCCCACATATAACGGCCCCACTTAAAACGAACTTTTGCTTAAAATGAACAATATCCGTGTGACCGTGAAAATATACATTGGTTCAATGGCACAAAATCGCACTTACAATGAATGTCTTCGAGCGCCGCTCATCGGTTACAGCGAACAGAGTCAGCGATCTGCCGACTTCCCGGGAAATCAATTTCGACCACCGATCAGACATCGGCGAGGTGCCCCTACATTCCTATTGTTAAACGCCGATCCTGCCTTCGTGACCCTCTAGTTGCCGCTCTCCCCAACCCATGGTAAAAGGAAGGTTTCCTTCCTCCATGCCTCTACTCCCTTTTTGTTACGCACCCCTCCGTCCTTTGTCCTCCCGCTACTCTGAGCACCCCGCATCGCAGACGAGGCCAGTGTTTTCACGCTGCCACAGATCTTTCGAAGACCGGTCCGCCATCTACCCTGGTTTTGATCGCTGGTACTGTCGTTGGTGTCGTCGGCCACCGACTGTGTTCGATAGTCTGCATCTAGTGCACGCGCATACGCTACCCCACCGACTCTGATAATTTGCAATTGGTTTCAAGTTTAGAACTTGTTCCCGCTCACTTCGCACTCAGCTCGAGAACGGCTGTTAATTTGGGTAGAATCAATCGCGAAATATCGAAGTTCAAGAGGCCACGCTGTTGGGTCTCAATATGGCGAGCGAGCACCACGCCACGCTCTTGGAGTGAACAGACACAGAAGACACGGTCGGTACAAACCAACAAACACATACACGTTTATTTAACTAATTTATAACGACGATATCGTCTGCCGAATCAATACATCAATTGTGATCAACACACTAGGACATCCTTGCACAATATACACACACACACACTCCAAACAAACCCAATAACACGACAAACACGCTAACACACCCAAGGCGGCGTCGCCAACGCCTACCGCAGGCGGCCCGCGATGCCGTCCACGGCAGACCCACCGCGAGAGACAATCGTTCACGGCAGCTGCCAAGCGCAGAAGAGGCTCGCTCAACTCTCGCCCGCCACCAAGGCCTGCCTTTCGCCAGGGGTCACCGCCAGCGCGTCCACTCTACCAACAGTGGTAGAGTTGTAGCGCTGGCGTTGACTGGCGACACTCAACGCGAACACAACGCCACCTATCGCCCGGCGATAGTCACCCGAAATGCGGCCTTGAGGCGAGACACATGCGCCACACGGCACAAACAACTTTACAGGGGGTGTCGGCACCCCCACAACGTTGGCGCAACAAAACCCGCCGGCGCAACAAAACTATTTTTTGACCACGGCCGCCGATTCTTCGAACAACACCGCGCGAACCGATGCAGGCGGCTATGCTTTGACTTCTGTGCGTGCAGGCACTCTTTCCAAGTTTTTCGACATGCGAGTTTCGCGGACCTTTCAAGCAAGCTACCCAACTTGCCTCCTTCCCGTGGGGCTCTTCGATTTTCGGATTCCTGGGTTGGTTCTGAAGACCCCCGGGCTCCCCGAAAGCTACTGCTGCATCCGGTTCTGATAGGAAATGACGTAACCTGGCTACGCGCCTGCCTGGCGACGGCCCGAAGGCCGCAAAATCGAACGCAGGACAGCCAGCGTAAACGTAAACAAAGTCTACCGTCATGGCAGTTAACAAAATAATGTGCCGCGTGTATGTTGTTTTTTTTTTTTCATTGTCTGCTTGGAAATACGTAGCTAAGCTCGCCAAAAAGCTGAAATAATATTCTCGAGCATACGCATTTGGGATACGACTTCGTACGCTTGCACGATCACTCGCCGTGTCCCCGAACGAAACAGCCGGCTGGCGCACGCTGCCTTGAGAACGATGCAAGGTGAGCTGCCGCGGTGGTGACGGCTTGACAAGCTCACGTCTCTTTTAGTACATGTATCAGTCACTGCACAACACGATGCGAAGTCACATGAAAGTGATCGTGTCCCCAAAAGAGCTTGAATATATATACCTGCTCAGCTATCGCGTATCATACGTCGCAAACACATGTTGACCAACTTACGCTTTTGTCTAAAGTTTATGATATGCGTAGGTATCTGTACCACGAGTGCGGGTCGTATATAAAATAAACATTTGCATGACACGTTCTCGACCCATCTTTCGAACTTGCCTTGGCCTGTTTTTTCGTTCCTAAGTGGCACTTAACGAATGTCATGTATATCATCTTTGATTCGACCTACTAGGTCATAGTACGTACTGCGTGGCATTATTACCAAAAGGTGAAAAAAGACAAAGCCAACGATGAAATGTGCCACGAAAGGATGTATACATTTCTGATTCCATTCTGCGTTTATTTCTCGCGCCGTATTGTATAATATCATACCACATATGCTGGCTCATAGATGGAAATAGGTTCGCAAGCCTTTCGCGACCAGCGAGCATCACCAACAGTCGCGATCTAGGGCCTTGTATCACCATCAAAGATCAATCGTGTGGTCAGGACAGAGGTTCTAAGAGGTTTACGTACGCAAACACACGACAGAGCGAGCTATTAAGATCCCCATCGTCTTCGCTAAGTGCACAGAAAGCAGGCACAGCTTCACAAACGACTACTATGAAACAAAAAAATTTATCTCCAAAGTTGTCTCCATGCGTGCGTACGAACGTGTACTACGTACATAACTTTTAAGGCATTTGCACGACACAGTTCAACAGGCAACAGTTCACCGCGTTGTTCACAGGAGAAAGCTTCAAGGGAAACATAACAAATGCGATGAACCGTAGCTTCAAATACACGCCGCCACTCGTAATCGCCTCATCTCGCAAGGCGGAACAGGCTTTAGAAGATAACGCCACGCGTAATGACAAGCGAAGGCGCAGTCCTCAAGCAGCCACATTACAATCCATCGAATCCTCACAAAGATGGCACCGAGCGCGCATCGTACCTTTTCGGCGTCTGCTAGCCCGAAACCTGCCCAAAACCTTCCAGAGAGCTTCCATGACTAAAAGGAAACTATCAAAAGTGCATTATGATCGCAATGAAATGTTTCTCATTTAGGAATGTTTGCAAAAAGTAGTGAAAAATGCGCCAAAACATTGTTAAGCTCTTTGGACCTATTCCTGCTGCCATTATTTGTTCTCAAATGATGATGTGAAAGCTGCTAAAGTGAATTTAACATTGTATATTCCAAGCCCTCATGCAAAGTTATGTAGTCAAACGGGACTTTTTTTTCTCCCTCAGTAGAAATGAAGCAATGTAAAGGTCAAGTCTTCCAGATTATTTTACTTGTACTCTAACTTCTGTTTGTAGGGGCCATGAATCAGCATTCAAGAAGCCGTGCCAGGAGGTCTCGCAGTCCATCGGAAGCTGTTGAGCGTTATAGAGAGGTTGATGCACGACGCCAAGCACATCCGCAGAACAGTCATCACGTGTAAGGAATTTTGTTTTTGCTTGAATTTACTATCTTTGTAATCAAGACAAGGTTCTGTTAATGGGGCACTAATTTGATATCTGGGTGCATTAAAATTTGCTAAAACGTTGTTAAAGAACCCCAGGTGAACAAAGGGGTTTACTTTGGTGCAAGAGCCCCAAGTGGTAAAAATTAATTAGCAGTACCTCATAAGCATGTTGTGGTGTCAGCACCATAATTTCCAGCAGTTAAAATATAGTTCCTAACTTTTTATGGGTCTAAAAATGTTTTGGGATCTCGTCCTCACACGCTGTGTTGGTTATTTCCCTGACCATGTTATTGTAACTTCCCATGGGTCAAAATGTTTGGGGATCTTGTTCTCACGCCCCGTGATGGTTATTTCCCTAACCGTGTCACTGTTTCCTTTTTCTGCAGGAGTCATCAACAAAGAAAGCGAAGAGCTCCAGTGCGCTCAGAATCATCGTCCTCATCATCTGCAGAGGAGCCTCTACCACGCAGAAAAGGGGCACCACCTCCTGATGATGAATCAGGCTCAAGTTCTTCATCATCAGAGTTTACATCTCCCGAGAGGCCGGTTAGTTCCATAAATGGGATTAAGTTATTTAGAATGGCTATGGCACACTCGGCAGTTACGCATAAACCTTATCAAGTTTGCCAATTTCTTTCTGTAGTTTTTCTTGGCTGTCAATGCCTCACAGGCAGGGTGTAGTCATTTTCAAATTGTATCTACTGGCCCCATGCACACACGTACAGTGGACTCCCAACTAACGAAACTCGCTTAAATGAAAATGCCTCTATAACGGAACTAAGCGGGCTCATATGGCTGGATTTCTATGTGTTGCGCAGTAAAATTCATCGGTTAACCAAAACAGTGCTTATTGGTTACCTACGGTTAAACGGCACAACCTCTAAACACAGCATAGACTCGCTCAGGCCAAAGGTAGTCTCACAACCATGGCAACACCTCGAGACAAGCCAATCCAGTAGCGACTCTTGCTTGTGGTGGCTGTGGGAGCCGAGTTGGCGAGTCAGTTGTGTGTTAGGCCTATTTGTGCGGCTAAGTGAGGTGGATCATGGTGTTATTTCAGCCTGATATAAAGAAAGCGGCCGCACCACGCATTCCCGCTTGAAAAAAAGCTAATTCTTCCGTAGCTCGATTGAATCGACCTGCCCAAGATGGAGGTGGCGAAAAAAAATACAACACCCTGAAATCGACGCTGTGGCGGATCTGCAGAAACGGAGAAAAGATTGAAGGCGCTGTAAAGAACGGGACCTTTACATCTAAACGGATGCGGACGACGCCTTATGAACAACTCGAAAAAATTCTTTTTCTGTGGTTTAAGCGTGCACGGAGTTGCAATTTGCCCCTAAGCGGACCAATCCTCAAGCAGAAAGCTCGAGAGATTGCCATGCAAGTGAGTGTTGAAAACTTCGTTCTTGATTCACTAAATAAGGGTACTTTGCTTAACTGAAACTTCTGATAAATGGAACAGTTTTATGGATCCCCTTAGAGTTACGTTTAAGAGGAGTCAACTGTACATAACAGCACTGCAGGATTATATTTTCTGTAGCACAGATAGTTAAGATGGGATAGGTTATGCAAGAGAAACATGAATCGGTTGTTTGAATTTCAGAAGTATTGATAGTTTGAGGCGAGTGGGTCTTCCATCCTTTGCTTTCACCAGAATTTCAACTCTGAACTCGTTATTAAACTTTGTAAGCAGCATGCCATGCCAAACACTTTCAAAATCCTGTCACTTTGTGTGTGTTGATAAGTGACATAATTATGGGCATGTGGACTTGTGTTGTTCCACCACGGTGGTCTAGTGGCTAAGGTACGCAGCTGCTGATTCGCAGGTCGTGGGGTCAAATCCCGGCTTCGACGGCTGCGTTTTCGATGGAGGCGAAAATGCTGTAGGCTTGTGTGCTCATATTTTAAGGTACGGTAAAGAACCCCAGGTGGTCAAAATTTCGGGAGCCCTCCACTACAGTCGAACCCGGGTATATCGAACTCGCCAAAAAAAGTTTATTAATTAGATATATGGCATAATTCTATATAGGCCCAGTATAGGTTTTGACACAAAGGCACATAACAAACTAGAAGAAAAGTACTTTATTAATATGGTGGCTTACTTGCGTGCCTTACTGTGGAACAAAATGGTCCCGGATTTTTTTCTGTGTCAACGACTTCGCTGCCTGCGACAGCACGCATGCCTCCACGTTGTCCAACGAGACGGAGCAGCTGAGGCCGCAACCTTCCACATTCAAGCAATAGCACCGGACCAACACAAGTGCACTAATCACTTCGGAGGATGTAGGCAATGGGCCGTCGTCGATTTCCATATTGCTGTCGGTTTGGCTCGTGGTCGGCACAACGTCTGCTATGTAATCCTCATCCTGTAATTGGCCCATGATGGGGACATCATCACTGTCGAACTCGTCGAATGTCGATCCGTCGATAGCAACCGGGAACTCTGCCAGCTCGTTCCAAACTTCGGCGGAAACACCTGCAGTGTCTTCAGTGCTGTCAGAATTTGGGGTGTCATCACCAGGCATGCGGAAGCCGGCATGCCTAAAGCAGTTCTGGATCGTCTCCTTCTTGACATCTGCCCACGATCTACTCAACATAGATATAGCTCCGAGCAAGTCGATCTTAAGCTCCTTGCCGACACGAAGGTTCTGCAGCAGCCTCTCCACCAGGCGCTCCCGATAGCGGGCTTTCATTGCGCGTATAACGCCTTGATCCAGTGGTTGCAGTACAGACGTAGTGTTCGGGGGCAAAAAACGCAGCTCAATGTTGCTGAAGGTCGTACTGCATTGGTGCGATGAACAATTGTCCACGAGCAAGCACACCTTGCGATTTTCGCCTACCAAATCATCATTCCACGACGATAGCCATCTGCTGAAAAGCTCGCCGGTCATCCCCGCCTTTGAGTTTGCTCGGTAGGTAACTGGAAGCACAGAGCATTTCGAAAACACTGCGGTGCCGTGCTTTTCCCGATAACCAGAGGTCAAAGCCTTTTCGATCCGTCTAAATTAGCTGCCAACAGCACGGACACACGAGCTTTGTTTGCCTTGCCGCCGCTTGTCTTGTCACGACACGCGAGTGTCTTGTTTGGAAACATTTGCCAGAATAGAGCGGTTTCATCCGCATTGAAGATAACTTGGGCTCTATATCTTGCTGCGATATCTCGCCAGTTTTCCTCGAGCCATTTTTCTACGCTGTACAGGTCCGCCACTCTGCTTTCACCTGTAACAGGTTTGCCAATGATGTCGTGTTGTTCTTTGAACCGCTGAAGCCAGCCCGAGTCGCCTTGGAAATCATTCCTGCCAAGCTGAAAAGCAAGGTCCTTGGCCCTCTGCCCGATCATAGGGACGGGCACCGGGATGTTTCGTGACCGAACGTCCACAAACCACTTGTAAAAGGCCGCTTCAACATATTCGTACACAGCAGCGCGCACACGTCGGGCGCCACGGGCACCTAACCTTTTGTCGGACTTGGCCCTGATGTCTGCCTTGTTCTTCAGGATAGTACTCAAGATGTTCCTTGGAATTTCGTACGCGGCGGCGACGTCGGACTTTTCCTTTCACCGCGCTCAACCCGATTGATAATTTCAAGTTTCGCGGCGAACGGCAAATTTTGCCTCTTTGCGCAAGCCATGATGACAGTGCGCCAATGCAGTTCACAGAGCACCAACAGGCAACACCACAGACCACGCTGAATCGGCAGCAACAGGCACACAAGCATAAAGAAAGAAAAAATGGCGCTCACTTATACCGCCTCCGCGTCTCGGAGAAAGCACGACGGCCTCTGATTGGCTGTAAGCGCTGCGAGCGAGCCAGGATCATTTCTTGGAGGGGGGTGTTCGCCCGCGCACAGCCGGGTCTAACCAACTTTTTCTAGGGTGGCGCCGGCAGTTTTCCCCGCCACCGCAAGGAAAAGCCAACTTGCTGCTGGGGCACTTTTGAGGCACATGGAGTTTGATATATCAGTTGTCGTTGCTATTTTCGTTCGATAAAACAGTAACTTTTGCTATATATTGACACGTGTCTCAATGTGAACTTACCGTGTTTAGGATTTGTTCAATATATAGGATAATTTGATATAAATGAGTTCGATATAGTGTGGCTCGACTGTAGGCGTCTCTCACAATCATATGTGGGTTTCGGGACATTAAACCCCACGTATCAGTCGATCAGTTGTGGACTAATATTTGAGAATACTAAATTAAGTAGCCTAGTGTTATTGCACTGTAATGTTAACCTCTTGGGAAAAAAAATGTCTGTACCCAGGTGAAACCTCCAGACTATGGTGGCCGACGGCAGCACAACTCATCTCCGTACAGGAAGAAGGTTCCCAAGGAAGCGTCACCCCCACCGGCCAAAAAGAACCAGCCAGCAGGCAGAGATCATGATTCCTCACGGGTAAACAGACATTGCCACTTGCTTGCTTGGTGTTTAACTGCCGGTAAATAGAAGTTTGTAGAGTTGACGCGCTGATGTAAGAGACAATCTGGTTTAAAGCATACAAGTGTGCCGACATGTATATAGTGGCGGATCATAAAATGGGAACTTGGAACCATGCTTGTGAAAGATATTTCATACAAGGGACGAAAGGGGTTCCCCAGTGCAGGCCTGCAGCCAGGGGAGTACCCTAAGCACCCCTTTCCCAAAATTCGTACGGAGGGGGCTGTTTTATAATATGCCCTCTCTCCACATTTCTGGAAACTCGGATGCAGGGTTTGTTTTACCAAGAACAAATAAGTGTTTTTCAGGGCATTCAACGAATGGTTCTCCTCTTTTTTGAGAAAATTCTTGGCTACAGGCCTGCCCTGTTGCATGTCTCTTATAAAGGCGCTCCACTTTTAATTGGCAGTGTCCTATGCTAAATGTGAGATAGCATTTCTTTCATGTGATTCGCAACCTCTTGCAGAGTTGAGTGCATTATTTTTCTTGAAACATCATTCGTAGCGCTGGTTGTTGAAAGACCTAATGTATTCCATTGTCAATAACTTTAGAGCACTAGAGGATACATTATTGTAAAACTGAAATGCTTGTGTCCTGCTGCTGCAGTTTTTTTAGATATGTCAGTGCTCATAAAAAAGTGTTGTGCAGTTCAAGATATAGCCTGAGAATTTTTCGTACCTACATGGGCACACAGTCCTGCTATTTTATCACTTATATATGCATACTTTCAAATTGAAATGTGGCAGGTGGAAGTGGTAGACTTATTAGCAGTTGCACAGAAATTGGTCTTTTGCAAGTTCCATTGAGATTTGCCACCATTCACTGGTACTGACGCTGTGTGTTTCAGGAGCGAGACGTCGCTGAAGTGAGACGACCTGCTCCAAAGCAGGAGCCCTCAAGACCGGAAAGACCTGAGCCCGAGTCTGAATCCGAGTCTGAGTCTTCATCAGAGTACGAAGAAGTAGAAGTGGTGGCCAAGAGCCCTCCCGTCTCACCTGACAGGCAGTCTTCAAAGAAGATCAAGAAGAAGCGGAGAAGGGAATCGGAGTCTAGCGATGTGAGTTTTGACCTCTTAGAAATCTAATTTTAACATGATAGCATCAAGCGACTTATGACTTTTCCTCAACCTACGAGGTCGGTTGGACCTGTAGTCTCCGCAAACAAGCCATTGTGGAGAAAACGCCTGTGTGGACGTTATCCTCGCGGTCAGTTGAAGTTTTCACATTCTTATCTCTTTGTTGCTTCCCGCCGCCGGACACTCGTTTCATGGAAAAGACTTGGGGCTTCAAGTCGTGGAAATGCACTCCATCTATGCTTCTCATGGACAGCATATCGCTAACCAACAAGAGTCTGTATTAGCAACGCAAGAAACGATAAGCTGGCATGAAGCGCTGGTGCTCGCGAATATAGTAGCCGTGAGAATGGTAGCCCTACATAAATCAACTTAGCGGATGGCACCTAACTAAACTAATGTTAACCCAAGGTGATGGCGGTATCATAGAAGTACAGTAGACTTTCAGTAAATGGAAATCTGTTAAACGGAACTGCTGCTTAAACGGAACAATTGTCTCTGCAATGCTTGGTTTCCGGCTTGTATTCTGCACTCATGTTCACCTTTCAGTATACGAAAATTCTGTTAAATGGAACACATTTTCCCAGTTCCTTTAGTTTCCGTTTACTGAGAGTCTACTGTACAGTGTCAATCTTTATGAAAGGCCCCACCGCGGTGGTCTAGTAGCTAAGGTACTCGGCTGCCGACCCGCAGGTCGCGGGATCGAATCCCGACTGTGGCAGCTGCATTTCCGTTGGAGGCGAAAATGTTGTAGGCCCGTCTGCTCAGATTTGGGTGCACGTTAAAGAACCCCAGGTGGTCGAAATTTCCTAAATTTACGGCGTCTCATAATCCTATAGTGGTTTTGGGACGTGAAACCCTACATATCAATCAATCTTTATGAAAGTGAACACGAGAGCGCGTAGCCTGCACGCTCCTGCAACTGCTGGCAGCGCGTTCAAACGGGAGCAGGAGCAACCACTCCATCTTTTCACGTCATCTCGAGGCGAGCAAAACAACCATTCATTGCAGATATGGAACCAGCGGCAAGACTGCAACTGCCTCCCCCTTCAAGGGTTGCAGTCTTGCCGCTGAAACACGAAAAGAGGCAGTGGTTGTTCTTGCTCCCGCTTGAACGCGCTGCCAGCAGCCGCTGGAGCGCGCAGGCCACATGCTGCCGTGTTCCCTTTCATAAAAATTGATACTGTAAATATGTAATGTTTGTAAAATTTGATAGGCAGCACTGGAACTGCAATTGACGTTTCACGAACATTAGGGGCTAGCTGCTGCGTTAGCCCGCCTTGATGACAGACCCTTGCCGACATGATCTGTCTTTGCACAGAAAATCAGTGAAGGCCTTATTGAACTTTTTGTGTGGTAGTGGCCTATTGAATAGGCTATAGCACCCCCTCCCTCTTTTTTTTCTTTTTGGCAGATCTATTTTGCTCTTCCCTTTCTTTCTTCCTGTTTTCCTTAGTGCAAAGTAGCAAACCAGATGCCCCTATTTTTGGCTAACCTCCCTGCCTTTCCCTCATTTTACTCTCTTATGGTCTATTTGAAAAGTAGTTCTGACACCTCGCATGGCTCTGTGATAGCATACTTGATTGCCACACAGGATGCTGGGACCCTGAAATACATTCAAACACGGATATATCAAACTCGAAGGGAATCGCGAATTAGTTCGATATATGAAAAAATTAATATAAAAAAATAGAGGCCCAGGGAGCTTACCTGTAGCGGATCATCACCTACAATCGGCCCATTCAAGAATGACAACTGATTCCACATACACACCGCAACATAATGATTTATTTGCGTGAAAAAAAAAAATCGCTTATTTTAGCCTGCTTTTTCGTTTTTGAAATGCTGAAGACATTAGTCTCGATCTTATTGAGGCTGTCCAGGTGCGACAGCCCAGCTCCCTTCATGTGGCCAATACAACGGCAAATGACGCCGAATGCTTCCGCCACTTCAGCGGCAGAGTACACGCGCGCAGCCAGCGCTTCGTTTGGACGATCCTTCTCGTCACATGAGCTGTCCGCCTAGGCATCCTGAGTCCCTGTGATCACAGCTACTACATCCTCGTCAGCGAGGCTCGCAACGGCCTGGACATTGTAGTCCGCTTCCACGAAATTGTCTGCAGACACTTCATGTGGAACTGCTGCCGGGAAGCCGGACGATAACTCGGGAAGGGCGTCATCTATACGCTTGTCGCCGTCGTCTTCACCGATTTCCGCAAGTTCCGCCGTCTCAAAGCTTGCTTTGCGGAAGCAGTTGACCACTGTGTCCGTCTTCACGTCTCACCAGGAGTTGTAGATCTCCACGGGAGAAAACTTAGCGGAGATTTCCGGCTACTCATTTGTCATCCACTGCTGGATTTCCTGGCTGATGACAGCTTCGCTTTCGCCAGGAATGGTTTTGCCAGTGATGTTGCAGCACTGCTTAAATTGGTGAAGCCACCCGGTGTTGTCGGCAAAGTTGTTTCACCATGTGTAGCGACAAACCATTTGGCCTTGGTAATCAGCATAGGGCCATTCATTGGAACGTGCTTCGTGCGCACTTCTACAAGGCATAGAGTGCCTTTTCTACATTCCCGTGGACAGGAGCACGCACATGGCAGGCTTCCGAAGTTTGCTGCCTTTGCCTTCATATCTGCTTTATTCTTCAACAAGGTACTCAGAGTGCTACGTGGTATCCAGAAGTCGTCTGCGACGATCGTACACTTCTGGCCCGCCTCAACACGCTGAATAGCCTTCAACTTCGTCGCAAAGTCAAGGGTCATGTGCTTCTTGACATGGACCATAGCTGCATGAAAAGTCTGCAATTCAAAGAGTTCGCAGCGGCTTTGCACACCATGCCTGCAAAAGAGAAATGCTGCACATGCGGTGGTACATAGGCGACGTGCGTATGGAAGCAACACGGTGCTTGCGAGGCGATGGCCACCTGCGAGGGCAACAGCAAAAGACGCGAGCTGTGGTTGGCTGATCAAAACTCGGAAGAATAGTAATAAAAGAGTAAAGGAAAAGGTGACATTCAACTCACGCTCGCGCTCGGTGTCCGGATATTGTGGGACGCGGCAAGTGCCGAAGCGCACCTTCCAGCTGGCGCGGCGTTCAATATATCCGAAGGCGAGTAAAAATACCGTATAATATAAACGTGCGTATTTCTATAATTTTACAAAGTAATTTCAAGGGGATAACATGCGAGTTCGATATACCCGGAAATTCGATATACCGTAATTACTCGAATCTAACGCGCACCTTTATTCCGGTTAAGCGAGTTCATAAATCGCATGCGCGTTAGAATCGAGTACGAAAACAAAAAATACATTCAATCTATTGCCATCGGCAAATCCAAAATGGCCGCCCCCTACGTGCGTCGGCATGGCGCGTCAGCCATTTCTGCCTATGTGTTTCCCATGTGCGGCACTTCGTACGTGAGCTGAGGAGTTCGTCATCTAGTAGTGCATTAGCATCGATGGCGTGGAAGGGCCGACTCCAAAAACTAGTGCACCACGATGCCGCTTTTAAAAGAAAAGCCATCGCGTGTGCGGAAACGGACGGAAATCGGGCCGCATCGCGGTCGTTCGGAGGTCCCGAAACATGCGTGCGGGATCGGCGGAAACAAACGCAGAAGATTGTCGACAGCAAAGCTTCACGCAAAGGCTTCAGTGGACCACAGCAGGGTCGGTTTCCGCAAATTAAAGAGCTGCTTGGCGAGTATGTGCTTGAGCGGCAGAGCGGCCCGTGACGACAGAATTGCTCCAAGTGCGGGCTATGCAATTAGTCTTAGAAAAAGGTCTAATGTGGAGCCAGTTTAAAGCGAGCAGGTGCTGGCTAACTAACGTTATGAAGAGGAAAGGCTTTTCCCTCCGAAGGGGAACATGCATATGCGAAAAGTTTTGCGGAGGAGTACGATGAAAAGCTTCACAGTTTTCAGATGTTCGTCCTAAACTTGCGGCGCAACAACGGCTACCTGCTTGGGCAAATCGGGAATGCCAATCAGACGCCTCTTTACTTCGACATGCCTGGCACCACAACCGTCGAGAAGAAGGGGGCGAAGCAAGTTCGCGTGCTGACATTGGTCCACGGTAAAACTACAGTGACGGCAATGCTCTGTTACACGTCAGATGGGCACAAGCTTCGCCCGTACCTCATATTTAAATGGAAGACGCTCCCGAAAGGAGTCGTTTTTTCGAGTGGTGTGATCGTGCGGGCCAGCAAGAAAAATTGGTGCGCGTTGCAATCGATGTCTTACGTTTTTTTTTTTTTTTCGCGGTGGAAATCGGGTGCGCGTTACAATCGAGGGCGCGGTAGAATCGAGTAAATACGGTATGTGGGTTCGATATATCAGTGTTCGACTGTATGTTGTTTGCATTCATCGGGTCAACACTGCCGATGTCAGCTTTTTCTTAATGCTCACGCATTAAAATTACCCAAAATTACCCACGTGTGTTCTGTCATTCCTGGGTAGATACTAAGTGTCAATCAGCTGTGGCACAGACCCACATACAAGTGGCACATACCCACCTGCGGGTATGTGCCACAGTCTGGCCGAAAGTGTTGACAACGTACGCGACGGGATCGTTACATTATACATGCCTCGACCAGTGCATCATATTCATCAAACCATCTTACCCTCCCATACTAATTTTGGTTGATGCCAAATGAAGGGGGTGATCATGGGAGCACCCAGATGTAAGCGGTTAGACAGACAGACGGGACCGGGCAGGCAGACAGCACCAAAAGTGCTTGCAGTAATCAAAGAAATGCTTCACACCTAATGTGCACTTCTGCTGTGTGAACATGCTCCTGCAAGAGTTTTGTAAATATGTGCAATAATAAAGAAGTTACAGAGGTTAGAACATTTGTTTCAGCTAGTTCAAAATTTTTGCACCGCCTCTCATTCTCCGCTGTTGGGAGGGGAAAGACGTAGCTCGTCGTCGTAACTTAGCCCACATCAGCTATGTGACACGTCAGTGATACGTCATTGGCAGGCAGCCAGCGGCCGAGCAGAGCTACCCACACATGAGCATGTGTCATAGCGGCGTGGGGAAAAAGGGCAATGCGAGGACCACACTTCCCATAGCTGTAAAGTAGTGAGATGCCTCTTTACATCAGAGGCCTTAGTTCTGGCAATACCGATTCTCCCGGTAATCTTGGGCTCTACAAACGAGCTGAGGGCAGCACAGGAAAATGATAACGCATACTGCGTGTCAAAACTGCATCACCACAGGGCCAAGCCACTGTTTCGTTAGACAAAAGAGCAATCAACAAGCTCAGTGGTATGTCAAGTAGTTTATGGGCAAGCTTGCATCACTACGTGTACGAGGGCGATCGGTCAGAAAGAAAGAAGCCTGAGAATGTTTTGTTGTTGTTGTTTTTTTTTTTTTTTTTTTTTTGTAATGGAGGGTCCGTGCAACGAGCAGTGCTCACTACTGTCTACTGTACAATTTGTACAATTTATGGTCTACTGTACAATTTGTGCAGTAGACCGCAGTCACATTTCCCGAATATTTTTGTGTTTACTACAATACCGGAATATTCTGGTATTCAATCAAAGTATCGGGACATGTCCAATAAGTTCATTTCCAAAAGTAACCAATTGCACCTTACAAATAAAAGCTTACCGTATTTACCCCGTTGGTTTTGTAAGTGCTTGTGTGGCACATTTGTGAGGGAGCAGATGATAAACAGCATGACATAACCCTGTGTGGTCACGTGGTAAGCCTCCTACACTACTACGTCACAACCTGATTCAGCGCCCAGAATTTGCAAGCTTGTTTCGGGGGTGAAAAAAAAAAAAAAAGTCTGAGCCTGTTTACTGGTTCTTTAGAAGGTTTGTTTTGCAGAAGTTCGGGTGTCAGCTTCATTAATTGGTAGTGAAAAATGAGCATTGTGTGTGAAGGAAAAATGAGCATTGTGTGTGAAGCATTGTAGGTGAGCATTGTGTGTGAGCATTGTAGGTGAAAATAAATAATTCTATGAATATTCCGTCCTTATGAGAATCGAACCCAGGCCTTCTACATGGCACGGTTTAAGACGTCGCAATGCACATATGACCTGATTACACTATCCCGTTTTACTTTTGTAGGCGAAGCTCAATTGTCTTTCAATATTTTTGTACAATTATTTAGCCTACCAGTGGTATTGCCAAATCGCTTGTGATAGCATACTACAGTTGAACCCTTTTATATAAGTGACACTGATGTAGGAGACAAATGGGTATAAGAGACACCAGTGGGCCTGCATAAAAATAGTGTTTAATTAGAAAATGCACAAGTGGTACCCTGCTTGTAAGAGACACCTCGTATAAAAGACAAGAATGGCTGCCTAGTGCATGTTTCTATAAAGGGGTTCCACTGTATTAGCAGTACTTATTTCGCTTAAGATATGGGCAATCTCTTGACGAAGAAAATAAATTATTGTGGCAATCAAAGCACCGGAATATGACCAACTATAAATTCATATCCAAAAGTAACAAATTGCACCTTACAATCGAAAACCTACCATATTTACTCGAATACATATTTACTCGAATATAGTTCGGCCGCTCTAAAATTGTATGGCAAGAAAAAAAAAGGGGGGCTCGAGCACATGTTATTTAAAAAATTTATTTGTGATGTCTCCAAAAGAAATGAAGTCGAATTCCGGTGTCCCAAGATGGCTTCACAGCAGTGCTTTAAAGCTGTGCAGTGCTTACAAACCGTGCGTTTACGGCTACGAAGTTTTCAGGATATCTTCTTTGCATACAAGGATTTTACTATAATGCAGGTACTACTTTGTCAAGTCACTGTAATGCCTTTCTGATAAGTATCATTTTCTGAGTGCCTGTGTGCAATGTGTGTTATTCTTGTATAGTGAAATCAGGTTGTGTTTCATCAATAGTTTTTTTTTCTCCTCGATAAATTTCATTATAGCTCGCTTTTGTTGCCTTTCAGTCGGAGGGATCTAAGAAGAGGAGAAAAAGGCACAAGAAGCACAAGAAACATCGGAAGCATAGGAAGCACAGGAAATCAAGCCGGAAAAGTGGCGAAGAGGAGGAGGAGGAGGATGATGATGGAATGACTGAAGAGGTCAGTTGAGAAATTAAACATCCAGTATTGTTCTTTCATGCACATTTGTTGTTTCTTCATTACCAAAGGCTTTTTTTTTTTCTGCTGAGAAAAAAAAAGAAAAGAGTTTAACCAGAAGAGAAAATGTTACCAAACATTTGGACATACATACAGATCAACAGGTGCACCTACCGTATTTACTCAATTCTACCGCGCCCTCGATTGTAACGCGCACCCGATTTCCACCGCGAAAAAAAAAACGTAAGACATCGATTGCAACGCGCACCCATTTTTCTCGCTAGCTCGCACGATCACACCACTCGAAAAAACGACTCCTTTCAGAAGCGTCTTCCATTTAAATATGAGGTACGGGCGAAGCTTGTGCCCATCTGACGTGTAACAGAGCATTGCCGTCACTGTAGTTTTACCGTGGACTGATGTCAGCACGCGAACTTGCTTCGCCCCCTTCTTCTCGACGGTTGTGTTGCCAGGCATGTCGAAGTAAAGAGCCGTCTGATCGGCATTCCCGATTTGCCCAAGCAGGTAGCCGTTGTTGTGCCGCAAGTTTAGGACGAACCTGTGAAAACTGTGCAGCTTTTCATCGTACTCCTCTGCAAAACTTTTCGCATGTGCCCATTTACCTTCAGAGGGAAAAGCCTTTCCTCTTCATAAAGTTAGTTAGCCAGTACCTGCTCGCTTTAAACTGGCTCCGCATTAGACCTTTTTCTAAGGCTAATTGCATAGCCCGCACTTGGAGCAGTTCTGTCGTCACGGGCCGCTGTGCCGCTCGCTGCTCAAGCACATACTCGCCGAGCAGCTCATCAATTTGCGGAAACCGACCTTACTGTGGTCCACTGAAGCCTTTGCGTGAAGCTTTGCTGTCGACAATCTTCTGCTTTTGTTTCCGCCAGTCCCGCACGCACGTTTCAGGAACTCTGAACGACCACAATGCGACCAGATTTCTGTCCGTTTCTGCACACGCGATGACTTTTTTTTTAAAAGCGGCATCGTGATGCACTTGAGTTTTTGGAGGCGGCCCTTCCATGCCGTCGATGCTAATGCACTACAAGATGACGAACTCCTCAGCACACGTACGAAGTGCCGCACATGGGAAACACACAGGCAGAAATGGCCGACGCGCCATGCCGACGCACGTAGGGGGCGGCCATTTTGGAAATGCCGATGGCTATAGAATGACCCTATTCATTTTTTTTTTTTTCGTACTCGATTCTGACACGCATGTGATTTATGAACTCGCTTAACAGGAAAAAAGGTCCGCATTAGATTAGAGTAATTACGCTAGTAAACTGCTATGCTCTATTTTCACACACATTATCAAGTAGAGTTGAGGATTTGCGGCCTCTTTTCTGTGAATGTTTAGTGTACTTGAAAATTTACAGGCTGGTGTTAACAATAAGTGCACTTTCGCAGGTATTTTCCGGTCCTTCGGATTGTGTGTGTTTATAATTGTTTGAATGATGGGACCTCTACACAATATTGTGGCATCAGAGAAACTAGTGTGTACTGTGAAAGGCAGAACATTGGTTGTTCTTCTCTCTCTTTTCTTTTTTTAAATCACAATCAAAAGTTTGTATATGAGTCATTGGCAGGGTTCTAGGAGCCTGGAATCTTTGGCAACCGAGTTCAACCACCTCCATTGCCATCACCATCATCGGCAGCGCTTTATTACCTGCTGTGTGCTCTTGGGCCTGCGAGTCGCCTTTTCTTTTTCTTTTGCTTTTCTGCGGAAATGAGCATAGGCTGATGGCTGCTTACTGTTTCATTCATAAAGATGCTGACCGAGTTCGCGACGGCTCGCATAAATCTGATAGCACACGATGACTTTTAAGTGGATGAGGGAAGGGATGGGATGCGAGCGCAAATGAAGATGAATATGACCCGGAGGTGTGAGTCGTACACAATAACTCTTATTTTATCTTCTGCCGGGCATTCTTGCTTCTCCATCTCGCCGGATACTCTTGCTGTGCAGCTTCCCATCATTTAATGATGGCGCTCTGGTTACCGCAGCGCGCACAGCTACAATCAACGGGCAGATCCAGTGTGCCAGAAAGCGTTCGCTACTAGGCAGAAGGATCGCATCGTGACGTGGCGCAATCAGAAGTTCATTTTGGGACCTGAGCACAATGTATCTAGAGCTTAAAAGGACACTAAAGCCAAATGTTAAGTCGACGTTCATTGTTGAAATGGCAGTCCAGAAACCTCATAGTATTACTTTCGTGCCACGGAAGGGTCTATTTTGAAATAAAATAACGTTTTAGTGCTCCGCATCGGGTTAGCATACCTCAAATTACCCGTCTCAAGAAGCGGACTGGCCGAACCGTCTCACGTCACTGTTGCCATGCACAATGTTGCCGACTTAACTGCGCTAGTAGCAGCAGACCGAAAGCAGTGGGAGCCACAGCAGCAATGGCCATTGATCAATTTCTCGCCATTGGCTTCAAGATATCAGACGCTTTTGTTCCAACTGCACCCCGTTAGATGGCGCCACCTGTCTCATGTAACCACGCGAAAATTGAATATTTGAACCACTCGCGCCATTCCCCATAGAAACGTCCGGCGGTTCTTTTTTTTTATGAATCAAACAGATAGAAACAAGCAGCATTTTATCGCGTCTCTTGATACACTGAAGGTTCCTTATTTAGTGCAGTCAGATCGATTACTAGTGATTAATTGTAGGCAGTCCGTCTAATGTCATCGGGATCATTTTGAAAATGTCCTACCACGGCGCTTGTGTTCTTGTGCATTTACCTTGATTTCTTGGTAGTTAGGGATCTGTTGTTAATAATATTGTCGTTTTAGATGTCATATATTGAGCTTTCACTCTGACGTAAATTCTTATTTGACTTTAGTGTCCCTTTAAGAAAAAAAGTACATGAACTTTACCCAGAGGATGCGCTCATGATTGTTACTGTTAACCACGAAATGCATCCAAAATAGTAAAACTGTTTTGACAGCGTGCCTTTGAACTAGAGCTCTGCGCTATCGCCGCTGCCCGTGTTTGCTCTTGCCGTTCGAGCCGCCGCAGGACAATAATTTGAGCCGTGTTGCCGTTTGTCGTATTTTTACCAGAGTGGGAAATCTGAACATAAGATACACCACTTCACCTTCTTTTCTGCAGCTTTATGATTTCTAAGAGCAGCATTTGCAATGTCTTGACTGTTCTCTTGTTTCAGTGTTTGCATGCCCTGTCTATATAAGGACCCAAAAACAACTTTAAAAAACACGGTCAACCTTGTTATTCTCTTTTAGAATTTCTAGTTCTGTTGGTACCTCTGGTGATGCCAGAAGAGTAATTCACGTGACATGATTGGAGCACATTCTCTAGAATGGCCCATATACAAGAAATATCAGTTTTAAACTGTTTTTTACCTTGCTTTGCCATGCATTCACTACCCACCACCCCCGTTATTCCTGGCGTCTCGCAGAATTATCGTGTTCAATGAACTTGCGATTTCGCTGCATTTTGTGAGTTTTAGATTGGGCAAGAGGAAATGAAAAAAATGTAGCCGAGAAGTTCAAAATCCTGATAGGCTCAACTCTTAGTGCTCACATTGCACACATGCTTTATAAAGACATTAATGTCAAAGAGCCTGTGAAAGTAGACCTCTCCCTGTTTGTAAACAGTGTGACGTCACTGCGGGCACCCCGCCCACAATACCCTGTCTCGGAGCAGGTGCTGGTTGGCAAGAAAGTTTCGCCGGCGGCATTTTTCTGCATAGCAGAGCTGCGTGTCTGCATTCCTTCGACAGAAATTTCTACGTTGCTTCGCTGTAAAGTCACAGCTTCTGAAAAAAGGGGGTCACGGAAGGGTCACTGCTCATAGTGTGGAAATTTTCTCGTCGTAGATGGATGGATGGGGAAACTTCATTTAGAATACTGAGCAACGCGACTGGCTCGCAGTGGGCTTCACCCACGTACATGGTAGTCATGAAAAAAATCTTATCTTTCGAAAGCCAAAGCTTTGAATGTACACGGTGACTGGCACTTAAAGAAATGTTTACACGGCATGGATTGAAACTTACTTCCATCGTGGCATGTGCAATGCAGCTTTAAACGAGCTACAGCATTGGCGGCAGCATGGTTTTGAGCTGCTGTGCATGACGTCACGGATAAGATTCTCACTCATTGCGCAAAAATCTGATCGGAGATGAATGAAAAAAAAAAAAAACACTTCTTCCTGTGCGTTAGGCTGAGGTTAACATATTTTCGTGAAAATTAGAGTGAAATTCTGCCGCTGCGTTTCTCAATAATTAAACCAGTGAAAACTCGTGATGTAAAACCCAACAACATAATAATATATACTATTATTTGGCACAGTTACCTTACTGCATTTGGTGCCTATAACATGTTTTCGTACCTATATTGCTTCTTTAGGCCTGATACACAAACTTTTAATGCGCATTGTCACTTATAAGGGTCGAGCCATACAGGTTCAAAGTAGATGAAGAACGAAAATCTCCGCTGTTTCTATTAACACGTATAAGGTATCCGATAATACGAGTTATAGTCATGGTGAAGCGTATATGCAGATTCGGCAATGCTTCAACATGCTCAAGCGTAGTCGCATATTTCACCCGGAGATCATGCACTTTTATTTTTTTGCACGCCACGCATGCGATGATGTATCCACTCGCTCTTGGTGTGTGTGTGTGTGGTCATGATGGCCGACGGGAGGACTAACACGCTTTTTCCCGCCGCTCAACAAAACGCCGAAAGTGTGACCGCTTGGCTTGAGCGTAATCCGTGCGTTAGGTGCCGCGTTGCAAAGCGCATGCTCATAGCCGTTGACCACCTGGCAGCCAACTTGCCGCTTCGGGCATCCCGGTATTCAGCTGTGGAGATGGTGAATATTTCGTGGGCGGCGGTGACGGCTACATGCGCGTGAAACTGTTTTCGTGAGGCTGACTTCATCGACGTCCAACCTGATGCCGAGCATGAAGCTTCCGAATTGCGGCGGCAATTTGTGGCAGCGCGTCGTCGACTCCGACCTGGAAGAGCGGGGGGGACATCTGTTGTGATGGTTTAATTACGGCCGATGATGATGCCGACACTGTGGAACCGTGCGCGGAATGGGGCATTCTGAATTAAGTACGTGGCGAGGGCGATTTGGAGGAATCAGATTGCGAGAATGATGGAACTTTGGAGCCAGTGCCTCATGCAGCTTATGCCACGGGCCTCGGCGAACGAGCACCCTGCCGTTTTAAATGAACACCGAGACCGCCCTTATCTGCTCTTCGAAACATGGTGCATCACGGATTTTTGGAGTCAAAAAAAGTTTGTGTTTTCACTGTCAACTTTTTTAAAAGCTGCATTTCATTTACTACGAACTTCGGGATACAGCGAACGGATGCCGCGTCACGCTCAGGTTTGTTATAAGCGGCTTGACTGTATATATACTGAAACGAACACGCCAGGGCAATGGCTGGGCCAAGACCAAAGCTTTATTGCGATAGCGCGGGTTAATGTAGCGTTGTGCGAGAGGGGTTAAGGGGAAGGGAAGGAGAAGAAGCAGTGGTGATAACGGCGGCTTCGGCTGGCGTGACGTCACGGATACATCATTCCGCTCCCCCTACGGTGAGTAACGGTCTGGGGGTTTGCGTTGCCGGCCCGAGCGACGCAACACCGGAGTTGAGGGGCTCCCGGCGATCTCGCTCCTTGTTGGCGCTCGCCTCGGTGTTCCTCCTGCTAGGGCCCCGCCGGCAGTTTCGAGGCACCGAGAGTCACCGACTTCTCCCTGGTCATGCTCCAACTCCCGTGGCTTCACCTGGTCGCTGTGGCGCCTAATGGTTTCCCCCTCCGGACCATCGGCATTCACCAGGCGGGCTCCGTCTGTCGATGTAATGCTGGCTGGAGTCCACGGCTCGCCTCGCCCGAAGTTCCTCACCCAGACTGGCTCCCCGGGCTGCCACCCATCGAGGGGGGGACGGTCAACTGGTGAGGGCGGAATGGACACTGCGTTGTCCAGCCTGGAGCGAAGATCGTAGCCCATTAGGAGTTGCGCTGGTGTCCGGCCCCCGGCCTGCGGCGTCCTGCGGTACCTGTGCAAAATCCTAGCCAGGCGGGTTTTCAGTGACCCTTGTACATTCTTCTTCAATGAATACTTCACCGTACGAACCGCCCGCTCCGCGAGCCCATTGGACTGGGGGTGATACGGTGCTGTTCGGAGGTGTACTATGTTATTCAGCTTCGTGAAGGTGTTAAATTCCCAACTCGTAAACTGTGGGCCATTATCGGATACCAGCGTCCGGGGCAACCCGAATGTACTGAACAAGGTGCGCAGAGCCTCTATGGTGGCGTGTGTGGTGGAACTCTTCATGGGTATCGCTTCTATCCACTTACTATGTGAATCCACCACAATCAGTAGCATGTGACCATCGATCGGCCCCGCAAAATCGATATGCAGCCTCGACCAACGCTCATCCGTTTCTGGCCACGCAACAGGGGGTTTCTTTGGGGGCATAGGGGCAGCTTGGATGCAACTGGTGCAGGACTTAACCATGTGCTCAATGTCATTATCGATCCGGGGGTACCACATCAAGGAGCGCCCTAGCCGCTTCATTGAGCAAATCCCTTGATGAGTATCATGCAGCAGACGTAACATCACTGCTCGGGCACTCTTAGGGACGATCACTCGATGGCCCCAGTATAGAAGCCCATAACTCCCCGTTATCTCAGCTTTCCGGTTGAAGTATGGCATCAAGTGCTGGTCCTTAGGCCCCAAATTTCTTGGCCATCCCTCCTGCACCCATTTTTGCACCTTTGCTAAATCGTCATCAAGCTCCGTGAGAGTGCCCAGTTGCTTCGCAGACATGACACCATCATTGAGGGTCTCCGTGAGCAGGACATACTCACCGTCCACAGTTTCTTCCTGCGTCTCTGGCTGGGAAGTTGCTGACGTGGGGAGTCGGCTGAGGGCATCGGCTGGAATGTTGTCTTTCCCGGGCTGGTGTTTGATGACGTAATCGTAGGCGCTCAGCAGCAGGGCCCACCGCTGGATTCGCGCAGCGGCCATCACGGGCACTGGCCTGTCTGGGTGAAAAAGTGCAACAAGCGGCTTATGGTCAGTCATCAATGTGAAAGTATTGCCGAGCAAGTATTGTCGGAATTTCGACGCACCAAACACAAGTGCCAAGGCTTCACGCTCCAGCTGCGAGTAATTTTTCTCAGCTCCAGTCAATAACCGAGAGCGGAACCCTATGGGCCGAAGTACTCCGCCCCCGACATCGTGTGAAAGCACTGCGCCTATTCCGTCCGGGGAGGCATCGCATTCCAGGACTAGCGGCTTGTGTGGGTCAAAATGTGCCAGAAAGTCTGCGGATTTCAGAAGGTCTTTCACACTGCTGAATGACTGCTGTTGAGCGGTATCCCACTTCCACTTAGCTTCCTTCCGGAGTAGTTGATATAGGGGTGCCATGGCGGTCGATGCATTGGGAAGAAACTTGTGGTAGTACGTTACCATGCCGAGGTAGGACCTTAATTCTGCGGAATTCCGTGGTGCCTGAACCTTAAGGATGGCGTCTATGTTTTCCGTCTTTGGTTGAAGACCTCGAGCGCTGATTCGATGCCCCAGAAAATCCCCCTCTGGTTGGCGGAACTTGCACTTGTCTGCGTTCAGGCGCACGCCGTATTCCCGGAAACGCTTGAATACTTCGTGCAGGGTGGTGCGGTCATTGCGTTTCTCGGCCACGATGACGTCGTCTAGGTAGACCTGAACACCCGGAAGTCCCTGCAAAATGGTCTCCATACGCCGTTGGAACACGGCCGGCGCGGACGCCACTCCAAAAGGCAGGCGAGTAAAGCTGAACAATCCCTTATGCGTGTTTATGGTCGTGAGTTGCATGGCTTCCTCATCCAACGGAAGCTGGTTGTATGCCTCCCGCAAGTCTATCGTGGTAAAAACTTCACCGCCATTTAATGTAGCCAGGATATCCTCCACCCGTGGCAACGGATATTGCTCAGTGCGACAGGCTTTGTTGACCGTTAGCTTAAAATCGCCGCAAAGGCGGATGCAGCCATTCCGTTTCACTACCGGTACCACTGGCGCCGCCCACTCCGCATGAGGCACCGGTACAATAATACCCGCGCCCGAAAGGCGGTCCAGTTCCGCGTCGACCTTTGGCCGAAAAGCATACGGAACTTCGCGTGCTTTCCAAAACTTCGGCACCACGTTTTCTCGCGTCTCGAAGTGTACCGGTGGCCCTTTTATGAGCCCTAAACCTGGCGCGAACACATCAGCGAATTCTGCTAGCAACCGGTCCACGTTAACGTCGTCAGCACCGAGTAACGGCAGTTGCTCACCTGACGTGTTCACGTTCATTACCGGTGCCTCGAGCATGTGGAACGCTTGAATCAGGTCGCGTCCGCAGAGGTTTGGGCCGGAGCAACCAAGGACTTGCAAAGATCCAGCCGTCGACTTGTTTCCGCACGAAACCTTGAGCTGAAGTTGTCCCCGCACTGGAAGCCGTCCCAGGAAGCAGGTGAGTTTCAATGGCGAACCACGCAGCTTCGGCCACACTGTTTTGTTCCGCTCATATGTGGGCCACGTGATGACCGAAACCGGCGAGCCTGTGTCGACCTGCATGTTCACTGGAACCCCACCACAATCCAAGGTGCGCACGATGGGTTGCGTAATGCCGACGTGGCCGATGTGACTGTCCGCTGCCTCCAGCGCGAACATACCGTCCGTGCCAGTGTCTTCCTCCCGCGACAAGGCGTGTACTTGGCGTTCTGGTGGTACCACCCCGAACCCACTCTCACGGCGGCAACAGGCTCGAGCGATATGACCTCGTTGTTTACACTTGAAGCATGACGCCGAGCGGAAGCGGCAATCCTCGGGTCCGTGCCCTTTTGCTCCGCAGCGGTAGCACCCAACAAACTGTGGCCGGCTTCGTGGGCGATAGGACTGGCCTCCCAGCGCATGCACACTTGCCTCAGCGGTGGGGCTTACTATCTCTTGCGCGTTGGCCTCGGCCATTTCGGTAGATATCGCAATTTCTTCCGCTTCGCTCCTCGTCAGCTGTGGTTTCGCGAGTAGCTGCCGACGCACTCCGACGTTGTGCAGACCACACACGATGCGATCTCGTAGCATTCTGTCCAACGAAGCACCAAAATTGCAGGTGTCCGCTATCTGTCGAATCGCCACGACAAAATCCTTGACCGGTTCGCCGGGCAGCTGATTGCGGGTGAAGAACTTATAAGACTGTGCTATCTCGTTCGGTTGCGGCGAGAAGTGCTGCTTAAGCAAGGCCATCACTTGTGGGTACGAAAGTTCATTCACCTTATCCGGAGCACAACGTCCGCTCAGTACGTCGACGGTGTGGGTGGACAGTGCAGTCACCAGCAGGGCCCGCTTCTTGTTGTCTTCCGTGATGCCATTTCCCTCAAAGAAGGCTTCCAGCCGAACCTGGTACGCGGGCCACTTGTCGCTCGCCTCGTCGAACTGCGGCGGGCTGGCGTATCCTCCCGTGGGTGCGGCGGTCATGACGGACGGAGTTGCCGCACCGCTTTTATCCCATCCTCGTCGCCACTGAAACGAACACGCCAGGGCAATGGCTGGGCCAAGACCAAAGCTTTATTGCGATAGCGCGGGTTAATGTAGCGTTGTGCGAGAGGGGTTAAGGGGAAGGGAAGGAGAAGAAGCAGTGGTGATAACGGCGGCTTCGGCTGGCGTGACGTCACGGATACATCAGTGCGTTACGATAACAACAGTGAAAGATCTTGCAGTTGCGCATTTAGTTTATAATTGCTGCTCTAATTGCCAGCAAGCAGACGACGCGGAGCTCTAGAGGTGTGCCCAGGCAAATCGCACAGAACTGTACATGACGATTACTACAGAACGTCGCCGCGTTGCTCCTTGTGAGCAATCCTCTCGCCACTGAATCATCCTTTCTTGCATTGAAACCGCTTTCTATGCAGCACGTTTAAAATGCGTCTGTGCATTTGTGCTGCCATGGCATGCGTAAAGACAGTGCGTTCGAAACACGTTCGTCCTGCATTGAAATCATTGGCAAGTAAAGTTCAAGTGAAGCAGCTTTTCTGAATAGGGTTCAGACACTGCAAACGCACCAGTGGGGAAGCCCAGTCGATCAGAGGTATGTTCACGCAGCTTTCTTAGGTTAACATAAAAAAAATACACACACTAAGGGGCCCGTCTGCGATGTGCATGCTCGAGGAGCGTGGAGCAGACGGTTTTTCTGTCATTCACATCACTTCTGGTCAGCTGTAATTGCGTTGTTTTTCCTAGTTTCGATCTCAAAAACACCGTCGATTGCAAGCTTTTTCCTAAGGTAAACACTTGTATATCAAAGGTGATATTTGGCAGGCAGCATTACCTCTAGCTAGACTACCTATAGACTTTTTGCAAAAGATCAAATTTCATTGCAGATGTCCTTTACGAGGCATCGCTGCGTGCCTGCTTTGGACCACACAAGCTTTAGGCTTAGCTTTACATTCGACTGGTGTTTTGGTCGGCAGCCGTTCCGCAGTGTGACTGACATACATTCTTTTCTCTTCTTTTTTTCCAGCAGATCCAATATCTCTAGTTCTGCAGTTCGTTTTCATGGACCGCAAATCGGTGCAGGTGGCAATCGCAAGTCGATGATTATCGATATTAAAGAAAGTAGAACAGGTGAACGTGGGCAGTACTTAAAGCGCCTGGTTGCATGCGTCGTGAGGCGTTATCACTTTCTATCATTCGCTTGTCACTTAGTGCCATACGCACGCACTTTGTGAGATAGTTGGTGCGGCAAGGTTTCTCAGATTCCGCGCTGACTCTTGAAAGTGGCCACCTCACGAGGTGGCCGGGAACGGCGACGCATCGGGATTATGTTTTCTGTTAAAGGTTTACACTACACTTGATGATAGCATGTTACTTTTCTTAAGCGAAGGCCCACTATTATGTAAGTATGATTCTTGTGCGATTGGAATTTTTTTCGGGGCAATAAAAACGCGACCAATGCATGGCGAAACCCACCGCCGGAAATCGACCATGCTTGCGTTGCAGTGCGGACGCAGAGAACGAGGGAACAGTTGGCATGACAGGCGCTCGCACACCTCCTATGCAGAAAGTTGTCCGTGTCGTGACGCGAGCGTACGTTCGCATGGTAGAGATGATAGAGGTGGGGGAGGGAGGCAAACGCTCGAGCAGTTCTGGCAAGTAGGGTGTTCTAGGGACCCTAGCTTGTGGGAAATGCTCAAAAGGAGAAGCTTCGCACTTACAGCCCTTTTGATTGCGTTCGCCTGCACAGGGAGGCACGCGCCTGTTCAAGGCATCCAAAGGTTCAAAGTCTCTTCGTGCGTGCACCGGTGAGCCGGCTCGGGCGGGTTGGGGTGCGTAAAATATGCGAGTAACTTTTTTTTTTTTTTTTTGTAAATCGGACAAAACATAAGGGATGCGCAAATTATGCGAGTAAATACAGTAGATGTTTTGGTCATCTCATGTTTTGACGTCCTGTTAGCTTTGCGTCATTGATGGTTGCTTGAAAATGACCTGTTGTAAGCGCTTCTTAGAGAATCATAGTCTGAAATGTCATATTCTAAGCTACAGTAGCACTAAATTCTGTGGCATACACTTGTTAATCTTACAGAAATGTCTGCCTTGCAGGCTAAATTATGATGTTAGATAGCTCCTACGAAATACTAAATATTAATTTTCTTGGCTTTTGGGAGCAACTTTTACTACTTTATTCAGAAGGAGTTACGACAGGAGGGGGATTGTTCAACTTTGGCAAATTAAATGTGTCAAGTTCAGAGACAGTGCTTGCAAACGGCTTACAAATTGTTTTCAATATGCCTCCGTTATCTTTTCCCCTGGTTGCACTTTAATCAACTGAGGGTAGAATTCCTTTGGAGCTGTGCAAGTTAATTTTGGTGTCACAAATGTACCACGACTCCAACTGATGCTTTTTTTAGTCTCCAGCTTCACAATTCCAATTCGGGAGGGGGGGGTACAGAAAACAAGCAAAGAGCCGACACTTGCGTGGAGATGTAGTGGTTTAAAAAAGACTAGGAAAATAAAGCACACCCTATATCCAATCTTTTGTGATTGAATAGCTGAAGCATGGAAAGGGAGAAAGCATTTTGAAAATTGATGCACTTCACTGTTTTGCTTCGTTAACTGCAGCGATGTTTGAAGCACCACGATCTTCAAGCCCTTAAAAGTAACTTACAATCATGGGGCAATTTTCGAATTCACTACTTTTTTTTTTTCATGTCCAGATACATAAGGGATGCACCCATTCATCAGACGGCAGCCAGGTTGAGCCTTTTTTGATCCCACTGTCATAGGAATGGGCATCACATGAAAGTGAAGACGTCTTTACAAGAGTAGTTCAATGTTCGGTCTATGTTGGTAAATGAGAGCTTGTGCTCTGTCTGCTGCTGTTCGACGGTTGTAGCACTGTTTAATATGGACACTCAAGATAAAATCTTTGTGGTAATTAAACTAGTTAACATTAACCCAGACACCATGCACGGTGAATCCCGGTTAAAGATGGCATCAGCAAGCACACAACAAATACTAGTGCTCATGGGAAGTGTCATCATTTGAGGAGGGAAATGGCAAGGTGTGCTCTCTCCAGTAATGGGGTAAATTTCTATACCTTCACTGTCTCTTCTGTTGCACATAGAGACAAGTTGTATGCTTCTGCACAACCGATAATTCACTTACGTATATCAATTTTCTCTTCATAATTGTCTTCAGCTTTCCATTTTTCTTTCTTGTGTGTTTCCTTTTTTTTTTTTGTGGTCATTGCACTCAAACCGAGTGTAGAGTATGAAAAGAATTCTGACATCTCCGTGCTTATGACTTTCCAGGCTTGAAATTGATTTGGCAATGTTGCCAACCAGTTTATACTTGTTTTTCATGCACAGTCTGAGGCAGAGTTTACCCAGGAAACTACTTTTCTGCACGTTTGACGCAAGTGATTGCATTGGATGGCTAAGTCTTCAATAGGCTTTCAGACTCCTAAAGCATCAATTCACAGACAGTCTTTGTTTAAGAACTCTGAACCGAGCCTCGTTCAGATGCCATGGAAAAGAGTTTGTCTTACGAGGAGTCACTCTTCCTTACAGAGGTCAGAGGATGAGAACAATGCCGAAGAGATGGAACGAAAGTTGCGTGAAAAAGCCCTGCGGTCGCTGACTAAGGCTCGGCGGGGCAGCCTCTCCTGTGACGATTCGCAAGAAAGCTCCACAGCTGTGTTTGTAGCAAACTGACATACAGGCTGGACTGGTGTTCCTTTTTTTTTTTTTTTTTTAATCTCTTCTAAGAGAAGTTTGCTCACAGTCCACAGTGAATGTCATAATGTTAGATCCTTCCTGCTTTTTTTTTCTCTGTTTTACGTGTTGTGGAAGATCTGTTTTGCATGTAACTTTTCTTTCAAGTCCTCGTGTACATGTGCATTAGCAGCTTTGTATTGTTGATGTTCCCAATAACAAGATTGGTGACCCTTCGGATCCATACAATATGTACAGTGGGTCAAATATTTTCTGCAAAGTTCTTTATTGACCGACTGACTGACGCCACCCGTGCATTCACACCGATTATACTCCCTGCAATGTACGTGTGGGTGTGTGTGTACAGTTTTACAGATTTCGTTATGGACCGTGCATGCAGGTTGCCCCGTGTCTGCAATTGTGTTCACCCTTTAGCATTAGTGTTCAGTTTCTGCTAGAGCAGGATTAGAAGCATTGCTTTTTGAGTAGTGTGTGGCAACCAACTTTGTTGATTGCTTCCATACAGTTGACAGAAGCACACGACCTCAGGAGCTGGCGGCTGTATTTCTCGAGTATTTTGTTACCATTGCTGCACATTCTGCTTTTTCATGAAGAAGTGGGCTCTGGCTGAAGCATCTATGTTATGTTTTCTCTTTGAATAATTTGAATGTGTGGTGCATTTTGACTTCACTGTGGATTCTGAGCAGGCTGTTTCCATTAGGTGTGTCCACTGTTCATGTAAACTTTGTAAAATGATAATGAGCTGCAAATGCGAGTCTTGTATAAAGCATACAGTTGGATGGAGTGCTTGATGGAGCTGTGCACATGGTACACAGTTTCAGAGCAGACCATTCAGTCATAGAGCCATCACATTTTCCCTTTAGACCCTCATGTCCTCTCTTATTGTTTTTTTCCTTGTTTATTGGAGATATGGGGGCTGTTAAATGCATTCACAAAATAAAATCAGTTTTTTCTGTAAGTTTTGGTGTGCTTTTATTAATATGCTCAGAGAAGTCAGCGAAATTATTAGCTTCATAGTGCAGGACTTGCTCAGCAAAAATAAACAACACATACAAACACTGGAGTAGTTGATTTTCTCTAAGTGCCTCCAACGTACCTGCATAGAGCGCATAGAAAATGTCTGAAGCAACATATACGTCTTATGAGTGCTACTTATGGCCTCACTGCACTGCTATGTACTGAGGCGCTTACATATGTTTTCAAAACCTTGTTTTCAAGCAAGATTTATGTAAGTAAAAGATGCATCTTGAACCCTTTTGACCTAACATATGAACTACATATAGCAGAAGTGGAGATGGGATACAAAACCTTGACAAGTCGAGCTTTATACCTTGTCATGTCCCAACGTACTGTAAATTGATGAGAGTGTGAGATGCTCACTGGCTGTACAGTGCAAAGTTCCCTAAATATTGCAGACTTTTTCTTCTACTTTGTGCTAAAATTTGTCAATTTTCTTGATAAGGGGAAGAATTCTCTGCTTGGAAAATCACTGTGGGCTCCTTGTCACAGCTTCAAAATATTCCTTGTTGGAGCATCGCCATAATATTTTTTCGTGGTGTTTTAGCCACCTTTTACATGTTTGTTGTGTGTTAGCACTTTCTGCCCTGAGTATTTTTAACGGGCAGAAATATTCGTTTCTTGTTGACTTGGAGTTGCTACACCCTCAAGAGCACGAAAAGATTTTTTTTCTGAGCATCCCATCAGTATACAAGAAAAATGGCTCCATGTGCTATAATATATAGGACACCAGGGCTTAGTGGTTATTCAGAGAAATATGGTAAATTTAAGTACATCAATTTATTTTTACCCTGTTAGAGCAAGTTATTAACATACAGATACCACATATTAGTTACAGCACCTAACTGCAATAGCAAGTTTTTGCGCTCGTGATACACATTGTCTCGATTGGCTTGAATGGCCACCGTCTAATCGAACACTTTGAAGGATTAATAGTCATAAAAAAAATTAATTCCGCCCATGTTGTGTTGCATAACAGGGTATGTTTTGGGAATCCTTAATTGTCGATTCGTCTTTACTATTCTTATTTATTGAATGAAGAAGCGTTGCCTTCAACAAGTAGTGGGACGCTGATGTGCGATCCAGTGCTTACATATAGACCACCGGAAGTACGTCACGAAAATGTGGTGGCGCTGTCGTCGGGCGTTTGGTTTCGCTTGGTAGGCAAAAGCCGCTGCACCTACCGCAGTTGCTGCTGTGTTTTCGCTGGTGCGTGCACTATTTGTGGCTGTGCAAAGAAGATAAAATGGTCTACCCACGAGCTTTCACGGTGATTTGCGCGGGAAGGCACAAGAAAAATGGGCCAGGTCTTCTTTTTTTTTTTCAGTTTTCTGTTGACGAAAACCGTCGCAGATCAGCCGCAGCTGTGATACGCGAGAACTTGCCTTCGACGCCGCTTCATCGGTAATGTTCTAGAGCAGCTTACCCAGAAAAAACAGCTCATGTGTTCATTTCAGAACCCCTCTACAGCGACTGCAACTTCCTCTGTTGCGGCCGCCGCTTGTAAACATGCGAAAGGCGTCCCGACGCGCTGTTCTCGAAGGCAGCTTGTGCACCTGCTGTACAGTGCCTGCTGCGCACGTCATCACGTTATCACAGAGGCTAGTGGCGCGCTTTTAGCCGGGACGACTGGGCGGGATACAACGCGCCGTGAAGTCACTCGGTGCCTACCGTGTTTATACTAACATGTAATAAGTCTTGGTGTGGCCAGTGAACGGTTGTGCAGCTCGAACAATTGGTTTTCACTACAGACGTTGCCTGCGTCGGCTTTGCTTAGCGAGGGGGGGGGGGAGTAAACAGTTGGCACGAGGCGCGAGCATGCGCATTGGGGGTGGGGACAGCGACGCCGCACGACATCGTGCCACTAAGAAATGTTCGACATTTAAAAAGTGCTTAAGGTCTCGAGACGCGCGTGACATACTTTCTTTGCCCATATCATCTCCCCCCCCCCCCCCCCACCCTTCCTGCTTAGCTTCCAGCGCTTTCGTCGGGAGGAGAGAACGGAGGATGCGACTGCAGCGTGCGACAAATCTTTGTAATGCCTAGTTCACACTGAAACATCCGCTTTCTACAGCGACCGAAATTCCCCTGCCGCCGAAACGCCGAATATGCCATTCACCATGGGGCGAATGCTGGACGGATGCGCTGTCACCCGGTCGTTGTCACTTCTCGCAAACGCTACTACGCTATCCGGTGGTGTATAAGTTCGACGATTCTCGTACGCAAGAAAATACAGTACTGCTTACTTTGCTGGCAAGGGGCTGTCTTGTAATGCACGAAGAGCAGAAAAACCACCGACGCCAGCGGTGTTGGTGGGTTCGTTCTGCTCTGCAAGACCGCAACAAGCTCGGTCCCGCCATCAGCAAGCTCGGTCACCTCTTTCACAAAATACGGAGGCGAAGTGGGCACAGAGTAGGTTAAACTCCCGTTGGTTACAACATTCAGTTACGTGCACTGCGACACAACAGGTGAGTAGGGCTTGGCCGCCATTTTTCAAAATTCCTTGACTAGCGCTCCTATTGGTCCGCGGTGACCGATTCGGCGGCAGACGCCGCAAAAATCGGTTCGAGAGCGATCGGCGCGGAGAGGGCTCTTTCGGCGGATCTCGCCGCCGCCGAACCGGATTCGGAGCACTTTCGGCAGCCGGAATGCTCAGTGTGAACGCGGCCTAACTCCGCTCCTACTGGGCGGATTCTTAGAAATTTTGCGGCGTTGATTTCGTGAGGCAATAATCTCTTTTAGTGAATCCATTTCATGGCTACTTAAAAAAGCGTTTCAAGGCCCCTTTAAAGTGGATCTGGTGGAATGTGGAGTTAAAGAAGACATCTTTAAACACAGGTTTACTAACATTTTGGCAGCTGACCATGCCCTTGTTAGTGTCTGTACATGCATGTGAGTACACAATACTTTTGTTAATTATGTTTCTTGTGCATCCTTTTTTATACTCTGTGCCACGGACTTAAGTTTCATCGTTTGCTAGCGATCTTAAAAGTTTTTTCACTCACCTATTCTTCACCTTCTTCTATAACATGTTTAGTGGTCACTCGCTCGTAATTTGTGTGTGCCACGGTTTTCAAAAACTGCTACATGAGTCACGAGACTGACAGCTGCTAAAATATGTTTGCCGGAAGACTTACATATGTGATAAAAAAAAGATTCCAGTAGTTCTTCGACATGCATACCCTTTATATATATTGTAGCCGTGATTCTGGCGAAGTTGCTGTTTTTAAACGGTGTGGGATCACATGGCCTAATGTTAAAATTAATGGGAGCGGGCGAGGTCCATCATGCTGGTAATAATTTGCACACGTTGTCACCCGCTGTAGAATGAGTGCGTCCACTTCTTGGTCATGGATGAGTAATCAGGCTTCTTTTGCCTTGTACTGACCAAATAGAAGCCTTCAAGTTTAAGTTCCCAGCATGTATTTATTGCTGACTTCGAACGTCCCGCTTATAGGTCTCACCATGAAGCTTGCTTCCGGGAGGGATCTCCGCTCGGCAAAACATTTTCAAAAGCACGCACTTATGCGCTCGTGCCCGTCCGTGTGCAGAAGCAGCAACAGCGGTATTAAGGCAGAGGAGCGCGCTCATTCCTAAGGCTTTTCGGCAAATCCAATCCTCTCTTCTCTCCCCCACTGCTTCTGCCTTCGGGATTAGCCCTTCGACGTAGCGAGTGCCCGATGACGACGGTGTACGTCGGGAGGCCACAGACAGAGCAGCCGCGTCCTGGTAAGTAGATCTGATGGGCGGTACAGCGTCGACGACGCGGTCGGCACTCGCCGGCTGGCTGCCGTCTCGCCGACGAACGCGGCGCCGAAACAAGGACCCCATCGTCCTCGCGTTTCGGACCCACACGTGTCACACCAGTATGGACTCCTTCCTCGCCGTCAATTCCGACCACACCAACAACACGCTTCGCAAGCATCGCGCCACGGCCATCGAAACCTACCTCGCTTGTACGCTGGCGAGCCACGATGCCTTGACAATGGAGCGAAGCCTGGACCTGCTGCTCACGTGTCCCGCCTGCATGAGTGAGCTATGCACCCTGACGGCGGCCAAGAGCGAAGCTCTGTTCAGGCTGGTCTTGTTCAGCTTCTACACGCCGCCATCTGCGCCGCTGCACGTTCCCTACACGACCACGTTCGAGGCAGTGCTCAAACACGCCGTGAAGTCGTACTTGCCTTGCTTCTACGGTGGCCTCTGCGGCCTGGTCGACTTCCCGTGCGTAAACCTCGGCCTCTGCGGCTGTATTTTGCGACCGCTGTACACGGCCATCTACTACAGCAATCTGGAACTGCTCAAGCTGCTTCTGCGCTACGGCGCCGAGGTGCAGCCCCGGGATGCGTGCCGCTGCGGTGACCGATACCTCGTGCACCCGCTTATCAGGGTGTACGAGTCCATCAGCGCCACTCGCTGGCATCCTGCTATACTGGCCAAGGACAATGCTCACCCGACAGACTTCGTACGGTGCCACCAACTTGCGGTGCTTGTGGTCCCAGCCGACTTGGCTGTCCTCAGCGAGGCTTGTCTCAGTTTTGCTCGCCTCGTTATCCCCGCCGATCAGTTCGACTCTTTGCTTCGAGTTAAAGGCAGCCTGCAGCATTTGTGTAGACTGAAACTGAGAGCTTGGCTGTCCAGACTCCGAGCGATGCCGGTAGGGGTGGAACGCCTACCCCTGCCGCGGTCGTTGCAGAGGTACGTCTTGTACGAGGACTTCGAAGAATGCTTATGAATGTGTAAACGCTGACTAAAGTTTTCTTTTTAAACCTAATGTTGAACCGTATTATTTGTAACCACTGGATTTTCGTTCAACGTGTCGGGTGCCGAACAAAAATGTTGCATGTGATTCGCTAAGCATATTATGAGATGAGAAACCGAAAGCGATTCTTTTGCGAGGCTGTTACAAAGGCGCACCGCATAGTGGTGTTGTCTAGGTTTGTAATTAAGGAAAGGTTGCTCGCGGTTATTCACCCCTAAAATTGGCAGATTCCGCGTACAGTGGCAATCAATGATATGCGAAGCACGAATGAGAAAGGTTATGTCATTTTAAAATCAGCACAACGTTACGAGGTGAAGGTAAATGATGATGTGTATGACTTCCGTGTCATGATTATAATGTTTGGATGTGTCGCTTACCTTCGTCATCTATTCACGTCACGTGATACCAAATGAAGCTAGCGAAACGAGCGCGAGCACGCTATGAGCGTGGTATGTTGTCATGTTCTTACATGACACGCGTGTCAGAATTATTATGTTGGAACCAGTCATATACTTTCGTCATCCATTGACGTCACGTATCGCCAAATTCGGTATATGTGGAGCCAGCAAAACGGCCGCGAGCGCATCATGAAGGGTCCAATACATATATATGCTCCAATGTAGCGTTGACGCGCGCGCACGCTGGGCGCAGCGGCGCTACCTTAGCAAAACGCGAGCACTCTATAGACGAGAGCACGCCTATCTCGAACTCAGGCGCCTTCGGTGGTATACCCTCGCTCCCAGAGACACCATAATTTGTTTGCAACTGCCAAGGCGCGCCTCGCTAGCATAAAATGCAGTGGCTCTGGGAGTTTCAAATGCGAAATAACGCCTGTTCACGCTGCGCCTGCTTATAAAATGTCATCTGGATACCACTGCGCTATCATCTGATGTGACAACCAGCGCAAGAAGAAGAGATTGCTAAGCACTGCCTGTGAAGTTCACAGCGCATCGCGGGAATCGTGCCGGTGCGGTGTTTTGCGATTGCACAGACTTCCGTCCGCAACGAAAAACGCCGAGCTCCACCGCCCTAGGATAAAATCGCAATCAGCAGGAAAAACTACGAGCCCTGTGAGGTGAACGAGTAAGTAAACTTATTGTGAATATTCAAGCGCGACTCCAGCTGTTTCACTTTACAGCAGCGATTTGCGTGCAGTATGCCTGTAGTATGAGGCACAAAACTATTGCCGTACTCTTTCGCGGGCCGCATGTCAATAATAGGATATACGTATTGCCCCGCCGCGGTGGTTTAGTGGCTAAGGTACTCGGCTGCTGACCCGCAGGTCGCGGGTTCGAATCCCGGCTGCGGCGGCTGCATTTCCGATGGAGGCGGAAATGGTGTGGGCCCGTGTGCTCAGATTTGGGTGCACGTTAAAGAACCCCAGCCACACATCAATCAATCGGCATATACGTATTACGACTCACGCGTCGATGCACGCACCGCGCATGTTTAGTACAACCGTAACGGCCCTTCTATCGCGATGCGTAAACGGCGCGGAAAGCATGACTTTCGACCCGGTCGAACTGCGACATGCCTTGACTGTCACTAGGCGAATCTACATGCGATTTCGGCTGGCGTCACCGTAGCATTTTAAAATCTTGTTCTGCCTGGCACTTTTGCACCGCGCGTGTGTTCCGAGTGCCCAGCAGGATTGGCAATCGATACACATGCGGTGCATGAGCGTAAGTTGGAACCAGATTCTACCGGTATACGTTGACGCCGGCTCAACAGCACGAATTCTGCCTTGTCACAGCCAAGGCACGCCGCAGTTCGACTGAGTCGAACTCCGGCGTTTCTTTTAAACGCAGTAGTATACGTACCTGATGAAGCTGCTTCCGTAGTCTGCAATGCACGTGCTCAGACATTCCGGACTGTCGAGGAAGGTCTCCTCGACGTTTCACACGACATCAGCATAAACTTCCAGCACAGGAACAGCGCGAAACATGCTTACAGCCGGACTCGAATTGTGAAGTTTCGCGTTTGGTTTGCAGAGCGTTTGCTCGCCTGGCAGTTGAAAGTGTTGCTTCGCTGCGCTTGCAACAGATGGCATCACGTGCTTTTCAATATGGCAGCAAGCACTGAGCTCGCTGTGTTCTGGTGTATAGTCTGATGTCAGGCGCGGCCCGACGGTAACCGGTACGAAATTTCGCACCGATGCGTTACCCAGACAACACCGCGCCTCCCACTTTTCGTGACGGAGGGACGCCGGTCGCGCTGAAACGCGCATGCGTCATAGCAATGCAGCGTGGCGCACGCCTGTGAGTATATGGCAGGACCAGCGCTTGGCGTCGCAACGCTGGCGTGCCGCGTCGAAATGAACGCCGGCGAGCACGCGCACCGCGTCACGTCGAAATGTCTTGGCGCCTTGACTGTGGCATGTAGTCATACTCTCACGTGACACGTATCTCATGATTATCATGTTTGCACCAGTCACATAGCTTCGTCATCCATTGATGTCACGTAATACCAAATTCGGCATGTGTGAAGCTAGCGAAACAACCGCGAACGCATCATGAGTGTGGCATGTAGTCATGTTGTTACTAGACATGCATCTCACGTTTATCATGTTTTGCACTAGTATCATACCTCCGTCATCCATTCACGTCCCGTAATACCAAATTTGGTATAAGTGAAGCTAGCGAAACGGCCGCCAGCGCATCATTAGCGTGGCATGTAGTCATGTAGTTACATGACACGCAGCACATGATTATCATGTTTGCACCAGTCACGTACATACCTTCGTCATCCATTCACGTACCGTAATACCAAATTTGGTATATGTGACGCTAGCGAAACAGCCGCGAGTGCATCATGAGCTTGGCATGTAATCATGTTACATGACACGCATGTCATGATTTTCATGTTATGATTTGTCGCTTGTGTTCGCCATGCAATCATATCATACCATACCAGTTTTGCAACATGCCATGTGAACGAAATTACCGCAAGAGCTGCAGGACCATGAAATGTAAATCATGACATTCATGGCATCCATGTCATGATTTTCATGTTATGAGTAGCCAAATATGTTCTTCATACAGTCATGTTATGCCATTCCTAGTTTGGTGTCAATACCATTATCGAAACGGCCTAGAGAGCTAAAAGTCGCAGGCGGATAGATAGATAGATAGATAGATAGATAGATAGATAGATAGATAGATAGATAGATAGATAGGTAGGTAGGTAGGTAGGTAGGTAGGTAGGTAGGTAGGTAGGTAGGTAGGTAGGTAGGTAGGTAGGTAGATAGATAGATAGATAGATAGATAGATAGATAGATAGATAGATAGATAGATAGATAGATAGATAGATAGATAGATAGATAGATAGATAGATAGATAGATAGATAGATAGATAGATAGATAGATAGATAGATACGCTCAAAGTCGCCGAAGTTCGCTAAGAAATGATTCGCATTTAAAAAAAAACGAGGCACTGCGAGAAGCCGAATCGTGTTTAATTAGAGGAGCACGCTGAGTGTCGCTCGCTGCAGCCGCGACGCCAGCTCGGTGGGTGCGCGCTTTCGCCAGCATAGTTGGCGCCGGCGTCAGCTACAGTGGGACGGGCTTCCCGTAAACTGCTTTTGCGTAAGCCAGTCGGATGCTCGCTATCTTCAAACTAGCCAAGAAGCTTCCGCGTTAGAACGGCATGGGAGAAGGTTATGTGTTGATGAAGAAACGCCTACAGTACGAGCACTTCTCTGCTACATGCAATTCTCACGACATTACGCCGTCACACTAGCACTGGGTATCTCAAGGGCATATACAGATTTTTTTTTTGGGGGGGGGGGGGGGGTAGGTGCTAAAAGGTTTGGACCCTTCAACCCCCCCCCCCCCCGGTTACGCCTCTGGAATATTGCCGAATTTTGTGTACTCTTGATGAGCGCCGAATCCTGCATTTCTCGCAGAGTGGTGGTGAAATATTCTTGTGCAAAGGGCTTGAAGAAGCGCCTTCAGTTGTCGAAATGCAAATCGTCGTTGAAAATACATTTTCAAACTTTATTGACAAACTTGCGTGAGGTTTTCTGCGAGTACAGTAAGAAATGACAATGAGCAAGATGGAAAACTGGGCTAGTTGGTGAGCATTCATCGTGGTTAACAGCGCGAAACACCCGGACAGGAGCGATAGAAGGACACGGTACAGCGCTGTACGACAGCGCTGAAGGACACGGTACAGCGCTGTACCGTGTCCTTCTATCGCTCCTGTCCGGGTGTTTCGCGCTGTTAACCACGATGAAGAAATGACAATGACGGTACACAGATATGCGTGCGGCGGATCCAGAAGCGGGGTGGTAAGGACGATCGCCCCCTCCCCAAAGTCTGTGCCAACACACCTCCCCCCCCCCCTTCACTTCAGTGCCTGTAGTCAGTCCACCTCTTATCACCAATTAGGACAAATGAGTGAAACCACTGTGAGCACACATTAACAGTATTAATGCTATGGAGGGTGTTTTTTTTTTTTGCTAGTATAAACAAGAAAGTCACGACCACGCCCACCTCTACGGTGTTAGTTTAGGTGCCCCCTCATCCTAAAATGAGTGGCTGGGTCCGCCCCTGGCGTATTTCGATACCGATCGCTCGTGGGTGAAGATTGATATATGACAGGCTAACGTATGAGCCTCGTAGCCTGCAATAGAAGATGGGCTTCAGGACACTCGACTTGCGTGAGCGTGCATTGCGCATTCTGTTATCCAGACCAGGAATCGAGCCACGGCCTGAAAAGAGAGAGCACGACACGACCGATGTCAATTTTTTTTTTCCGACTCAGCCGTAAGCGCATGATTTCAGGTCTGCGACGATGTTATCTGTTCCGCCTTGTTCGACACTACATTATGTATTTTTTTATCCTGTAGAATGTTGAAAATATCGCCTGTAGCAAAGCTCGATCGCTCGAATGAGCGGCCATGAAAAAATTTACACGCAGGACTGCCTAACAGATCAGTTTACTGCATATTACAATTTATGGACTCTATAGCCGAGGTGTTGGCAATGCATATTCACTTGTAACGGATTTGAAAGATGGTATTGGTTTCGGGATGCAACGAAAATGCAATTCCTTGTTGTGCGTTTCGTCTCGCACATAAGAATATCTGGAAACTTAGTTCGCACAGCTCAGTGAAGCTTCGAGCTCTTCGCTACTTTTGCGTAACTTTTACAAGAAGGTGTTTAAATTATTGAAGTGCACATCATGTTCTGTCGGACGTTGAACAAAAAAAGATGGTTGTGTTTAGTTGAGTATCCCTACTTTTGAATCTCCTGGTCACCTAACGCTATACAGCACGAACACACATACGCACTCGGTCTATTTACAGGCTTTTCTTAATACCTCCATAAATGTTACATTGTACATGTATTATAATGCGGCCAGCACTTACCCACGACGCCTGTATGATAAACAAAACAGTGCAGGCGGCTGCAGGGCCACTGACATCGGCAACGTAAGCAGAAAACAATGACGCTGCTAGGCCCCTAAAATGGAAAGATTGAAATGCATAAATTTCGGAAGTGGTGTCCTCTACTTAAGTGACTTAAAAGGAACCTGCAACACTTTTCCAGCGTTGTAAAAAAAAAAAGTGCTGCCGATCGGTAGTCGAGGCACATGGGAACATGTGAGCCTAACATTGTAGAGCAGTACGCGACCGGCAATTGGCAATTCTCATTTGGCAAGAAATCGCTCCCTCTTTCCTCAACAAATGATGCCATGAACCTGACGTCCGTGGCCATTGCGTGACTGGAGCATCGCGAGCTGCACAGTTACTGCGGCTGTGGCGGGATGGCGCCACGTGCCTGCTAGCGATCGCACTGAAAGTAAGCAGCTTGTTCGACGGGAAAAAAACGTAAGTGCTCAAGATCATGACGCGCGCTAAGGAAGGGACCTGGCCTCTTGCTCCCCTTTTCATCCCTACACGTGTGCCCTCTTCCTATCAGCTGGTTTTTCTTAGCTATACCTCCTTTCCTATCAGTTTTTGAAGAAACTAGACCGAACGACGCGGGCCAACCGCTAAGCTTCAACTGAACATTAAATATCATAAAGGACACATTGCGCCCCCACATGTGCCAAGTCATGTCTCAAAATCACCATCGACTATTTTTGCAGCCCCCTCACACGTGGTATTTGTTCGTCCCATGTATTAAAGTGAAGGAAAGACGACTTGTTATCTACATTGCCATTGTCTACGGAAAACGGTAGGCCAGTTGTGCCAGTGCGGGACTTAATGAGCAACATACACCTGCAAAACTAGGAGTGGTTTGTGTGGCTACCTGCATTCAGCTCTACAAACCACTCCCAGTTTTATGAGTATAAGACATGTCACGGGAGCCACAGGTTCATTTTTTTTTTGCTTGAACGTTTGAGAATGTACGTACCCCAGTTGGCTGGCAGCGTATGAAACTGCGACAGCTGCCGTGATAGTCCATAAATCACTGGACTGATTGCGCCACCTGTCAGAACACAAGAAGATAAACACATGAACAAGGTGGAAGTGTAAAGTGATTATCTATCCTCAATTGTTATGCAATTCGCGCGTCTTTTTGCATTAGCCATATTTGTCGGCGATAGCCTCGGGCTTAATTCTGTCGCAGATTTCAAATAGGGCCTATAGGACTAATATTTGGGCGCACTGCGTTTCGCAGGGTCCCAATGAAGTTTCGCACCCACCCACTCAGTATGCACACAGGGCGACCCAGCTCCCTTGAGATTAAAAATATACCAACGCACTTTATGACCACGCGAGCAAATACACGTTGTCGACTACGCGCGACTATTTTTGTGTTCTGATTACTTGCTTAATTAGGCAAGATTAACGAACTTCCATAGCAACAAAGCTGGGCGAAAAATTCTAGTTAAAAAGTTGTCGGTCGGTTTGCAAAACGTACGATTAGACGGTTTCTAACATATGGTCTTCTAACTATTAGCGTTTTTCTGCTTACAGAAGGTTCCCGCAAGACGATATCGCGTGACATGACCACTTGTGCGCGGTAATTGCAGCGTGTACCTAACGTTCCGCGTGCAATTACGCGATACGCAGCGGTTATCGTTTGTGCTGCCGCAGACAACAGGTTCGTCATCGCACAGCCACCGCCGTCGTCGCTAAGCGGCAACACAAGTAGACGAATGCTATGGTCGCTTGCTAGGGTAATATTCGAGAGTAAACGTTTTGGGGCAGCGTTGTTTCACTCAATTATTTCTCTCACCCAAGCACGACATATATTTGCTAAGCAATGCATTGTGACGTTGTGACAAAAAATTAGTGAGTGAATCAACCAGAGTCTGCATCTGCAGCGTGGACATAGCACGTTATGACATTTATACCGATACGGCTCACGCTGGTAAATTAGGCGACTTGATCAAATTCATTGTAATTTGTAAAAAAAAACATCAATCTACCTGTGACGGTGAATTGGTTGTAGTTACGCCGCGCTAAAGTATTAAATATTTTTAATGAGTCACGGTACAGGTCTGTTACTTTACGAGAACATTAATGAATGGGGAAGCAGGCATTTCGCACACGACGTATTTTTACTGATTTTTTTTATTACGAATCTGTAATGTCGCTCCTGGATGCGACGTTTACGGATGACAGCCTAAACAACATGTTTCGCATTCGATGAAGCACACGTTCCGTTTTATTCTCTTTAAGAATGCCGAGGTGGAATAAAAGCCGCACCTTAATTTTACACTGCAAGATCGGTGTAAAAATAACAAAAAAAAGGCTGAATATTCCTGCTGGTTCGGCGGAAAGTCTTCGATTAAAATTTCCTGCCTATACGCACAAACAACGTATATAGTGCAGTTCGTCCGAATATTCTCACGAATTGCTGGTAAATTCGAAATTATCTTTCATCTAGTGGTCTCTGAACATTTGACACCGACTGCGCATGTCCTTGGCGCTGTTTTCAAGAACATAAAACGTATACCGAATTCGCCTGGCTTGCATGAACAACTTACGTCGCGCTGTGGACAACTCTGGCCATCACGGGCAGAAATTGACCGGCAGCAGCGAAGCCAGCAAGTCCCACTCCAAGGCGTGTAAGCCAAAGTTTTCTGCGAGGAGGAATAACAAAATAAAATAATTTAATAATAACAAATGTTCATAAATTGGCGTAGCGCTGCAACAAACTCCACGGCATTAAGGCCCGTTGGCGATGTCCGAACATCGAAAACGCACAAAACCAAGGGCGCTATAAGACCGCACGGGGTCTGAGAACTGGGCAAGCGGCCTGATTTCTCTGGAACACATGTCGGCAATATTGAAAGAGCAAATCGAGTGTGCTTTAAATCAAACGTAATTCCTGCAAAAGCGTAAGTCAGAGCTACTCACTTATATTTTCTATCCATTGTTATAGAGCTCTTACTAATTACCTTCCTGCGTCAGTGTTTAACGTGGCGACGATGATCATGACCATAAATAGAGTGGTACTTACTTCGAGAGATAGTGATGAATAATCAGACATCTAAATTTTAGAAATGCGGAGTGACGATAAATGCACGTATCTTTAAACAGCAGCCGGCCTTTTTGACAAAACAGTAAAAAAAAGAAAGAAAATAAGAGATAACGGAAACTATATTCTTAAACTTCTGTGTTGTATATTTTTTATCAATCCAAGATTTCTTATTAGTTATACTGTTAGAGCAATCACCTTAAGCTACCCAATTCTTGTGCAGGCCGCCATAGGCGAGTGTGTCATTCATGAAGAACGACAGCAACGAAAGCGACTATGATCTCCCACAGTGGGTGATAGCCACGGCGTCGTTCAGGTGAACAAGAAGAGATAGTAATATGTACTCAAACAGCATTAACTGAAATACTTTCTTCTAACCATTTTATAATTAATTACATATACAGGTAATATGCGATCCCTTCTATCTAATTACTGGTTTCATGGCCAGTCCCTCAGAGTGGGTTTGAGCCATACATATAGGCCATCATCATCATCAACATCATCATCGAACGGCATCGCAAACAATTTATAGAACACAGAGAACACGCAACAAAAAAAGAAAGTGAAAGCACGTATGCATGATTCACAACCTGGTGTTTTATTTTTTATGTAATATGTATTTAGGTTTATGCATTATTCAATTCAATGCGTCTATATCTTTGCAGTTAATTATTGGGCCTCCTATGCGAGATGATGGTAAATATTGTCTTACGGGCGTTCTGATTAAAACTACGGCACTGTTTGCTACCTGGAGAATCGCACAATTAAGTGTTTGCCTTCGAAACTGCCACACGTCGCCGCCTAATTTTTTTTTTCTTTCGTATATACTATACCTCAGCAGTGTGGAAGAGGCCCTGGTAAGCAGACTCCGACACTAATCTCTCGGAAGCAGACAAGGAAGCTAGGTTTATACGCTTGAACCACTGTAACCGATAGCTTTATAACAATTATTCCAACAACCTCAAGGGCCAGCAGGCCTTACGAATAACGTCTCAGCCAATAAGAGGACACTCCGCAATGCACATAAATTGATGCCAGGGTCCGTCCACTAGATCGCCGACTTTGAACACAACATGTTCGGGATAATACGGAAAGACGGGCTATTTGGTACTGCTGCATAATTGAAGTTTTTGCGCACACACACAAGGACACAGAAGAAGGGAACACAAGGACCAGCGCAGACTAACAACTGATTTTTATTCAGTAAGAAAACAGAATATATACGCTTACTTGCACCCCATGATCACCGCGCATGAGCAAAAACGGCATCGTACAATCTTAAAAACCAAATATCACATGTTGTTCAGCAATTCAATTTCTTTTTCACTAAGCGATATCGACGGATGGCTGACGCACATATCTTTAAGTCTAGAGATGTGCCACGCTTCTACTATTTCTCTTGTTGTCTGATTTGGGTGTACATACACCACCTCAGTTTGATCAAACAACGGCTTACATGCACTAAAAGAACAACGCGCACAGTGCAGTGCTAAATGTGTTTCCGGCCTCCCTTTCAAGTTGGTCATGTGCTCCTTCAATCTCACATTTAAGCATCGGCCAGTCTGACCGACATAAAAGTTCCCACAACTGAAGGGGGTCTTATAAACTACCTTTCTTTTGCACTCAACCACCTGATGACCTGCACGCTTGGAACAATTGCCTCCGATATCCCTCGTCCTTTCCTCGTACAGATTATTTACAGCCGGACACACGCCCCCTAGTTTGTTCTTTGCCGAGAATACAACTTTGACACCATATTTAGCTGCCACCTTCTTAAGTTTATGGGAGAAACCATGCTCGTAGGGGATTACCGAAATTTTCTTTGTATCTTGGCTTCTTTCCTCTTTCTCCCCGGATTTCATTTTCTTCATTAATCTTTCGCTTGCAGTTAGAAGAAACGAGTTAGGGTATCCTGCCTTTTCCAGCTTTACCTTCTGTTCAAGGAAAGATTCTTTTAACTTGTGCTTACATGTTTTTGTAAGAGCTGAATTGAAACACCCCATTGCTATACCGTTTTTTACTATCCTTGAATGGGAGGAAGCGTACTGCAACAGGGGCTTCTCTGTTCTAGGCGAATACTTCCAACACACATGGTTCCTTTCAAAAACAAGCTTCATATCTAGGAACTGTAAACAGTTTTCGGTGGGTTGTTCAGATGTAAAAACTAGGCCTTTGCCTCTCCGTCTGAAAGTCTCCATTACACTTGTGGTGACAGCATCCCAGTCTGTGTCTACACCCAAAATCAAATAATCATCAACATATCTGAATATTTTTAAGGACTTGCCACCCAAATCAGAATCAACCAGTCTGTCAACTTTGCTCAAAAAAATTGTACTCAGTACAGGGACTGATATTCAAGATTTATACTACTCTTTGCCGCAGGATGCTCTGCTAGATTCTGTGAAAGAGTGCATTGAACGGGACAATGATGAAGTGGCCTTCCGTAATCGCAGTGGAATGTCACTAGAAACGTTTCTTGAATTACTTTGCATGTACTTGGACAGCACGGTTGTACTATTTCAAGATAGACTGTTCCGTCAAAAGAATGGAGTGTGTATTGGATCCAAGGTAGCCCCTGTACTGAGTACAATTTTTTTGAGCAAAGTTGACAGACTGGTTGATTCTGATTTGGGTGGCAAGTCCTTAAAAATATTCAGATATGTTGATGATTATTTGATTTTGGGTGTAGACACAGACTGGGATGCTGTCACCACAAGTGTAATGGAGACTTTCAGACGGAGAGGCAAAGGCCTAGTTTTTACATCTGAACAACCCACCGAAAACTGTTTACAGTTCCTAGATATGAAGCTTGTTTTTGAAAGGAACCATGTGTGTTGGAAGTATTCGCCTAGAACAGAGAAGCCCCTGTTGCAGTACGCTTCCTCCCATTCAAGGATAGTAAAAAACGGTATAGCAATGGGGTGTTTCAATTCAGCTCTTACAAAAACATGTAAGCACAAGTTAAAAGAATCTTTCCTTGAACAGAAGGTAAAGCTGGAAAAGGCAGGATACCCTAACTCGTTTCTTCTAACTGCAAGCGAAAGATTAATGAAGAAAATGAAATCCGGGGAGAAAGAGGAAAGAAGCCAAGATACAAAGAAAATTTCGGTAATCCCCTACGAGCATGGTTTCTCCCATAAACTTAAGAAGGTGGCAGCTAAATATGGTGTCAAAGTTGTATTCTCGGCAAAGAACAAACTAGGGGGCGTGTGTCCGGCTGTAAATAATCTGTACGAGGAAAGGACGAGGGATATCGGAGGCAATTGTTCCAAGCGTGCAGGTCATCAGGTGGTTGAGTGCAAAAGAAAGGTAGTTTATAAGACCCCCTTCAGTTGTGGGAACTTTTATGTCGGTCAGACTGGCCGATGCTTAAATGTGAGATTGAAGGAGCACATGACCAACTTGAAAGGGAGGCCGGAAACACATTTAGCACTGCACTGTGCGCGTTGTTCTTTTAGTGCATGTAAGCCGTTGTTTGATCAAACTGAGGTGGTGTATGTACACCCAAATCAGACAACAAGAGAAATAGTAGAAGCGTGGCACATCTCTAGACTTAAAGATATGTGCGTCAGCCATCCGTCGATATCGCTTAGTGAAAAAGAAATTGAATTGCTGAACAACATGTGATATTTGGTTTTTAAGATTGTACGATGCCGTTTTTGCTCATGCGCGGTGATCATGGGGTGCAAGTAAGCGTATATATTCTGTTTTCTTACTGAATAAAAATCAGTTGTTAGTCTGCGCTGGTCCTTGTGTTCCCTTCTTCTGTGTCCTTGTGTGTGTGCGCAAAAACTTCAATTATGTTCGGGATCGGCCGTTTACCATGCTAGGCACGAGGAATGCCTAAGATAGGGTAAGTAAGCAAGATAACCTTCCCTTCATTTAAATCGAACCGCAGGAGCTTCGCACACCGCCACTTTCCGATTCCGTCCAGCGTCAAGCGCGCTTCCTGGATGTAACCGGCTGCTTCGACGTGTACTCACGTGGGAATCGGGATGAACTGCACAGGGCCGACGAAGAGGAACGCCACGCAGGAAACCAATTGGGCAATGAAAATGACGAGGGCGTCAGCTTCCTGCAAACGGACGGGAACTATTTTTATCGATGCCGCTTTTGTGACTATAGATCGTATACTGGAAGCAACAAAACGCCAGGCCTGCGCGGAAGGCGCAGCACATGTCACAGCGAAAGCTAGAATAGCGGCCTTTCAGAGCCTTTTCAAAACACTCATTGGGTAACTGCTTCAAGCAAAATTGCTTGATACCCACTATATAGTGCATTAGTAATAAACTTTTGGGTAGTAGGCCGGCATTTGTTTGTTTGTTTGTTTGTTTGTTTGTTTGTTTGTTTGTTTGTTTGTTTGTTTGTTTGTTTGTTTGTTTGTTTCCCTATGTAAATGGCACGTACCTGCTTTGGTGGATTGGCCAAGAATGCAACGTTGAGACTGATGAATGTTGTTTTAAGTAAGCTTTGAAATTGAAAACCAAAAATAAAGAATTAAGTTAAATGGCATTCGCTATGCTATTTTTCGTCATTCTCCTGAGAAGCGTGGTATACGCTAAAACACTTGCAAGGAATTTCGTGCCAATTGTTCATGCTGTAGCTGACATTGATGAGGAATTATGGCTGAAGTTGGTATATGCCACAGTTAATGGGGGAACAAGAACAACCTTTTGTAATGAGTCGGAGCATTGGATGGCCCACTCGTTACGCTATTCGCGTTGTTTTTTCGCTGTTTTAGAACGCTTTATAAGTCGTATTATCGCGATTGCGTTCCCGACATGAAGCCTGGCTAAGGCACGTTTGCCAACAAGTCTCAAGCACCAACGTAGCTCAGTACTAGATTAATGGGAAGGCCCCCAGCGGACCCGCGTTCGAGCCCCACTGTGTCTTCGGTGCTAGGTTTGCCAACAAGTCACAAGCACCAGCATAGCTCAGTGCTAAAATTATGGGCTGAAACTTACCAGACCCAGATTTCGAGCCCCACTGTGTCTTCGGTGCTAGGTTTGCCAACAAGTCACAGGCACCAGCGTAGCTCAGTGCTAAAATAATGAGCTGAAACCCACCAGACCCAGGTTTCGAGCGCCACTGTGCCTTCGGTGCTAGGTTTTCTTATTCTATATTCACGCGATGTGGTCACGGACACCGGCGGCGGCGGCGGACAACTGCGCGTGACCCGAGTTGTGATCTGATAACAGCTTCACGCCGAGTGCGGGTTCTCGCGGCCTCTTGAAGGACATTGGCGCCGCAAGTGTCTTTTTTTTTTCGCATTTCCTGTATTTTGGCTCTGCCAAGAATTGTCGGCTTGCTGCCTGGTAAAGTATACATAGCGCCTCGACACACACACACGTCGTGATGTTCACGTTGCAGGAATTCATAAAGGTACCAGCGCAGCAGTGGTATAGGTTTCGAATGCGTAATGTGCAGGACATTCGCGGAAATCCGCCTGCCACGGTACGACAGATTTTCCGCCGATAAAGCTCGAAGAGTGACCTCTGTATGATTACATCCAACGCTCTTTGATTTGCGTTGCTCGGGCTCGTGTATACTTACGAATCTTGCAGTGACGACGCCGAAAATAATTGCCCCGATGGCGTAAGCTCCAAAGACGACAGCGAACGAGTGATCAGCGTGAGGGTCGCTCACGTTCACCTGCGAGCAACGGAAGCGTCGCTGAATATTCTTTATTCTTTATTTTTATTCAATGATTACCCCGCTTAGCCCGAAGGCGCTGCAGCAGGGGGGTTACAATGTCGAGAAAAACACATCTTCATTAATACAGCACACTTGTTCATTTGATAAGTGATTCCATTCTCTAATGGAACGAACAAAAAAACGAATTATCCGAATATAACCGAATCGTGCATCAATTTTCTCAAAATATGTTAGTACGGCATATGCAGCTGCAATAAGCAAAATAAAAATAAGGAAAGAAGGGGAAGATGAAAGGTTACAATGAGAAATTCGCAAACATGGGGTGGGTGCTGCAGAGTCAATGCTTCTATACAAGTGGACTTGTTTTTTTCAAGGCTGCAACTGATTTCCTTGCCACTGGTTGTGTCTGCTTTGTAGCATCTTAATTCTCGAATACAAAGGAGAGGGCAACTATGAAAATATAAAAGGGGGGCTTTGAGAGGCCGCGGTTTTGACAAAACAACAATAATAACAATGAAAGAAAAGGAGGTAGTCCTGTACACATGTCCCTGAATTATAGTTATAGTGAGTTTTAGTTCCTAGAAGGACTTCACACTTATCAGTTTTCTTTGCGTGAAAACGAGTCATGTTGAAGGAGGATTAAAAGTTGTAAACCATCGTGATTAGCACAACGAGACAGGACAACAGAGACGAGCCCAGGCGCACTGCTCGTCCTTTCTGTTGTCCTGTCTGGATGCGTCAATCACGATGTCTTAACACCAATTCGCCCAACAGTCAACTCTTTTAGGGTAAAAGTTACTCAAACAAATAAAAAGAAAGCTAAACGAGACTTGTTAGTTTATTCCCCAATCTTCCTTCTAATAGTGACAATTCAATCTGAATACATTGCTTCTGTCACACCAGGATTGTAGCCAGGGAGTTATTTTGGGGAAAAGGGAGGAGTGTTGAGGATACATGTATGTGTGCGTCCCTATACATACACATAAAAAATGAAATTCTTTTTGAGAGAGTTGAACACATTCACATTAACCCGCCACTTAAGTTGTATACGAAAAAGTGAATCAGCGGAACCCGAACTCATCTCGCTCTCATTCACCGCTCTTTCTTGCATCAGAGCAACAAACAACGCTGCTTCATGCGGAAGCTGTCATGTGGTTACCGGTAAAGAGGCCCTCTACAAACACTAACGGAAGTGAGGTGAGCGATGAGCGTGGTGTCGAAGTGAGCCATGGTGATCCCTCCCAGGGCCAGCGTGACGAGGTCCACCAGAACTCGGGCATCGGCGAGGAAGGCGACGGCGCTGCAGGTGCTCAGCTTGAGCGTCTTCTCCAGGGGAACGCCTGGAAAGTGCGCACGTCATTGCTTGAAATCACCTTTCTTTTCTCTTTTGTATGCTACTTAACAATGGTGCCACGTAGGAATAATAATAATAATAATAATAATAATAATAATAATAATAATCCTGCTGCATTCCGTGACCGCCTGCTCCAGAGACAAGTGCCACGACACGCGCTATCTTGGTTTCCTTTATCCGGTTATCACGGGAGTCATGTGATCATTCTGACTGTATATGTTTCACGACAAAACATTAAAGGGGGCTTTTTTTCTTGGTCACGATGTAGCGAGCGTCTGTCGATCACTCAGACGAGCTTGACATGGTGTCAGAAGTGGTTCCGATGTAGCCAACTAGCGCTTCAACGGCCCCGTCAACAAGCGAGCGACTGGCAGCTGCATGCGTCTACGAGAACAAGCCGTATCGGCGACAACGCTTCAGAATGGCGGGAATCAAGCCCCCTAAGCCCTTCGACTTCCAGAACGCAGCGGACTGGCCCGCCTGGATGGACGAATTTGATGACTACAGATTCGCGTCTGGGCTACATGAGAAAAAAGACGAAGTTCAAGTAAGGACTCTTCTCTATACCATGGGCAGAAAGTCGAGGGAGATTCTTCGGTCGCTAAACGTAAAAGACGAAGAAATGGAGGACTTCAAGCTCGTAAAGTCTAAATTTAACGACTACTTTGTCCACACCAAGAACATAGTCTACGAAAGTGCTCGCTTTAAACTACGCCGCGAACAACTGGGAGAAACAGTAGACCAGTTCGCAACCGAGCTTGGCAAGTTAGCCGACAGATGCGAGTTCGCAGGCATGAAGGAACGCCTAATAAGAGACCGCTTCGTAGTAGGACTACGGGACCAGGTTCTTTCGGAAGAACTGCAGATGGACCCCAGCTAACGATGGCCACTGCTTTGGCAAGAGCGCGTACGAGAGAAACCGTAAAGCAACAGCAAGCAGAACTAAAAGAGCATGAGGGCACAGTCCCAGAAGCTTGCGTCGCCGCAGTCAAGCCCAAGAAAGCCGCTGCAAAGAGCACGTTTACTGGCTGTCAGAAGCCCGCTTATCATCAAAATAACTGCAGTTATTGTGCCGGACCATTTCACCCGCGAAACAAGTGTCCAGCGCGAAAAGAAACGTGCAAATTTTGCCGGAACTTGGGCCACTATGAAAAGGCATGCCGAAAAAAAGAAGCAAAGAGACACAAATCTCGATAGCATCGCCGAAGCTGATGGCAAGTTTATAGGCACGGTCGAGCAGTGTGCGAACACACAATCTGAGCATTGCGTGACGGTAAAGATAAACGACCAGACGCTCCGCATGAAAGTAGATACGGGGGCCGAAGTGACAGTCGTCGGTGAAAATTATCCTTTTCTTCCGCCTTCCCTGGAAAACGCAGCCGATCATAAAGGACCTAGCAATACTAGCATCCGTACGATCGGAAAGTTTGACGCTAAAATATTTTGGAAAGACAGCTGTTCACAACAAACCATTTACGTCGTGCAGAACTTGCGCACGCCCTTGTTGGGACTACCAGCCATAAAAGCTCTGGGAATTGTTCGCTTCCTAGATGAATTAGACACTGCTGACAATATCGGAAGCAAGTATCCCAAGATATTCCAAGGCACGGGTACCATATCGGGAGAACACACCATACGCCTTGTGCCACATGCAATCCCGCACAGTCTGTCTACACCGCGACGGGTTCCTATTCCCATGAAAGAAAAAGTCAAAGAAGAACTGGACAGGCTAGAACGAGAAGGAATGATACAGAAGGTCGAAGAACCGACAGAATGGTGCGCGCCTATCGTTTCTGTAATGAAGCCGTCTGGAGCAGTAAGGATCTGCGTTGACTTAACTCAATTGAACCAGTTCGTCAGACGAGAGCGTCATCAACTGCTCAACAACTGAGCAAGTTATGGGAAGCTTCCAGGAAGTCTTCTCTAAACTAGACGCTCATTCTGGTATCTACCAGATCAGGCTTTCCGAGGAACGTCAAAAGCTCACGACGTTCATTACGCCGTACGGGCGGTACTGCTACCGCAGGTTGCCGTTCGGGATTACATCCGCACCTGAAATTTTTCAAAGAAAGTTCTCGCAAGTCCTAGAAGGCCTAGACGGCGTACTGAACTACATGGATGACATTATGGTGTACGGCAAGAACCAAGTGGAACACGACAAGCGGCTTTGTAACGTCCTCGAACGACTTCAACAAGCAGGCGTAACTCTCAACAGGGAAAAGTGTTGTTTCTCAGTTAAACAGGTCGCATTCTTGTAGATGATCTTCGATGCCAACAGCGTGCGTCCAGACCCCGAGAAAGTTAGAGCGTTAGAGCAATCAAGCAATTGCCCAGACCCCAAAACGTTGCTGAAGTTCGATCCTTGTTAGGTATGATGAACCATCTCGCAAGGTTTTTACCTGATGCAACTTCAATGTCTGCTCCTTTACGCAGCCTCCTCAACAAGGACAGCGACTGGTTTCGGGGACCTCAACAAGAGACAGCTTTTGAGAAGATTAAGACCACTCTCAGCTCAGACAGAGGCCTGGCGAGGTACAACCCCCGGTACTCGACAATTGTATCGGCGGACGCGTCTTCACTAGGGGTTGGCGCAGTACTCCTCCAGGATCAGCCATCTGGTGAGAAACGTCCTGTTGCATATGCCTCCAGATCGCTCACAAAAACAGAGCAGAGGTATTCAGAGATCGAAAAAGAAGCATTAGCTTTAACTTGGGCTGCGGAACGCTTCGACGAATTCCTAAGAGGCCTCACGTTCCTATTTGAGACGGATCACAAGCCTCTCCTCCCGCTGCTGGGTCGAGATCCTCTTGATTCTCTACCGCCAAGAATTCAAAGGCTCAGAATGCGTCTTATGCGGTACTCGTTAACGCTAACATACGTCCAGGGGAAAAGCATTGCTACGGCGGACACACTTTCTCGCGCGAGAGTGATGAACACTGCGTTTTCGGTCGGAGAGTTGTCCGAAGCAGACGTTTCGGCTCACGTGGAGGGAGCCGTTCAGTATGCGTCCTCTGACGACATGCTCGAACGCATACGCTCAGAGCAAGCAAACGACCCCAAATGTGCGTCGTTGCTCGAAGCTTGCATGCAAGGTTGGCCCGCTAAGCACTACACACCACAACTTCTCAAGCCATTCTGGGCGCATCGTGGTAACATCACGGTATGCAAGCAGCTGCTTTTGAAGGACTCAAGGCTGGTGATTCCTCGAGCGCTGCGGAAAGAAATGCTTCGGAGGGTTCACAAGGGATACCAGGGAATTGCACGCTGCCACGCGGGCACTAAAGAATCTCTCCGGGTGGCCAGAAATCAGCAAAGACATTGCACAAACCGTGGCCAACTGCCAAGCATGCGCCACAGAGCGTACCCAATTTTCCGAACCAATGATTTCATCGGAAACAACCGAGCTGCCATAGCAGAAAATCGGAATTGATTTATTTGAGATGAAAGGAGCTGTCTATCTTGCCGTTGTTGATTATCACTCCAGGTATCCTGAGCTGGCCCTGCTGGATCGAGGAACGTCGTCGAAGACGGTCATCCAGCACCTGAAAAGCTGCTTTGCCAGACATGGGATACCGCAAACGGTAATATCAGACAACGGACCACAATTCATCTCATTCACGTTTGCTGATTTTGCAAGAAACTACGGCTTTAGGCATGTCACAACAAGTCATAGTTACCCTCAAGCTAACGGGGAAGCTGAGCGCATGGTAGGGACTCTTAAAAGACTTTTGAAGAAGGCAGAGGACCCCTACATCACATTGCTGAAGTATAGAAACACGCCGGGTCCAACCGGCTAGAGTCCAGCGCAGCTGCTAATGAGCCACCGTTTACGCTCAAAAGTACCCTGCATGCCATCCACGCTAAAGCCAGAAGTAGTAAAGGCTTCTTGGAAAGAGCAAGACGAAAGATACAGACAAAAACAAAAGATGTATTTTGACAAACGTCATGCTGCGAGACCTCTTCCCTGTCTATCCGCAGGCACAAGTATGGCTCAAAGACAGAGGCGCCGAGGGCACAGTCCTTGGTCCTCCTAAAACACCGACATCCTACTGGGTCCAAACTGAAGGAAAAAACGTACGCAGAAACAGGCGTCATCTCTTCCTTCTCCCACACGGAGGAGAAACAAGCCCCGTAAGGATGGAGCAGCATCCACGAAACAGCGAGCCAACGGACGCGACGGACAAAGACATCGTAGCTACCAAGTCGTCCGACATCCAAGAGCCTCGTTCATCGAACAAAACTTCAAGTCCTGAGCAAAGAACGACGCGATATGGGCGCGTAATACGAGCTCCGAAAAGACTTGTTATTGATGATTAATTTCTGAAATGCTTTCTTTTTTTTTTTGGCAGGCCCACGATGATTATGAAATGGGGAAGATGTTACGTCATCCTGCTGCATTCCGTGGCCGCCTGCTCCAGAGACAAGCGCCAAGACACGCGCTATCTTGGTTTCCTTTATCCGGTTATCACGGGAGTCGTGTGATCATTCTGACTGTATCTATTTCACGACGAAACATTAAAGAGGGCGTTTTTCTTGCTCACGATGTAACGAGCGTCTGTCGATCCCTCTGACGAGCTTAATAATAATAATAATAATAATAATAATAATAATAATAATAATAATAATAATAATAATAATAATAATAATAATGAGGAGGAGAAGAAGCCTGACTACGCTCACAGCGGGCAAAGACCTCTCCCTCGTCCCGCCACTCAACCTGGCCCTGTGCTTTCTGCTGTGATGTTATAGTACCTGCAAACTACCTAATCCCAACATAATGTTCTGTTTCCCTCTCACGAACTCGCCTTCTCTTGGAATCCAATCTGTTACCTTTGATGACCAGCGGTTATGCTGCCTGCGTTCTACGCTCCCATAATTGGCGCCATTTTGGTATAACCTCTCTACGACTCTCTATTTTGCTACCATAACTTTTATAACTGCGCTTCCTTGTGACGAACGTATGTTCACTGTTCTACAGACAATTTTACGGATGTGTTTGAGTGCCGCCATATTGGGCAATTAACCTTTGTGCTTTGCACCTTTAACAAAACGTTGTTACAGTAGACGCCTACGCATGAAAACGGTTGGGTGGGTACAAACGATGTTACACAGCCTTATTAATAAATTCTCGTCGGAGTTAATAAACAAAAGGAAGAAAATATCGACTTTACAGCCCAAGATGGAGGCGCCCAGATGCTTTACAGATATTAGCCTATATGCAGGGTGCTTTTTAAATGTGCTTTGGGATCGCTACTTGTTTATAGCTGAAGACTGTAGTGCCACCCTCTGAGACTGAAACAGGCCGCTGCCTGAAGGTGTGATAAAACCTATGCACTGCTTCCCCTACACTCTAAGGGGGGGGAAAAAAAAAAGACAGTTCTCTGTCTTTTTTTCTTTTAGAGTTCTGATTTGTCACGTATGTGACTATTTTTAACGAGGTACGTCAACCCTCCCTCAGGGTCATTGTACTCTCTTAGGGGAGGCTTGTGACCCATGAGTAGAGTAGAACACTCTACCCACGAGAGAGTCAACGCCTTCTCTCTCCCTTGCACTTCTACGAAGCCGTCCCTCATCCTTATACACAGTATGAGTTAATGTGTTATCTGGGCTATCGGGTGCTGAATTAATGCAGTCCTTTCGCTTCGTTGATTGATGATGATTGATTGATTTGTGGGGTTTAACGTCCCAAAACCACCATTTCATTATGAGAGACTCCGTAGTGGAGGGCTCCGGAAATTTCGATGCCTGGGGTTCTTTAACGTGCACCAAAATCTGAGTACACGGACCTACAACATTACCGCCAACATCGGAAATGCAGCCGCTGCAGCCGGGAATCAAACCCGCGACCTGCATGTCAGCAGCTGAGTACCTTAGCCACTAGACCACCACGGCGGGGCTCGGGTGCTGAATTAATGCAGTCCTTTTGCTTCGTGTGGTTATAAGTAATTAATTGAGAATCCTCTGATTCCACCAGAACTCCTCTCACCCGAAGTCCGGCGTGGTTGTGGCAACGGTGCTCGGCTGCTGACCCGAAGGTCGCGAGTTCCATCCCGGCCGCGGCAGTTGCATTTGGATGGAAGCGATATACTAAAGAGGCACTGCGCGATGTTGTAAGTGCGCGCTAAAGCACAGCAGACGGTCGGAATCCCTAAAGCCTAAGGCACTTCAAACCCTATACGTGCGCCATCGGAAAACCGTTGATTGATATGTGGGGTCCCAAAACCACCATATGATTACGAAAGACGCCGTGGTGGAGGGCTCCGGAAATTTCGACCACCTCACCGACAAACCGTTGAACGCCTGTATAAACGGGTCACGCGGTATTTATTCAGAGCCGCCCCGTTCCGCGTCAGCTATAGCAGTGCCGATAGCGTGCGCGAAAACGTGCTGCAGCGTATGTGATCAATGGTGCGCACAGTGCGATAAATTTTGCCTATACGCTGCGTACCACGCGCATGGTCGAACACTATGCTATCTCGTTCATCCTCTTCCACGAAACACGTGGTCTGCCGTCTGCATCGATCTGTGCGTTCAATCAGTCAATACATTCAATACATAGCGCACAATGGTGGTCGTATAGTGAGTGCTCGGCGCACACAAGCGATATTGCGAGGCTGGGTTTTTTTGTTTTTTTATGCTTTGATCCGAGACGCTCACGGACACGACACTCCACAGAACAGTGAGAGGTGCACGCTCCACGAATCAGTTCCGCCGATCGCGATGTTATCTCGTTTCCCGCCGTGGTCATGGCCTGGTGACGTAGCTCTGCTAAGCTGCACTACGTGGATTTGATCCCCGGCCGGGGCGGGCCCGTTCTGATGCGGACGAAATGCGAGAACGCACTTTTGTGCATACGAGCATGTTCATGTCGAAGACTGGTCAAAATATTTCCGCGGCCCTCGATTACCATGGAAAATTAAACAGCGCCAGATCCGAGAGGAACAAAATTATGAACAAACGCAACCGCTATATTTCCATTTCTTTCTTTCTTTCTTTCTTTCTTTCTTTCTTTCTTTCTTTCTTTCTTTCTTTCTTTCTTTCTTTCCTTCTTTCTTTCTTTCCTTCTTTCTTTCTTTCTTTCTTCTTTTCTTTCTTTCTTTCCATCTTTCTTTCTTTCTTTCCTCAATACTGAAAGCCTTGTGCATGTTCTTGTACAGCCCATCCCCTTGCCTGCGTCAGATATTGTGACTTCTATAGTTTCTCCGTGATCTGTCCGTATCAGGATATGGATACACGGCATGACATAAACGATGAAGTTTATTTAGGTGCTAAAGATAAACCTTACGCCACGCAGGCGATTCCCACGTCGGGATAGAACAGACAGGATTGTGTGGGCAAAATTAATCATAAATCGATAGAAGTTAAAAACCTATACCTATACCCTGCCTGGTGCACTGAAGTATTGCACGCTGTCGAATATATATATATATATATATATATATATATATATATATATATATATATATATATATATATATATATATATATATATATATATATATATATATATATATATATATATATATATATATATATATATATATGTATGTATATATTCTCAAGTAACATTCAGAAAAAGATCAATGGGGAGGGGGGTTGATTTTTTTACGTTCGGTGTCTTGCACGATATGTTTCTTTTTACGAAGTGTTTTCATTATCTTTTTATTTTACATAAAGTGTTTTGTTGTATCGTTTTATGAAGTGCTTGTAAACGATTTTGTTGTGTGGAGGTATTTGTATGATGTGAAACTGTATTTGCTCTGTTTCCATTTAGTTATGTACATTCTGGTGCTTATTGTTTTACACGCATCAAAACCATTTGTATGCATGCCGAATGCCCAAAGGAGTAAGAGCCTCTGTCAGGCCACATGTCTTTTTAGCTCTTGCTCCTCTTTCTGTTATAAGAAAAGAAAGAAAGAAAGAAAGAAAGAAAGAAAGAAAGAAAGAAAGAAAGAAAGAAAGAAAGAAATCAACTATAGTCCAAAAGTCTGCCCTTATGCCCCTCTCCCCTCCCTATATACAGCTTTGCCTCATAAGCATACGTCCTACATTTATAGTTTATGAAAGTCAAAATTTAATTTTCTTTCTATCTTTTCATATTTTCAGCTAACTACATTCATACAGAGACCGCGTCGAAACACGGCAGTTCATTCCTAGGGACACTGAACGCGGTCCTTAAGCGCAGGCCACGGCTATCTCGCACAAAGGCCCGCAGTGCGCAGCCTACGCAGACACGTGATCTCACTTGAGTCCAGAGGCAGGGCAACCGCGATGAGGATGCCTAGCAGCATGCAGCCGGCCACGGCGAAGTAGGGAAGCGGGTACATCCACACCTGCGCACACGTACACACCGCATGACGTCAGCACACTTGTGCGCCGCTGTATAGCGACCTTTGCAGGCTGTTTTTCACACAGCCTGCCATTCACTGCTCCATGCAATACGTTTTTCTTATCGTTTTTTTTAACGAGTGCACTTGTAAAATGACATGACACTTGCATTCCCTGTTGCTGAGATGGCATACACACAGGTGACATGTGTCTATCCTTCTCTCTCTTTTTTTACTCCCCTCTCTCTCTCCCCATGTGTAGAATAGCAAACTGAACGCATAGTCTAGTTAAACTCCCTACCTTTCCTACATTTCTTCTCTCTCTCTCAAGTATGGGCGCTTAAAGGAGGTATTTGTGGCAAAGCTCGCCTGATTCAGCACGGAGACGTGTGCCTGACCTTGTTACTCTGACAATTTCCAAAAAAAAAAAAAAATGAAAGGCAATGTAATGAGATAGGAAAAATTTGAACGGCGCGAAAAGACAGAAAGCCCATTCAGGGCATCTCTATATAGAGCGCTGGATTTGCATCTCCCTGGGTGTTCTGTTTTTTCGTGCTGTTAAAATATTTTATAAGCATGAAGTTACACGCCCAAGCATATGTTTAAATGAAATACTGCAGGTAAAAAGGGTGCTTGCTTTAGCGTAGAACTCGGGTAAAAGTACAGAGGTCAACACACTTGTCTAGAACACTGCAGGAACGGTGCGCCCCGGACTGCACTGACGACCTTTTCTGTTACATCTTTTGAGAGAACCCAAACTGTAGCGTTCATGGCCGCTTAGGATCAAGCGTGGGCTTTTACAAACTACGCTTCGCTGGAGCGTGCCGTCCCAGCGTTCTAGACAAGTGTGTCGACTCCTGTGCGCGAGCTTTGCTGAACTTGGGTCCCATAAAGGCTAAAGTTGAATTGAGCTTCCCCAGTATAAACATTCGTGCTTTTGGTTCTGCAGCCGTGGAACGAGTGGGCTCCAAATGGTAATAGACGCAAACAACTCTCGCAGGGCTGCCGGAAGTCGACGCTGCGACCTCGTGCTCGGCGGCATGGTTATGACGTATGCGCACCGAACACCAAGGATGGTAAGTCCGCTTGTGAGTTAGCTGAATAAATTTTAAGAATGAGGCGACATTTGCTGCCTATCCTCAGTGTTTTTAGAATATATATGTTGACATACTTGATGACAACGCACTACCATTTATATTAATGATATCAATATTTGTTTTTTTTTTTTCTCAGCAACAACTGCTTCGAAACATTTACTTAGGACAGCTTGTCTTAAGTTAATCCACGTTCCTTTCAGTCACGGAGCTCATGTTTGTATTCCATAACAAGAGAGAGAAACAAGGAAAGGCGGGGAGGTTGGTTTGCTACCCTGCGAACCGAACTAGAAAGTTGTTTTGCTTTCCAGCGAGGTGTGTCGGCCACAAGCACTTCGCGCTAACGCTTTGTTAATGAATGGTATCCAAACACGTCTATCCTTACCCCGATAAGTTCAAAACCAAGTATTGGTCCAAGTAAACCGCCAATTCCGACTGAGACCTCCGATAAGATCTGCACAAAAACAAAAAATGAGGGGTAGCTTTCGTGGCGTTTTATTACATTAAAAGTATCGCAAATTCACAGTTAGACATGGCATATATATAATATTGACAACTCCCAACACACACACACACACACACACACACACACACACACACACACACACACACACACACACACACACACACACACACATATATATATATATATATATATATATATATATATATATATATATATATATAGAGAGAGAGAGAGAGAGAGAGAGAGAGAGAGAGAGAGAGAGAGAGAGAGACTATAAGAAAAACGGATTTTCGCCGGCGTCGATAAAGATGGGGAAGGGGAGTAAAAGATTTCAGAAGAAAGGGGAAAGTATGAAAAAAAGAGTAGTGACCAAGTGAACCTGATAAATCTATTTAGGATATCAGATAAATGAAGGCTTTTGTATGTGATATATTTTATCATTATAGAGCCTTCTGACAAGGCCAATTTCGGACACCTAATTGATTATTGACAGTACGAACCGACGCTGTTTTGAAGGTCCGCGCACAGGGCCTAATCTGTTGCTCAACATTGATTTTTCGAGGCTGTAAAGATGCCCATTTCTCGTTCAAACAATCGTTTCTCGTTGCGTTATGCGGGAAATTCGTGTAGTAAGTGCTCTACTGCATCTATACTACCACAATTATCACAACATGGACTTGTTGTACGCCCTATGCAGTACATGTAACTGTTTGTGTATGCCACGCCAAGTCTAAGAAATGATTTAGTGTCTCTAGGTGGCGAGGAAATGAACGGGAGATTTCCACGCTCACTTTTGGGGCAGCGCAATAGAGAAAGTTATCTTTGTGAACATTTTGAAGGGAAGAATTTTAAAGATGGTCTTTTTTTTTTTTTGTAGGCATAGCTTTTTGCGATGCTCCAAGCGTCAGCTTTGGTAAAAGAAACATCCTTCTGAAATTCTTGAATTGTAGTGTATTCCGGGCCGCTTCATTCCGCTTTTTCATTTCACAAAATAGCAGCATGGCCAGGCATCGAATGAAATGTAATACTGGGTCCAACAGTCATAGCCACGTGATGGAGATAGGCGATATCAGACGTTACAGGCTGGTGATTCCTACTATTATGCTTGTTCCACATACTTTGTAGGGCTGCTTTAAAATCTGTAAATACAGCCTATCTTTTTGGCAGCCGGTGTCGTAGAATAACCATTAGGGCCTCCTTAATTCCATACAACTCCGCTGACGTCGAAGATGTCGTTCTCTCTAGGCGACACGCGAGGTATTTTCCTGTGGAGGGCACGAAGACTCCGCACGACGACCGACTGTGCAGTTCTGTCGTGAGCACCGCCATTGACTGGGACAGAAGGAGGAGAGGGGAGAGGAAGGGATGTTACCCAGCTTACAACAACCAGTATGCTACGCTACGCTGGAGAAATGGACCTGGGAGCTTGAAGGTTAAGAAAGAGAAGAAAGGGGAAAGCACTTTCTCCGTCCAGCAGTATTGTGCTAGCCATTAGTTGTCAGTCGCTTGTGCCTATATGTAAACATTTTAACACATGCAATCGTCGCATTCATATTTCATTGCTTTTCTGGATGGCATTTCGGAACTGTTGCTACCGGCAATAGTCAGTGGTTAATGTGAGCTTCAGCGAGTGATACAATCTCTCGCAATTGCCACTGGCATGAGCATCGGCAAGGGGGGGGGGGGGTGCAAAAAAATCCCTCCATTTCAAAGACAAAATCCTGCCAGTTTTAGGTTTTCTTTTTTTAATAACAGTTATTTTCCAAATAACCACTTTCCTCCTCAGCCGTCTCTCAACCCCCAACCCGTCCGCCAGTTCTAGCGCAACAAGACTCAGTGGTGAACGCTACTCGTATGTAAAGTAGAGCTTTAGCGAAACCTTTGCTGTCAACGTTAGTTAAATAAAGGTCTCAGAATTTCGTTTTCGTCGATGGTAAAGTTGTTGGAAGCGTGACGAGTGCGGCATAAAGAGCACTGTTCTATATGCACGGAAGCGAGAAGCGAGGTGCATAGTCGTTCGTTCGTGCGCACAAACCCGACGTTCTGCATGCTGTACGTGCATGCCGGCTTAGAGGGAATTATGCTTCACTCACTAGTGGAACGATGTACGAACTCTGATGCTTGTAGAAGAGCAGGCTGTACGTGGCGGTGAAGTACAGAGAGAGCCCCACGCCACCGATGGACTTGACCGTCGCGCCCAGTGCCATGAATGCCGTCTCGTTCACCGGAAGCCAGTGTAGGGCTCTGTAAAATAACATCATTAGCACTCACTGTCTCTAGAGGACGTGCGCCGGTGTCGTGGGACGTGATCCCTACTTTGCCTGACACATTCAGTGCTGTAATATCTTGTGCGTGATCGAGTGAGAGTCTTAATACGCTCTAGGACGTATCGGGAGGGAGGGGGGGGGGGGTGCTGACACAGGCTTTGGAGCAGAGAGGTAGGGGTGATCACACTCCACCCTAAAGCACGTGTCAGCGCACCCCCTCCCCCTTTTTAGTGCTTGTCGTTCACCTCCTACCAGACAAGTGAGAGGGACCACTGTGAGCATGAATTAACAGCATGCCAAGACGGAATTTTCGTGATGATAGTAACTATCAGAAAGAATTAAAAAATGTTTAGTATATTTATTGTAAATTTATTTAATTAAAATTTTTAGTGCAGTTTTTTTCATGATATCAGTGTTCTGCTTATTGAATTTTTCATTCGTATGTTTCCAATGTTCTTTCTCTCCCCCCCCCCCCTTTTCCCCCTTGTTCATGGAACTATACTTTAGTTTGTTTATCATTTTTTTTGTATATTAACAGAGTTCTTAATGGTTATTTGCGATTTTTTGTGTAAATGAAACCCTCTAAGTAATGCACGTATGGGCCTTTAGAGTATATGAATAAAAAATATGTCTGGATTTGCTTCAAGCAACCGCCTCCCCTAAAATCAGTGGCTGGGTCCACCCCTAAATGCGCTACTCAGCCAACGTTTCAAGAAATTGGTATGAAACCCTTGTTTTCTACGGCATCGCATTGTTTAAGCAAACTTAACCGAAGTGGAGGTGATTACCGCTACTAAAAATATATTTCTTTTCATGAAATAATACGATGATCGCCGCTCTAAAATAAAACTTCCAGAGTGCAGGAAGAGGTGTGTCGATGCGTACAAAGTTTCTAATACTGCTAAACTCTGTTGTGGCATACTTAGAAGATATCCACTAGAGCTGCCCGTGAAGACACAGAAAATCAGCTGCTCTGACCACTATTTAACAAAAAAAGAAGAACGAGAATCACTTTTTAAAAATGTACGATGAACACATTATAGGTACTAATTGGGCTTTCTTCTTCTTCTGTTGTTCTTGTGGTTGTTGTTGTAAAATGCAAATATTAAGTTACCCAAGTGCAGCGACGGCCAGTGCTTTCACTACTACTCCAAAGACCATCAGGTGGCTCGGATAGATGACAGACATCTGAAAAAATAAAGGAAATGCCTTTAAATGGTAATGCTGCGTAGTATAGCTGGATAAGTTGTATTGTTAAGAAGGCAAGGTATTCTCAAGGAAACATTGTGGTGCTCACAGGTTTAAGATTAATGCCACGCGATGACAGAAACAATACTGCTATATAATCTACCCATGGTTAGACTACATACCAGGCTGTGGGAAAGTAAGGAACCAACAATGGCTGTGGCTTTAGTTGCACTGAACAGGGAGCCGGTGTCGAAATAGTCAAGTCCGTGACGTGTCGCCTGTAAAAGTGGAGAGAGAGAGAAAAAAACAGTTTCGATAAAGGAAAAGAGAAATGGGTGCCTCAACAGGACTTGGCGGGACGTTTCAATCTGTAATGCATCGGCAATACAGGCTTTTGCTAGCGACAGACCATCCGAATTTCCGTCGCGATGGTCCCACGGCTAAAACGCTGATGCCTAGCTGGGGCGCAAGACTCACCCACTAGTTCTGTGTACTATTGGACCGTATTCGCTTGCAACTGTGACTGTGTAAGACTACATGGAAATTCAAGAGGTGAGAGTTCAAATTTGTCATCCAGTTGAAGCTGCCAAAAATCTCTAATGAAAACACTCTATAACAGGGGTCGGCAACCTTTCGAGGCGAATGACAGAGTTCCATGAAGCCTACATGGCGGGTGCAAAGAGGGGGAAAAATCGGTGATTTAGAATTGATTACAATGTAAAAAATATTATGGGCAGAAACAGCGCACAAACTCACGGGACGAAGAGAAGAGACACAAACAAGCGCTGACTCTCAACTGAAGAATTTATTGAAATATACAAGTTATCTGAACACATAAGATAAAAACGCACAGAACATGCGCAGAGGCCCGGCGAAGGATCGTGTCGACGTCATTAACAATTTTGTGCTACGGGTAACTGCGCAGGCGCTTAAGATTTCTTCTTTTTCATGTAAAGATATTGAAAAAGAAGAAATCTTGATCAGTAGCATGTTTGTTTGAATGGAATATGCCGCGCCTGCGCAGTTACCCGTAGCACAAAATTGTTAATGACGTCGACACGATCCTTCGCTGGGCCTCTGCGCATGTTCTGTGCGTTTTTATCTTATGTGTTCAGATAACTTGTATATTTCAATAAATTCTTCAGTTGAGAGTCAGCGCTTGTTTGTGTCTCTTCTCTTCGTCCCGTGAGTTTGTGCGCTGTTTCTGCCCATAATGTATCACCAAATAGCCCAACTTTCAGTCTTGCTTCAGTAAAAAATATCACAGCATATCCACGGAGTGAATGATGAGGAGTGGGGCGAAGCGTCCGTATGTCCATCCATCCGTGTGTCTGTCCGTTCGTGCATGCGTCCGTGCGTCCGATCGCGTTCGAGAAGGCAGACGGCGCGCGGGTAACACCGACGAGACGCGAGCCAATGAAGCCGACCGCAAGCTTCTTCAACGCGCCCACCACTCTGCCTCGTCCATGCCCACCAACGACCCGCCACGTAAGGTGACTATCATGCAGACTGAGAGAGGTACTCGTTCTCCGCTTACCCAGGCCCAGCCCGCGCTGCAGCCAATCGGAGAGTAGCGGTACAGTGCCATCTAGAATATCCTCACTCAACTGCAGTTTGTATGTGCTTTTATGAGACAGCGCCGTCTATTATACTGTTCGTGAGATACTGCCTTCTTTTCTTTCTCGTCTCTTCTTCTCTCGGTTACGCGTGACGCATGACAAGGTTAGACGAAGAGGAGCTTCGCCCCTAAAACTTGACTAGAAAACATGATTATTTTGAGCACACATGTCACAGGTTGCAATTTACGAACATGAGCTATGAGCAAAAACACTTGAGGGCCAGCCTGCCATATTGGCCTTCAAATAGGGAGTGGCGCAGGGAGTGGCGGTAGTTCTGACGTCATCCTCAGGGCTGCATAATACACCATACGAGCTGCAGGCTTCCGACACCTCTTCGACAGTAATCCATTATAAGAGATGATACGCAGTCACTTATCGGCGGTGCCTTTGGAGCAAACTGGGTATGCGTAGTATACATGGCATAATAATTAATGTACAAAAATGATCATGACAAGAGGTGCGCTGCCCACTACGTTTTATTTTACACGTTCGTCCAACTGTCGACATTCGTGAGCTTCATTTCTGTGATGCGCTTTGGTCACGAGTCTGCGGCCACAACGCATGAGACCCCATAAAATGAACTTTTAGCCACTAGCCTTCAGTCTGAATGTCATTTTACGAGGTCCTCACATTTTTCGACTTCAAACTTTATGAAGCCTACCCCAGATAATCGTATAACAATAACTTAAAAGCCAGCTCAGTGCTGGGCGCAGGAATGTAATTAGTGATTTCTTTCGGAAATGAAAGAATGATATCTGAACTCTCAACTTTGTTTTTGTTCAAGTTTTTCAAGCAAAAAAAAAAACGATTGCGTCCAAACCGAGCAGCAAAGGCCACGTGTATTTGTTTGAGTTGTCTATTTCAAAGGCGTGGCTTGCTTGCCTGGCACAGTATGTGGTAAATGTACCTACAATACCAATTAAATATAAATCAACATATTTGAGATGGCATGACGCGCAACAACATAGTCTTTCATCAGAACACCCAAGATAGCATCATATAAATGAAATAGTACATTATTGAAGGATAACAGATAACGTTAGTAGGGCACCACTCACACTCAAAAGTCAAGTTGTTTTTGTTTGTTTTTACGCAGCTCCGAGCTTTAAAAGGCTGCCTCTGAAGATATGAAGAACGAGCGCGTTATTATCTCCCGTCTTTTTGACGCGATTCGCGACGCGAGCAGTTCGCTCACGTGACGTCAGGATAAAGGAAGGTCTTGATTGGCCGATATATGAAACATATCTGTTGTAAATTGTCACCTTCCCTACTCTACCATGCAGTCACATGCCCGTTCTACCTTGTACAGCGTGACTATCGATAAACCGATTTCACGGCATTTTCTGCGTTTGTGACTGTGCAAGCGGTGACATCAGTGTCTAGACATCAGTGTCTAGTCGAAACGCGAGAAACTATGACTGGCTCAACGTTTGGTTGTGACGTCTTGCCTGTTGCCCCGCCGCGGTGGTCTAGTGGCTAAGGTACTCGGCTGCTGACCCGCAGGTCGCGGGTTCAAATCCCGGCTGCGGCGGCTGCATTTCCGATGGAGGCGGAAATGTTGTAGGCCCGTGTGCGCAGATTTGGGTGCACGTTAAAGAACCCCAGGAGGTCGAAATTTCCGGAGCCCTCCACTACGGCGTCTCTCATAATCAAATGGTGGTTTTGGGACGTTAAACCCCACATATCTATCTATCCGTCTTGCCTGTTCTATGAAGAAATAAGTGGCGAGGAGGCGATAGCGCTTAGGATAGCGAAGACAAGAAAAAAACTACTTTTTCGCCTTTGAACTCGGTGTGGCTTAATGACCTTTTAAACGTGTACGATTATCTTCGGGACATTGGTTTGCTGGTCAAGCTTTATGAAGGACGCACCAGATTGACCAAGCTTTATTTTCTTACATCGCGCCGATTTCACAAATAGTGCCAAGTTCACGGAATATACTGTATAAATCTTCCAACGCGCTCACGGGCTGTCACGGCCACCTAAGGTGCTGCTTTGAGCAACATTAGTACGGCTCGATGACCAGCTGCTTTCCGAGCAGCCAAATGTGTATACAGTGCCAGTACGTTTGATCTTCCAACCTGAAAGCGACGAAGACACTGGTGGAGTTTCTGCGGTCAACAGGTCCAATGCTGGAGTCAGTGTGTGCCTTTACTTTCTGAATGCATTCCTCCTTGTGGTTTTCCCTCCTTACCTTTCGATCCCCCCTTACCCCTGCCCCTGTGCCGGATAGCAAACCAGAATTTTTTCTTCTGGTTAACCTCCCTGCATTTCGCTTAGCCTTTAACTCTCTCTCTAAGGTGCTCGGCACGGTTCCTCCCGCATTCCAGGTGTTTCTTTCGCGCTTCTGCGTTCCTTATTCATCAATGTGACCTCCACGAGTTGCTCGACCTCGCTGGCAGGATACTGTAGGCAAGGCTATTCTTTTATTTACCTCCTTTTTTAGTCCCTGAATATATATATATATATATATATATATATATATATATATATATATATATATATATATATATATATATATATATATATACATATATATATATATATATATATACATATATATATATATATATGTGTGTGTGTGTGTGTGTGTGTGTGTGTGTGTGTGTGTGTGTGTGTGTGTGTGTGTGTGTGTGTGTGTGGCTCTAATTCATTTTACGTTTGTTAATTCATGATGTATAATATTAAAGTGTAACATTCACCTGCGTACGCTCGGTAATTTTGCTATTGCCCATCAGGCGTGTATGTACACTAAAGATGACCGCATATAGCATTATTCTTCCTGTTACCTGCTTTTTCAGCTTCACAAATTATTGATCTTTCTTGCGTTTTTTTTTTTTTTTTGCAAACGGTGTGCAGCTGCGTCTGTATGAGTGCATGTGAGTGGAATGAGCGGAATGTGCAAAGATGGCATACGAACAAGTTATTTCGTTCTCGTTACCAGCCAGTAAGTGAAAGAGCAATGCAATTTCGCTCGCCTAATTTGTATTTTAATCTATTTTGACAGCCACTTACTAATTAGTGATCTGGCGTAGCGCTTCCGAGTTATCACTCACGAAACGTGTTCAACCTTTGTTTCCTTGTTCGGGTCTCGATTTTTTGTGACTGGCAGCATCAAATGTTTAGCCGTGGAATAGTGAAAATCGACAAATAATGAATGTGTAGGGAACATTAATTGTGTTCTTTTATATGCATCGTAGTAAATGTGATGTAAACGTGAAGAAAGTATGATTGATATGTGGAGTTTAACGTCCCAAAACCACTATATGATTATGAGAGACGCCGTAGTGGAGAGCTCCGGAAATTTCGACCGCCTGGGGCTCTTTAACGTGCACCCAAATTTGAGCACATGGGCCTACAACATTTCCGCCTCCATCGGAAACACAGCCGCAGCAACGTGAAGAAAGTAAAGTTCACGAAAAGACAAGTTGAGTGGCGCTGACTGACACTCCCTCTTAATCTCATCTGCCCACCTAACCTTCTGTCTCTCCCTAACCCGCTTGCCTTCTCTGGGAATCCAGTTAGTTACCCTTTAATGACCAGCGGTTATCCTGTCTACGCGCTAAATGCCCGGCCCTAGTCCATTTCATCTTCTTGATTTCAACTATGATATCCTTAACCACCGTTTGTTCCCTGATCCACTCTGCTCTATTCTTGTCTCTTAAGGTTACACCTACCATTTTTCTTTCCATTGCTCGCTGCGTCGTCCTCAATTTAAGCTGAACTCTCTTTGTAAGTCTCCAGGTTTCTGCTCCGTAGCTAAGTACCGGCATGATACAGCTGTTATATACATTCGAAGCTCTTGAGGGACAGTGGCAATCTACCTGTCATAATTTGAGAGTGCTTGCCAAATGTGCTCCACCCCATTCTTATTCTTCTTGAATCTCGTGGTTCGACTCCGTGGTTATTACCTTCCCTCAGTAGACATAGTCTTTTACAACTTCAAGTGCATTATTACCTATCTCGAAGCACGGCTCTCTTCCGAGGTTGTTGTACATTACTTTCGTTTTATGCAGATTAATTTTAGGAGCTAATTTCCTGCTCTCCTTGTCTAACTCCCTAATTATGAGTTGCAATTCGTCCCCTGAGTTACTTAGCAATGCAATGTCATCGGCGAAGCGCAGGTTACTCAGGTATTCTTCATTAACTCTTATCCCTAGCTGTTCCCATTCTAGGCCTCTAAAAACCTCCTGTAAGCACGCGGTAAATAGCATTGGGGAGATTGTATCCCCCTGCATTAGACCATTCTTTATTGGTATTCTGTTGCTTTCTTTATGAAGCACTATGGTAGCAATTGATCTTCCGTAGATTTCTTCCAGGATGTTTATATATGCTTCAACGACGCCCTGATTCCGCAGTGTCTGCATGACTGCTGATATTTCTATAGACTGAATCAAACGCCTTCTCATAATCTATGAAGGCTATCTACGTATAGTCGTTGGCTATATTCTGAGCATTTCTCTATTACCTGATTGATAGTATGAATGTGGTCAATTGTTGAGTAGCCTGTTCGAAATCCTGCTTGTTCCTTTGGTTGATTGAATTCTGTTTTTTTTTAACTCTGTTATGAATTACCTTTGTAAATAGCTTATACACTACGAAGAGCAGGCTGATCGGCCTGTAATTCTTCAGGTCTTTGTTATCTCTTTTCTTATGTATTAAGATGATGTTAGCATTCTTCCAAGATTCTGCTACTCTTCCCATCAGGAGACATCTCGTAAACAGGGTGGCTAGTTTTTCTAACACAATCTGTCCTCCATCTTTCAGCAGATCTGATGTTACCTGGTCCTCGCCAGTAACTTTGCCTCTTTGCATGCTCTCGAAGGCTTTTCCGAATTCTTCCTCTGTCATTACTCGTAGGGTGGCATCTCGGTTACTGCTAGTTCTTATAGTAGGTCGTAGTTGTCCCGGCTACTGTACAGATCTCTGTAAAGCTCCTCCGCTATTTTAACTATCCTATCCATATTGGTTGTTATTTAGCCTTCTTTGTCCCTTAGTGCATACATTCGATTTTTGCCTATCCCAAGTTTCGTCTTCACTTCGTTTTTCAGAGCGTGTTCAATTCTCTCGGTGTTATACCTTCTTACATCGGATACCTTACGCTTCTTAATCAATTTCAAAAGCTCTGCCAGTTCTATTTTGTCTGTTGTACTTGAGACTTCCATGTTTTGACGCTTCTTAATGAGATTCTTCGTTTCCTGGGAAAGCTTGCCAGTGTCCTGTCTAGCTACCGTATAAATTGGCCGCAGCAAGCACAAAACCGAGTTAACTGCAGCGGAACATGGGAGAGGCCTTTGTCCTGTAGTGGACGTAGTCAGGCTGATGATGATGATGATGATGATGATGATGATGACTGACACTCCTAGATTCGCATGCACATTAGCACGCGACGTAGTGCACGAGTTCAGCTGGTCTGACGTGTGATCCCAAGGTTGAAGGTTCGCTTTCTGCCGGTGACAAGTTCTCGCCTCGTCAACTTCGTAACTTTGTTCACACGTACTTATTGACACTGCAGTGCCGTCCCCAATACCTTCGTTGACTTCACCGTCTGTTGTGTTACGCACGGAGCTCGCTGGGTGGCCAGACTGGCGTACCATGCTGTCGTCGTCGCTAGGCTCCATCTCGCACCAAGAAGTCTTCCTTCTCTTGTCGTTTGAGCAGCTTAATGATGATAAGTGCGTAGCGCTTTAGGGGCCCTGGCTGTCGCATGCTGTCGTCGCTTGACGTAACGCAGGCAAAACCACGTAATAAGATAGAAAAAAAAGAAGCAAGCGCGAAATAGAAAGACACATAGAAAAAAAGATAGAATTAAATATATAAACAGAAAGGAATGGATTAAGAGACATGAATAAAATAAAAGAAATAACGATAGAAAAAAAACGAAAAAAGGAGGGAAAAAAGATAGGAGCTAGAAAATAAAGAGAAAGCTCCGCACTTCCTTCAGGTTTGGCAGGGCGAGGTTACCTTAATTTATTCGCTAATGTTGTATCAAGAGAGATTAAAGTTTTCTTCTTTCGTTACCTGTGTATCTTAGTAACGAACTCCGATATTGTTTACCTTCCCGTCCCTCAATAGACGCGAAACGCAAGACGTGGCAGATTCATACCTCTAATGCAGCTCATGTGGCGGACGCCTTCTTTAGCTCACCAGCGATTGGAGGCTGAATCCCTGCAGCGAGAGGCTCATGATGATGAAGCAGTTGCACCACACCACCATCCACAGCCAAGCGATGCTGTTGTCGTCGCCGGTGTTGCAGTGGAAAGAGGAGTCGCGGTGCGCGAACAGTTTGCCGTCGTCATCCCGGTAGATGCTCAGGAAAGTGCGGTGCCCGGACCACAGCGGACCGTGCGGGAGGTGGGCCTCCTCCGACGAAGTTTCGCCACCCGGAGGAGTCGTCTTGTCGGCGGCGTCTCGGAGTCGAGGACCACCGTTGACCGCACGACCTTCGCCGCCGCCACTGCCGTTCTCCTGCCGCATAACGTTTGACTGCTTGGCCGAAACTATGCCCCGAATTGCTCGTCGATGCAGTTACGGAAAATCTGGCTCCTCTGGCCTGCGTGCAAAGAAAACAGCACATCACAAATTTGCGTGTAGTATTTCGCTTTGGATCAAGGAACGTGAAGCATCTACAGCTACGCAGTGTAGCTGATAAGGATAACTGATTCCAAGGAGTAGGCAAGAACAGTGACTGAAGGGGGGAGGGGGGAGGGGGCAGCTACTCTCCTTGAACCCGAGTTCCTCGGCAGGGAGCCGGGGAACTTAGCCATTGTCTTATTAATATATACGTTTCTATATTAGGGGTGACGGGGAGGGGCAGTCGAAAGTATTGGGAGGGCTCCAGCCCCCCACCACCGTGCCCACCTTTAACGCCGCCCTTGGAACAAGCCCGTTCTGCGCTCCAGAATGTTTTCTCATGTGTGCGTGCGCGTGTGTGTGTTGGTTCGTTCGTTCGTTTGTTTGTTTGTTTGTTTGTTTGTTTGTTTGTTTGAGGAGGTTTAAAAGCGTAACAAAAACGAGGATATATCCGGGGATGGTGGAAAGTAACTCTCTGTAAAGAATTGTTCGTAACTTGTGTAATACTTAACTAATTTTAATGACCCGGCCGGAAAGCGTTTTGTTCCTTACGATGGGAGAATTTATTACACATTTCAATTATGTTGTTGGAGGTGTCAATGACATGACCTCAACAAAAGTTGTTCAATACGTTATTCGATACACATTTCCCAGGAGACTGCGGGGTTGGGGCGTCGTGGTCCCCTAACAGTATACCTGCAAGGAGTCCTGACGCCTTTAAATGATCTAGATATCGCACAACATTGAAAACTTGTAGATGAACTCGAAGAGCGAATTCCGCAAGTTGTCGCAAGCGCACCGCGTGAATATCTTCCGAAATGTGCCGTATAAACACCTCCGATTCCACAAAAAACAACAAGAAGACTATAATGGTGCATAATTTTAACGATGCGTAAGAATTCTCCGACTGTAAGGAACGAAGTACTTTTTTGTTTTATTGATATTGTTTATGTATTACAAAACTTATAATAGATTATTATATATAGGAAGCGGCATTCCGTCCGTCCGTTTTATTGACGATGCTAGGTCCCACTCTTGCGCATGCAAGGAATTCATGATCCTCAAAGCTGTCACATTTTGTTTTTCTGCTTGCGATATGAGTGTTTTCAGACAACGGAGAGAAAACCCGCAGGTGTATATACGTGCGTGTAGTTAGTTTAAGTTATAAGAGGATGTAGATGGGCGAAATAGGTTTCGACAACAGGCAGCGCACGTCATGCAGCGGTGGTCGTGTGCATGAATTTATTGCAACAGGGGGCTGCAGCGAGCAGCAGCGATGTTATTTTCCTTCTGCCGTCGCGCCAACCCGTCACTCGCGGTGTGACGCTGCGCGATGGCCGCATGAAGCGCGCAGCTGGCACGCATTCCTAGTCAGGGCACGTGTTCTCCGCCCTCCATACTTTCGCACCAAACATCGTTCACACATGAAACATCCGCGCCATCTTTCTTTTGTCATTTCGTAGCATGATTCCGGGGCCGAATCGTTGGACAAGCGTTCCTTGTAAAAACAAAAGCATATCACTAGGGAAGGTCGGCCGCCTTCACTAATGACATGTCAAGCCTGAGGATTGGCTCAAGTTTTCTCTCACGAAAAAAAATCTTGCCTAAGATGTATCTTGTGCACTCGGGCGCCGGTGTGGGTGCTTTGCCTTTCGCGCTATTGGCGGACCTTGCTGAATTCTGAGGGGTGTACTTAGATTTAGGTGCATGTTTAAGCACCCTCCTGTAGGTGGTCAGAATTTCCAGAGCCCCCCCACTACGGCGTCTCTCATTACCATATCGTAGTTTTGGGACGTTAAACCCCAACAACAACAACAACAACAACAACAGCAGCAGCAGCAGCAGCAGCAGCAATAAGAAGAAGAAAAAGAAAAAGAAAATAATTAATAAGAATAATAGAATTAATAATAATAATAATAATAGTAAGAAGAAGAAGAAGAAGAAGAAGAAGAAGAAGAAGAAGAAGAAGAAGAAGAAGAAGAAGAAGAAGAAGATTGAGGGAGCCCCGCCCAACCTTACATAGTCCGTCCACATAGCTCCGCGAGGACTAGTAATCGCAAACGCACCGCGTGTATATCGGGGTATATCCGCGTGTATATCCGTCCGTCCATCCATCCATCCATCCATCCATCCATCCATCCATCCATCCATCCATCCATCCATCCATCCATCCATCCATCCATCCATCCATCCATCCATCCATCCATCCATCCATCTATCTGAGGTTTAAGGTACAGAAACCATGATATGGTTATGAAAGACGCCGTCGTGCAGGGGTCTTTCGACCACCAGGGGTTTCGACCACCAGGTGCACCTAAATCCAAGTGCAACGGTCTCAAGCATTTCCACCTCCGTCCAAAATGCGGCGCTGTAGACGAGGCCTCTCTGCTGTGGGCACGCTGCGGTGCGATGTTTTTCGGTCCCACGCATGTTTATGTGACTTTACGTTAGAATAATGCGTGTGACAAGACCGTCATAATATGCCCTATAACATCACCCGGCATTAATTTAAAAGGCTGCACTAGCGTGTGGGCATCTCTACACAAGCCGCAATCTGGGGCGTCCAATTACCTCCCGGGATCAGGCGAAGCCAGCCGACAGCCATATATCCTTTTATCTCGAGGGCAACATATGCAGAATGGCTAACGAAGAGCATTCGCCTGTGCGTAGCACGGGCCTCGTCAAAATCAGCCAGCTGTGTCTTCGTCAGAGCTAGAGGCCTTTTGTCTTCTTTTCTCTCTTTCTTTCTCCGTATTTTTTTCAAGTGAGGGGCAAGAGTACGGTCTGTAGCTCTGATTCTGTTTTTGCGTTGGTGCGTGGAATGACTTATTGTGTTTTCGTTCTGCATTGGCCTGGATTTTCTCACTTTGTCTTTTCTTTCTGTCTTTTTGTGTTTTTTTTTCTTTCTTGAAAACCCAGATGCTGCATAACGGTGTTTCCTGCTGCTGCCTACTGTGAGAGGCGTGAGACTTTTATCGAGCGTCCCCGGCTTGTAGTCTCACTCTATCCATAAAGCTTAATTGTACTGATGTGAAATAAATTTTAAAAAATCTCTAAACAAATCTTGGACGTTGTGAATTTGTGTTGTTTCGTCGCATGTGGATAAATTCATTCCTGGGTGCACTCCTGAGCAAAAAGGTAAGTTTCGGCAAACCTTGAATTTTTCTATTTTCTAATGTTTCGTCGAATTTGGATAAAGTTTCTTCGGAGTATATTTTGGACCAAAAATGTTTTTCAAATCTTGCATTGATTTTTTTGATTTTGCTATGTTTCGTCGCGTTCAGATAAAATTATTTCTGAGTATTTTTTCGGCCATAAACGCGTCCCTGCAAATCTTAGACAGGATTTTTAGATTTTTCGTTATTCCGTCACATTTGAATAAAATTATTTCTAGGCACATATTGGGCTAAGAAGAAATCCTATAGCGTTGAAAATCTTGGATTTTTCAATTTCCCAATGCTTTGCTGCACTTGTATATTATTTTTCGATAAATTCTCAACCCAAAAAGGTAAGCCAATGTTTCGTAGAATTTTGATAAATTATGCATTGTGTGTATTTTGGATCATATAATTTTGACCAGAGTTTTACCTTCTCAGTGAAGAATGCTTCCAAACTTTGTTTCCTTAAAATGTAACGATTCATCGAAAAAGAAAAAAAATAAAGATTTACAGAGGCTGTGTCTTTAAGTTAACGATACCACTATAGTTTACTTCTGAAGTGATACATGCACCGAGGCTTGGACACAACCACAGCGCTGGTTTGGTGCACCACTCTAAAGACCAACTTGTAAGTAGTTCCTCCTGTGTTGTTCCAGTGGCCGAGTGTCCAACTCGAAACTGAGTGATCGATGGTTCGAATCCCAATGCTTGCATACCGACCGAAAATGATGGCTGTGTAAGGCTTTTTTTTTTCTCTAAATTTTCATCGCATCTTGATAAAATGTACATGTTGAGCGTTGCTTACCTAGAACATCACCGCCACAGTGGCGGTACGATTGAGCGTCAGCTTCCAATGTGGAAGGTACCATGTACGATTCCCAGTGCCGCCAGGGCACCCGCCAGCTTAAGTGATCCTACAAGTAAGCGAGATCAGTGGTGGCGCTACGGCAGTGTGGAGCTTCAATTGCTTGGAGAGGGGAGGTAGGTACTTCGGAACAGCTCACGTTGGTCCACTTGGCGTTGTCCTACGCGGCGAAGTGAAATAACTTTTGTTTCGTTTAATGAATTGTGCACTTTAGTCAAACATCCATATAATTGTATGGCTTCGTTTCTGCACAGCGATGAGGCTAGAGTGATTCGAACCAGCGACCTCACGGTTACGAGTCGAACACGTTACCACCTTGGCTCGACGTGTTTGCTTCGCCACAATACACGTCGAAAAGCGGTCGAAAAATTGAGCCCCTTGTGACGTTAGACGAAAGTGGAGCTTGTCATGGGTGACATCTTGCAGTGACCTACCTAGATAAGTGGCTCCCGTGCTAGTTTCCCTTGAAATGTTCGCTTCACTGTAAAACATGCCGAAAACCATAAGAAAACGTTTAGGCTCTTATCACCCATGATAAGGCTCAACTTTTTTTCTGACGTCACACCTAGTAGTGGCGGACCATCCGTGCGGTCTTCTGAACTAAAGATCCCCCTGATAGGTTGGCTTCACCGCAAGAGAATTCAAAACCAGCCGAAAGAGTTGAGGCCCCTATCAGCCATGATAAGGCCCAACTTTTGTCTGACGTCACACCTTGCAGCGATGGGCCCACTGTGGACTGAATAATGGTTCTTCACGAGATTGAACTGACATAAGACGTGCGACTCGGAGTGGACTCTAAAAGGGGTCACGTGATGGTGTTTACGTAAGGCGGGGATTCAAAAGGGGGGCTTAGAGGGTTGTCACGTGATGAAGCTTACATACAGATTGCGATTGATTTCACGCGATATCACGTGATGAACCTTATATAGGCGGGCTACTCAATCAGTTGATTCAGAAGTGTCACGTGATGGAGCTCACGAAAGGCGCGCGATTCAAAAAACGAACTGAAAGGGGGTCACATGATGATGCTTACTTAGGGCGGGTGATTCAAAGCGTAGACTTTCCTAAAATTAAATACAGGGGACTCTGGTGCTGCGATCGTTCAGCGACCATGGGAATGATGGGTAGTACACGTATTTGACTAGTCTTCATACTTTAGAGCAGCTAATCACACTTGTGGCTTCATTTATTGCTGTGTTTCGGTTTTGTTTTGAAGGAAAGAATAAACCCTTCTGAGCTGAAAGTTCCCCTGATAGGTTGGCTTCTCCGCAATAGAAGGCCAAAACCAGTGGAAAAAGTTTAGGCCCTTATCATCCATGATAAGGCCCATTTTATGTCTGACGTCACACCTTGCAGCGATCGGCCTGCTATGTGTTCCTTCCGAGCGGCATTCCCCTGATGCGTTGGCTTCCCCGCAATGCATGATTGAAACCAGAGAAACAAGTTGGGGTCTTTATCACCCCTGATAAAGATCAAGTTTTGTCTGACGTCACGCCTTGTCACGTGGGCACCCATTGCTGCAAGCTGTGTCGTCAGACAAAAGTTGGGCTTTATCAGGGGTGATAAGGGCTTAAACTTTTTTCGCTAGTTTCGACCATTTATTGCGGAGAAGCCAGCTCCTCAGGGAAACCTTTAGCTCGGAACAGCCGCACACTACGGCCAAGTAACAAGTTGTGACGTCAGACAAAACTTGAGTCTTATCAGGGGTGATAAGAGCCTAAACTTTTTCGCTGGTTTTTGGCCATGCCTGGCGGAGAAGCTAACCTTTCAGGGAACCGTTCAGCTCGCAACAAACGTACAGTACGCACCACGAGGCACGGTGTGACGTCAGAAAAAAGTTGAGCCTTATCAGGGCTGATAAGGGCCTAAACTTTTTTCGCTGGTTTCGACCATGCAATGCTTGAAAGCCAACTTCTCAGAGAACAGATTAGCTCGCAACAAACGGACAGTACGCACTACGAGGCATGGTGTGGCGTCAAAAAAAGTTTAGCCTTATCAGGGGTGATAAGGGCCTCAACTTTTTTCACTGGTTTCGACCATACAATGCTTGGAAGCCAACTTCTCTGCAAGCTGTGTAAGGGCCTAAACTGTTCTGAGCTAAAGGGGAACCTTTAGCTCAGAACAGCCGCACAGTACGCCCGAGTGACAAGTTGTGGAGTCAGGCAAAACTTGAGCCTTATCAGGGGTGATAAGGGCGTCAACTTTTTTCGCTGGTTTTGACCATGCATGACGGGGAAGCTAACTTCTCAGGGGACCGTTCAGCTTGCAACAAACGTACAGTACGCACCACAAGGCACGGTGTGACGTCAGAAAAAAGTTGAGCCTTATCAGGGGTGATAAGGGCCTCAACTTTTTTCACTGGTTTCGACCATGCAATGCTTGGAAGCCAACTTCTCAGGAGAACCTTTAGCTCAGAACAGCCGCACAGTACGCCCACGTGACAAGTTGTGGTGTCAGACAAAACTTGAGCCTTATCAGGGGTGATAAGGACCTCAACTTTTTTCGCTGGTTTCGACCATGCATGACGGGGAAGCTAACTTCTCAAGGGACCGTTCAGCTCGCAACAAACTTACAGTACAACTATCAGTTAAAGCGCACGAATAAACAGAAAGGAAGAGAGGACAAGCGCTTAGTTAAAGCGCACGAATAAACAGAAAGGCACGGTTACACATTGCGATGGGTTTCACGTGATGTCACGCGATGAAGCTTGTATAGGTGGTCTATTCAATCATTGGATTTAGAAGGGTTCCCTGAGAAGTTGGTTTCCAAGCATCGCATGGTCGAAACCAGCGAAAAAATTTTAGGCCCTTATCGGCCCTAATAAGGCTCAATTTTTTCTGACGTCACACCGTGCCTCGTGATGCATAGTGTACGTTTGTTGCGAGCTGAACAGTCCCCTGAGAAGTTAGCTTCCCCGTCATGCATGGTCAAAACCAGAGAAAAAGTTGAGGTCGTTACCACCCCTGATAAGGCTCAAGTTTTGTCTGACACCACAACTTGTCACGTGGGCGTACTGTGCGGCTGTTCTGAGCTAAAGGTCCCCCTGAGTAGTTGGCTTCCAAGCATTGCATGGTCGAAACCAGTGAAAAAAGTTGAGGCCCTTATCACCCCTGATAAGGCTCAACTTTTTTCTGACGTCACACCGTGCCTTGTGGTGCGTACTGTACGTTTGTTGCAAGCTGAACGGTCCCCTGAGAAGTTAGCTTCCCCGTCATGCATGGTCCAAACCAGCGAAAAAAGTTGACGCCCTTATCACCCTTGATAAGGCTCAAGTTTTGCCTGACTCCACAACTTGTCACTCGGGCGTACTGTGCGGCTGTTCTGAGCTAAAGGTTCCCCTGAGAAGTTGGCTTCCAAGCATTGTATGGTCGAAACCAGTGAAAAAAGTTGAGGCCCTTATCACCCCTGATAAGGCTAAACTTTTTTTGACGCCACACCATGCCTCGTAGTGCGTACTGTGCGTTTGTTGCGAGCTAATCTGTTCCCTGAGAAGTTGGCTTTCAAGCATTGCATGGTCGAAACCAGCGAAAAAAGTTTAGGCCCTTATCAGCCCTGATAAGGCTCAACTTTTTTCTGACGTCACACCGTGCCTCGTGGTGCGTACTGTACGTTTGTTGCGAGCTGAACGGTTCCCTGAAAGGTTAGCTTCTCCGCCAGGCATGGCCAAAAACCAGCGAAAAAGTTTAGGCTCTTATCACCCCTGATAAGACTCAAGTTTTGTCTGACGTCACAACTTGTTACTTGGCCGTAGTGTGCGGCTGTTCCGAGCTAAAGGTTTCCCTGAGGAGCTGGCTTCTCCGCAATAATTGGTCGAAACTAGCGAAAAAAGTTTAAGCCCTTATCACCCCTGATAAAGCCCAACTTTTGTCTGACGACACAGCTTGCAGCAATGGGTGCCCACGTGACAAGGCGTGACGTCAGACAAAACTTGATCTTTATCAGGGGTGATAAAGGCCCCAACTTGTTTCTCTGGTTTCAATCATGCATTGCGGAGAAGCCAACGCATCAGGGGAATGCCGCTCGGAAGGAACACATAGCAGGCCGATCGCTGCAAGGTGTGACGTCAGACATAAAATGGGCCTTATCATGGATGATAAGGGCCTAAACTTTTTCCACTGGTTTTGGCCTTCTATTGCGGAGAAGCCAACCTATCAGGGGAACTTTCAGCTCAGAAGGGTTTATTCTTTCCTTCAAAACAAAACCGAAACACAGCAATAAATGAAGCCACAAGTGTGATTAGCTGCTCTAAAGTATGAAGACTAGTCAAATACGTGTACTACCCATCATTCCCATGGTCGCTGAACGATCGCAGCACCAGAGTCCCCTGTATTTAATTTTAGGAAAGTCTACGCTTTGAATCACCCGCCCTAAGTAAGCATCATCATGTGACCCCCTTTCAGTTCGTTTTTTGAATCGCGCGCCTTTCGTGAGCTCCATCACGTGACACTTCTGTATCAACTGATTGAGTAGCCCGCCTATATAAGGTTCATCACGGGAGATCACGTGAAACGCATCGCAATCTGTGTGTAAGCTTCATCACGTGACAACCCTCTAAGTCCCCTTTTGGAAACACCCGCCTTAAGTAAGCATCATCACGTGATCCCCTTGTTCACTTTTTGAATCGCGCGCTTTATGTAAGCGGCCGCTCAAGCAGAACATCGTGCTTTCTGTGACGTCAGGGAAAAATTTAGTGTTATCATGGACCATAACGGCCTCATACTTTTTCAGCGGTTTTATGAGTGTTGTGGTGAAGCAAACTTCTCAGACTCTGTGGAGCCCGTCGGTAGGCTCCCATTGAAACGGTATTGGTGTCCAATGAAGGTGCACCAATACCACAAAAACCTAGAAGTGGGGAGTGTAATAGCTTGTTTGATTAAAGAAGGTGTGCTCATTAACGCATATATTAAATTGCTGTAAGAATTTCATGGAATATGGTATGATTAAAGTCGTATTTGTTTTTTTTTTCTTTCTTTGCTAGCTGGACCATACTTCTCGCGAAACTTGACACGTATATTGATTACGCTGAGCACATTCATATAATATTTGTCGTTTTGCTGCGTAGTTCCGCTGTTTATAGCATGAGCAACCACACTATTGAGGTAGTTTCGATACTATGTATAAGCAGAATCGAGCACTATGGGGCAAAATTTTTATTTTAAAGTGCGTAAGCATTTCAACGCCGACTTAGTGCAAAAACTGTCTGTCCGTACGTGCGTTTGTCACATGAGAGAAATCGCTGTTTTATAAAAAAATACAAACACCCTTGATGCAGGTGGATTTCGAACGAAGTACCTCACGATGTGCATGCAAACGCCTTACCCACTCGGCTAAACCCCAATGCTTACCTAAGGTGAATGTATGGGAACCTTATGAATGCGTTGTACGGAATATAAAAGAATTAAAAGGACAACACCTGTACGCCGGCGTGGTTGAAATACTTCGCAATGGTTTAATAAATGTCATCACCTCGCCAAGGCAGATCCAGCCACTCAATTCCAGGGGCGGGAGGGGGGGGGGGTGATGTTCGCTTGAAGTAACACCAGAGAGGAGGGCGGGACGTTACTTTTTTTTGCTTTTACTAGCCCAAAAACCCCTGTGATAGCATAAATACTGCTAATGTGTGCTCACAGCGGTCTCAATCGTTAGTCGTAATCGGTCATAGGAGGTGGATGACAAGGACTAAAGAGGGGGGAGGGGGGTTGATGACACAGGCTTTGGGGGGGGGGGGTGATCACCTCAAACACTCCCCTATGCCCCTCTAGATCCGCCACTGCCTCGAGGACAAGTAAAGCTGACTTTGGGAATCGCACATATCAGGAAAATTCCGCCATGCTGAAAGTTCGTGCAAAACACGGGTATTGATCATCTCAGGATGGGCTTTTCGTTGAGCCGTTCGAGACACTGACGAAGGCTAGATACAAAAAAAAAAACGTCCATGTCAATGCCACCCAAAAATTTATATGATCTAAGGAAAGCCGCAAGGTTATTTAACGATTACCCTTTAAATGCGCAAGCATTTCTAGGTCAACGATAAAAAACAATTACTGTCGGTCCCCCTTTCACATAAGACGATATGCATCAAATAAAGAAATAAATTTTCTTTGAGCTACTGGACTTCGAATATGGGCCGTCTCTTAAGTCCCTGAAGCACTGGACCAAACACAAACACAAACACACACACACACACACACACACACACACACATTATAATATAAATAATATAAATTTTTGGGTAAGGGTTAGGCTCGAACCCAGGCCATTTGCGTGGGAAACACGTGTTCTAACACACAGCCAGGAGTTGTGTCCCAAAACATCACAGCATATCCACCTAGTTAATGATTATGAGTGGAGAAAAGCCTCCATCCGTCCACCCGTGCGTCCATCCATTCGTCAGTGATTCCGTCTGTCCGTCCATCCGTGCTTCCAACCGTGCGTCCGTGCATATGTCCGTCCATGCTTCCGTCCGTTCGTCCTATTGCACACACTTCCTTTGGACCGACGCCAACTAGGAATTGAGACGAGAAATGATGAGACAGCGCCATCTATCATACTGTTCGAGAAATAATTTTGGTTACGCCTGACGCAAGACAAGGTTACGCTCAGAGGAGCTTCGCCCCTAAAACAACTTTGTCTGCTTCGAATTGTAGCGAAAATGACTCGTGCTTTACGAGCACACGCGTCCAGTATACAGCAATCACAGCAAAACACGTAATATCCTTAGTAATATTACGTGGCACAAGTGTACATTGCTATCGGGCATCAGGACGTGTGATTATGATCGCACTTACAGGTTTAAAGCCGGCCACCGATTACTAAAAGCCAAACACTTTACTGCACGTATTCCCTTGCACAGCAAGTTCGAAAACATTTCACGCGCATAAATGGTCGTGGTTTAAAGCATATGCTACCCTATACACAGAATGTAGCCACATGGGAAAGTTTCACTGATACAAGCCACTTGGCTTTATTGATTACATTGTAGTTGCCCTCAGCTTGAAGTTCTTGTGTAACATCATACAATAATGCAGCAGACTGAAGTTAGAAGATCAAACTGATTACTCTGTAGAACTTGTGGCCCGTAAACTGAAGGAGGAGGAGGAAGAAACAAGAAGAGGAAGGGCAGGGAGTTTAACCAGGTGAGCGCCCGGTTTGCTACTCTGCACACTGCCACTGATAGCGGCGAACAGAGCGTTGGCCGTTGATGAACTGATGAGCGTTGATGCGCTCGGCATTCATGCATGTGCCGTCGAATATTCTAGCGTCATCGCTAGCGGCCACGTAGGTTCCAGAATAATCTCTAAAGTTTGCGAAGTGGGCGGCATATTAACAAAATGGTCTGCTATACAGTCCCGAAGCTTCTCTAACACTGCAGGCGCGGTTTGTACTGAGGATTACGTACAGAGTGACAAGGCTATAACAAAACTTGAGGAATGAATGTATCATTGCTCTCCCTCTGAAAAAGATATCGTCCCGATGCTTTAACAGAAGTACAATAATAATGCAAGAAAATACAAGCAATAAATTACGATGCAGCAATGCGGACTTCGATCATGGTCCTGTGGGGCTGCTCCTTTGCCGGTCCCCCTTTCAAACAAGCAAAAATTAACAAGCTGATTAAGGCCCAGAACCTCACCTCTCAAATCCTGGCTGTCCAGAGAGCCCGAGCGCGAGGGTAGTCAGGTTTAACCTGACCGTCCCCGAGTGGGCCTAGCCAAATGACGCTGAATAAACTCGCGTCTATTGTGGACCTAATAAAATTATTTCACTCACTCATGCAGCAATAATAACAACAAAATACACTCGTTCAGTTCGTTAACGCACGTGAAACGGCTTGATGCGCGCGACATGGACGACTTCAGGTCGCGATCAGCGCCGTTGAGAGCTTGTGATGCCATCGGGGACAACCTCGTAATCGAGTGGACCGGGACGTCGAACAACCTTGTACGGTCCGAAGTATCGTCGCAGAAGTTTTTCACTGAATCCATGCACGTCGGCGTCCATACCCAAACACGTTCACGGGGTTTGTATTGCACGAAGCGTCGTCCGAAGATTATAACGGCGGCTGTCGGCCGTCTTTTGGTTTTTGATGCAGAGGAGGGCGAGTTGTCGGGCTTCTTCGGTGCGCTAAAGGTACTCACTCATATCGAGGTTTTCTTCGTCCGTGACGTTGGGTAACATGAGTCGAGCTTCGTTGCCGGGGTCCTTCCGTAGACCAATCTGTACGGCGTCATCTGCGTCGTTTCTTGTATACGGTGGTGTTGTATGGGGAGGCCATGTACGGAACGCTGGCATCCCACGTCTTGTGTTCGACGTCGACGTACAGTCACAATCTATTTGAGAGTGAACACAGGAGCGCGTGGCTTTCGGTACTACTAGCGCGGTATCTGCGCGCATGCGCGAGAAGGACAGCTTCCATTCGCGCGCACATCACGTCACCGGGAGCGCTCGTGTGTCGTCCGTCAGCTCATTTTCGGCCACCCTGGTAATCGTATCATGATCGCAACTAAAATTTGGGTGCTTTCAGTTCAAACGGCTTGTCTCTTATGCCAGCCGTGTCACTTGTTTTTTTTTTTTCTGCGTTCTTGTAGTCGTACCACGAACAGGCAAAGTAACGCAAACACCCGAACTGTTATTTCGTGTACGTGGTGCACAAAAGGCTTATAAGTTTAATGAAGCTCTATCAGTAATCTGGAGTAGTTTTACACAATGTTACACTAGTATTTTGTCATGTGCCCCTTTGAAAAACAAGAGAGCTGCTGCCATTCTGGAAGGTAGCGATGACTACTGCATTGCCACAAAGTTACTATATGCACTCGAAGATTTTGCCACTCTTGGTGAACTTTGAGGTTGTCCGCAGTCGCCACGTAAACGAGGTGGTCTGTAGCTACAGCGATCCTTTGTTTCCGACAGCCAGCGTCGGTAACGACACAAGTCCATACAAATTTGCTGGAACGGTCAGCAAGGTGGTTCGATGTGCAGCAGAAGCCCTGCTGGCATTGCCGGTGGTGTCTTGCGTCGCTGGTGGCCCTGGCATGTCCTCACGTAATGAACGACGTCGGCGGCAAGGCATGGCCAGTGGTACTTGTCTTGTATTCTCGCGAGCGTGCGGGAACAACCAAAGTGGCCAGCCATTGGGTCGTCATGCAGGACCTGAATAATTTCTTGTCGCATTACCGAAGGTACAGCGAAAGGTAGCTGGATCGGGCCGGAGAGAAATTCTCCTTTTAAAGGACGTTGTTTTTCAGGGAAAATTCGCCTGAATATTTTTGAGGCGACCCTGGTGCGACCCTCGAGGTATTTATTTCACTAGCCCTCTCAGTTCCGGGTCCGCTCGCTGTTGCTCGGCAAAGTCGTCGGGACTTATGGTTCCCAAGAAGGACTTATGGTTCCCATCCTGGTCGTCTTGCGATGGTAGATCGACGGGGGCACTAGACAGGCAGTTGGCGTCGGAGTGTTTCCATCCAGACTTGTACACGGCGGTAATGTTGAATTCTTGAAGTCTTAGGCTCCGCCGTGCGAGGCGACCTGGAAGGTTCTTCAAGTTAACTAGCCAACGCAGGGCGTGGTGGTCGCTCACAACTCTGAAAGGCCTGAGAGATAAGGGCAACATTTTGACGCTGTGCAGATGATTGCAAGGCATTCCTTTTTTCGTGGTGGAGTGGTTGGATAGAAGTACTTGTTGCTGGGCTAGTTGGTTCGTCATACTGGGGGAAACTTCTAGACGCCTAAAAACACCACAAGAAGAAAAACGCAGAGAAAAAGCGTCAACTCACAACTGATTTATTCACAGGTGAAACGCAGGAGTATATAGCCGCACCACCCATGCGCAAAGCAAACTGCATCACCTAGTCACATGACCAAAACTTAAATTGAAGGCATTCTAAAGGCATATATAATCTTGCAACGAAGCGCAAAAATGAAACTCAGACATGTGCAAAACCACTGATGTCACTTATACACAAGTCACCTTTTTCCTTTATCCAGAACGCTTCTATCATTTCATGGGCCAGAGCAACTGAGCTTTTGATTGATATGTGTGTGGGGTTTAACGTCCCAAAACCGCCATATGACTTGAGGAAAGAACGTGACAGTATGCACTAAGTGGTTGAAGTATAGGGCCAGAATGTCGCTCTCACGTTCAACTCCTAAAGGCGAAGCTCAAGTGTCCCCTCTGCCACAAATGAGCGCCCAAGAAAGCGCGCGCCTTCGAATTCTAGCGACAGCGACAATACCAGGCGCCGTTCGGGCGCGCCAGAAGCCAGCGTAAAAGAAGGAAACAAGCATCGAAGGACTCCTCGGGCACACCACCTCTCCCTCTCGAAAACGTCACTACGCTGACCAACCTCCTCGCAACGATTGTCGAGCGAACAGCAGAGGCTTCGAGAATGAAAGCGTGAGTCACTCCCTCGTTGCGTCCCGTGTAGAGGATAATTCTTGAAAAGTTTCGCCCTTTCCCAGCTTTGCCTGTGCAGCGCTCCCTCGAAGCTTCTGGAACCCAGGGAGATATATAAGCGAGCAGCGGATGGTGGTGATCAGGAGACGAAGAGAGTTTTTCCGCCGTCGGGCGAAGGCTTGTGTCGTCAGAGACAAAGCAGGAGATGAACAGTGTCTTTCCGCCAGCATGCGGAGGCTTGTGCTACGAGCAGAAGAGTGTTTACCGCCAGTGGACGAAGACGTGTTCTGCAGTCGCAGCACGTGAGTGGCCGACGTGTTACGGCAAAGAAGTTTTGTTATTGAAGTGCGGACATTGTACGAAGAAAGGTTCTCTGGAAGAGGAACTTCCGGAGCAGCGGAACGACAACCAGCGCTGGACTTTAAGTGAGTGTTTTTTTGTAGAGAAGCATTCTAGCTTTGTTCAAAGAACTTTGGACTTAATTTGACTGACGAAACCACAGGTGGTCAAAATTTCTGAAGCCCTCCACTGCGGCGTCTCTCACAATCATGTGGTGGTTTTGGGACGCATCAAAACATGAATTTCATATCAAACAATGAATTTGTCTTACGAACGTTTGTCTTTAAGAATCTTGGTTGGTTAATGCATGTGACTGCATGGTAGCGCGTGATGCTGTTTGTGCCCGCTGTTTTGAGTGTATGTGATTGTGTTACGTGGCGCGTTGTTTTATCTTGAGATTGGTGACACATTGTATTGAATTACTGTCAAGTGCGCGTGGTGGTTGTGTTGTTTGTTCTGCCGTATTCGAAAAAAAAAAATATTTTTATTTTGTTATCAGCTCTCGGCTCTGACCCGTCCTTTGGACCACAGCTAGCGTTCGCTGGCGCGCCAAATAAGACCACATCTAAACTGACCGTGCTTTCATGGTGCAGTTCGGGGGGCCGATACATCAGCCCTTGGAATTGGCCCGGCAATTGCCTCCATATTTAACGGGACCGGTGGCACCCTCTTGTTTTTGTTTTTTATCACAGTGCCTAAGTAATACTTAGACCGAGCGTTAATGATTGATATATGTTTAGTTACTGCTGCATGTGCAAATAAGTGTACAGTGTAATGAATGTTTGCTTGTGTTGTTCAGGATAGTCAGTGTCTGTCTATAGACTGCGGAAATTAGTGATAGCTGGCGAGCTGGCCGACTTAAAGGGATACTGAGCAAAAAAGGGGGAAAACTGACGAAAACATCGAAATCGTACTCGGAACAGTTTTTTTGGTTGCAGCGCCACGTGCGAAAATTGTAAGAACGAAGTTGACAGGAAAAAGGCCACTCCCAACTAAGTTTTATTTTTGCGTTGATTGCACATATAAAGTCAAAATAAAACACGTGTTATCAATAGCACTGCTGCATATTATACAAGATAACCCTGCCTACTGCACTAATAGTTGAGATAGTACATTTCACAAGAAAAGAGGTAAAGAAGGAAGAGGAATAAACTTTATTATTCAGAAAGGAGATGGGGAATTGGGGAAGCCAAGTTATACGGGGGTTAGGTTGGGGCCCAAGGGGACGCAACACTAGCATATCAGTCAAGAGGCGGCTTACTGATGCATACTTTTCCATTTGTTGATGGCATACGCCTCAAATACGTGAATAGACTATCTCGACTATTAGCGCGGTAGCTGGTTTTATCTCGTTTAACTCTGTGGCAGTGTTATCAGTAACACGTGTTTTGCAATATGTGCAATCAACACAAAGTACAGCTTAGCTGCGAGCGCGCCTCTTTTCTGTCAACTTCTTTCTTACAATTTTCGTAAAAGAGAACAGCAATGAAAATCGACACCTTTGTTCAGTATCTACTGGGAGGACATGACTGTTTCGATAAACATAGTCGATTTCACGTATTTTCGAACAGTTAACTGTATTTTTGATAAATTGTCAACGCACGGCGGCTGCACGTGAGAACGAGCCATGACGTCACATTCGCGAAGCGCACGCAGAGTTTCTGCGCGAGCTCCCGCATCCTTCCAGCGCGTTCCTTTTCATCTGCACTTGTTGCATAGCCTTGATATGGGGGGTTTAACGTCACAAAAACACCATATGATTATGACAGACGCCGTAGTGGAGGGCTCCGGAAATTTCGGCCACCTGGGGTTCTTTAACGTGCACCCAAATCTGAGCACATGGGCCTACAGCATTCTCGCCTTCATCGAAAATACAGCTGCCGCAGCCGAGATTCAATCTCGTGACCTGCGAGTCAGCAGCCGAGTAGATCACCGCGGCGGGGAATTTGTTGCAAAGCCTATTCGTTGGAAAAACTCGTCTCTTGTTATACGCTTAACAGCTGGCTTATGTCCATCCCTCGGCCTGGAATATTCACGACAGGCCAACTTGGACGGGCAGGAGATGTAATCCTGGCAGGTTCGCCAATCGTCATGAGTTTCCGCGGTCACTATAGCCTGGGTAACACAAGCCACAGGCCATTCATCTATGAAGGAGAAACAAAAACTGAACATACAATACGCTCAATCCACAGCACCCCTACGTAGAGTACACATGCAGGAATAACTGTACATCATCAAGTAGAAAGTGTTCAGAAAACCAAGTTTGTGAAGTCCTGACTGTTTACTGTTTTTGTGGCTGTGCATACAAGCACGCGTATACAAATTGACCCCCCCCCCCCCCCCCAAAAAAAAAAAAAACCTGATTACGCCCTTTACGTGCGGAGAAATTAAAACTCTCTCACAAATGCATTCTTCCAGGACACATTTCCGAACCTCCATTTCCTCTCCTATTCCTACCCTATAAACTGGGAGGTCATGCTGCGTTATGAAAGCCCGAGTGGTCAGCGGGCGCTGGTTCAGCGGGCCCGGGACGCAGCAGCGGCTGTTGGAGTTCCGGACTGAGAGCTCCACCCGACATTTTTCTATGATTGAAATAAAAAGTTTCTCTCTCTCTCTCTCTCCTGGACTGCTAAGCCTGGCCGTTACAGCGTGTTTTCAGCGTTCAAGTCGCGCACCATCTAGTGGAGGACGTGACTGTGGTGTCGGGGCTTCGATTGCGGTTCCAGTTTTGGAAACTGTTAGGGGGCATTGTACAGGTGCATATATTATTGATTGTTGTCTACATGAAGGGAGTTTCCGCCCTGGTCTCGTGTGAGTCGATTTCTAACACTTTTCGGCCCGCGCTTCGGGCGCTGGGCCTCGTGTACTCCGTGCGTCGGACGCGACGCACGATACAACAGTGACGAAACACGTTCGGAAGTGTGACGTCGTACATTCGCTGTGGCCATTTTTTTCTGCCGATTTCTATCAGCAACGCGTGAAAGCTGCGCGGTGAAAAAGAGCTCGGTAGGTGCGCCAGCTGCGGCATTTTTTTTTTCTTTTTCACATCCGCTGTACATTATACGCTTGGCGAGCGCCGACATGCAGCCGCCTGATGTGGCGCGTTTTGCGTCCGGTTTCACGCGCCTTCGCAGCTTCGCTTACCCATGCCAGCACAGCTCCTCACTTGGGTGTCTCTCCAGCTCATCGGAACGGGGAGTGCTGCGAGGACTGTTAAATGTCAGAGAAAAACAAAAGTTAAGGCAGCTTAGCACAAATGGGGTTAAGCCTGAGGTAAGCGCGGAGCTGGGCGGCGGTTATCTGTTCTCCCCTCTCTTTCTTTCTTTTCATATGTTCCTGTTTTCTCACATTTTTCTTTATACTTATTTCTAGTCTTCTTGTTACTTTTGTCTTTCTAGCTGTGTATCGTTTTATTTTTCGCTTACTTCTTCAACGTTCAATTTTTATGCGTGGTTTTGCTTGCGTTTCTAATGCTCTCCGCACCCAATATCACCATCAAGGCGCTCGAAGAATTGTAGGGGGAGATGGGGAGAATGCCTCTTTGGCACGAGCGCGTTATGTACACTATTATCCGTCCGTAAGACACCTGGGCGTCGCCATCTCGAGCTGCTAAGCCGATGTAATCAATAAGGCCATGAAACATCGTAGCACTGTTAGATTAGTTATTAAACATACACAAAGGTTAACAGCCCAACATGACGGCACTCAAACTTACATGTGGTTTTGTCGACGATGACAGCATACGATCACAGAGCACGGAAGCCCGGCCCCCGAAAATTTTCCGCACTAAAAAATTTCTATACAAAGGGAAGGGAAATGAACCCGAGCGACGGTGTAAAGGAGTTTGGAGGAATAAAATGCACTGAACTCGCGCAGCATAGAGCGAATTGAAGGTCATCGAAAGAAGCCTTTGTCCTGCAGGAGACGTAAGAGATAGTCTGAAATTTATGATGATGATGATAGAAGAATTAGCATAGTAAAAAAAAAGGTGCTTATTTCATGATTATTCATGATTAGATTATCTGCTATCGCATGTATCTCTCTTCTATGCTTTTCACATTATCGCAGAGAGAGAGAGAGAATAAGAAAAAAAGGCGAGGGGTAGGTTAACCAGAGACGAGCCCGGTTGACTACACTGCACTGGGGAAAAGGAAAGTTATAACAGAGGAGGGTAAAGTCAATGACTGGACCAACGCTCAACAGTTTCACGTCGCACATATCAAGCGATGAATCAGAATGGTGTCCTTGCATTACAGCAGGGAGGTTAATCGCTTAGCGGGCAGTTTAAAACACTGAACAGAGGGAAAAAGATACGTTGAACACACATTCGAAAGAAACAAGCAACGTTCGTAGTGTTCACTTCTTGTCTTGTCGTTTGCGCTGCTTTAAATAATACGGTCTTGCTATACACACACAAAAAAGACCTATATTCGAGGTTTTTATGACAACAATTAGGAGCACGCTGTTTCTCTCTCTCTCTTTTTTTTTTTTTTGCATTTCGGTCTCATCAAAATCTGGACGCCGAGGCCAGCAATCAAACCCGTCCCGACGCTCAGCATGGTCATGTGGAAAAAGATTTCTGGCCACGTGCGCGTAGGAAACGGTAGAAGTGAATGAAATTGAACCAATTATCGAAATGAAACAAAAAAATATCTAGAGCCAAAACAAAAATGCAGGCACGAATATGAACCGGGATATAGCAACAGACAGCAATAGGGAACCAGTATCAGAGTTTCCGTGGTTGCCCTGCAAGTCAAAGCGTGGATTTCCCAGCCTCTCACATTGCCGCGATTCACTTTTCAGGGCTTATATCTGTTTTCTAAGGCCAACCTATGAAAGTATATATCCTCAAGATGAAGCGATATCGAGGGATGAAGTAAACCATACTTTAGTACTACGGGTGCAAGGGGTGCTCGTGCCAAAATCAAGCACAGGAACGGTGCCAGTGCGAGCATTCGCAGAGGTACACCGTATACTAACAGAACACTTTTATACGGTATACTGCAGCCGGTCGTCTGCGCAAGTGGCTGAGTTGTGTCGCGACTCGCCGCCAGGTGCCCCTTTTCGGCGCATTACCTACCCAGCGCTGGTCTCCCACAGTCACCGCATTCATTTAAGTCCTGCAGTTTGAATTTAGATATATCTGGCTAGCCGTCATACTGACGGAATCCTACATACCGTTAAGAAACCTAACTCAAGCCTGCATGTCGTGCCTCCGGCAGCAAGTAAAATATATTGATACGAAAATGCGGCTAAACACGGCTGCAAGAAAGAGGAGGACGAAGTGGGTTTTTCCATTGGATGCTAATCTGGCGCCATCTTACTCGTCGAGTTCTGTGCGCTGTAAATAGATCATTAAAGAAGTTACTCGTAACATTATTGGTGGAGGTGCTGGGTACCACAAAGGATGTCCGAGGACCACAAAGGATGTCCCGAGGACCACAAAGGATGTCCGAGGACCACAAAGGATGTCCGCAGTTTTGTGGGGTTGTGCTCGTATTTCAGACGCTTTGTTAAGGACTTTGCGACCATTGCACGCCCACTCACAGACCTCTTGAAGAAAGACGCGTCGTTTACCTGGGGCCATGATCAAGCGTCATCGTTTTCGCAACTTACGACACTGCTTACATCGCCACCAATCTTGGCTCACTTTGATCCATTAGCCCCAACCGAGGTTCACACGGACGCCAGTGGACACGGCATAGGAGCTGTGCTATTGCAGCAACAACGCGGACACGACCGTGTTATAGCCTACGCAAGTCGACTACTATCTCCAGCCGAGCGCAACTATTCCATCACGGAGCGCGAGTGCCTCGCCCTTGTATGGGCAGTCGCCAAGTTTCGCCCATACCTGTACGGGCGCTCATTCCGTGTTGTCACGGATCATCACGCGCTCTGCTGGCTAGCCTCCCTGAAAGACCCCACGGGACGTCTCGCTCGTTGGGCTCTACGCCTTCAAGAGTACACGTTCTCTGTAATGTACAAAACAGGGCGATTACATCAGGATGCGGATTGTTTATCCCGCTACCCTGTTGACGAAGCAACCGATACCGACGCTATCACGGACGTTTTTTCCGTGTCGCAGCTGTTAAACATTGGCGAAGAGCAACGTCGGGATACTTCTTTACGAGCCATCATTGACAAACTGGAGTCAACGCCACGCGACCCGTCCGTACGAATGTTTTTGGTGAAAGACGGGATCCTATATCGCCGAAACCTTGATTCCTTCGGATCAGACTTACTTCCTGTCATCCCAGCGCACCTGCGTTCCTCTGTCCTGCATCAACTCCATGACGCTCCCATAACGGGCCATTTGGGCGTTTCTCGCACGTACGATCGAGTACGACGTCGGGTTTTTTGGCCTGGACTTGCCCGCTCTGTTCGACGCTATGTCGCCACTTGTGAGCCTTGTCAGCGTCGCAAAACGCCGTCTGCCCTCCCAGCCGGCTACCTTCAGCCGATCGACGTTCCCAACGAGCCTTTCTTCCGAGTTGGTCTCGACCTGTTGGGCCCTTTTCCACTCTCCACAGCCGGAAATAAATGGATTGCTGTTGCCACGGACTACGCTACGCGGTACGCAATCACACGAGCACTCCCGACCAGCTGCGCTACCGATGTTGCGGACTTTCTGCTGTACGACATAATATTAGTGCATGGTGCTCCCCGTCAACTTCTCACCGACCGTGGTCGCACGTTCTTATCAGCTGTCGTTCATGAAATCCTGAGGTCTTGTCATACCAAGCACAAATTTACTACGTCGTACCATCCCCAGTCGAATGGCCTCACGGAGCGCCTTAACAGGACCCTAACCGATATGCTTGCCAAATACGTTGCGCCAGACCACCACGATTGGGACATTCATTTGCCGTATGTGACGTTCGCCTACAACTCATCTCGTTACAACACTGCCGGATATTCGCCCTTCTACCTACTATATGGCCGGAACCCAACTCTACCTTTAGACACGTTACTACCTGCGGCCACTGAATATGCTGGTGAAGCCATTGCCCGCGCCGACCACGCGCGCCAAGTCGCCCGTAACCGTCTACAGGCTTCACAGGCGCGCCAACAACAGCTCTACAATTCTCACCATAGGGACGTGCACTTTTCTCCGGGTTCTCTCGTGCTCCTCTGGTCACCTACTCGGCGTGTGGGACTGTCGGAAAAACTGTTGTCGCCCTACACTGGACCATTCCGTATCGTTCGCAAAGTGACAGACGTCACGTACGAGATTGTTCCAACTGATCCCACAAAGTCATCGTCAGCTCCGAGCGACACCGTTCACGTGGCTCGGCTAAAGCCCTATTACCCCCCTTCGACATCATCTGCGTAAATTTAGCACCGGGACGGTGCTTCTACCGCCGGGGGTTATGATACGAAAATGCGGCTAAACACGGCTGCAAGAAAGAGGAGGACGAAGTGGGTTTTTCCGTTGGATGCTAATCTGGCGCCATCTTACTCGTCGAGTTCTGTGCGCTGTAAATAGATCATTAAAGAAGTTACTCGTAACAATATTGCTTGCTGAATTCTCTCTAACGCGTTGCGAAAAAAATTTCAGAATTAGGTGATTTGGTTGAACGTTCATAAAAGAAAAAAAAGTATACCAACGTAAAAAAAGACAGAGAACTAATGGAAGAAGGAATCGCTATTGTCGTTATCATAAGCGCCACTGCATTCGTCTCTATCCTGGTCTGTTACGCGATGAACTTATGCGTGCTTTCACTGGCGTTTATTGTTGTCGTTGGAAGGCATCAACGTGATGGTTCACAAAGAAGTTGAAACCCAACTGCTTGCAGTAAAAGTAGAGCTACATTCTCTGTAGCTCTAACATAACCTAACCTAACCTAACCTTAGCTAACCTAACCCAACCTAAAACTTCGTTTGCCATCTAAATTCTTGTTCGCCTTCTATACTGGAGCTCACACCCACTGCAGGGCATTGGTCAAGCAGTGAGTAGTCTTTTAAAATGTTGTGCAACTTCGGTTTCCAACGCGCAATAAAGTCCAAAGACTTTCGCTTCACTTTGGGTAACACGACACGTCGATTCCAAAGCCTGGCAAACAGGCTGTGTTCGATGGCTTAATTCCTCTTCTTCTTTTTTTTTTTTGACTAGAAGCATGGCGCGTAACAATCATCACGGGAACGTGCTCTCTTCTTCTTCATCGCTCACAGAACACGTGGGCCGTGGAATGCAATGACTCTGATGGGAAAAGAACGAATACAGAAGAGAGAAGGAAAGAGATATGGAAATCTTCAATGAAAAGATTATCTTGGCGAGGCGGGATTCGCACCCGCGTATACCTACCATCCGAGGGCGAGCACGGTCACCCCTTGAATATCTAGAAGTGAGGTTGAGGAGGAGAAAAAGGAGGGGATCATAGCATAGTAAGAATGAGAACTATTGAAAAAGGGAAGGGTATACAACGAGATAATCAAAGAGAGGAAGAAATGGAGAGAAAAGAAACAATCAAAGGTAAAAAGATATATAAGGAGATAAAGAAATATACAAAAACGCACACCAAAACGAAATAAAGGAAACTAAGATAAGAGAGGGAAAAAGAAGAAAAAAACGTTAAGAGATAAAGAAGCTCGGCCAGCTGTGCGCTTTGGCATGTACATAAAGCAACACGAGACGTACGTCACACGTAAACTAACAAGTTGAGCATAAAGTTTAACTTGAGTTAGTGACCACTTCCCGCTCGTATAGATGGCAATAGTTTGCTTCAACAAGTTAATGAGAGCACAAGCAATATTAGTGGTTATCAGCTATAGTTCAGAGCCTGTTACAAGAATTTTATGCCTCGCGTCACGCATGTGTGTTGCAACATTAAAGTTATGGAACTTATAGATAATGTGGCTTACGGAATTTTCTATCAATCGAACATTTTGGTTGCCCTAAATTGTTTGCACTTAGACAATCAAGGTGCAAAGTGCCAGCGCGCGCCATCAGTATATTACAAAACGCTCTGAGCTCCTCACTTCGAGCAACATTTTATTCCGGCACGTCATGCTATACAACGCTACTCGAAATGCCACTTGTGCATTATGATATATGCTAAAGATGAATAGTCCCGTGTGCTCAGATTTGGGTGCACGTTAAAGAACCCCAGGTGGTCAAAATTTCCGGAGCCCTCCACTACGGCGTCTCTCATAATCATATGGTGGTTTTGGGACGTTAAACCCCACAAATCGATCGATAAAGATGAATAGTGCATATCCATATATAAGACACGCATTTAGTGAGCACGGGTGCAAAACGAGCGAAAATATTGGGGAAATGAAGGTTATATTGTGCACATAATTTGAAAGGCCGTAAATTTGGAAATATCTGCGACTTCCATGTATTTCATTCTGCCCTGCAAACCACGAGAAACTTTTCATGTCCTTGCGGTGTTTCGAAAACGCACTATACCCCTCGAACAATGCGTTGTTGCAATCTCGACAATTATGATGTGAGCGTCTATGGGCGTATACCCTTGAATTAATGGAAGCTGTGTTCATGATGTGAAACTTGTGCGGTTCCATGAATCTTCAAATTATCGATTGATATGTGGGGCCTAACGTCCCAAAACCACCATATGATTATGAGAGACGCCGTAGTGGAGGGCTCCGAAAATTTCGACCACCTGGGCTTCTTTAACGCGCACCCAAATCTGAGCACACGGGCATACAACATTTCCGCCTCCATCGGAAATGCATGCAGCAGCCGCAGCCGGGATTCGATCCCGCGACCTGCGGGTCAGCAGCCGAGTACCTTAGTCACTAGACCACCACGGTGGGGCAATCTTCAAATTATCATCGCGTGTAATCCGCTGATGCCTAATAATAAAACACTGAATTTCAACTTCCACTTAGTCCTCAAGCATTATGGGAAATGCTTCAAGATGGAAACGTTCAATAACATTCAAATGTGAGTGGGGCTGTTCGTATTTATATGGATAGAAATACCGTATAGTGATGGCGTTAAAAACGGTGGCATTTCGGCTTCCACACTAATCTACTGCGGCTGAAAACATCGAACTTAAAACTGTATAGTCAGTCGATTTTTTCAAGGCTTCACTCTAATTTTATTCGTATACATGTCTGCTTCTAAATTTGGCGCTGTAATTACGTTTTATACGCATAAATGAATAGAAACACACAGGGACACTGCATGAAATAACAGATTCAATGTACATGAATGTTTGAGTGGTTTATATTTTAGAAATCAGATAAAAAAGACTAAAAAAATGAAGGCTACGCGAGCAGCTGCATGCCATCTTCCTGGGAAGGTCGCGAGTGACCTTCCGCGCTTTTGGAAGCTATCTCGTGCGGCCAACCGACAGCAGTACATAGAATGCATAGAAATGTCATGTCTCAAAAAAAAAAAACACTTTCATGTATATGCACGATGGTCTCGAATAAAACTAAAATAAAACTGTTGTTCTTTGAAATAACGGTGAAGCTGCGCGAGTTTGAAGACATTAGTATTCTTTTTGTTGTTTTTTTTCGTTGCATAAAGTGCACATTAGATTTGTCCTATTCCGACGTGCCTTAGTGCAGTTACTATACAACGCTCCTCCAATACCGATATGGTGAGCGCAGTTTCTGAAATCCATCGTCTGTACATCAGCGGATATACTTACTCGCGCTAGTTATGAGGCAAGCGAACTACTATAAAAGGTAACGTTGAATGAGGCCATTATAGATTTGTACGCACGGGCACACAACGGCCGGCAGGTGCGCTTCCCGGCGAACAATCGCCAAATTAAGCGTACTGACATTTGGCTCAGTAATGGGAAATACAAAGAGGTTAGTTCGACAGGTGCTGTGACATGGCCGAAAAACTCTTGGCGACAGCGGAAACAACAGCGATGAAAAAGTTGTGAGCTGTATAGCATCGAATCGGACGGAGTAGATAGGCACACTGGGTTAACGCCGCACTTCTCCACAACTCTCACCTTGAACAGGCCACCATGATTCGGCAGGAGGAGTCGGTTCTGGTCGCTGCGTCGTGGACACGCTTTCGCCTCTTGTGTCAGAATGTTCGTAGCGCGCGGCTCTTTGCCCTGCGGCTGCTGCGTCGAAGCGGCAGGGACGCGGTGGCGCGCGCGTTCCCTCGGAACTGCAACAGCTGCGGCCGGCCCGAGGTCATGTGACAGGCATCGGCAGAACGCCGCCACAAGGAAGCGTGTGAGAGAGAGGAAGAGAAGACAGCCTGTCTGACATACCATTTCTGAGTCCGTTCATTTCATTTGCTCGTACTTAGATCGATGGTGGCTGAAGACGTGTCTTTGTCTGTGAAGAGGCGCCATGCCACCGGATGTCATGCTTGTGTGAGATGCACTGAATACGACAAACTGTATTCCCAACCTTACAGGATAAAGAAATGCTTAGGGAGTCTTCATGCCGAGGTGTCAGTTAATTAGGGAAAGCAGGATGGCGGGGATAAGGAAGGCGTCAACGAAAATGAGAATGAATCGATGACATGATGCTCAAAACGGCCTGCCCTTGGTCCCCGGCTTTAGGGTTAAATGTGGGTAGTGAATGTGCAGTTCTGGAATGCAACACCAAGGGCTGTGTTATTGCCTTCGCTGTCTCCGTCTCTTGTTGGCAAGGTTGGGGGGGGGGGGGGGGGCGTAGTGATTTTAAAGAAGGAGAAAATAAAGAAAAGTGAGCCTCGCAACTGTCTGCAGCTGAGAGCGACAGCTCAGCAGTAGCGCTCACAAGGGAGGAATTGAAAGCGATAGAGAGAAAAATAAAGTTTGAGAGAAAAAGCAAGTTGTGGACATGGTCGAAGGAGTTCCAGGACGGGGCACAAATTGGCAAGAGCCACACGGCATCGCGGACAGTGGGTCGATGGGCGAGAGCTACGCCGGCGCCTAGAGATCGTGAACGACACGACCGTTCAGCACGGAATCCAGCAAGCGAGATAGACGGTTGTCAAGATATCCACTCTCACTTGCTGGATTTCGTGCCGACCGGTTGGCGCACTCCGAGAACGAGAGTATTTCGTCATGAGGTGCGGCGGCCGTTGCTAGGCGCACGTCGCGGCGGCGTCCCTGCGAGAGTGTGACCAATAGCGCGCCGCTGCGGTTGCCATGCGTTGAGCCTACTGCAGATTACAAATGCGCGACCGGTTGTGCCCTCGCGATCTCCGACGTCAGCGTAGCTCTGGCCGACTGGGCTCGCCCTACGTCATCTCCTGACGCCGATCTCCGACGACAGCGTAGCTCTGGCCTACTGGACTTGCCCTATGCCATCTCTCGACGCCGACAAGAGCTCTCGCAAGTGGTGCCCCGTCCTCGGACTCCTGTGACCGTGTTTCCGTTTTTCATATATCTCCTATCCCTCGATATGCCCTCGCTCGCTGTCGCAGCGCATCTTTCTCTCTCTATATATATATCTTTCATCCTATTCTTTTAATCTCTCCTCACCCCATTCCTTGTGAGCTACTGTTGAGGTGTCGCACCCTGATGCAGACAGTTACGGAGCTCACTTTTCTCTGCTTTTCCCTCTTAGAACCACTTCAGATATCCACGAACATGATCAGCCTTGAGAGAGCTGCAGTCCTCTCCTACCCGTTTCTCCTCTCGCCTAGTGAACTCCCTCACCACGCGGGGAAGGAAAGGGCGAGGAGAATTACTGACAAGAGCTCGCACGTCGTTTGTTCATCTATTAGAATGCTTGGCATATGGGCTAGTTGGTGATCTTGCAAGTCGAATGGTTGCAGCTAAATTGAAACGTACGCACGAAGAAAAAAAAACATTGTCCTCGTGTTTCTTTCCTTCTCGCCTACGTTTAAATTTAGCTGCAGTCATTCGACATGCTGTTCATCTATGCAGTGCATCGTTTCACTTCGCAATGTCACACCAACTAGCCCCACTGTATGCACTTCTAAGCCTAAAACTATGACGGGACAAAGGAAAGAACAGGAACTCGTCCAACCAAGCTGACCACGTCGAAACTTTTTGAGAAGGAAAAAAAAAAAACACACACGAAATAGCCCGTTAAGATTGAGTTGGGATTCATGTTGCATGGTTGTTTTTCTTGCCCGCGCGCACTCGCGTTCCAACAATAAACACCAACTAGCGCAGACTCAAGTTTTTCTAATGCGTCAGCATTGGCTTGTCCAGGTGGGGGGCGGGAGGGTTCAAATCAGTGGCGTAGCCAGGGAGTAGCGTACCAGACTGTGCTCCCCGCCCTCAAATTTTCAGTCGAGCACATCTGCTTTCCCGGCCTCTACTTGATACAAAGAAGGTGCACCACCGTAGAAAAGTTTCTACCTACGCTCCTGTTTCAATCCCCCCACCCCCGAAAATTTTCAACCTTGCATAATGCAAATCTTGCACACACAAACACACGAACATACGTGAAACCCCTTCCCCCCGGAAAAGAAAAAGTTCCTTGCTACGCTACTGAACATCAGCGATCACCAACCACCACTATAGTCATAAACGTGTGTGGTCATAACCAAGCACATTGAACAATGATTGCACATATACCTGCATAATAAAAATATCGGCAGACGTATAACGCTTCCCTTATTAGAGGGCCCATACCACCACGCGGTCAAAGACGGGCGAGTGGTCTTCTAAGCCTAAGCTGATATTTGCTCCTCGGCACTTATATTGAAAACTCGTGCACAATGTCAGCACTTCGCGTTTAGCCTATCAAGATTTCGTACTGGTCGGCTACACGCTGTTATCTCAGCTTGCGCACTCGGAAACACACAAGTTCTCATGGCACCTCTCTGTTTGTTCTAACAGAGGAAACGAGCAAACTTCTTTCCTTCATTCCAAGTGAAGTAAAATCAGCTGATCGCGCACTTAGTCATGCGAGACAAAGAACCGGTGGGTGGCTGCATGGCAAAACTTTGTAGGAGGCAGTTCCCATTTAATATTTCGTGTATATGGTCCAATTGAGAGAACGTATCGTATAACCATAGGCGTGCGAGGAAAGGGGGGGGGGGGCAAGGAGGGTTGCCCCATTTTCTTAAGAGAGGGGGGGGGGGGCGCAAAGTCAGCCCCATATATTGACATAATAGCGGTCCCAGAGTGGCCGTGCTTGTGCGCACGCCTATACTGCCGAGGGCGCGATTTGGCGCATAGACGACTCGTCAGAGGCTGCGCTGGGGGCGCTTGCGCCGTGTCATGGCTTAATCAGGCTTAATCGAGGCCATCGAGGCGCATGTGCCAGCGCTGTTCCTCTCCTTAATGATTCGTGGTCCATGGTTGTGACCATTGGTTGTGACTGTGGTGCACCGCCGTAGTCAGGCTGTTCAAACGCGCTAGCAGTGCAGTTGCTAGTGATAAGACCATCTTCGGTACGATTTGGGTCGATTTCATCAGGACTGCGCAACATCAGGACCGCACGGTAAAAAAATTATACTTTATTTTAAAGTTTTATGAGCCCGTACTAACCAGTGAACACGGCTCTATCGAGTTATCATGGTGATACTTAAACTTGCCGCGCTGTGCCCGTAATATTATTCTTTTTAATGTGCTGACATCTCTTGTTGCTTTCAAAAACTGTGCTTGTTGTCAACATTTTTTTTTTTGTAAAATAGTCCCAGAGATAGCGCATTGGTACGTTTCATGTATAAAACTAACATGAGCATTAAAACATGACCAATTTGTGAAATTAAAAATAAACAATGTATGAAACTCTACGGTTTATAACACGGAGGAAGGAAAAAGGTAAGGAGAGGGCATGCCCAGCCCAGCCGGCGCAGGGCGTAAAAAATGTGGCAGAAATGACATCATGGCGGCCATAGTCAGTAGGCACAATGGCGGCGTTGTTATGGTTACGTGTTGCGCAGTGAAGCTGGTCTAGCAGTGAGCGGCCGCGGCTGGCGGCGGAATGTGTGCCTCCCCAGGTCTCGTGCTGAGCCGTGGCGGACAATATCTGTGCTCTGCGCCGCGTTATTGGTTACGCAGTGTTCGTCTAGCTGTTACATTACTCTTAGCAACGTTTACAAATCTCTTTGTCTATCACGGGGTTCCAACAGTGCGTAGAACAAGTGCATATCCATGTGTCGTGCGGCGGATGACGCGGATGAAGCAGTTAGTGTTCAGCGAAATGGCGTTGGGCACCATGACGAAGCTGAATGACGACGAACGCCTTGCAGGTCAGTGACGGTTGAGCAGTGCTCCTGCTTGTGACAACGGACGACGCTGTTGAGCCCAGCAAGACGCCGTGAGGACCATGTGCACATACGTAGTTTCGTGTTGTGTGTGTGTACAGTAACAACTTGCATGTGCGTATTAAAACACATTTTCTGTTCCGCTTGGTACACTCTCCACCAGCATTGCATGTAATCTCAACGTAACAGCAACCACGTTCAACTGTCACTAGCACCGTGCTCAAAGTCACCACGGTCGCAGAATGCTGACGCAGGTGAGTTTCACGCGGAACACGGACACAGTGGCAGGACGCTGCGTCAGTCGCGTGGCGGAATGCAACCGTAGAAGGCGCACGACCGATTGTGTTGTCTGTACAGTTGCTGAATTAATGACGTGAAAGCACTCGCCGTTGTCAGTGCATCTAGCGCGCGTTCTTTCGTAGTTGCTTCGTTGTCAGCGAGCTGTTACTCTTTGTTATTACTCGGACGAAGCGATTTCGCTGAAGGTGTCCCGCTGGCTCTGAGTGATGAGCCCAGTTCCATTAGTTTCGGATCGTCACGACACACGCGCTGCGCAGCCCACGTGCTTTCCGAGCCAGAGAGGGAGTCGCGCCTTCTGCTTCACATTCATATGTAAACAAGAAAGGAAAATTTGCCTACTCAATATGGCCGACTTCCGGCTTCATCGTGGCTTCACAACGAGTGACGTCAGGGCCTCTCCTTACCTTTTCCTTCCTCCGTGGTTTATAACGTTTTAAAATCTCGAAGGCGAGGTTACCATGCATGTGCTGAGAGGTTACTTAGTTATTGTTTTTAATTCAATAAATAAACTTAATGCGTTAATTTAAAAAAAACAAAAATATGAGCTCATTTATTGCAACACTAAGTTGCGCCACTTACAATTGCTTTCGCTAACTTTAGCACATTAAAAACTTGACCTCAAAAAATTAAATCTTGTTTTTTTTGCTTTCTTTAAGAAAAAAACTAAAAATATATTCTGAGAAATATTTTAATTTGTTTACGTAAGAAGCATTGTGCAATTTCGTTTTTGTGTGCGCCGGTATTCCAAGAACTATCATCATCATCATGACAAACGTGTGCATGCCGGTTAACGCATGGTAGTTTGATTGGGATTACATGTGTTTTTGTCAGCCGTTTATGAAACTCCGTGTGCTTCACGATGGATGTGCGTAGAAAGCAGTGGCGTAGAGGTCGGCCAAACAAGCGACGGCGCGCTGCAGACAACGATGACGAGCCGGCTTTCGAGAAGGTCCCCCGCCGAAGCATGGCCAACGACAGGCAAAGCGTGCGTGTGCTCCTTCCCGTTAAAACGAGACACGGCGTCATTAAAAAAACTGAGGTCCTCAACAGAAAGGACGATTCACCCGTACAATCCGACGAAGCTGATGACGGATCTGCTTCGGGAGAAGACATCGATGAAGTGCACGAAACACCGCCAGTCGCAGAAGAGTCGCCCGAAGACAAAACTCCTCGCACAGCAGTCAGGTCGCTCTCCGACAAGTATCGGCAGCTCCAGCAAGTCAAGCAGCAGATTGGATCTATGGCCAGTGCGATCGTAGAAGACCCACAAGATAAAGTGGGTCACTTTAAGGAGCTCATCGCCTTACTTCGCAACGGAGCGCCCGGCATTTCCCACATCGTGCAGAGGCTGGCAGCACTTACGCTGCTCGAAGTCTTCAAGGATGTCGTGCCGGGCTACGCCATCACTGCACCTACTGCGCACGGTAGCGGACCGAAGCAGAAGCTCAAGAAAGAGACGAGAGCCTTGATAGGTTACGAGGAGGCCTTGCTGCGCTATTACGGCCAGTACGTTGGCTGCTTGCGGAAGATATTGGCGCGACATCTGAAAAGGCTCAAGTCTGCCCAAAGCGTTCTGCGTCTCCGTCTTTCAACGGCACTGGCCCAAGTAGCGGCTCGCTGTGTGTGTGGTCTGCTGTTGGCCCATCCCCACTTCAATCTGCGCGGACAGCTTATCGAATTGGCCGTCCATTGCCTGGGAAGCTCCGACGACAAGATGTCGCTGACAGCGTGTCAGGCACTCCGCCTGTTGTACCGCCAGGACCGGCTGGGAGAGAGCACGTTGGATGCTGTCAAACGTACCAGGGCACTTCTAAAGGCCAGGGGTCTTCAGGCAAGTGTTGCAAGCTGTCTCCGCATAGCTAGTCACCCCTGGGCTTTTTTTTTGTTTTTCAATTTTGCGAGAACATAAGTATGGTTGACCTTTCCCCTCAAGAAATTTTCTTGGTATGCCACTGGCCTCTCATGCGATGTATGGGAAATGTCGCCTATGCTTCGTGGCTTTAATTAGCGTGCAACTTACCTCCAACACAATCGTCCAGTGCATAATGTTGTCATTTATGATACTCAGACTCTGTGAAGACGTGGCCTTTTGGGTGCACTATTTCGGGGAATGCAGGGAAAGAATTTTGATGACATTTCCTCCATAAAGCGCCCCAAAAAGTAGTTATTAGGGAGGGACCATTTAATTCGGAATTACTTTTGTGCTTAAGATTTAACAAAGTGAGTAGTCGGTTCTCCATAAGCAAAAGTTATTTCTTGTGAGAACAACTGCAGAACTAACGAAACATTTTTCCATCATATAAGTGGCACACCTTAATTATCTCCCAGGTTGTTTTAGTCTAAGTCTCTGTAACTGCAAATTACTGTACAGAACTCTGTGTAACTTTTTTGAATTCAACATGCGCTGCAGGTGCACCCCCGCGTTCTGGAGCCATTCCTGTCGCTGCGTCTGCGGGAGCCCAAGGCAGCAGACCAGGGCCACAATATTGACCTGAAGAAAGTGCGCGAGGGTCTGCGGAAAATGTCCCGCAAGGAGCACCGACAGCACAAGCGCATGCGTCGTCTGGAATCTCAGCTTCGCGAGACTGAGGCACAGGAAAGTGATGTCCGTAAGGATCGCCTCCAAGGAGAAATACTGCAGCAACTTCTTTGGACATACGCCCACGTTCTTAAACAGGTGCCTCAAAGGCCAGAATTGAAGCCTCTGCTTCGTCCAGTATTCAAAGGTCTCGCTCAATATGCACACCTGGTCAATCTCGACTTCCTGGAGGACATTCTAGATGCGCTAGGCACCCTGCTGAACTTGCTAGGCTCCAGAGACGCACCATGCTGCTTGCAAGCGGCATTTGCACTCTTGTCAGGGCAAGGCCAAGCCCTCACAGTCGACCCCCAGCGATTCTATGTCGCACTGTTCCGGTGTTTGTTAGAAAGCCCTCCCGCAAGTGCTCGGACGCTGCTGCTTTGTTGGCGGATGATGGTGGTGAACCGCTGCCGAAGTCTGTCGGTGTACCGGCTCAAGGCTTTGTGCAAACGGTTTGCGACACTGTGTCTCAATCACGCTAACTCACTTGGCCTGACCCTGTCGCTCGGCACACTGTTGAGAAGCGAACCGCGGTTGCATGGACTGTTGGAGGTAGCGGACACTCAGACAATATTTCGCCCAATGCTTGGAGACCCTGACCATGCTGGTTGTGCACCACTTTGGGAGCTGCACGTGCTAAGAAAGCATTACGACCCCTCGACAGCTGCTGTTGCCAAGGCAGTAGCCTCGTCCAATCGAATTCCACCGGCGCTTGCCAGCCTCGATCCTGTTCGTGTGGCAGGCAAGCGCACTGATCCACTTGTGGCATTCTCCGCATGTGGGTCGAAGGCTAACAAAAAGCATGGAGTTAAAAAAGACATGGTTCAGAAACAGAACCGAAGGCTTGCTAAAGGTGCTGTGCACAACAAAAGACAATAAATAAAGGTACAATTGTGTACTGTGTTTAATCTGTGTAGTCATTCATGAGAAAATGATAGATAAATGCTGCGCTCTTGCGTTCATCAGTGTCTCGCCGTGCGTCCCATGAGGATGAGCCGAGTTCTGTTGAGTGCTGGCCTTTGGGCCTCAAGAGAACAGGGCCAAATACATTCGCTGCAAAAAAATAAAGAGAGGGATGTTATAATCAAGTTAGTATTTATATCTCAGTCTTGCATATAGTCACAGTCTACGATGCTCACACAAGGGACTCGATTTAAATTAAACTAAGGTAGAGAAAAGTATGTTCACTTCAGTGGTCACTTTAATGACAAAATTCAGTCTTCAGGCAGGGAAGAACTCCTTCATTTGTCCTAAAGTAAGTGGAAACAAAGCTATTCCTCAAAAGCTGCTCATTACCAAAGAACCCTGAGAAACTATTGCATTTATGTCTTGCAAGGCTACTCACTTGTTCCCTGCTGTACCTGCCAGTCATAAACGAGTCTAAAAGCACTTTCCAATTAATGTGAAAATGGGAGCAACCTTAACAAGCATCCTTGCATGGGCTTACACTTGCCTTGGCACCATAACGACCCAAGTGAGCTCCTTACGAAGACACTGTTCCAAGTACACCTATTAGGTGGCTGCCAGTTTGACAGCCACTGTTTGTGCAGACCTACCCAGAAGCTTGGCATCCAGCTTGTTTTCTGCGGTGTGTGCGAGTAGCTCTTTCAGGAAGCAGACCAGGTAGAGGAATGTGTGCTTGTGCACTTCTGGCACCATTTGAGAAACAACCTGCACAGATATGTGGTCCGGTGAGATAGTAGTACCAGTAAAAAGTGCAAGCTATATGCACTACCAATATCCATTGGTTTGATTTATTTAATTCAAAACTAGATGGAAGTCCAATACAAATATAAAATGATTTTTGTTTTTTGGAAACCTTATTGTTTGTGCATTAACTTCATTCAATAACTCTTACAGCATTACAACGTGTACCTTACGCTGTTGAAATTGATAACATAAAAGCAGCGTAAATTTGTGGGCTATAAAGGTAAATGTTAAATGAAGAACTGTTTATTACAATTTTAATGATGCCATGAATGCTATTCTTGAATAAATTAGACGTATGGTCAACTTCCCAAGGCAGCCCATAGACTAAATAAAAACGCTAGTAATGGGTTCAAGTTTAATTCACTATTGCCTTGGGTACATTGCACAAAAGTTTTTGCTTTCAAAGTTTATTAGAAAGTAGCTGCCGCAGCCGGGAATCAAACTTGTAACATTGCACTCAGCGGCACAATGGTATAGTCAGTATGACATCGTTTGCAAAATGTTTGTTAATGGCTAACACTAAGTACTATTTGTACCTGCTTTGTGCTTTATTTTACACAATAAAAGAATAGTGGTATAAAATTTTATATCTTGTTTTTTCTGTTGCAATTGGTAGCCAATGACTCGTCACAGCTGGGAACCTCATTTGCTAAAGTCCAGCAACCGTTGTGATATTTTTATAGCGCACAGTCACAGTTTTGGTTTCAGAGAGAGGCAGAACTTAGCAAGACTTGTTTTTAAAAACAGCTGACCAAATGAGTGCACTAAACATTTATGCACTAACAATGCACATTGTGTGCATATGAGCACTGTGTTGACAACAGTGGCAGAGAGCGCATGCAAGGACCGTGGCAGCAAGCCCGAACTCGAGACGTTGGTGGTGGTTCCTTTTTTGCAAAACAGGTTGATGCCAATGTTGTGCCTCTAGCAGCTTGCTTTCACATACAGCTGCATGACACACACTTGAAAATTGATATTAGGCATGTTATAGGCTATATTAGCCATTGATATATTGTAGATGTGAACGTCCACACTAATCTATTTCAAAAGTTATTGCACCTTCAACATTTTGTGCCGATGCTCCTTTAAGCATGCCTCTAACCTCAAGAACTGTTCACTGTGACCTACTTGTTTAGAAAGAATGAAATTGTTTGAGCAATCAAGGCAACGCTGGTAGCAGGCATATGGAACCACTGGCTCGGGCAGGGAGTCCAGAAACAGCAGGAGTGCCTCGGCCATGGAGTGTACACTGCCAGCTGAGGTGTGCATGACGCTAAGGAATGTTCATCCACTCAAAAACTGAAAGACGCCAAGACATAATTCAAGAATTGTCGCCACCAATATACGTAGTAATTATATCTAAACATATAAGGATACGCAAGTGGCCATCCAGGCGTGCATCGAGGGCATCTCTTATTAGGTGCAGTTCCCAGCTGAGACCAGATTGCTGAAACAGGTCATCCTGGGAAACAAGAATAAAAAATAATCAGCATAAGCAGTACCTGACAAGTAACTGATTTTGGGGGACAAATCAACTTCTAAAAATAAGTTCTGAAATGTTTTCTTTGTTTCTACATTACTGCATGTCAAATAGCACACATACATACATTGAAATTATAATTGTAACCATGCCTAATGATTACTATCTTCAAAGCACACCAGTGGGTTGGATAATTGGTTGGCAACTACCATGCAGCAGTTTGCAGAAAAAAAAATAATTTGCCGAGCATGCCATATTTAGCTGCCCAGTCATAACAGACCCCTTAAAGGCTTTCACTTTCAGCTAATTTGCATGCTTGCTTGCTCATTGTGTGCATTATGCAACAGAGACTTGATGCTGAGATATTGTGACTTTGAGCAATTGTGTATTATGCATGGGCTTAAAGCCATGTTAAGATGGAATAACAGGAGAAAATAATTTGGCTATAGCAGTAATCACATTCAGCTGTGACCACACACTTCCATTTATATTTGTTAACTGCGGAAGCGAATTGCTGATAAAGATAACGCCAATGAAATGTATGCAGTGTAATTTCATTAGTACGATTCTATATAATTTTTTTTAACTGTCTACTCTCGTAACTACGGACCATAATAATGTGGCAAAATGAGTCCGTATTATCAAAAGTCTGTAATATTCAATATTCAAACTTCGTGCACGTCGTCGCGTGGCTTTCGATTTTGCTCAGCAGTAAGGGGCAGGCTAGTTCTGCCGACACATGCTGAATACATTTGAAGGCATGGTTATGAAAGACAATCACCAGCAGCAGTTAATAACAAAACTGCAGTGTGAATTATAATTAATGAGCAAGTGCCATTACTGTAATAAATTAATGAAACTTCACTCCATAAATTTAATACACAGACCAAACATAGGCTGAGACATGGTCTGCTGTATCCAAAAGTGTGTTGTATGCAGGTCCATTATACTGAGTGTTGAGTGCATTATGCACTTTCTTTCCCTGGTCAAGACCCTAAAGGTGCATTGGATTTTTATACAACAGAACTTGTTACTGAGCAAGTTGATGCATTACTTGAGAACTGGTATAGTGTAAAGCAGACGGAGACGAAGCGGAGAATGAATTGACATACGGTTGACACTATTGTGCTTTTGTCTCAATAGTCATGACTGTGAAGTAGTATCTTTAAAACTTGTAACTTTACAATAAAGTGCACAAGGTTAAATTATACTCCAATGGCTCATGAATAACATGCTAAGGGCAGGACACACTAGCTAAAAAATGTGCGGTGTGCACTGGAAAAATGTGTGCCCTAAAAGCTGCCATGAAGCAGGTTTTCTTGTGCCATGGGTGGGACTGGTGATCAACCGATTTAAATTGTGCTGTGTTGGGGAGGTAAATGAGTTGCAATTGAAGGAGACTAATGGAGCTGCCCCTAAATGTTTGTATTATTTAAACGGAATACTCTGCTAGGTGCTATACAGACTAAAACGCCTGCAGCCTTCTCTCCTGAGCTCACCTGGGTGAGCCCGTACTTGTGGAGGTGGTCGACCAGAAGCCAGAGCTCTTTGGGCACCTCAAAAGGCACTGCCAGGAGACCCTCTTCGCAGGGGCTCCGCTCCTGCAAAAGCCATCATAACACAAATCACCAAGTGCATATGTCATTAAACCTTATAGATATTAATCTGGAATGCAATATTCACCTAAGTACAATGACTTGTAGATATAGTACACAGGCTATTTAGCGATTGCAGCATGTTAAATATTTCTTCTTTTTTCCTTCTTTCCAAGGAGTGTGACTAAATGCTATCACCCGACTAATGCTGAAGTTCCTCAACCTTCACTTTCTTCATTTACTGCAAACATCTGTTAATTATATTCCAATCTGCAATACGACCTGCTTCATAATACTATTTTGTACCTATTTTTTTTTCTTCCGAGTTTTAATTTATTTAGTTGATGTTTTGCATACATGCTGTGTTTGTACGTGCAACAGCATAAACAATGTGTACGTTCGCATAACTGATATATATATATATATATTTTTTTTAAGTGATGTACTCCACCATGCTTTGTTTTGTTGCCTGCATTTGTCCTACAATATGTATGTTGTATTTCCACCCTGCTAAGATCCCCTATGGGAATCACAGTATCTGTAAATAAATCAAGTAAATAAACCATACAGATAAGTAGGTACTGACCACCTTGAGCAGCTGTTCTCTGCCCAGCTCCCGTACAGGGCAAGGTATACGTGCCAATGCTTCCAAAGAGCAACCATAGCAACTTGGCTCATACTCTCCGGACACAGTCACGTGATTACAGACAGTCAAGGAAAACAAACATTTACCCATACATGATGCAGTTTTTGTGCAAATATTAGGAGCTGTGCGGGCAAGTTGGCTGAGGTAAAATTCATTGATATGTGGGGTACAACGTCCCACAGGCTGAGGAAAAAATCGGCAAGGCTGCACAAAAATGTGTTTCCATAAAACTAATGTGAGATCTCTTTCAAGTATGCATGTACGAACATGAAATGCCAGGTTCAAAGCGAATAGTGATTTGGTCTAATGACTTCAAATCAAACTATAATAGTATACATCACATATTATTAAAGAAAATTTGCATATTTTTGTAACTTGACTAAGTTGTAGAATATCTTTAAATTGAAACAAGGCATGTGCAAATGTCATTGTTTTTTATTCAATGGAAGTGGAAGCAACATTGAATGGTACATATCACAATTACTTTCAGTAGACTGCAAGTGATGGCCTGTAAAATACATTATATTTTAAAATTTGGTATACATAGAGCATATAAGCTGATATAACAAGCTTTTAAACTTAAGAAATGATGAATCAATGTGAGGATAATATGTTCATTTAATCTTGAAGTGGCACTTTGCAGCAATGCTGTTTTCACTTGGATAGGTGTATTCACAGTACAGCACTCCTCTACAGCAGTGAAACCACCTTTACAAGGGGTTATGTTTATTAGTTTATTATGAAAAATTAAAATTTCGAGGACTTTCAACTCGTGTTGAAGCGAATTCGAATACCATAATATTCGTTTCAATACTCAAGGTGCTCATAGTATTCAAACACGCCTACACTCAAGTTCTCTATGCATTAAGCACCAGGACATCCAGCCTGTCAATGTCAATAAGAGAGAACCATGTATATTTCAACTAATTACAAAATGCAAGAGAGCTCACTATATGTTATTTTACTATATATTTTACTATGTATTTTCACTATATGTTGAAATTATTTGTTCATAGCATTATATGTACCAATATGTTACACCTGTACAGTGTTGATTGCTCATTTTTGTCGTATACATGTTTGTATGCTTCGCTCGGATGTATTACGCAAATGCTTCCTTTTTTTTTTTAAGGCAAATACGCCAACATTTTTTGCATCTTTTGAAATAGATTTTTTGTTGTTGTTGTTTAAGCATTAGACGTTTCGTTTTATCACACATGTACAGTGATGATTTCTTTCTTGTCATAGACCTGTTTATTTTACGCGTATGATCCCGAATGTTTTTATGAAAGTGTTACCGCTGCTGCGATGTGTTCGGGGAGGGGGAAGGGGGGCCTGCGGCCTTGTCAAGCTGGCATCACGCCAGCTTTTTCTGTAGGTCTCTTGCATCATGTATCTTTGATGCGAAATAAAGTCATTATTATTATTATTATTATTATTATTATTATTATTATAACAACTGCAACAAGAAACACCAACTGTTGTTAAGAATAGCTGCACCTGAGAAGCACAGCCCATTGCTACACAGTCGCGTTATGTGCTTGTTTGTGATAATCGAAAATTGCTTCTTAAGTTACAATGTTTATTTCACATACAAAATGGCCAGTTCACCCTAAGGACAATGGAAAAGTATGTGAAAGGATATAAAGATGTCTTTCCCACGCTCTAGGTGAAGCACTAAGATGTCTTCAAGAGTGTCTGAGGCACTGTTCAACTGCCACGCAGTTCGCTTGTCCACGCACAATTCTAGAGACACCTGGCATGTCTCCCCTGTTGAGGAAAAAATGCACAAATTAGCAAAAAAACTTTTTAAATGCACCAATTAGAAACATGATGCTGACATACTATTCGGAACAACTCCAATATGCGCTAACAAGCATGCAAAGTGTGGGCCCATCACCAAGTTATAGCTTACTTTCCCGATGATCGCACAACAAATATATCCAGGCAACAGAAAAGTGCTGCACTTGTCTCACTCTTCTGTATCCCATCCAGTACAGAACACCCCTTGTGTATGGCACAAAATCTATTGTACTTATTTTCTGTGCCCTGGTCTTCAATAATTCAAATTATATACAGCAGCCAGCTGTATCTAAATTTGGTGGCAAAAAAAAAAAAACGCTGAACTTCCTCTTAGCACAGAGTGTGCACATTGAATGTTGGTCTCTGTGCACGCACATTCCCTCATCTGTGCTCTGTCATGGACAGTTCTGACACACTTCCTGAACAGACGTTCTGACAGTTCTTCATGAACTGTCAGCTGGTGGATGGAATGAATTTTTGCAATAATTCCCTCTACAGTGCAACAGTTTTTCATATCATTGGTATGGTCATCATCATCACCAGAAGTACAGCTCTAAAAAAAATACATTTCCTCCAACTGCTCATTGCAGCTTTTCCTAAATAGAAAGTTCCAGAAGTTGGTTGTCATACAATATATCTCTGCAAAATATTTTTGAAGTGTCATGCGCAATTTCTTGCAAACATGTTGCTCGTACGACTCATACGTTTCAATACGCAGAGAATACTGCCAAAATCAATGTCAGTTGAGACAGGTGAGCCCAACAAAACAACACATGCCTGCAAACAAAGGTGCTTTTTCAAGCTACTAGATGCAGCTCGAGGGCAGCACAAGCTGCACTGAAGTTGAATGAGTATGCAATGTTGCAGGGCACCTCTCCTATGAGAACAATCATACAAATAGCACAGCAGGAATCATGCCTGGCTTGATGGCTCCTGATGCTGGAATGGCCCTCAGCCACTCCTTGCAGTAGCGGCCATTGTCCAACTTTGGGCGGAAGCAAAACTCTACTGGAACCTGTGCGAGACAAAAGGATTGTCAACCAATTTACCTGTTGTGTACGGCGAAATAAGTGAGATTACCTACCTGACCAGTATTGGCAACGGTGAGGGTTTGCACTTGGCTTTCCATAAAGTGCAGCTTTTCAAACTGCACCTGTGGAACATTTCAGAAGCAAAAAGTAGATATTGATGGCGCTATGCTTCACTCTCATGGCAATCAACACTACGCTGTGTTCGTTTGATGAATTCTATCAGCACAAGCAGAAAACAATTACAGGCTTAAGTAATCAGAGCACTACTTTGCAATGCCACAGATCAGCACTGCAAGATATGATCATGAAATTTAAATATTTTACAATGTTTGGATGTGGAAATTTGCTGGTTTGGTGCAAGAATTTCATACAAATTTACTAATTTAAGCATACAGTGACTGAAAGTATCATGAATTCTGTACAGTTTATCAGGCACTAGTAAATAAAAAAAGTTGCATACCTCGAGCCGGTCAACGGCCACTTGGGGGAGAAATTCATTTTCCAGCTTGTCCAGTTTTTTCATAATCTCTTCATAGATGGTACGGTAGCGAGCAGTGTCGATTACTTTGACTCCCACCTTGAAGCAGGCACTGACCGGCTTGTGGTCACTCAGTGTGTATGACTCGTGAGAACTGTAGCGCAGCTGCTTCACGTGCGGACCCTGAAACGTTCTTGAATATCACTCAGAAGTCACCAACAAACTGTGGATAAACATTGCATATCAGACACTCAATATTTTTACAAAGTGTGGGCAATTTCCAAGACTAATAGAAAACTCTATACTACTACTGTTAGGTAAGCAAATCTCTAGCAGATTTGTTTACCCAACATTGGGCAACCAGAACGTAGCATGGCAAAATATTAAAGTAATGTCGGCACCCCTACAGTGCACTGTGAAAATTATGAAGTTTCACTAAGAATTTCACACTTGCAGAGATAACAATGCATAACCTCCAAAATCACACTTGTGAACCAACGCATTCTCAAAGGTCATGGACATATACTCATATTTTTGCAAATCACTACTACATAGCACAAAGAGCTGCCGTGTTTGCTTATTCTGCTGATGATAATGTACTATTATCATCGTATTCCGCTTATTACACCCATTGTCAAGCTAATTACGAGCACGCAACACAGATCCACAGTGCTGTGCTTAGCTGTGCTTAGGCGCACTATTCAGCAAAACAATATAAATGCATTGCACTTTTGTGCACATCAAGAGGATGTTTCTACAAGAACATGCACAAGGATTTTGAACAAATGGCACACAGGTTCATCTGAGACTATCATTAAAGCTTTTATCAGGGGCATAAATCCAGAAAAATCACAATTGGAGGGGGGTACACACATATCTTGCCATGGTGGCGATTTCGTTTTCATAAATGTTCCAGGTTTTATATTTACTTATATAAAAAAGTAAAATCGGGCTTTGAGGTCAAACTTGAAAATGATTATGGATTCCCAACTCACGTCATTGCACTGTTCTATTGAGTCTTTTCTGCAATCAATCAAGCAGCACTTGCTATTTTATAGTCACACACGGCAGAGCGATATTTAATAGCGATACACACTTAAAAAAAAAGAGGCTTCAAAAAGTTGAATGTGCTGTATTTACGTAATTGTCAAGCTAATTAGATATATGATGCCTGAGTGAAAATTTCGGGGGGAAGCACTTGCAAGGGTGTGTGTCCCCCCCCCCAAAGCTTGAGCACAAGGGGGGTCAGAACCCCCCTGACCCCCCAGGACTTACACCACTGGCTACAATGCAACGGCAATGTCATAATCAAAAAGACAAGTGCTGGCAGCACCTTGTAATACCAGAGCTATTGTCTCCTTGTCATCATATTGTCGCGAGCAAAAACAAGACCTGCAGCCAGGAGTTCACCCGAACCAGAGCAAGGAAAATGTTCTCTTCTTCTTCTTAGCCCAAAACGGGTATCAATGGTGGCATTACCCCCTCTCCCAAGAAGCATCGGCTCGATGCTGTACATGAAGGCAAAAAAAAAAAAAAGAAAAAAAAGAAAATGAGATGAAAATTACCATGCAAGCAAAATTAATGGCGTAAGGTGGAATAACATAGTTGTTTGTGGAGCCAAGAGTTAAATGAGAAATAAGAAAAATAGGAAAGAGTGTAAGGGAGAGACGAATAAAGTCAGTCACTCACTGGTGATTCACAGCGCGAGAAGTATGGTTTCAGCCGTGAAACGTGAACGACTTCAGTTCGCGGGGTGAAATGGGAACGTCTTGAAGTGCCTTCTAAGAGAACCTCGTATGTGACGTCGCTGAGACGTCGTACGACCTTGTAAGGGCCGAAGTAGCGGCGAAGAAGCTTTTCTGAACGGCCACGTTGTCGGATAGGGGTCCACACCCAGACTTCATCACCGGGCTTGAAAATAACTTCACGGTGACGAAGATTGTAGCGGCGTGCGTCTGCGGTTTGGTGATGTTGAATACGGTGACGAGCAATTTGACGGGCTTCTTCTGCACACTGCGCGAATTTGGTGGCATCGGTGTGGTATATTCCTAAGTTGTCGGGCAGGAGCATGGCGTCGAGCATCGTCGTGACCTCGCGACCGTGGACTAAGCGAAAAGGTGTGAAACCGGTACTTTCTTGAACAGCAGTATTATATGCAAAAGTTACGTAGGGAAGTATGGCGTCCCAGTTCTTGTGATTGATGTCCACATACATTGACAGCATGTCTGCAATCGTCTTATTGAGTCGTTCAGTCAGCACGTTTGCTTGCGGGTGGTAAGCCGTTGTTTTACGATGTTCCGTGCCACTTAATCGCAAGACTTCCTGCAGCATCTCTGCGGTGAAAGCTGTCCCACGATCAGTTATGACGACACCTGGAGCACCGTGACGTAAGACGATGCTGTTCACGAAAAATTGGGCGACATCTGCTGCGGTTGCTTTTGGAAGCGCCTTCGTTTCACAGTAGCGTGTTAAGTAGTCGGTAGCGACCACAATCCACCGGTTTCCAGAAAAAGACGTGGGGAATGACCCCATCAAGTCCATGCCAATCTGATGAAAGGGCGCCTTTGGTGGGCCTATTGGTTGCAGTAGTCCCGCTGGTCGTAAAGGTGGAACCTTACGTCGCTGACAGTCGCGACATGTGTGAACGTAATGCTTCACAGTCTTTGCGAGACGTGGCCAGTAGTAGGAGCGTTGAATCCGTTGCAGCGTGCGCGTATAGCCGAGGTGTCCGGACGATGGCTCATTATGACACGCACGTAAAATGTCACCACGAAGCATAGTTGGCGCAACAAGCAGATACATAGCTTGTGTAGGATGAAAGTTCTTTTTGTAAAGCACTCCATTGCGGAAACAAAAGGAGGATAGCGAGCGTGCAAAGCTTTGAGGAGGGTGGGAATTGCGTCCTTCCAGGTAGTCAATGAGTGGAATGAGCTCCGAGTCGTGACGCTGTTGCTCAGCCAAGCGGGTTGCTGATACGGCAGAAAGAAAAGTGTCGTTGTCTTCAAGGTCAGTGTTGGCATTTTCGACCGGTGCACGTGAGAGACAGTCGGCGTCGGTGTGTTTCCGCCCAGATTTGTGGACGAAGGTGACATCCAAATCTTGTAGCTGAAGGCTCCATCGTGCTAGACGACCTGAAGGATCTTTGAGATTTGCGAGCCAACAAAGGGAATGGTGGTCGCTAACTACCCTGAATGGGCGGCCATACAAGTATGGGCGGAACTTTGTTATGGCCCAGACAACAGCGAGGCATTCCTTCTCGGTCACAGAATAGTTTTTCTCCGCTGGGGATAACGTTCTGCTCGCATAAGCGATCACGCGCTCTACGCCATTATGCCACTGAACTAATACCGCTCCTAGTCCAACGTTGCTGGCGTCAGTGTGTAATTCCGTGTCAGCGCTTTCGTCAAAATGACCCAGTACAGGCGGAGCCTGGAGGAGGTTTCGGAGGGTGTCAAACGCATGACACTGATCGGGACCCCAAACAAACGAGACACCGTCTTTTGTAAGCTTGTTGAGGGGTTCAGCAATCTTCGAAGAGTTTTTGACAAAGCGCCTGTAATACGCACAGAGCCCCAGAAATCGGCGTAGGTCCCGCTTATTTATGGGCACGGGAAAGGCAGCAACAGCACGGGTTTTCTCCGGATCTGGGCGGATGCCGGCATGGCTCACAACGTGACCAAGAAACTTCAGTTCTTCATATCCAAAATGACATTTCTCGGGTTTGAGAGAAAGCCCCGCTGTTCTGATTGCCTGAAGTACTGCATGAAGGCATTGGACGTGTTGTTCAAACGTGTATGCAAAGACCACGACGTCATCAAGGTAAACAAGACATGATTGCCATTTGAGCCCTGTGAGAACCGTATCCATCATTCTTTGGAAAGTAGCTGGCGCTGAGCATAGACCGCAAGGCAACACTTGAAACTCGTACAGGCCGTCGGGAGTAACAAACGCTGTCTTTTCGCGGTCGCGTTCATCTACTGCGATTTGCCAGTAGCCGCTACGTAAATCCATGGAAGAAAAATATTTAGCGTTGCGTATACGGTCCAACGAGTCATCTATCCGGAGTAGAGGATAAACGTCCTTTTTGGTGACCTTGTTCAGTTTACGGTAATCAATGCAAAAACGCAACGTACCGTCCTTCTTCTTTACTAGCACAACTGGCGAAGCCCAGGGACTGGTTGATGGCTGGATGACTTCGTCCTGAAGCATCTGCTGGACTTGGTCACGTATAGCGTCTTGCTCTTTTTGCGACACCCTATAGGCGTGTTGTCGGATGGGTCTCTCGGTGGGTTCCGTGATGATACGGTGCTGAGCAAGTGGTGTCTGTTTAACCTTTGACGTAGCGGCAAGCAAGTCTTGAAATGAGCCGAGTAAACGCAAAAGGCTTTCTCGTTGAGACGAAGGTAGTCTCTCGTTTACGTCGAGAGTGCTCGCGAAGGCCTCGTCAGGATGGCCATTCGATGAAAATAAAGCTAACGTGGGCGAACCATCGGCATCGGCAAGTTCTTCACAATACGCAATGGCAGTGTGTCTCGTTAGGTGGCGATATTCGTCGCTGAAGTTCGTGACCAGCAGGTGAACATGCCTATTGCTAGGCTGAATGATTCCTCGGGCAACACAGATTTGTCGTGAAATAAGGAGACAAATTGGCCTCTGCAATTACTGCGTCAGACATGTCCTGTCCCAATTCTACTTTGACAAAGAGGCTGCTTCGAGGTGGGAGAGTCAGAGAATCGTCGGTAACACGAAGCGCTCTTTTCCGGAATTGTGTACTGTCTGTTGCAGCGCAAAAAGGATCCTCGAACGACACAAGTAATTCACGGAGGTCGATGACGGCGCTGTATTCACGAAGGAAGTCCATTCCTAGAATGACTGGCCGAGAGCACACGTGCAATACGAGGAAAGAGCCCGCAAATGTCGACGTACGTATACGAATGCGTGCCGTGCACATACCCGTAGGCATCACCAGATGGCCCCCTGCCGTGCGCAACTGGGGTCCTTGCCATGGTGTGGTAACCTTCCTCAGTTCAGATGCCAGTGCGGCGCTCATTACGGAATAGTCGGCGCCGGTGTCGACGAGGGCGTTGACAGCATGATTGTCGACGAAGACGGCGATTTCGGCAGAAACGATCTTTCTGCTGTCAGAGAACACTGCAAAACCGGAATGGTCCTCGTCTGGTCGTTGCATCGAATGAGGGTCTTTTACAGTTCGCCGGGCCGCGACTTCACCCCCAGAAGTCGCCGTTCCTAGTTTCCCCTGCGGGGACTTGGTGACCGGCTCCTGAAAGGAGCGGAAGATGAGGGTAAACTGGGTGACGTAGACCGGCGAGGCGACGATGATCTCGACTGGTGGTGCTGAACAGTCGATTGTGTTCGCTGGCCCGTGAGATAGGCTTCGATTTCGCGGGGGCGCTCACCGTAGCGCGGGCATCGAGCATCAGGATGGAAGCCGCGGAGACCTAGTTGCCGGTATTGACAGTTCCTGTATACGTGACCCGCTTCGCCACAGTGATAGCAGAGCGGACGGTTATCCGAGGTGCGCCACGTGCTTGCCTTGCTACCACTTTGTCTTGAGGTAGACTGCAGATAGGTGGGTGTGCTCGGGAACCTTGAGCCGTGAGCCGGGCTCGAAGCAGTGGCGTGGAATGACTGCATAGCCTGGTACCTGGGCCGCATAGCAGGATCTGTAGCCGGTGGCGCAGGGGATCGCAATGCGGCTGCGTATGTCAGGACTGGCGCCTCTGGAATCGGTGGTGTGATTGGGGTCAGGGGTGTGACGGCCTGCCGGACTTCTTGTCTGATTACATCCGCGAGGGCAGACACAGGTTGATGGGATCCCACCGCCTGAAGCTGTCGCAGTTCGTCCCGAACAATACTTCGAATGAAGTCTGCGAGGGCCTGTCTCTCGCTGTCAGAGCCGGGATCTGGCGTTCGTATTGTGATGACCGCTGCTGCAGCGTACGTTCCATAGTGGTCGCCTCACTGATGAACTGGGCGACTGTTGTTGGTGGATTGCGCACGAGCCCAGCAAAAAGCTGTTCTTTTACCCCGCACCTCCACCAGTAATGTCGTGAGCAAAAACAAGACCTGCAGCCAGGAGTTCACCCGAACCAGAGTAACGAAAATGTTCTCTTTTTCTTCTTAGCCCAAAACGGGTATGAGCCACAGCGGCTCGTTCATCAATGGTGGCATTATTGATGCATACAATACCCTGACATAATGAGCACAAATAAAGTAATACTTCGTTAACTAAAAGTCGTAAAAACCAGGTAATATTATGAGATAAACTGATTTTTGAGATAAGCAAAATTGTGCTGATAGCCGAGAAAAATGAGCGCTTTTCAGAAAAATCACTACTATGTACTTCCCAGCTTTTCAGCGTCAGTTTCTAATCTGTCTTGTCGTGCAGGTTTAAAAGAAAAAAAAACATACAAGAGACGCTAACTGGCTAAGTTTTGCAGCACTGCCATTTTATTTAACAGAGAAAAGGTGCCTAATGTTCATCTGCTTTGCGGTTGTATTCGACCTTAGGAAAGCGTCCTCCAGCTGCTTGACGCATCGCATCAGTCGGCCTTTCCCGCTGCTGCATTCGACCTAATTTCAAAGCAAGCACAGCGAATTTCTCGAATCAGAAGATGTTGGCACCTCTCGAGGTGGTTCGTCATCCCCGTCGTCTCCGCTGTACCCTACGTTAGTGGTTGTTTGAACGATTTAGGGGTCCATCACTTCTCTGGTCACCACCGCATCCTGCTCAAACAGTGCATACTCCTGAAAAGTTTCATCATTTTCAGCAACACTGTTTTACCTGTAAGCTTGATGACCTCTTGACAAAGTTCCTCACAGTCTGTGAAGTCATTTTTCTCTTCCATCTCTGCATCTGGCGGCACATGAAAACCTACCATGTGCAAAGCAGTTGGTGATAGCCGCTGCGCGAACTTGCTGGCAAGCGCTGCTGAGAAGGTGTACCACACTCAGCCGGTCAATTTTGCAGCCTTTGCCGTTTTCATAAGACAAAATTCTGTGGAGAAGGCTCTTTCAGAAGATTTTTGGAGCCCCTTCAATGACACCTTGCTTCATCAGCTACAGCACAGACATCATATTTGCAGAGAGAAACTCTACCTTCACTGTCTCCAAATTCTCTAGTTTGCCGTGACCTGGGAAGTTGCTGACAATGAACAGGAGTTTTGTTTTTCTTGGCAATCTTCTTATCTATAGCTGGAACAAACTCTTCAAAAAGAGTAGCAGTCATCCGGGCTGCTCTATTCGTGCGATAGATAATGCCCTTCGGAAGTCATGCATTTTTAAAGCACCTAGGCTTAAGAGCTTTGCCAATTATGAGTAACGGCAGCTTCTCTTCGCCTGTGGCTAGGCTTGTGCGAATATTCGAATGCTTGAAATATTCGAACGAATAGTAGAGTATTTGAATTCGCTTCGATTCGAATTTAAATTAATGAAAATTTCGAAGTATGCACAATGAACAAACCAACATGTAACCGCTTGTAAAGATAGTTTCACTTCAGTGTAGAAGTGCTAGGCCGTGAAAAATTCAATACAAAAAAAAAATCTGCTCTGCCCCATTTCAAATTTATAGGGGCACTGCAACACTCTTTGAGCTTGGTCAGAAAATGCTGCCGATAAGTAGCCAAGGCTACTGAGAACACGCGAGACAAATATTACAGCTCAGCACGCGGCCTTCAATTCACAATAAATCCTCAAAGTCAGCTAAAAATTGCTCTCTTCTCTCAACAGATGACGCCACAAGCTCAAAAATCACTCGTCGCAGCCATTGCACCAGCCATTGACTGATTTGAGCATGGCGCACTCCGTCGTTATACTGGGGCCGCCACAGAATGGCACTGAAAAGCCGCGTATTCGAAGAAGAAAAAAAGAAAAGAGAGAGAGAGAGAATGTGCTCAAGGTCACGAGATATGCGTGACGTATTTTCTTTCCCTGTGCCTGCCTTCCCTGCTTGGCTTCCAGCGCTTTCATTGGGACGAGAAGAGAGAGTGCAATTGAGTGTGTGACAAATCTTTGGGACTCTGCTAATACTACACTGATCCGAAATACTTTTTGTGATGGTGAATTCCTGAGGCAATAAATTTTTAAAAGAGAATCCATTCCACGGCTACTTGAAAAAGTATTGCAGGGCCCCTTTATACGAACATATTACCCTCAAATCAATTGATCATTCTATTAAGGTTAAAAGCTTGTTATGACAGTTTATATTCTCTGAGTAAAATAAACTTTAAAAATTTTAGTTTTTTGCGCGTGATCACTCACATCCTATCGAAATCATGTCCTGCTAGTACTACTCAAAGTTGTTTTGACTTTCTTTGAATAAAAAAAATGGTATTTGCATAGAGGCCCCATTTCAAATAAAAATATATTATGCGGGTTAGTTATGTCATGATAAATATGCCAAGTTTTCTTTATATGTCATATATACTATTAGAATTCAGTTCGAAATTATTCGAACAAAATCACTACTCACTTCGAACGTAAAATTCATTATTCGCACAAGCCTACCTGCGGCATTTGCCCCGAAAAGGACAGTGACTCTGTCCTTCCGTTGTTTCACTACTGAGCATGCTCCACCCTTTTTTTATGAAGGTACGGCTCAGCAGCATTTTATATTAAGAGGTGCTGCCTCGTCAAGGTCTAAAATGTCACTTTCTGCATAACTATCTCGCAACTCATTCAGCCGGCTGCTGCGCCAATTGTCTGCAGAGTCTAATCAACAGTGCCCCTCTCGCCGTGCACTGACTTAGACACGACACTGTTCCTTTGTTTGAAGCGGTCAAACCAGCTGCTGCTGCAACTGAAGTCTATGTGCCTCATTTGCAAGGCCAGAGTGTCTGCTTTCTCCATCATTAGTGCTGTGGAGATGGAAACGCTGGCCTCTCTGGCATTTCGCAGCCATACCATCAATGCCGCTTCAACGTCTGCGAACTTCGACCCTTGAACCCACTTCCACCGTCTGGAGTCCACCGTCTGGACTGGTGTGCGTCACTCGGTCCATCGTCTTCAACCGCCTCAATATGGCGAACGTTCCGGAGTATGGAACTAGGCGCCCGTACGCCGGACCCAGCGGCCAGTGCGTGTCTGTCTTCTGGATGCACGCCAAGCCAGTTCGCTCCAGAAATAGTTAAGGCTTTCTTCCCGGCCTACAACCTGGCCCCACCACAATTCGACTGTCCGTGTAACCTGCCTCCGGAGGTTGGCGTGACTCCCAGTCCGTCGGACATCGAAGGCATGCAAGCGCCATACACGATGGCGGAGCTCCAGGCAGCAATTGACCAGGCAAAAGTACGCAAGGCACCAGGACCAGATGGGATCTCCTATGAAGTGTTCAAGAACATGGATGGCCCTGCACTGCAGTGGCTGCTGGACACGCTTAACGCAGTCTGGACGACCGGAGGGCTGCCTGAATCGTGGAAGCATGCCGAAGTTGTGCCGATACCTAAGCCGGGAAAGCACCCGAACAGCCTCTCTAATCTTCGGCCGATTGCTCTAACGTGTACGTTGTGCAAGCTTCTTGAACGCATGTTGGCGTCGCGCATCTCCTGGTGGCTGGAAAAGCACGCCTGGTACCATCCGGCCCAGATTGGCTTTCGACCGCACCTGGGCACGGAAGATGGCCTAGATCATTTGACGTCCATGGTGCTTGTGGGAAGAAGATCAAGCAGCATTCGAACCCTTCTCGCCATGGACGTTCATAAGGCCTACGACAACGTCAGCCACTCTGCGATCAATCACATAATGCAATGGCTTCAACTTCCGCCTCGCGTCTGCGACTTTGTGGAGTCTTTTCTGGCACACCGTACCTTCTGCATCAGAGTAGGCAAGGAACGAACCGGACACTTTGTAATGAAGCGGGGTGTACCGCAGGGCTCGGTTCTAGCCCCGATACTCTTCAATATTGCCCTGTTGCCCCTCGCGTGGCAACTAGCACGCATTCCAGATGCCTTCTTCCTCCTGTATGCCGATGATTTGACTGTGTGGACACTACATCCAGACCTTCAACGCCAGCAGGAGGCACTCCAGAGTGCTCTCGACAAGGCGTCGGACTGGTGTGCGCGCATAGGACTGACACTATCTGCCACGAAGACTGCATTCATGTCTATCACCAACAGACGAGGTCGCCGTCGCCTCCTGCAGACGCCGATATGTTTGAGCCTAAATGGCCATACCCTCACCCCTGTATCCACTATACGTGTGCTCGGGGTCGAATTGGACGCATCTGGCTCTGCGAATGCGTGGGTTCGCTCTGCTCGCCGGAAGAGTGCTAATACCCTCCATCTCATTCGTCGCATCTCTCAAAAGACGGGGGGTGCCTGTTCTCGAATGGCCCGTATCTTGGTGCGATCAATCCTACAACCTCGGCTCGTTTATCAAGCTCAGTTTCAACGACTGACTTTGAGAGACTGGGACTTGCTCGAAACCGCCAACCGAGATTCCATGAGGGCGATTACATGCCTTCCCCGTATGACACCTATCACGACCCTCCAGGCGGAAGCGCAGCTCAACACCATCGACGAAATTGTACACCAGCGTCGAGTCGCTCGCTACCTAAAGAGTCAAGCTGTTCCTGCGGCGGCAGCTCTAGCTCACTACTATGGTTCAACGCTGCCACAGCCTGACGCACCCGTGGCAGAAGTTCCACCATGGCTCAAGGCACAGGCCAGTGACAACCGACCACTGACCCGCCTGCGACAATCCACCCGACAAGCGGCGCAGGAGGGCATCGTCACTACCACCGAGAACTCACTAGCGGTATACGTAGACGCAGCTACCGATAATTGCGTTCTGCACACCAGTCTCGTATGCCCCGCGCAACCTGAAATCCAACATATCTGCTCTTACGTAACAGAGGCACCGTTCCCATCCGTATTAGCGGAGCTCACTGCTATACGGGACGGGTTAACAGTTATGATATCCAAAATGGATTCTTTGTCACACGATAAATTGCTTGTATATACGGACTCCACGCAGGCAGTTCGAGAGCTGCGAAAAGTGACCAGCTCCATCGATATAGCCTCCGATATACACCGACTGATCCACTCATGTGCCTGTCCTGTCCGCGTTCTGTGGACCCGCCGGTCTGCACCGGCTCAAGTGGAAGCAGATGCCGCTTGCCATCCAGCGACTGTTCAACACCCGCTGCCTCTACTTCGTTTGTCCCCGAAGGACAGCTTGCTTGTGCACAAAGAAACCCTCCGGCGCTCCACGCGTGCTCTCATTCCTCCGCGTGGATCTGACCTTCCCGGCGGCTTAACTCGCCGAGAGGAGGTTGCGCTCAGGAGGATTCGTGTGGGCGCCGCCTTGACTCCTGCAATCCGGGCTACATGGACATCTGGTGCACAGCCTCCCCCAACGACGTGCCCATTCTGCGTTGCCCCAGCCACAGAGGCAACGCTTGATCACCTATTGGGAACCTGCCCGGGCCTTCACCAGGCTCGCACTCGCCACCTACGCGGCCTTCACCACCACCCCGGCCGACCACCTGACTTGACGCGCTGGACGCACGGTCCACTGCATCGACAACTCCTGGCCTTCATACAGGAAACAAAACTTTTCCTTTTTATTTAACTGATGCCGTAGGGCATACTAGCGCCAATAAAAAAAAAAAAAAAAAAAAAAAAAAAAAAAAAAAAGAGAAGCTCTGCTAAAATCCATCCAGCACCTTGTGCTCGTTTTTCAGCACCATCGAAAGCGTAGAGAAAAAGATGCGGAATTCCTGCACAATGCTCGATTTTGTTCGGCCTCCTTCCTCCACTTCCCAAATGAGGGCAACCTTTTCTTGTAGCGTTAGCCACTTACAATGCTTTAATGCCACGCTTGCCGCACTCACACTAAGTTGTTGCTCCTCACAGTCAGTGAAAAATCCGTGCTGCATGGTTTGCGCAGATGAACGCAAATTACACCTGAATGAAAATCATGTCCACTGCACAAAGCAAACGAGAGGGCCTCCCCGCTCAGAGCATGTGTCTTCACAGGGTTGCTTGACAAGGCTGATATGTCGCTGAGCTGAGACTTCATCCACTTTGCATTCACAGAAAGCATCAAGATAGGGGCAGGTGCGGCTAAATAAGAAAAAAAAATCGACGGACTTCAGGCATGGCAGCATTGCAGGAATCTTGTGAAATGGTCCGGCGGTGAAATTTTCGTTCCACTCCCTTTACGATTTCGAGTTATCCGCGATCTGACCGAGAAATGTTTCAAGATAAAGGAAAAAATACATATGGGATGTATGAGAATATGTTCGGTGCTACAAAAAATTTCGACTTAGTTGATTTTTCAAGATATGCGAGTTAACGAGGTATTACTGTCCAACGTACCTAAAGCACTCATTCCGCTGTAAATGTTATTGCATAATGATTGTCAATTATAGTGACCCCATACTTTCATCGTTAGATGTAACTTTGTTATAGTAATGTATAGCAGTGAAACCACCTGCATGGCCTACCTTCCAGAGGATGCGATCACACCATGCTGGTGCACGTTGCTTCTCACTAGTATCCCAGAGCTGCGTGCCCGGGGCATACTTGTACGTTGGTCGAAATGTGATTGGTCCCTCCGTGTAGCCTCCAAAAGCCTTGGCCTGCTGCTGCTGTTGTCGCAACTGGACAAATGAAGCGACCCAAGCCAAATGTTAATCACACAGTGCAATGCACTGGAAAGTTACTCAGCTGTTTAAAAAAGGGTTTTCTAACTATATTATGCAAGCAGCAGGCAAAGGATGAGCACAAACAATTGACCATTGATACCGCATTGTGTTGGAACACATTGGATGATGCCGTTATTGACAGATAACAGCTGTCAACAGGAGATAAAGGCAGAAAACATCCGATTATGGTATCCACTAGTTGGAAAATATTACTGCCACTCTATGGTCACTTACACACAGTGATTTGTTTGTACTGTATGCAGTATCATGAAGCAACAACCTAGATGCAATGATGCGTAATGCACAAGCAAGATGACGAGCTGTGACTTTTGCCTTTGTAACAGTTACTATGGTGAGGGGTTACTCCTCAGGAACTTTCTTAATGCAGACATCTCATGACCACAGAGAGGAAGGAGAGAGAGGTTCTCATGGCAATCAATCTTTCCCACCCCTTTTTTTCATATGTAAACTATGTTGCTTTTTTGAAAGGTACATTCAACAGTGGTTAGTTTCAGATGCATTTTCTGAAAACAATAAGGCAGCCACAAATGTAGCCAGAATAAAGAAATGCATAGCTTGCCACTGTATGAATGTGCATGAAGCAAACTACTGATGCTAATCATGCACAGCAAAATATAAAAGTGCAACTCTGAAGCTCTGGTCCCTTCATTTTGTGAGGGTTACCTTGTTACCCTCACAAACATTCATGCCATGCTATGGCACCTCCAGAACTCAGTATTCTACAAATTTTTGTCACGAGTATATACTATAAAAGTGCAACGTTCTTGACTTCTCAATTATTTTTTGCAGTAATATTTCCTGGCATTATAAAGGTGCTCATAATAATTGCAGAGAAAAAAGAAATTGGTAACTTTGACTAAATAGAGCATTCCAACTGCCAACTGCCCACCATAAGCGTGGACAATTGAATGGTGTGGCAAACCAGAGCTGAGGATAGAACTGCCCTGCACCAGGGGGAGAACACTGACAGGTGAAGTCTCAGTCACATCTCGCACCAATACCAAAAGCATGAAGCTTATTCTGTAAATGTAATTAACATGCACGGACAGTGATAACTATTTCTTGGGTTTATAATGCTAAAACCACTACCCAATTATTAGGCATGCCGTCCTGAAGGGCTCCGACAATTTTGACCGCCTAGCATTCTTTAACAGGCACATAAATATAAATAGGCAGGCTTCTAGCATTTTACCTTCTTCAAAATCAGAGTGCCATGCAGATGGATGCCTCCCGAATTCAGCTACGCTGCATACACAAGGTCTGGTTAAGGATAATGCAATGCCCACCATGCTAAACACCCTGTGTCCATTCACTGCCAGTCACTGCCTTCAGAAGCTGCCCAATTCAAGTGATGTGAAACTACACTGCGTTTGATATTCACTAAATTATTATTTGGAAATATAACAATATTTAGTTAAATTATGTCTTACAACATTGCTAGATTATAATTGCTGTATACTCTTACCAAATGGATCCTCTTGGGATCAGCAAGATACAGCGAAAATTTTGTTCAATAAGATGGGCAGGTGTGCCACAGTCACGTACAAAAGTGACCAAATTAAAGCCAACTGTTCTGCTTAAGCACTTCCCTAACCCTTTGATGGCTGACTTTTTTACTTTCTGATGAATGAGTCCTAAAAATGTGTATTTTTTTGCTATATAATGTTTAATTGTTCTGGTGAACCTATTCAAGAAAAAAAATTGCCTGAAATATTTTGGGTGACTATAAATGGCCAAAAAATGTGTGCTGTTGCATACAGATGATTTAACCGACATACAAAAATGAGCAAACCAGATTACTTTATTGGTAAAAATTTTCTTGTTCTGGCTCTAAAAACTTTTCAGCGTGTGATTGTCTTTGAAGCATGGCTCCACACAAAGTGATTTGTTACACTCAACAAACATGTATTGTGTATTTTTGCAAAGTTTCTGTCATCGAGTGGTGTTGACACAAACGTGGCATCTTCTCTGAGTCCTGCTTAGCATCGGTGGATGGCAACATCCCTATGAAGTTTCCGATGCGCTCTTCGATAGCATAAGCGAGCTGCATAAGTGAGCACATAGAAGGTTGTACAAATATCCAAAAAGCAAAACGAGTGAAAGAGCTATAGTAACCCTTCATTTCTGAGATGGAGTTAGTCTTTCAGTGTCTCCACAACAAGAAACACAGCCACAGCGGCATCATCTGTGTAAGTTAGTGATGCTTGGAACCAAACCAGTGTAATTGCGCCCTGGGGAGCAATAAACAAAGGAGTAACTCACTGTCACCCTTTGAGAGACTAGAAACCAGACAGCCATCAGCTTTGCGGGCGCGAGAAGTGATAATCGTCCAAACGACGAAACCAAAACCCGTAGCACCGTGCACGTGCACTCCGATGCGCAAGTGAAAGCCGGCATGCCTCTGTGCAAATAAAATTTTGAAAAGAAAAACGACATCTGTTTACCAAGATTCTGTGAATGCCAATAAATTTTAAGGGGAGTTGCCACAGCTTTAGCTTCAACATTGCAAAGCGATCGGTGTCAATCAGGTGCCCATTTTCTTTCATACATTTTATAAGGCATTTTATACGCAAGAACTTTTCTGCATGCAAATATTGATTCTTTCCAATGCACATGATACAGTCTCATTAACTATACAGTCATGTCACACCTAGAAGCCTAGACTGTTAGCTTATTCAAATGCAAATTTACTTTACCTATTTTAATGTGCCATCTACAGTTTCACAGGATTTTCTGCACCAGCCGAATACTGAATTTTTTTATTTTAGTTTACTTGACTCGTCGGAAAGCTGTTTGGAAATAGCAGTCTGCACACCTGGTCATGTTCCAAGAGTTTCTCCAGAAGTCCTTGATCCACCAAGCTCTTCACTCGATCATGCTCAAGGTCTGTCAACCTGTAGTTAAGGTCACCCAGCCAGAAAATCTGCCTGCACGAACCCCACTCCCTATGAGTAAACAATAACACAGGTGCAGGGGTTGCTTTTCTTCAACAGGTTCTAATATAGCTTTTGCAAAAACTAGGCTTGTGTGAATAGCGAATTTTAGGTTCGAAGTGAATTTGAAGTAAATAATGATTTTGGTCGAATATTTTGAATCGATTTCGAATAACACATATATTGCATATTTTGAAGAAAACAGGGGACAATTGTCATGAATGAACTGACTTGCACAATATCTTTAAAAAAATTGAAACAAGGCATGTGCAAACACCATATTTCAAACATCAAGGAAAGCAAAAAAAACTTTTAATAGTAGCAGGGTTTGACTTCATGCAAGTGAAGTATGTTACTTTTTAAAACTTGTCATACTTGGAGCATATAAGTTGGTATAACAAGCTTATAAACTTTAAAAATGAATCAACGTGAGGGTAATGTCTTCACTTAACTTTGAAGTAAAGCTTTGCGACAGTGTGGATTTCTCCTGAATAAGTGTTTTCATAGTTTAGCACCCCTACACTGCAGTGAAACCACTTCTATGAGATGTAACATGCGCATCAATGTGCCCCTATTCGTTCATTTCAAATAATTCAAAATTTTCAATATTTTAAATCCGATTCAGAGCAAATTAGAATACTGCATTGTTTTTTCAAATATTCAAAGTATTCGAATATTCTCACAAGCCTAGCAAAAACCCCTAAGCTCCCTGAGAATAGTCGATCTAAAGTGCATGATCTTTCATTTTCTGCACGCTTTGTATGGCTCAAGTAGTTAGAATGATTATGTTTTGCTGCACCGAAGGTACCTACCTTGATTTCAGCTCTATGTAAAACAAAATAGAACTGTTATAAATAGGTTTAATAATGAAGTCACATGGGGCGCTCTTGAACATGACCGACCCTAAATGGTTCAGTCACAATCAGTAGAATCTCGATGATACAAATTTCAAGGGACATTGAAAATATTTGCATTGCCTGAAAAATCATATTACCAGAAAACCAGCAAGATTAGTTTCTAAAACATGATATATGCACAAAACATTTACTTCTCTTTAAAAAATTTGCATATCTCTTTCTAGGACAAATGCGAACGAACTTATCAGAAACACACAGGTGGCTGCCACGAGTGTGTGCGTCAAAGCTTCGTTTGAAGCCAACTAAAAAAGTCAGTGCTTTGCCGCAAAGCCGAAACAATGAACACGATAGCAACCAATTCGAAGGTCACATGCAGAATGGCAAGCAGATCGAAATGTGCCCCACATTTCTCATGCATAAATGACGCGCGAAAAGTACACACAGGTACAGATGAACGCAAATAAGCATCTCGGTTGTTACTTCGCTAAGCCTGAAAAGCACGCCCTTTTCGCAAACGGAGGCTGTGCAATGATTGCAGTGATCTTTGTGCACCCCGTAACTACAACAGAATCGTTCCAGTGCAAGCCCAATGCCAGCCAAGACATATGATCCTCCCCACCGGGAGATAAGGACGCACGAGTGATTGTCCCCTCCCCTCCTTTCCGCGAGCCAAAGTATGCGTGAGAGATGAGAGCCGCCACGCACTCATTGCGCCATCTTGCTGATAATGCTGAAAACACAATAGTTGTCCCCCGAGATGCCCGCCAACAGCGGTAAGCGGTAGATATAAATAGCTTGTCGTTTCTAACGTTGAAAGAGGTGCCCCTCGGTGGCTAAGTGGTTAACGCCTCACATTCACAACACGGAGATCCCACGTTTGATTCCGCGTGCAGAAGTCTTTTTTCTGGGATTTATTTCTTTCTTGCATTTTCATGTTTATAGATATGTATACATATACGGAGGGTAACGGCGACACCCATGTCGACGCCGGCGGCAAAATCCAGCCGAGAGTGTCCATATAATTGCTATCGGACTAAAACTAAGGTCTACAATTTGCTCCACCAGTCATAAAGGACCTACAGGTGCACCAGAGTGTTTTTATAAATGTACTTTTGGAGCTGCTTAGTCTATACCTACAATAGCATAGATTGAAAGTGCGGCTTTCTGCACAGCGGTTGAGACTACAGTTCACTGAAGTTGCAGCAAACAGTACTTCTGCTTTCACAGCATGTGGTCTGGCCGTGCAAGTGCATTCAAAACTACGTCATCACTATCTATGATCATGTATGATGCAGTTTTGTCCGCAGCAATTGCAGAAAGCAACATAGCTTTGACTCTGTAAACACTGTATGTGCATGTATTTTTGGAGTTTCGTTGTTGTCATACATAACTGCATCGGCAGCGAGCGCAGTTTTGTGCATTGCGGTTGCAGCAAATGATAGTTCGATGTTCAATTCGTTTGCACAGGTCACACATGTGCCATGAGAATTACATTGTTGCTATCTATGATCAAATCTTTGGCGATTGCAGCAGGCTTGGCTTGACTAGGTGACCATTGTATGTGCATGTATATTCAGAGAGTCACTGTTGCCATACATGATTGCGTCAATAGCGACCGTGGCTTCATCCGCAGGAGTCGCAGTGAACAATAAACATAGTTCTGACAGTGTGTCTTGACCGTATGCGTACTTCCGAAACTTCCGGAGAACGCTGCTCTCGGTCATTGCTAGACATTTCATTACCAAAGCTTGTATACCCCATTGCGACGAAGAAAAAGGTTTGCCATTCAAATTTTTGCCCATCGGGCACAGTGAAATTAGGCCACAGATTTTTTTTTTAATTCATATTAGCCAGGTTCGGATCACAAAGATTTTACGATATTTCTCTATACCTAGCTCCTTCATAAAAATTTTACGATATTTCTCTATACCTAGCTCCTTCATAAAAGCTGCAGCAGGGAGCCAATCGTGATAAGAAAATTTGGTGCGTTTTCTGTCACTATCTTTGCCTCTTTGCTGAACCGCCGTCATTAAGAATCATTACAAGGTAGCCCGACTTAAAGCCCTACTTGTTCCTACTCGAGCGGATTAAGTTGAGAGCACAAATGAAACATTGTCAATCAATTTAACTTACTCATGGTCCGAGAGCACCCGGTCAGCGGGGCCGCCAAAGGAGAGGCGTGCGCAAATGTCGGCGTAGTCCTGGTTGCGGCGTTGGCACTCCTCTTGGTGGGCAGCCAGGTGGCAGCAGACGAAGCACAGGGACGAGGCGTGCAGCCGCAGGCGGATGCCCACCGCACCTTTGTTGCCCATTTTGCCGAGGATGCCAGTGCCAACCGAGTGGGCCTCCACCTCGTGCACATGGGGTGCCAGACGCTCCTCCACAAACAGCACCAACATCATTCCCACCAGACGCACCAGCTTCACCAGCCGGTACCGACAGCCTGCGTCAAGGGGCAAAGAAAGGCGCCCTACATCATTACAAGTGTGCTCACTGAGTGACTGCGCTTTAACATAGTTAAAGGAGTACTCAAATACAACAGAAGTTCACCAAAAGATGGAAACTCAATGTGACAATCATTCGCTGAACAAAGAACGCTGCTGGAGCCAGTGTATTTAATGTATGCTTTGCCCACTCTCCTCCAATGTCAATGCAGGGAACATGTATTAACATTTAAAGCCAGTGCAGTAAAAGTTCTTGCATTTTCAGAAAATACCATGCATCATAGACTGGCAGTACCTACTTCCACAGTTCATTCATGGTTTCTCTCTACTTGTTCGTGCCTTCATTCATGCTTTCTCTCTACCCACTTTGAGAACCCCTGACCTGTAGGAAACTTTTTCAGACATGAAACAGCACAAACCAATGAGATAGTACTTACGTTTGTTGTGATTTACACATGTTGTAATTTTGCATTTTTGGACGCACACGAAAATTACACCTTTTGCATGCACCCCAAACGCTAAATGGTGTCTTCGTCTCTAGGCGAACTAAAAGCAAAGGTTAGGCTAGTTGGTGGTTCATGCTTGGGATGTAGGAACAGTGTGAATAATAGAGACAAGGACGAAGAAGACATGACAGGGTGCTGTGTTCTTTAGGTGAACATCCACGTTATTCTGCCTCTACCATCTACAAATGGTCATCTAAGCAAACAAACCAGATGCTATGCAACACCGACGCCACACAGTCATCACTCTCAACAGTGGCATTAATGCCTGCCAAGCCAGACTACCCTGCGTAGGAGTATGTGCGTAGAAGCTCCACCCCTATAGCTCTTCCTTCATCGCCGGAAAATGCTGTTCGCTAGTATATGCAACCCGTGAACCTCATTTTTCTGCAGCCTTCTTTAAATTTTTCTTTCCTCGACCTTTTTCTTTTTGCTGCTCTTCCTCTCACCGCAAGGTAAAGAAACAAAAGGCGCATTAGCTTGATACCAAACTTGGTCTCAAAATGCCCTAGCTGACATCCTCTTACCCGCAGCAATGGTATTGTGGTTGTGGTGCTTGACAGTTGACACAAAGACCACGGGATCGAATCCCGGCCGCTGCGGCCGCGCTCTGAAGGAGGCCTAATGCCAGAGGCCAGTGTGCTTAGATTTAGGTCACCATTAAAGAACTTTAGGCAATCAAACTTTGTGAAGGCCCCCACTAAAATGTCTCTCATAACCACATCTTAAGTCTGTGACATCAAACTGGAACAATGACATCTATGATGTCATGATGCTAACTCTACCATAACAATGTGCAAAAAAATCCTTTACATTGCGTAACAACATGGCTAAGTATAACATCAATACCCATAGCTGAAAGTAAGAGTGTTGTGCATTTATTCTGGTTGTAGTCACATGTGGTCGCAGTGCAGTGTTTGCTCCCCTTCCTCTTTTTCACTTCTGTTCAATCAATCTTTTTCTAAAGCTGCTTGTGTTATAGAAATAAGATGAGTTTTCTAGGATTGTGTGAATTTTAGGTTTGCAGCAAGTTCAAAGTAAGTACAAACTGAATTGGTCAAATAGTATGAAATTGAATTTGAAAAGTACACATCAATATTAAAAAGATAACTTGTCGTTACCCAACTGACCTGGACAATATATATTTTTTTAATTCAGACAAGGCATGTTTCAGATGGCACTCTTTCTAGTCCAAAGGAAGTGGAAACAACTTTGAATACATTTGCAACCCTTTATATGAGACGCTGATGTAATACACAAATGGGTACACGAGACACCAGTGTGCTTATACAGTATTAAAACAGAGGCAGACAAGAACGTGCATACGTGGTACCCTGCTTATAAGAGACACCTGGTATAAAATACAAAAATTATTGCCAAGAATACAAAAATATTGCCAAGGATGTGTCTCTTATAAAGGGGTTCCACTCAGCAGCAGGATTTGACCTTTGAAAGTACGCAAGTTTGGAAGAACATATAAAATATGTCACATTTTAAAATGTACAAAGAGTATATAAGCCAGCATAACAAGTTCTTAAACTAAAAAGAAAAAAAAACATGATGAGTCGATGTGCAAGTAACATGTTCAGTTATCCTTAAATTAGCCCTTTGTGGCACGGCACACATCCACTGCATATGTGTATTCACGGCACCATACCCCTTAGCAGAAGCGAAACCACCTTTACAAAAAGGTTACATATGGGTTAATAAACACTTCTTTGTTCATTTCCAGTACTTCTAATTCTAATCAAGGTGAATTTGAGTACCGCAGTATTCATGCGAAAATTCAATGTGCAGGAATGTTCGCACAAGCCTACCGAGATGAGTTTTCCCATGACAAAGCTTCACACGAGCAGGCCTACCTGAGTGAAGACCGAGGACGACCGCCCTGAGCCACTCTTCCTCGCGGGGACTGTCGGAGAACAGCAAGGCCTCCTTGCTAAGGTCAAGCTCCTGGAAGCCCACGGCATAGAGCTGTGGAGGCTCAGGATCGGCCGACAGCCAATCATGCAGGTTCACATTGCCACATGCCTGGCCATTCACATTCCACGTCCCCAGGAAAAACCTGCATTGCACAAAACAACAGATTCGTACATGACTAACTCTGGAATATTAACCAGGAAACATGTCAAGAAAAACTAACGAATTGCAAGGCGACAAGGGTACAAGAAAACTTAATGGAAATATTGGCATTAGATACGTCCAACAAATTTCAAAGTGTTGGCAGTCCACTATGTTAGTAATATATGACAGTCAAATCTCTATACTAGAACTAACATGGATAAAGCAACCTACTCAGATTTAAAAAAGTAAAGACATTTCTTCGCTAAATTGGCATGTAGTGAACATACTTTTAAAACGAATATGTCAAACTGTTGTCATCAAACAACGAAATAATGAAAGTATTTTCGAGCCAGATGCAAACTTGTGAAAAGGAGGCTCATCCATAAAGAAGCTAATAATAATAATAATAATAATAATAATAATAATAATAATAATAATAATAATAATAATAATAATAATATTGGCACCAAAATCATCTCACTCACAAAGCTTCTAGCACGTCATATGCATACTAGGTTAATTCTGTATTGTCATGAAAGTTTCCGAGATCAATGATATTGATAGAATTATATTTGATACAACCTTAGAAATTTACTTCTCACACTAAGCAAGCTATCGTGAAAAGTTTCTGTTCTTTCAACTCTGTTTGCAGAATATATAGAGCACTCGATTCTCCTATGCCCTTATACAACATAATCCGTCTTGCCAAACGTGAGTATGCGTCTGTTATCTTGAACAGCCTTAACAAATTTACAGTAACACCACTGAGCGAATACGCAAAAAATGCATAAGCGTATACAATCAACCCTTTGCTAGAGGTGACCCCGGGTCTGGTTCTAAAACTGTTGTATTATTCTGAGTGCCACCACTTCTCTACCGACAAAATCATGTCGATGCTGATGTATCATGAAATGCAGACGCAGCGGTTGGGATCAAGCCTGCTGCTCAGCGGCTGAGAGCTGTAACCACTAGGCCACCTAAACAATTCCGTTTACCGAAGCAACTTAATGTCCTCTTTCTGATAAACAACTGCATGCTTCGCTGCACGGCAGTTTTTTCCATTATTACTATGCTTCAATGCATCGCCTTGCTGTATTGTGGTAAGGCTTAATAAAGCAGTTCCTCTTTATGGAATGCAGATGAAACCTTAGCTTTGTGAGCCACGCATATTTTCAGACACACTCGTTTTTCTTCCATGGCTTGACACAGCCATTCAGATTGAATGGCCTGCTGGACAGCATCTGCCAAAACAGTGCCATTCGAAAAAGCACACTTGTAGTGGCTCAGCACTCAATATGCTTGCAAGTAAACTGCAGTTATTTATTTTTTTTTAATTTTTATTTAAGGAATACTGCAGACAGTTTTTCACCATCCTAGCAGGAGAGGGTTACATAAGGTTCCTAACACAGAGGTCAAAACTAGAAGAAGTCGCAGCGCGCACGCAGTCAAAAGGCAGTGAATTCCAGTCTTCAATGGTTCTTACAAAAAAGGAGTACTTGAATGTGTTACTTTTAGGAGCATATGGTCTTACAGTTTTTGAATGATTTAACTTGCTTGGTTCATGTACTAGAGTTGGTTCATGTACTAGATGGTTCATGTACTGGTTGGTTCATGTACTAGATTTCTATGCTTAAATGTCATTTCTAAGAGAATGCAACAGCTGTCAGATAGAGAGCTTAGATCAATTATCTCTCTTATATGAATTTTATTTAAGGCAACATGTTAGTTAATGGGAGATGCGAGTCGAAAAATCGAAGTTTTTCCAAAATTACCTATTTTTGTTTTCATTTGTATTCATAAGTTTAGCTCCTCTACTTTCTCGACAAAAAAACTGAAAATTGTAATTAAACTCAAAGTAGGTTAATATTGCTTTTGAAAAATACAAGGTGGCTACTAAAAACTAAGACCTCATTGTCTAGAGTCCCCTAAAAATTATCACCTGGCTGCTTGCCATTGCGTTTTAATATAAGGAGTTCACTGAAGCCACATGCTCAAATAACAATGATTGCCAAGCTATTATAATGGAATGAATTACCTTAAAAGCATGTCTTTTCTGCATAGATGACCTTTCACTTAAACCTTTAAAATGAATTTTTCTCATGATTCATTTTTGGGCAACTTCCCGAGTTTGAAAATCATGTTCTTGGTACTTCTGATAGCCCGATTCAGATGAAAATTTGCCCACATTTTCGTTAACGTGTGAAGGGTGCAAGCATTTGATTTAAAACTTGATATTGCCTCTATAATCATTACAAACCCAAAGTAAGCAATTAGTATGTGCAGAGGATTCTAAGAATTCTCATATTACAATTTTTTGTCCATTAAAATTTTTTACACGTTTTATTGATAGTTATTTGCATTCTACAGTTAAGGTAGAGCAATTTGAGCTATTAATGGCTCAGAACCATGAACCTTTAGAGGCAGAAAATATTTGTCCTAACAAAGCTATACTTTACACATTGTCATATGCATAAAAAGATTAGTACTGTGCAACTTACTATGAAACTAATTACATATTTAAAATCAGCATGAAAGCTTATATATACAGCTAAAATTTCGTTATCCTTCACTACAGATTAATGCAACTTCCCTTTTCGAACTGCATCTCTCCTTAAAACGGCACGTCCAATGGGAACAGTAAATTTGGTCGGAATGTTCAATTCTTTAATTATTGTTATTACTGTTTCGACCATGTTTTACATCATGAAATATTAGACCAAATTAAGCAGAAAGAGTTGAGGAAAAAATGCATTTTGTTTGTGTGCTGCCATCAAAAAATATGAGAAAGTAGGCCTTTAGAAAATGTAAACTGCAGCTTTTCCTTGGCACAGTAACACCGGATTGGTATCACCACAAAGTGGACAGATGGGAGCTCAGGACATTGGGTATATATAGGGTATATATGTGGATTTAAATGAGGGAATGCCAGTCAGCACCACCAGTAGCCACTACGATATTGGAGCACTATTTGGTTTGCCTGTTCACATCACGTAGCACATTGTGTTATTACGAGCTGGCATCTAACCAATAATCCTGTGCATATTACCTGAAGGCATCAAGTCAGCCATAACTAGACCCTCGCTATGAATGAAGGAAAAAAGCATAAATTTAGGGGTTCTTTTTTCTTTGTCAGAAAGATATTAATGAAAACACGCGCTGTTGTAACAGAAATTATAGGGTATGTTATTACAAGTTATTGTAATGTAAATGTTAAGAAAGAAAAGTGGACAAAAACTTGTAAAAAATGTAACACTGACAGAGACCTGTCCCTGCCAGCAGCAAGTTATCTTTTCGTTCATTTTTCTTTTTTAACATTTACATTACAATTAATTTACTAACATCCCCTGTACTTTCTGTGGTATTATTGTGCATTAGCTCTCACGAATATTATGTCAAAAAAAAAAAAAACTAGCCCTTAAATTTACGCTTCTTTCCTTCTAGTTTAACTGGTGACTGTAAAGGACTGCCTTGCCAACTACAGGCTGGAAGACTTATTTAGAGATCATGTTCCCTCACAAAGCCAAAATATAGCTTCATCAAAAATTTCACATCCCACAAACGTTTGCTGTTAGCTGTACTTGCCTCACAGGAGTTTGATTGAAGCAAGTCTTAGTTAACGTCTCATCAAGCTGCATAACCATGCCACTATAGAGGTGCGCCCTGCAACAGGTACCTTATCTCCTCAAGATGAGTGTAGTCATCTTCACGCATGGCCAATTGGAGCCGTACCACACTTTCTCGAGCGGCAAGTGGCGTGGCTCCTTCAGCAATGGTTTGTCGTGGTGGCTCACCAGGACTGTTGAGCAGGCTGTCATTACTCAGCTCCTGGGTTCCGCCATAGTGGCTCAGCCAGGAGAAATCACTCCCGGCCCCACGAAGCAGGGCATGCCCTGAAGGTAGAGCATGCCGTAATCGATTGATTAGTCTAGCGACTCTTTGCAAGACAAGCCTAAACCTTTGCTCTCTGTTCCATGGTGAGAAGCTTGGCAATCCAGCCATTATGAAAATTGAAGGCAATATTTTGATATAGTAGCATTAGAAAGCCACAGTTTGCATTAATTTTATTGGTTTTAGTTCTCGAAATGCATCACGCACTGACCTCACCACATTTCAGCCCTTTGACTGCTGGGTGTTTCTCGATGTTTGAGAAATTCAATTCCTGTTAAGGTAAACCAAGTTTTAAATTCAAATGCAGTAAAATTAGCTCAATGTCTTTCAGGCCTGAAACTAAATTTATCAGTAGCTTTAGTTTAACCATTCTACCCTATTTTTAAGCTGTATGTGAATATTTTAATGTGCATGAGACCACTGCAAAGAAAAAATTATATTGATAGCAGTAAGCAATCGTATAGCATTCCCTCAAAGAGACCCCGAAACATTTTCTTGAAGTTTTGTCAGTGTTTAGGCTAGAACATCATCAAACCATTCACACCACAAATTTAGTGGCTGATTGTGTACCAGGGCTGATACGGACAATTATATTGACTTGACGCAATATCATATTATATTGACGCAATATCATACCAGATTAAAAAAAAAATCCGCGTGGAGATGGAACTGCATTACGAGGCCTGGGGTGCGGCCTCACCGGTAACCACCGCCGGGAACGCACTCCCTCACCAGAGAAGGATTGGCCACCCTGGTGCAGTATCTGGCCACTACCTCCCACATGCATACGTCAAATAACTCACGGCCCTCAGTCCCCAGCAGCTGTGAAGCAACTGACCACGGCGGCGGTCAGATCTGCAACGCAGCAGAGGGTGCTAAGAATCTCTGGATCCGGACAGGCCGCCATTATAACCTGAACTTGGCAACGTTTAACGCTAGAACCTTATCTAGTGAGGGAAGTCTAGCTGTACTGTTCGAGGAGCTGGAGGGTGTTAAATGGGATATAATAGGGCTCGGTGAAGTTAGGAGGACAGATGAGGCCTATACGGTGCTACAGAATGGGCACGTCCTTTGCTATCGGGGCTTAACTGACAGAAGAGAACTGGGAGTGGGGTTCCTTATTCACAGAAACATAGCTGGCAACATAGGGGAATACTATAGCATTAATGAAAGGGTGGTAGGTATCGTCATTAAGCTGAATAAAAGATACAAGATGAAGGTGGTACAGGCTTACGCGCCCACATCCAGCCATAATGACGCTTCAGTTGAAAGCTTCCATGAAGACGTGGAATCGGCAATGAGTAAGGTAAAAACAAAGTATACTATAGTGATGGGCGACTTTAATGCAAAGGTAGGGAAGAAGCAGGCTGGAGACCAGGCAGTAGGAGATTATGGCATCGGTACTAGAAACGCTAGAGGAGAGCTACTAGTTGAATTCGCAGAACGCAATAATTTACGGATTTTGAATACCTTCTACCGAAAACGAGGAAACCGCAAGTGGACATGGAGGAGCCCTAATGGCGAAAATAAGAACGAAATAGACTTTATAATGAGTGCACACCCAGGCATCGTGCAGGACGTGGAAGTGGTTGGCAAGGTACGATGCAGTGACCATAAAATGGTACGGTCTCGAATTCGCCTAGATTTGAGGAAGGAACGACAGAAACTGATACGCAAGAAGCCAATCAATGAGCTAGCGGGAAAGTACAGGAATTCAGAGTCTCGCTTCAGAACAGGTACTCGGCTCTTAGTGAGGAGACCAACCTTAGCATAGATACAATGAATGATAATCTGACGAGTATCATTACGGAGTGTGCAGTGGAAGTTGGAGGCAGGGTAGTTAGACAGGACACTGGTAAGCTTTCCCAGGAAACGAAGAATCTCATTAAGAAGCGTCAAATCATGAAAGTCTCAAGTACAACAGACAAAATAGAACTGGCAGAGCTTTCGAAGCTGATTAATAGGCGTAAGGTATCTGATGTAAGAAGGTATAACATGGAGAGAATTGAACACGCTCTGAAAAACGGAGGAAGTGTCAAAGCAGTGAAGAGGAAACTTGAGATAGGCAAAAATCGGATGTATGCACTAAGGGACAAAGAAGGCAAAATAACTACCAATATGGATAGGATAGTTAAAATAGCGGAGGAGTTTTACAGAGATCTGTACAGTAGCCGGGACGACCACGACTTTAATACTATAAGAACTAGCAATAACCCAGATGACACCCCAACAGTAATGATAGAAAAAGTCAGAAAAGCTTTGGAGAGCATGCAAAGAGGCAAAGCTGCTGGTGAGGATCAGGTAACATCAGATCTGCTGAAAGATGGAGGACAAATTGTGTTAGAAAAACTAGCCACCCTGTTTATGAGGTGTCTCCTGACAGGAAGAGTACCAGAGTCTTGGAAGAACGCTAACATCACCTTAATACATAAGAAAGGAGATGACAAGGACTTGAAGAATTACAGGCCGATCAGCTTGCTCTCTGTAGTGTACAAGCTATTTACAAAGGTAATTGCTAACAGAGTAAAGAAAACATTCGAATTCAATCAACCAAAGGAACAAGCAGGATTTCGAACAGGCTACTCAACAATCGACAACATTCATAATATCAATCAGGTAATAGAGAAATGCTCAGAATATAACCAACCACTATACATAGCCTTCATAGATTACGAGAAGGCGTTTAATTCAGTAGAAATATCAGCCGTCATGCAGACACTGCGGAATCAGGGCGTCGATGAAGTATATATAAACATCCTGGAAGAAATCTACAGGGGATCAACTGCTACCATAGTGCTTCATAAAGAAAGCAACAGAATACCAATCAAGAAGGGTGTAAGGCAGGGGGACACAATCTCCCCAATGCTATTTACCGCGTGCTTACAGGAGGTTTTCAGAGGCCTAGAATGGGCACAGCTAGGGATAAGAGTTAATGAAGAGTACCTTAGTAATCTGCGCTTCGGCGATGACATTGCATTGCTAAGTAACTCAGGGGACGAATTGCAACTCATAATTAGGGAGTTAGACAAGGAGAGCAGGAAAGTAGCTCTTAAAATTAATCTGCAGAAAACGAAAGTTATGTACAACAACCTCGGAAGAGAGCCGTGCTTTGAGATAAATTATAATGCACTTGAAGTTGTAAAAGACTATGTCTACTTAGGGAAGGTAATAACCACGGAGTCGAACCACGAGATTGAAGTAACTAGAAGAATAAGAATAGAGTGGAGCACATTTGGCAAGCACTCTCAAATTATCACAGGTAGATTGCCACTGTCCCTCAAGAGCTTCAAAGGTATATAACAGTTGTATCTTGCCGGTACTTAGCTACGGAGCAGAAACCTGGAGACTTACAAAGAGGGTTCAGCTTAAATTGAGGACGACGCAGCAAGCAATGGAAAGCAAAATGGTAGGTGTAACCTTAAGAGACAAGAAGAGAGCAGAGTGGATTAGGGAACAAACGGGGGTTAAGGATATCATAGCTGAAATCAGGAAGAAGAAATGGACATGGGCCAGGCATGTAGCGCGTAGACAGGATAACCGCTGGTCGTTAAGGGTAACTAACTGGATTCCAAGAGAAGGCAAGCGGTTTATGGGGAGACAGAAGGTTAGGTGGGCAGATGAGATTAAGAAGTTTGCAGGAATAAATTGGCAGCAGCAAGCGCAGGACCGGGTTAACTGGCGGAACATGGGAGAGGCCTTTGTCCTGCAGTGGACGTAGTCAGGCTGCTGCTGCTGCTGCTGCTGCTGCTGATGATGATGAATATCATACCTTCCCTCTCACCCCCTGCCTCCAAAACTCATGAGGCTTGCTGGCATCGCTGTCGATCGCAGAGCTCTCATGAGTGCGCTCGACAATATGAGCTTTTACCAGTCTAGACCTTTGAGATGGTACACTGATAGGTTGCGCGCAGTCTCGGAGGCCACCACATAGTGCGTCCAGCAGCACGCACACGGTCTGGCAACAGAGACGAAGATCGCGGAGAGCTTCATATCTGCGCCGACACATTTCGCCCCCCTAACAGCCGATCTTACTTGCGCGCATTATACAGACAGCCAATCTGCTGATGTGCTCTGGCCTCATCAAATGGCCAGAGCGTGTCGCTCCGTGAATGGGCGGTTGAAAACACGTTTGGCTGTGTCGCAATGATCTGCAGCAACACACAGAGTCAAAGCTCTGTAATAAAGTACACAGTTTATGTAGAGAGCTCAAATCAGTCTCTAAATAACCTTTGTGACTGTGTCAACCGGCCCAATGTGTTTGTACAAAATCGCTAAAACCGTTTCAGGGTCCCTTAAAGTGTTCCGACATAATATGATGATGCATTTTCACATCCCTTATTGTGCATGCAGAAGAGCTGTATCGAGGCAACCTAGCTGAAATAGAATGAAAGGTACACCTGCCAGAGAAGGTGCCATCAATTTGTTACAAAAAAATCGGCGCTTTTTTTTTTATGGCATCATGACAGCCAACATGAAACACGGTTTTCTTATGAACCAAATACATTAGTGACACACAAAAATGAGGTATGAACTCACTGCAACATGCTACCTCTAGGCTAAATTTGCATGTAAGTTGAGAAGGGTTATGTGTACCATGGCACTTCTACCTAAAAGAGAATACCATGGACTAGCTGACTCGTCAAAGCAAAAATGACACTGTATTCCCCGACTTCTTTTTTTTTTGCTCAGATTGACACTACAGGCTAGCTTAAAAGATTGAGTGTAATAACCAATAAACGAGAAAACAATGAAATAGCAAAATTTGAGTGGCGCTCTCTGTCATGTTCTGTAGGTACCTCAATAAATGATGTCCGATCATTTGGTTTGATTGCTCAAGGGCTTACGGATGAAAAGTGAAATACAGAACTTTTGCAATAAATAAACGTGCAGACATGGGTCGGCGAACTCGCTCATGAGTCTACTCACTTGGACTTACTCAGACTCGGATCGAGCCATGAGCCTGAGTGAGTTCGGATGAATAGTATTTTCGTGAGTCTGAGTGAGTCCGGCTGAAAAAAATTTTTGTGAGTGCGAGTCTGAGAGAGTCCAAAGCGTAAAATATATTTCTTAGGTGAGCTTGAGTGAGTTCCACTTACTTTTGCCAACCTAAAGTCCTATCTAGTCATCTTCAGCCTTACTATCAGCCCTATCTGGATTCATGTTTATAATCACGTCTACTTACCAATACTATTCCTAAAGCAGTCTTGTCCATACAATCGTTTCAATATTAATTAATTAGAGGCGTGAGTCACGTAGGGGGTGCCCTTGACCTCTCCCCACAAATTATTTCAGGGAATTTTATCGTTATTATATCTTATGCTGTCACCTCTTCTGAGAAAAATGACGTCACTAGTTTAGAAGTTCTCAGAACTTGTTTTCGAAGATACTATGTGAAACGGCACCAAAATTACCAATTACATGAGATATTAGAGTTAAAGAGCATTGACACCATGGTCAAAGAAGCTAATTCTAGGCTCACGGACTGATGAGTCGACTCACTCGGACTGACTCAGTTTCAAATCGAACCGTGAGTCCGAGTCTGACAGAGTCCAGGTGAGTAATGTTTTGGTGAGTCTGAGTCTGAGTGAGTGCAGCTGAAGAAAATTTTCGCGAAACTGAGAGAGCTCTACAAGTTTTGCCGTCCTATGCGTGCAGTATGTCAGAGTTGCTGCTACATATTACGGCCACGGAGCTCTCAGATGCCCACTGATTCACAGGAATCAGCAGTCAAGGTGGTGACGTCAGGTCCTCCCTTCAGCACGGGCTATTCAAATTGGGCAGATGCACCAAGGATTTTCATTACACTTTTAGATACCAAAAAAAAGTTTACTTATTGGCATGCACAAAATGATGATACACTCAAATGCACGTAAAAACTTAATCCAGTTGAACTTAAAAGGGCCATCACACAGTAACCTAACAATCCGCGGTTTTCAGCTTAAAATTGAAGTAGAAGGTCTTCATACCTGTGCTTATATAAAAAATAAACTGTAAAAGCATATTCCAGTGCAAATTGAGCCTTAGAAGTCACTGGCTATAAACACTACCCACCGCCGGAGACCACCATTATGGCATGACGTGCGAGATGTCATGAGCTACATTGAGCAGAGTGGTTGCCTTACACTAATGTTTCGGCCACCGTAAATCGTTCAATTTTAATGCCACGCTGCAGAAAGCTGATACAGCCCGATTTCATGAGCAGCTGAGCACGGAACAAAATCGTTCACTGGAATGCAGACGCTCGCAAAGCAAGCAGCTTTCCCCGTCACGGCTCGCAAGTGCCACAGTGTTGCCCAATTCTTAGGATGCTCGCATGTTTATAAAATATTCTATTATAAACTAAGTGCCTGCCCTGTACACTAAAATCTCTCCCTTTTTTTTGTTTGTGTGTGTGTTATATGGCACTGCGGCACAATGCTCGCTAAACATTTCTAAAACTAAGGAGGTTACAGCCAGTGAGTATAACGTAGCAACCCTTTCTTGCCAGATAGTGCTCAGTATACATGCCAATGGCTGCTAATGGGGATCGCAGCGTGCGCGTTAACTAGAAGCCGAATGCTCCTGTCTCTCATTCCCCATTAGCAGCCATAGACATGTACATTAACCACTATTTTTTATTGTTCAACAACGCACAGAAGAAATCTCTCACCGGCACCACCTTGGAGGTCATAATGTTATACTTGTTACATACTACAATGGCTACGAGAGACAAACAGGTGCCTCTATAAAGAGCTTCGCCCCTAAAAATCAAAGCAGTGTTGTATTAGTAATGGATAATGAATAAATTAATATCTTGGTGTGCGTGCGTGTGCGTGTTAACCATCATAACACAGACTATGATCAGAATTTGGGGGTCATGACCCCTTTAGCATTTTCCTTTAGTGTTCCATTAAATGCAAAGAAGCCCCTCCAAAAGCTGACAGGCAATGGAAAGTATTTGCAAGCAACCTGGCAAAGCCAACTTGCTAATGTCTACCCACGAGCAGAACTGGTGATCCTTGGTTAAATAAAGCCTCATCATGCGTTGTGTACTTACGTTCTACAGCCCTGCCCACTTGGGCTAGGAATGATCGGGCGCCGTCCGTGGCTGGAAGCTCAAGCAGCAGTTTCCGACGCTTGTGGGCCACTTTCACATACATGTCAGCTCCGGCTGCACATAAAATCAGTCTCTCAGCGAGCCTGCTCCCATAAAAACAAAGTGCATTTCATCTGTGCAACAAAAAACAGACAAATGCTCTCAGTATAGCTTTGATGAGGACAAGTACACCAGTGACTTCAACATGGTGTGGAAAGCTTCACCGTGATGAAAGCACAAGCAGAGGAACAAACGACCACTTTTTCATTAACCACAACATTTCAAGCAGCACCGCCACCAGCTTTTCTTTTTCATTTAGTTAACTAATGGTCTTCCTTCCACATTTACACAAGCCATCCAGAAGCACAACATACAGATATTTAAATAATAATGCATAACGTAAACACTCAAGTTGACATATCTCAACACCCAAAATCTCATCCATGGAGCAATAGTGGAAACCATTAAATTTTCTCCTTTGACATTCAGTGATTTTCAAACCTCTCGATCTTTGCGCTAAGAAAGACGAACACATCCGAGAAGACAGGACAGGTGCTTCCTCATGTGTTCCCTGATGTGTTTGTCTTTCTTAGTGCAAAAATCAATGTGTTATGTACTCACCAACACACCCAACAACAAGTTCTTAAGTGAACTTAATCTTTACACATACGCAGCTAACAACAAAGGTTAGTTGCACCAGGAAAATATCATGACTGCTATGCTTACCTTTTCCATGTGAACAAGAGGTGTCTGAAATAAAACAAAGCAGTAAAAATTTAAATTAACATTTCTAGCGCACACCAAAATTCAAGCTTTGTTCACTGAGAAAAACCCCTCCTTAGGAAGTGCTGTGCAGTGGCCTTTTCTACGAATGAACATACCTGTGAGTGGAATATAGGCATTCTCTGGTGAAACGATCCATTGATTTATGCTCTGACCATATCTTCAAATATTTTTAATAACTTCAACTTAGCATAATGGCACATGCAGTACTTCTCATTGTGATTTGGCAAAAGTTACCACAGTTCAGAGTAGCCGCTGAGTGGTGCCAGCAACTGCTCTGAATGGGGGTAGGGTGCCACTGTCTTGCCCTGCTCATGTCCGTGTGTTGCAGATGACTTTTTAGGTAAGTTTAGATATATTACTTTTATGCAATCTATATTCAGAATCAATACTACTGTTGTGGCTGCCCATAGTGTTTTCCTGAAATGCTACGCCTACACAATCAGCCACAAGCTTCTGACATGAAGTATTGTTTCGTTAAAAAGCAAAAAAGCAGAAGTAAAGTTCAACTAATGAAAAATAGCATAGCATATGTTTAGAATAGCAGAAAGCAGAGTTAGTTGGAAGGTATTCATTAAAAAAAGGGCATGCAAACACAAACACAAGATCAAAGACAAGACAACACAAACACCCACCACCTTTATGTTTGCTTCTTTCTTGTGTCTGTTTGCATGCCCAGTCTTTTAGCATAAAATATGTGCTTTGTGAAAAAAAAAAAAAAAAGGCAAGCGTTACGAGTTGCTTAACATAAGAATAAACGATCGACTCGGGGATGCAGCTCTTCTTTTTGATGGCAACGAATACATAAACGGCATCAAGCATGACAGCCTCACTATTGCTCAGTTTTGTGTGGTCTGCGTCTGAAGGTTGGTTGCAGGTGTGTAGCGATGAACGCACCGATTTCGCACTTGAAATCTTGGTCGATGGGGAAGGCGTGCTCTGCCATGTAAGTCACATCGGGTGCACGCCCTGTCGATCCCACGCCTAAGCGAGGACACACGAGCAGCCTGAAAGCAAAACCGATCCCGCAGACCAATGTTTCGTGACGCTGCAAAGCGTGTCAAACCCAAACACTGCCTTAATCGAATCGGCAGCGTGTGGCACGCACTCACCCATGCGCCGTGTCCGAATGCTGCACCAGCAGCAACAATCGACCGGTCTTCACCCATTCTTGAACGAGCCCCGCCTCCAGCCACTGGCAAATTGGCGGTCGTCAAGCGATCATTCACTGTCGCAACAGAAGTGACCTTGCGCGGGAAATCGAATTCCCCAAAAAAAGGATACGGCCACGCAGGAGTCTCCCGGAGCAAGTGTGTCTTTCACGGCGGCCGGACACTGCGCACTCATGGCTGTTTATTCCCACGCGGCGGCAACGACTGCGAAACAATTGTCATGCCTCGTTACGCACAGGCGTTTTGTATTACACTTGTTTTGCTGCTTTTCGCTAAAGTGAATTAGCCGTGACCACCTGCCTTGTGACACGGGTGAATTAGACGGCGACACTGCGGAAGGACGAAACCTTCTTCCTCGCATGGCCCGGTCTCGATCGCTCACTCTCCATTACGGGGACATATAGTTTGGAGCTGAAATGCTGGCGATCCAAACAACGGCCGATGCGAGTCGTTGGTCCCACCTTGGTATTTCTGATTGTTTGCAGTTGACGTCCGTTACCCGGGAACTACATGCCGCGGCAAACTCTGCGGTCTCTCTCAGATCGCAAACCGATTTTGCCCTCTCGCAGCAAAATAAGTGCTCAAAAAGATTGCGCCTCTAAAACGATGATACGGCCATAAAGCACCATCGCGCTATTACGGACAAACTAAGCTACTTCGGAACATGTACTGAAACAACCAGTAACACACGGAGATAAAAAATAAGATACGGCGAGATGCAAATCTTGCGCAAATAAAGCCGTCCTGGCAGCTAGTGTTGATACTTAGCTTCGTAGGCAAGTTTTCCTTTATTTATAGTCGCTAACGCAACTAATTAACTTATTTTATGCAGGATATATGTGGTGTTTTTTTATTTACTGCAACACGCACACTGTGCAGAGAGTTATCACGAATATGCAACTCCGAAACATCGCCTCTGGTGTAACGGTATGCCCGCACTTGCTGGGGTGCGGATGGGCGCTCATATGGTGTGATCGCGGTGGGCAAGGAAGTGGCCGTATTTACCATACGTTAGGCGAGTACACCATGAGCCTGATAACTTTCAGATTTACGGTGCGGGCACTTCTGCAGAAAAAGGTTTCTCCACGAAAACTGCGATGGGAACAAGTGGCGTCCAGCTGCGAGGTGCAGAAGCGGTCGGCGGGCCACTTCACGTTTGTACCTGACACACCGTCCTCGTCAGATGGTTTGTGTGCTTACAGATTTATGCACTTGCTGGGACATTAAAATATTCCACAAATTCGCTATTTTCGAACAAATCGACAAAAATATCCTTTTTCCTTATCTATCCCCAAGGCGAAACGGCACGGTTGAACCTCTACCAAGCCATCACTAACGCCTTGGACCTAACGTTGTCCAGTGATCCGACTGCCGTGGTCTTTGGGGAAGACGTGGCATTTGGTGGTGTATTTCGATGCACAGTCGGCCTACAAGACAAGTATGGTGCGTATGCATGCGTCAATCGGATAGCATTGCTGCGAGGGGGTGTCTCGTGGTTGGCTCGGCATCTTGCAATTCTTGGCCTGTCATTTCCGAGTTTCGAGCGCTTGATTTCTACCCCTGCTTTTAATTATAGTGGTGTGCATTTATGTACGATTCATGTTCATGCGGTGAATTTGCCGACTTGAAGGCGTAACGTCCAATTCACTCGCGGGTAATCGGAACAGTGCTATCACGAAGCACTCTTGATATTAAATTTGAAACAGCGCGCCTAGACGGGACACATGTTACAAGAAGCAAACATACACAGCGCTGTATATGTTTGCTTCTTCTAACATTTGGTCCCGTCTACGCGAGCTGTTTCATGTTCAGTATGTACCAACTGGCTCGCCAGCAGTCAGTGTTGCAATTAATTTTACCCTTGATATGTCGCGGAGTCGTGGTTACTGCGCTCGCACGACGATCTACATCGCAGGAGGTCCACTGACGGCAGCTTTCGCTGCAACAGCAGCTTATGGTCGCTTTTATGTGCCCCGTGCAGGTAAACACCGCGTGTTCAACACGCCGCTGTGTGAACAAGGCATCGCAGGTTTCGGTATTGGGATGGCTGTCGCCGGCGCCACAGCTGTCGCCGAGATGCAGTTCGCGGACTATATCTACCCCGCCTTCGATCAGCTCGTCAACGAGGCGGCCAAGTACCGCTATCGGTCTGGAGGTCTCTTCAACTGCGGCGGCCTGACGGTGCGAGCACCATGCGGTGCAGTCGGCCACGGCGCCTTGTATCACTCACAGAGCCCCGAGGCATTCTTCGCCCATGTGCCGGGGCTGAGGATTGTTATGCCGCGTGGTCCTATCCAGGTGCGTGCACACAGCGCCCCATCGTCATGTCATCTGAGCTCACAAGGAAGCATGCAGATGGCAGCACTTGGGAATGTAAATACTTCAGAACACCTAGCGGAACAAAATCAAACAGGTGGTTTCAGCAAAAAAAAGCCATCTGTACAGTTAGTACCGTGAAAACGCGAAAGGTTCATGCAGGAACTGTACTACATCAAGATTATAGTGCTAGTTTGCACTTGCGGATGGTATATATAAAAACATATCCTTGTGTTACTTTAACCATGCTTTTCACATGGTTAAACTGTCTGGTTAAAAATGACATAATTAAAACCATGTCTTTGACATGATCGTAAATCTATACAATGGAAAGGCTCTAAGCTAACCACGTGATTCATGCTTTATGAAAGAGCACAGATAAACTTGTGCTTTTTTTCCCCACTTCTGTATGCAATCTCACCTCAATCGAACCTGTCACCACCTATTGCCCAATTTACTATGGTTTTGGTTTCTGAAATTGTGAAGCTGAATGCATTTGGATAGAACATCTAATGTTGCAGAAACGTCTGCCCAGAAATTAACTTGTTCAAAAGTATTGGTGGGCTAATAGCTAGTGTGCACCAGAGAAAGCACTATATGTCAACTTTTCATCTTCCTCTGACCAATCTCATCTTAGCCACACACTGAACATGTCAGGAAATTGAATGTTTAAACTTTCTGCACACACAAATTGACGTGCTTTACTCTCTAAGTATGAAGATCACTAGACCTCCCATACTCATAGCATTCAGTGTGTGATCCTCCTATTGAGTCAACCTAGAGTGGACTTGTACAAACACAGTTTTCTTTCTTGAACAGTTGGACACTAGAATTATTTGTATGTAAATGTGCATTCATTGTCATTGAATTATTTTATGTCTACATTTGACATGTGCTATTATTACCACCCAGTAATAGAGCGAGCAGGGCTGCAGTATATAAAAATAAATAGCGAGATATATGAAGTCAGTTGAGATAACAGCAAATAAATTGTTTACAGCACACAAGAAATTATCACAAGTACATGCTTTGCTAATGAAAGCAAGCAGAAATCCTAGCCAGTTGGATACTAGTTGAATGATGCAGTTGTGACGTTACACAATATAAAAACAAGACCTGTTCGGTGCAAAGATGTAGAAGTTACTAATCATTGAAGAAGGTAAGGCATGCAGACATGGATTCAAGAGAAGACAATTGGATAACACGTATAAACTGGAAGGCTGCACCATGGCAACAACCATGTCGAAGTTATATTCTGAGGAGCTCTATTCCATTGTATAAAAACTCTCGGCATTTCTCATCTTAAGCCAAGAAATTGAAAACCAGTATTTTCAGTCAACTGGCACATTTCAACATGGATAAATAAGCTGTGCTGAAAGTCATGTGTTAAAGTAGCACTCTCCATATGTGCTTTACTCTGCCCAAATTTTCTTCAAAAACGGCTCTGAGTATGAGATGAGAAGCACTGCGCTGGTACCGTTTGACTCTGCCTTTTCTGTTTTCATTTGTTTTCCCTGCCACAGCTCTCTCAGCTGGGTATTTCCTTATCAACCCTCATCTGTATTCAGGCAGCCACAAGGAAGTTACACTCTGTGCACTTTATCATGACTCAGACAGTGAATGAGTCATCTCTGATAGTAAATGAATGTAGCAGCTGTTTGTATGAAAGGGCAGCGTCCTCGTATGTCGTGGTATTGGCAGCTCCGTCAAGGGTCTTCTCAACTGTAGTGCCTTGGAGTAATGCTTAGTGCCACTTAAAGAGAAGCAGCAGTGAAATTATGGACTGCATAAAAAGCCTAGGTATAAGGAGTGTGGGCATAAATAAACTGTCACTATTTTATGCTCGAATTATGTTCATCATAAAAATCCCTGTAGATTAGACAGTTTTATTGTAAATGTAAAAAATAATGCTGCTGCTAACATTTGCCAAAAATGATTTAGAAACCGGAATATGGAGAGCCATTAGGTCCTCAGTGTGACCTTCAAGACTAGGGTCTGTAAAAATACGGCGCAAAAAACCTTGGAAGCAAATGCACTGGAACCTCTGTTGTATCTACTATCCGGTGTATGATTAATGTACACATGTGCTAATTATCACTTAATGATAAAATGAGACAATTGTCAGCCCTGCAGATTCAATAACACTTCAGTAATACATGCTGCTCACTGATGACACATTCATTAAAAATGAAAAATTCATTGCCAGTGGCTGTTAAGTGAAGCTTTTTTCCCGTTCATTGTGCTCTATTGGTAGTACACTGCATACTTTCACTTTCGCTGATGTGTGAACTTAGTAAGCAATTTAGCACAAAACTGCTTTCTGACATTTTGCCCTGCAGTCTCCCAAGCAATGTCAACTACTAGGCCTCCAACATGGCTGGAACTTGGGCTAGTTGTCAGGATGACTTCTTGGGCGAGGTGGTGTTTCTTAAACATATTGTTACTCTAAGACCTACATATTGTTACTCTGCACTTCCACCAAATCTTACACGAAGACAGTACCCTCACGAGCGCAAAGCTGGTGTATTTACAAGCAGTGTAGCTGCTGCCCAAGCGGCAATGAGAGACGTCTTCTTGTAGCCCGAACAAGCTTTCTCGTTCTCTTTGCCGTAACAATATCCTTGTAGCACGAAAATCGAAAAAGAAAGGAAACTGAAGAACAACAGGTGCTATTACAATATGTTTGTGTTATTTCGCTGTACTTCATAACTGAGTAGCAGCACACTCTTACACAGATAAAGAACAGAAGCACCAAAAAAAGTTAAGGCAGCTTCGCGCTAGTAGTGCCATGCCCAAAAGAAGTGCGGAGCTTGGCGACATTCTTTGTTTCTCTTCGGATTTCTACTTTCCGGCTTTTTTTGTCCTGTTATATCTCTTTACTTGTTTCTATCTTCCACTTTTTTTCCCTTTTCTTTTCCTCTGTTTCTATTTCTGGCTTGCTTTCTGTTTGTTTGTTTTTTTCTATTTTTATATGTGGTTTTCTTTGTATTACACGAAGCGACAATAACATATGAGAGAGTGGGCCCCAGAAGTGCTCTGCATTTAGTATCATTGTCCAAGCGCTCGAAGAACAATAGAAAGAAAATTCTCCTTGGCAACAACACGCACTCTATGTTCAACATGTGGCTATGCTATACATCATCATCAAGCCACTCAAACAAAAAGAGGAACAAGACTTCTTGATGCAAGTGCATGCTCATTATGCGACAGCCTGTGTTACACCAAGCGACAATGACTGTATATGATCACAGCGTACAACAGCCAATGAAAGAATACGACAGCTCGGGCCCTTAAAGTGCTTCATACTTAATACACCTCTATGCATTTCTGGTCTTTCTTTTTTATTTAGTAAGTGAGCTGCCGTTCAATCATGCAATACAAAAGCTACACTGTTGTTTGCCGCAGCATTCATTTTCGAGCCTTTCGTCAGCAAAGGATAAAGTATGACTAGTTACGGCAGACCACATGGGTTCTTTTACAGGTCCGACATTTGTGCAGACCCAATCTCATGGAGAATGCTTCTCACACTGGTTGTGCCAGTCTGTACAACTTTTACAACTTTCTTTTTTTATTCGTAATTTACAAATCCCTTGTACTACATTAATGTATGCTTGTCCGAGTACAAGCTAAGACCTTGACGCGAGGAAAACCAGTTGATGTAACCTATCATCTCTGAGAACTTACTACTTATGTAAGCTTGTTAGTTGATTATATCATGCCATGTGTTGGGGATGTGTACAGTACGGTAATCTCATGGGCAATGACTGTAGTGTTCCTATAGACAGGCTTGTACTGGCATGGTGGGCCTGTTTGGTAGGCATCAGTGGTTGAGATGGTTTTGGCATTAAAGAAACGTATGTTGTGATAACATAAAAAAAAAATTGGTCTTTTTAAAAAAAAAGTGTGAAAAGTGACTGCATATAAATGCTTTTTCAATCTTTCTTCCTTTTCTTTTTTAATTTACGAATGCTCCTTCATTTTTCTTTGCTTACTAAGCTCTCTCTTTGCAATGAAAAACCTGTGTATTCACATCATATACATGTTTAGTGTCTGTGATGTCAGTAACGAATTGAAAGTTGAAGAACATTTGATTCAGTCACATCTACTGATATATTGTTATGGCAGTTATATCTTTCATAATGCCCTCATGATATAAGAATTTATATAGCTGACAATTGAAAGAACCCAATGTCATGGAATTCAGTTGAGCTATGAAAGCATTGACAGCAATTAAAATTGTCCATCTTCTTCTGTTGAATTTAAATTTTGCACACACACTTGAGGACTTCTTAACTAGCTTGGGGATGCATACTGGCATAATACAGCCACATTTGAAAAATATGTGAAGGCATTTCTGAAAAAGATTGCGGGTACTAGTGTCTTCAACGTCATTCTGAATTTGTCATAAGGAAGGTCTTTTCATGAAAGGTGTCATGATGAGTCTGAAGAAATAAATTATTATTATGTGCTCAGTTTTAAAATTGAAATAGCTAACCTTTTACGCTTCCAGCATGAACTACAATTTCAAAAGCATTCAACGTAAACCCTATGCTGCAGTTAATTTAACCCTTAAAATTAGTGTCTACACTCTTTTACAGATGTAGTACCACACATGAATTAGAAAAATTTGATCATTATTTTGGTTTTAGACTGTAAAATTTCAAACTGGGAGTAGTGGCAGCATATTTCTGTATTACTATGTGACAAACCATCGTGAAAAAAAAAAAAAATCAATGGGAGAACATTAGTATGATGTTTTCGTCACAATATTAAATAAAAGTAAGAGCTTGTGACGTTTTCTTAACAATAATTAACACAAGCCTTAACTGTGCTAGAGTACCTACCTAGTTGTGAGAAAACATATTACTGGTAACAGAATGTACTTCAGCTATATGGTTTCACATGAATTGAAAATTCGATTAGTTTGCCCTTGTTGGTTACTGAACTAGCTCAGCGATTGGTTAACAAAACAAGGTCATTGACACTTTCTTATCGTTGTGCTGCGCTTGTCTGCTGCCAGTGCGTACGCTTGGAGCTGACTTTCGCGTCGGATTGTAAGGGTGCCAGAGCTGATATCAGCAGCCGTTTGCACGGAGCTTTGACAGGTCTCACACCAGTGTAAGTGGCACGGTGCCAGTAGTTGGAAGCCTGACTCACTGCATGCAAACATAACTTAGAACTAGGACGCTTTTGAACCTATGCAGCTGTTGCCCCCCACTCCCACTTTTCCCCCTTTGTTTATGTTGTTGTTTGTCTCTAATATTTTTTATTTGCTGCTATTTCATAATTGAGACATTTTAAAATCTGCAATGGGAATTGCTGAAACAGTTTTTTGTTCACTTATTTTTACCTCTGAAACACCACTGAAAAGATGATTCTATGCAGTTCCTTCGTAGGATGTTAAACATGGTAATGTGAGTGCTCAAAAGGCCGGTTCGCGATGTTCTTTCACAATTAAAAGGTGACGTAAACATTTCATTATTGGCGACCATGAAATTCCTGTGGCTGTTTGTTATTTATGAGGAGGCACAAAAGCTGGTGGGAACATGAGTTGCTGAAAGTTTTAGGCTTGTTGTGCTTGAAGGCTTATGTTTTCTTGTACTCTCACTTGCAGGAAAAGAAAAAAAAAACAAGCTATGACTTTTTTTAGTGCAGTCTAATTTGAGGGGAAGAAAAGCAACTTTCAACAGCTGTAATGTTTATATCATTTTTAAAAGCTGGAAGTTAACCTCTCTCTATTCGTACTAGTTGTGAAAGATGCAGTTTTTATTGTTGCCAACGTGATATCAGTGTAAATGAAAACTAAAGAGTAATTACTTGTTAGCAGCTTTCAGCAGCACCCAGTAAAGAACCTCTTGTAAAGGCTTTGCTTGCCATTGGAATAAGGTGTGAAATGTAACTGTATATTCTGTGACATGCAGAACACAGGAACAAAATTAACATGTGGCTGTTGAGTAGCCTTTTTAAGTTGATGTCTATTATAACATTGTGAAAATAGAAGTGACATAGTTTATAAGTATTACAGAACGAGGTCTTGAAGTAAACACTGTCAGGGAGACTTCCTAATTTGAAGCAGCTATTGTGCCGGAGAAGGTTTACTTGTTATATTTTTATGTTAGTGTATTTATAAAAAAGTACTACTTTGTGAGCACTATTCTTAAAGTGGGAAACATCACGTAAGCAAAACTAACTAATTAAACAACAAACACTTATTGGGTCGAGTGCTGAACAAATGTTCATAACGCTCGAATGTTGCCCATAGTATTAGTGAACTTGACAGAAAAGTGAATGTGAAATTTATTGGTATTTGCCAAAGTTTACTAATGAAGTAGCTTTTTAAATAAATTTTATAAATAAGGCACTCATTAAAACATTTTCTGAAATCGGCTGAAATTCTACACAGTTCCTGCTGACAAGAACTGCGTAGAATTTCAGCTGGCTTTATCCTTCCCAAGTTGTTTACATGCCAGTTGCAGTCAGCTGCTGTCTTGCTGTTTTTTTTTTTTTTCGAAATGTTCTCTTCAAGTAGATTGACGCACATTGCTGACATTTGCGTGCCCTGTATCCATGTCTCTTTTCTGTTTGTTTGGAGAAGCATGAGTATGTCAGGCGTTTGGTAGTTTTCCAAGTGAGATAAAATGTTCGCAGTTCGCTTCTCTGCAAATGTGTGGGCTTGTTTAGCATACCCGTTCATTCAGTCACATTGCTGGATATCATCTAGCGTTGTAAAAGTGCGTCATATGTATGGCACCATAAGCCTTAAAGGGACACTAAAAGAATTGGAAAAGGTGTTTTCTCTCGTCTTAGTGAATTACTTCATCACAATACCAAAATAGTGACACTTGTCTGAAGAAGGCACGAAAAGAAAAAAATGTGAGTGGTGACACAATCTTAAAATTTTGGCACCAACCCTCTAATGTCATGAATTTTGACATCGTTTACAAGGGTATACATATATTTCTACTTGATAAAAATGAAGTGCCTTGTCCTCTTGGGGTCTAGAGATTTGACATGCAAAGTTTCAGGAAAGTTTGCTGAGCTAATATTGCCGAAATTATAAAATTAGGCTTTGAAATCTGCCACATCTCCTGTGAAGATTTCAGTGCTGTAGTATAGTGATACTTTCACCTCGATTTTCAGAAATCCTTTGTTGACAAACATATAATGGTTAAATTGAAGTCACCAGCATTTTCAGACTGCAATTTATCGATGTATACTGGTTCTCTGTTTCATTGTAGTGTCCATTTAAGCCATTTTGTACGACGTAGCAGAGCTTTGCTATCACGAGCTGATCCACTTATGGCATTGCTGATTGAAAAAAAAAAAGGAAGTCTTACTTGGTAATGTCGTGACACCACAAGAGAGCATTGTGCGAAATTTTGTGTATCCTGAAAGTCACTCTGTTGATGACCTGTAACGGTTGCTTGCATATTGTTTTTTCGGTGGGGTATTTAAAACTTGCAAGTTATATGCCTAGTTTATTTAGTGTTTGATTCTGGACGTGAATATATACTTTATTTATTTTTTATAGCTTTTAATGGAAAAGAGTTGGTCATTTAAAATTTCTGTCTTCTCAGGTTCAAGACTATAACGTGCTGTTGTAAGCCAACAATGTGTCGCAGTGTTTTTTCTATTCGCTATTTGTTTGACACGACGTGCACTCTACAAGTGCGTAATAGTTTAATGTGCATAACACCAAATACTCAACTAAAAAGTGTTAACTTGAAAGTTTTCTTCATCTATTTATAATCGTGGCCTAAAAACAGGAAGTCACAAAGGCTTTGCAACAGCTGGCACCTGTGCGCAGCTGACAATGTTCCTTATGACGCACGTGGCTGACGTACATGGCTGACGTACATTACCTCCGTTACCTGGCTGAACAAAATACGCTCCAACTTTAGAAAACATAAATGAAAGGTGCAAGAGCCCTTATAATAAAGGAACCCAACAGACAATGCGATATAGATATTTTAAATGCAAAATTTGACTTCATTAAGTTTATATATTTAAGGCATGCAGTTAGAGACATATATGAGAATGTGTGGTGAATTGAGGTTAGTATCTGGTAATAAAAAGTATACTGCAATTGTCATTTAGAATTGTGCACATTTTATCAAGTATCTCTAAACAAAATGATGTCAGTTTTTATTTGTGCAAATTAAGAGATCAAGGCATTATGTTTACATAATAGGTAGTTTTAAAATAGGGCATGCAAAGCTACACATAGCACTTGCTGCCACAGTGCATGCATCATGCACTAACCTTTTGAGTATGTGCGATGTTTGTGGAAATAGCATACATACCCTAAAATGTAAATTCTATGAACCCCACTCTAAAGCGCTCTATTGTTGCAGTTACACAAAACAAAATGTCTCACATTTAAAGCCAGTGTGCATAAATTGTAAAACGAGAACAGTGAAAGTGGCTGGTAGTTGCTTATTCTTGTTTTTCTGCTTTATAATGATGGAATTCCCTAGAACTTATAGGGAGCATGTAATGCTAATGTATCTTGAAGTTCTTCCAAGGAGTGTTGTGCATACAGACACTGTTTGAAGTCTTCGATGTTCGTCTTATAACTGGCTATAAGTGAGCGTACCAGGATTGACGGACTTAGTATTTGCGGGTCCCACTGTGCAGGCCAAGGGTCTTCTGAGGGCTTGTGTCCAGAACCAAGACCCTTGCATCTTTTTCGAGCCCAAAATCCTGTACCGTTTGGCTGTGGAGCAAGTTCCCGTGAAGGACTACTCCCTCCCACTTGACAAGGCACAAGTCTTACAAGAAGGCGATGACATTACCCTCCTTGGCTGGGGCACACAGGTGTTTCAGTAATTCCTACTTATTTGCTCATTTACTTATTCATTCATTTATTTTGCTCTGCTTATTTGCTAATTTACTCATTACTTATTATTATGCTTGAAAATCTCCCAGAAATCGAGATTTCTATGCATGATCTCGCCGCATAGACAAAAATTAAACCCAGTCCAATCCAGACTTTTTTTTGTGACACTCGGCGCTATGATCTTGAGAAGCGTTTATGTAAACATACACCGGAATCTCGCTGATTCAAATTCATGCAATTCCGCAGCCGAATGGGAGATTTCCCTCATCCGCAAGTGTGCTCCTCTGCGATACAAATCGCCCCACTAATGGCCGCACCAGTGGTGCTTAAAGCGAAAACAAGGAGCTACTTGCACGTGCTGGGACTTCTCTATTATCCATCAGGACAGCCGAGTCAATATTTTCCACGTCATAGCGCAAGAAAACTGCGCTTGAATGCATTGCTTTTAGTAAGAGGCTAGCTGCCATTAGTAGGACAAACTGCATAGCAGAGAAGTGCATTCCCAAATTAGGGAAAGCTCCTATTCCATCGTGGCCAATGAGCCAAAATTTGTAGGTTTGGTACCAAACCATGATGCATGGCCGAGAGCAATGTGCTGGAAGCTGCCTTGCCGCGGTGGTCTAATGGTTATGACGCTCGACTGCTAATTCGAAGGTAGCAAGATCGAATCCCGTATGCTTCTGGTGGCAAAAATGTTTGAGGCTTGTGTGCCTAGATTTTGGTGCACGTTGAAGAACCCCAGGTGGTCAAAATTTCCAGAGCCTTCCACTACGGCGTCTTTCATAATCATCTCGTGGTTTTGGGCGACGTTGAACCCTAGATGTTATTATTATTAATGTTCTGTAGGTTTCAGAAGGATGCGGGTGGCCCAACGAAACAGCAGCCACATCTTGGCACGAACTCCGAAAGTGCATGCGCATCGAACGCTCCCCCAGTCAAAGCGGCACTTCTTTCGGCAAACGCAGCAAACAAAACCGCGACATAAGCAATCACACTCCTACGGAAACCAGGACTGAAGTTTCATATTATTTAACGGAAGAAGGGGGAAGGGAATCGATGCAGTCTCAGCTTACCATTTATGCTAGTTCAAAAAATCAATAAATAAAGGGCATTTTTGTTTTATGTTTCTAAGGAAAGTCTTGTGGCTAGCAGCCGTCGTAACTGGGATGCCATTTTCAACCATTTTACTGTGTTTGTAATGCTAACTTTTCTCCCTTATGAAGCGAATTACAGGTTTTCAAACAGCTGCGTTTATCAAGCAGCGGCCTTTTGTCTGAACATGTGCATGGGGCGTTTTTCAGCGTGAAGAATTCTTGACCTGGGTGCAACAACCTTTATCAATGTTGATGCGACTTGAATGCCTTTTTTGCGGTGACAGGTGCACGTGCTGCGGGAAGTGGCTCAGATGGTTCAAGACAAGCTGAATGCGTCCTGTGAGCTCATCGACCTTTGCACACTGATGCCATGGGACAAGGAAACTGTGGCCAACGTGGGTTTTTGATCATCCTGTTGAGTGTATCCATCATGCTGCCATGTATTTTACAGTAGTAGCACTAGACGAAACAAAGGCATAAAATTGTGTTTGAAAATATCAGTTATAATCATAGGTAAATAGTTCCTACAGAAAATTGCTGCCAAAAGAAATCTTACAACTCGAAAATACTTTTTTCCCCATTTGTATTTTTCTGCTAGGTAGGTATTCTCTGTTCGTATAAAGGAATGTGGCAGCAAAGACAGATACATCTTACGTATGTTGTACTAAAACGAAAGAAAGGTTATATTGTTGGCAAGTGTCTTCAGAATAGCACATGATGCTGCTGTTGAGTCTGTGATGTCATGGATTATGACATCATTCGGCACAGTCTAATCAATTATGTATTGTTGAAAGTGAACTGTGTTGCATTCCAAGGAAGCCATAGAAGCTGAGCAGAAATTGTCTGGAGAGTTGGTGGACATGTGAGAAATCTATGTTCGTGTTAACGAAAAAACATTTTAAAAAATCTGAGAAAGAAACATCAGGAAGCAACAGGTTCAGCACCCAACCTGCTTGCTTTTCACTCTTTCTTCCTCAGCTATTTGTTTTTTGTGCTAGCAAAGGTTTTTTAAGTGGCCCTGCATTTCGGTCTGCAGAAATGCCGGTTTAGTTAGATTTTCTTCCGCATTAAAACACTTGGGTAGTCAATAGAGGGGGGGGGGGGGGGCTCTTTGTTGTGAAGCCAACTGTCTCTAGCAATTTACAAATACTTAAGAGTATTGAATAATAATGTTGGAATTATAATTCATACTTACACATCCCTACTGCCAAAACAACACTGCTGCTGTGGGAAGCCCTTTTTTTTAAAATAAAGCCCCCCCCCCCCCCCCACGGACTATATACAAACCCTGAGTATTCATTCCCCTTTGTGGTTGCCTTTGTATCGCATACTAGTTTTGACCAGGGGCGTAGCCAGGGTGTGGCACTCCCGGCCTCGTGCCTCCCCACCCCGGATTTTTTTTTTCTTCGCCATGGCATACGGAGCGAAAAATTACCATATTACGGGGGCGCCCTCCCCTAAATCAAAGAGCCCCCCCCCCCTCTCCGCAAAAAAAAAAAAAGAAATCTGGCTATGCCCCTCGTTTCGGCACGTGCAACTCCATAATTTTATCAATTTTCTCGTTGCCCTACCGCGTGGGCGGCACAGCAAACACCATCAGGCGCGCAGCTGCTGCCGTAACGGTAGCAGCGGTGCGAGCGAAGACCTCAAAGCTGTTTGCTCGCGTACGGCGACAGCGAGGGCAGTAACGTGGGGGCTGGCTTATCGCGCTGCAGCCCGGCGATTCGCGTCGGAGCCCTGCTGCGTTATCTCGCGCAGCGCGGCGACGAGACGAGCGTGCAGTTACTCGAGAAACGTTCCTGCGAACTAGCGAGTCGGAACATCGTCCAACTGCGGCCGGATGCTCGAAACTTCATCCGCCTCTTGACGCGTTAACGCTGCACGCGTAGTTAACCGTCACTCCCCGTAGCGCACTGGCTGTTCTGCAATTACGTGTAAAGCACGCGTGTTCTCGTTTTTGCGATCGTCGGTGCGTGATTATCGTTTGAAAAGCGCAGGCTTCTTGTTTTTCAACACTTGTAACACTTGATGACTGGTACCTGGTGCACCGATTAGCTCTCATTCCGCGTAGGGCTTCTTCACTAGTACGCGGCCGTAAGCGACGAGTGGGACAGCTCAGAGACTCGCGGAATTTCGTTTCACCAGTAACTGCGTGTTTTCTGGCGTGCTGCTACGAACTGTACTGTACGAGCGGAAGTTTGCGAACGTGTTTAGTACAGAGACGGCGGACACGCCGCTTTCCTGACGGAACAGTCAGTAATCGGGTTACTAAATCCGCGGTCGCTACCTGTGGAGCAATCTCATCGCGACGCAGTCGCCGGTGTTATCGGCAGAAGAGGCAAGAAGTCTGCGCTTACCTCACGGGCAGGAGGCCAAGAGGCGATAACCGCGGTATCGCCGTGGGAGTAACAGACGCAACTCGGGCCACCGTCGAAAGAACACAGAAGGGAAGTGTGGCAGCTTGGGCTAGTTGGTATGGCATGACGATAGTTGTTGCGCGAGAACAAAACGACGACACAGAGACAAGAAGGAGCTCGTGTCTTTCGTGTCCTTCTTGTCTCTGTGTCGTCGTTTTGTTCTCGCGCTATAACTATCGACTGAAGGGAAAGAACGAATTAGACTGATGATTTTTTTTTTTTAATGTTAGTGTACATATGGGCTTAAATGTCAGAAGTATAACTTTTAAACGTTCCCGCCAAAATTTCTTATGGTGACGTCACGGATGTGTGGTTTTTTTTTTTCTTTCGAGTTTAGGCTCCATTGGCGCGTAAAAAAATTTCTTGAAATTCAATACGTTATGTCTCTCGCACCCTCCGAGGACAATTTCCTTCATTTTTACTGATTAAGAACCTATAGTCTATGTATAAATCAACGACATCACAGTGACTGGGGTGGGAACTTCCAACATGGCATGGCTGCCTGCATTTTCATTTGGAGCGTGTTCTCACTTAACTGAGAGTCCTCTTGCAGCAAGCATGGTAAACTGTTTTTCTCTTTAGAGTCTATTTCATGTCCATATCATGTCTACCGAGCAAGTGAAAAAAAAAAAGAAAAATCCGGCTTATATTTAAACCTATGCCTTTCACCGCTTCGAAAACTTGAGCAGCTTTCAGAATGCCCCCATTCCTGGTATGCAACGTAGTCATTCCATGCATGCCTCTGAATTGGAGAATTCACGAAGAAAATTAAATATATGAATTCCCTTTCAACTTGCAGTCTGTGCGGAAGACTGGGAGGCTTCTAGTTGCCCACGAGGCACCTCTTACAGCAGGACTCGGAGCTGAGATTGCTGCCTCAATCCAGGTATGTTGAGGATGCATTGTACGAGCTAGACTCCTTGAAAGTATAGTAGAGTGCACTGAACTGCCACACCCATGTTTGAACCGGGATCCCGGATAATAACTCCTACCACAGGAAGATAGTCAATCTTACTTCTGAGCTTGTACTTGTAGCTTCATTGACCGTTCGGATGTGCGGCTTGGAATCAGAGCTTCATTTGAGATGGCCCTCATTCTAGCTGAGATGTGCTCATTAAGACATTATGTAGAAGCTTCACACCATATGAATAAATGTGCGCCAGAGCTTTCATTGTCCTGGGAGGCAAAAATGACTCATTATGACTACAAACATTTCAATGATGAGAATGTCTTTCGATCACTGTGCAGAGCCAGTGAAATTTTCGTTTCGCACTAAAACAGGTTGAATTTAAAAACAGCGTGTGCACCATCTTGCGTATACTCGCGAAAAATGCGTTTCGCGACTTCCATTTTCACCATAACCCTCACACTGAGCATTCCCAGACATGGTAATATTTGTGTCACGAGGATGATCGAAATTGCAGCACTAAGGTTAGATAACTGTGCATTACACACATGCATCACAATAAGAACTCTTTGATATTGTAGTGAAAACGGAGCAGCTGCACTAAGAGACGAAACTCCAGTTACTTCAAAGGGTGTGTGATCCTTTTTTTTTTTTTTTTTTGTATAAGCAGCTTTATAGCAGCCTGGAGGGTTTGGTAAGAAAGCATCACCTCAAAAGAACCCTTGCCAATAGCTAACATAATTACGAATATACTAGTGGTCAACCTTACCTAACTGTTTACTATAATCATAACCAAGTTACAGCCAGAATTATGTTGTATACAATATTCACTATGCACTCGAAAAGCTATTTTATTTAGGTTGTGTATAATTGCATAGCGACATACTGAATTATAACTGCAGCCTTATGGTTCATGCAGGAGGAGTGCTTCCTGAGCCTTGAAGCTCCAGTACAGAGGGTAACTGGGTTCGACACTCCATTCCCACATATCTTCGAGCCGTTCTACCTGCCAGACAAGTGGCGATGCTTTGATGCCATCAAGAAAATGATGAACTATTAATTTCTAGCAAGTGAAAACTATAAATTCAGCGAATACCAGCATCGAAACAGCTGTGTTGGTGCAAGACAAGTTCAGAAAAATAAAGAGGCTATGGTATAGGTTCGAATAATGTTGAACAATAAACGGTCATTGTGGGCCCAAGGTAAAACAGCATGCTAACTTAGAAATAATAATTGCAGTCAGTGTTGTAATGCTGTTCAGGAGTCAAGTGTTTTTATAGTTAAGCCGATTGCAATGTCTGATGCATATTTTTTTTTGCCAAGATTTGTACATTTGTACTGTTGAGATATTAACGGATTCAAACTTCGATTCTGCTTGAAAATTCTGATTCAACAAAATATATTAAATCTCAGATCCTATCACTTGCACAACATTTCTGAATTTTCAGTGCCACAATATATTTTGAGCCAGATGACAGGTCATAAAATATTAATACCAAAAATTTTCTGGTTTGTGCACTTTTCTGCAATCAATTCAATGTCAGCGTCTACATATCGCATCGATTTTGTGAGAAACAGAAAACTTATGAAACATTGGAAAACAACACTGTAATTTTGGTATCGCCATGCACGAATTCATCTCTCGCATGGGATAGCGGTGGCCATCTTTAAATTACTTAAGCGCACTAAAAAAATTTTCTGAATGGGGGCACCCCATCACGGGTGATGCCCCTCAATATATTACGTGACCTCATTTTACAAGTGTAAACAAAATATGCTAACGTTTTTGTAATTTGCTGCCATGGAAATACAGCAATCTTGTACCCAGCAATTCCACAGCCAAACCGCGGAGTGCGGTAGGTAGAAATATATATCGCACGCAATCCTATTACGCATAGTGTGATACCATCCGTATCACCACAGTAAAAATGTCAAAAGGGGCTGGTGTCCAGTGATTCCAATCCTAGGGATTTATTCCTAGATCTAGAAATTTTCTCTTCTGAAGATTTGGAGTCTTGTCTGATTTATGGATTTTTACAGGACTCTAGAAACGTCACATTACGTTGCCCGATAGAGGCACGATTTAGTAATAGTGCTCTTTCAACTAAAAAGGTGGTAAAGAAATTTTTGGCTACTTCATGTTCTAATTAAGACGGCCTTTATGTTCTACTGGCTTGAGTGAAGGGGATAGGAGTTCTGTAATACGAGATTTATATTATGAATACTGGGAATTTAAACTCTGTTGTAAGAGTTAAACATATGTGCACATATCACGAGTCTATTGCTGCTCTGTGAAAGAGACTAGGTCCATTCGTTTCACCTGCACTTCGTGAGCCGGTTCGCGGAGACTCTGCACTTTGGCATTCGTTTCAAAAGTTCAAAGTGGTGGCAGCGGCACTGCAGTATTTGTTTAGAAAAAGTGCATCTGTCGTGCTAGGTTAGTTCACGAATTCCCTGCACCTGCTCGTGAGGTGTTGCCGAGTCCGCGCAGCACAAGATGGCTGCAGCAAACACAGCCGATTGCATTTGTGTCCATTTTAGAGACGTGCAACAAGTACGACAATGAACATTTTCCTGTAGACATATGCCAAGCAAGGTAAGTGGCGCCGTCTTTTACGAATCACAGCCGACAAATAGCATAGGCCTTGCACGACATCTGCACTCTCATATTCGTTTTCACGTCTCGTTGCTGCTGCACTTGCTAAAACGTCACCTGCACGAAGACAACAGCCAGACGGCACCACTGTGAACTAGTTCTGGAAGTGCAGGATGGACCTATTAATTTTGTCTTGTGCACGTAAACAGGTGCTCACGCTGGCTGCATTTCTTCGCCGAGCAATGTCAACACATGAATTAACTTAATTAGGGGGCTTAGAGAGGAACTGAGCGAAACCAAGATTGAGTAAGGTGGTACGAGTTAAATATTGCAGAAACAAAGTGATGAAAAGAGACAGAATTTGTTCAGGTGTTTCCGTTGTGCCCCTTCCATTAGAGCGCAAAGGTGACTAAAATATTTGGTCAAATAGAGGGCTGACTGAAAGCACAGACGAAAGGCATAGCTATCAGCCAGTAAAAGCGGGCCCCCAAAACATCTATTAAAAATAATTCAAAAGTGCTTACAAACGGAGAAAATTAAGAATGGACCCGCAACTCAAAAGTTACAGCTACAGAAAAGGTGCTACAGACTTGCAGTTGACTGTAATGGTCACATCTATGCCTTCAACGTTCGAGCAAAACGAACTTGACAGAAAAAGCTTTGTCAAATGGTGCCGTCTACAAGCAGTTTATCCAGATAACATGCAGGAAAAAGCCTTAAAGGTTGTTAAATATGGTTTGTTTTACTTTTAACAAGATTTAGAAGAACTTAACCAAAGAGCTCACTATGTCAATACTTAGTCAATAATTCTGAAAAATAGCACTAAAAAGTATCTAGGGATTTTTTTTTTTTTTGTAATTTGAGACTTTTCGAGTAAATTTAAAGATGAAACCTTGTCCTGGGTTGGCATCACTGGTGGTGTGGTCAGAAACACCTAAACATACCTCCCGCTGGGTACGGGCCTAGTGTGCAAGTATAGGAATTGGCTCGCGTGCGGTGGGATAAGTTGTAGACGCTCCATTGTGCATTGTTTCGAAATTCCGCATGATTTGTTAATGTTCCACAAAAAGCACAGCTGCATACTAGATATGCGAGCTGCTTTTCTAGAATGAATACAGCGCACAATAGGAGATAGAAAAATATATATAAGTAGAACTTAGCTGCGTCACATCTCTGATGAACAAAACAAATTTGTACGCTCGGACGTTCTCTTAATTTTTCCGGGTGGCCACGCAACGGCGAGGAAGAAATAAGCCGTTACAACAGCTGCGACGTAACCCACTGCAACGACATAATACGGCGCGCGTCCTCGATCATGTATACTGGCAGGCATGCCAAGCAAGGTCGCAGCGCAGTTAGGCGCATTAGCGAGCAATCCGCGCGTGCACGGAAGGCCCGAATTCCGGTCGGGGCACAGGTGCGCCACGTCGGGAAAGGCGCCTGCGGCGGCGAACGAAAGCGACAACAGCCGACGGAAGGAAAAGCGCGCCGCCCGCAGACGCCCCGATAAAACGCCGCGCACCGGTGGCTTCCCGATAAAGGCCCGGCGGTGAAATCCGTTGTGTAAGGGGCCCGGCACGGAGAGCACGACAGGCTGGTCGCGGCCCTCGGCGCAGAGAATAACGCGCGCACACACCAACACACAGTTTTGGAGCCGAACACATCGCATTGGTTTTATGCTTTGTTACAGAAAAAGGACTTGCGAGGAGGGGAGAGCTGCCGGCGGCCGTCGGCCTCGCGGTTCGGAGCGGCCGGCCTTGCCCTTATCTCGGGCTGCCGGGCGGCCTTGCCCAGGGAAACAGAGCGGCCCAGTTGGACATGGCAAAAAAACAGGGCGGCCTTGGGCCCCGCTCAGCTGTTGCATTCCGGCGCGCGCAAGGAGTCCGACTGACCACAGTTCACGTGACTCGTAGGGGGGACCGTTGAAGACCCGGGTCGGTCCGCGCGTGCGTCCTCCCCGCGGGCGGCCAAGGCCGCCCTGTCGGCTTCCGGCGCTGCATACCGTCGAGCACACACACGCACACCACGACGACGCTCAGAGTGGTCCAGCGGCCAGACCGGGGCTCAAACCGGCGGGTCCCAACGTCGGGCCCAGGCCGAGCAGCCAGCAGGGCTGGGCGAAACCGCACAGCCGCGGCTGCTGCTGCACGAGCAGAGCGCGGCACGCCAGCTCCTGTATCAGCTGCAGCGTCTGGCGCCGCTCGTGCCCCATGAGGCACACCGTGGAGCCGTCCACGACGCGGTACAGGGTCGCCAGGAACGAGTAGCGCAGCCGCTCGTGCGAGAGGTGGTTGGCCAGGAAGCTGTGCAACTTGGCGCGCTGGGCCTGGATTTCGGGAAAGTCGATGAAGAAGCGGGAGCACATGTAGCGCTCCAGAGCTCGCGTCGAGTCGGTCGCGTGGAAGCCGCGTGCCAGCAAGTGGCAGTACTTGAGCAGTCCGCCGCCGCGGATCTCTTCGGGGTTGCGTGTCGCGATGAGCCGCCGCCGCAGGTGCTCCAGTGCCTGTCCGAAGTTTCCGTACACCGACTCGGCCAGCACGCTGGGAAAGAAATCCTGCGTGCAGCGAGGCAGCAGCGCCTCGGCCGAACCGCCGCCGCACTGGTGGAGAAGCAACAGCGGGTCCACCACGATCTGGAAAGAGTCGACGCTGAACTCGAACTGGCGCCGCATTCGGTGGACGAACTTGAGCTCCACGTTTCGACCCAGGCTGTTGGAGAGCGAGACGAGCGACCACCGGTCCTCGTCGGTGGCCACCTTGACGAGCTTGTGCAAGTAGGCTTCCTTGAGGGCGCACGCGTTGATGCGCTTCACGCCGGCCGGCAGTAGCTCGGCCAGCGCATCAAGCACGGCCGTCTTGACGCGCTCGAAACCACCGGCGCCGCTGCTGCCGAGCTCGCAGCCAAATATGACGTCCAGGTCGTTGTACTCTGCCGACGTGTCCGGCTCCAGCACGTAGGACGCGGCGCCGCCGTTCAACCGCACGTCCCGCACGGGCACGCCCTGGCGGTCCAGCTGCGACCGAACGCGCTGCACCAGGTCCCGCAGCCGAGTCTCGAGCGCCGGAAAGTTGCCGCGGCCCTGGACGGACACGGGCTCCTCGAGGAGCTCCTGCAGCCGCACCACCTGGTCGTAGCCCAGCACCGAGAACCGGGCCTCCTCGATACTGCGCCGAGCGGGCAAGACGTGTCAAGAGAGTGACAGCCGGCACGCGCCATATGTCGCCAACGAAAGGGTATTTACCTCATGATTACAAACGCTGGTCGATTTGGTTTCGCAGGTACGAATCGCTGCAGCTGGCCGGCCGAGAACGACCACTTCCCAGGAGCGCACGGCGGGCAGGCGGTTTCAGCGGCGAGCGGTCCAACGGCGTCGCAGCAGAGAACGGTTTCTCGGCGGCTGCTTGTGTGGTCACTGCGGCCAACCGCCAGGCGGCGGGTCGCTTCGTTGCCCTGGAAACCAGCTGCGCATGCGCTCGCCTCCCCCTGTGACGCAAGTGCGCCGCACGCACGACGACGCGCTAGCGCGCACGCACGTAACAACGAGATTGTTCTAGAGCAGACGCGAAAACTGCGTCAAAGGCGCTGCGGACTCGGGCGCCGTTATTTTTGTTGCTTTTGCGCGGCGGCCGTTTTCTGGGCGCGTTCAAACGCGTCTCCCGATAGGCGTATTGCGCCGGTCTCGAGCACGGAGAAAGCCTGCGACGAGAGCGCCTGAAAATGAGCGCCGCCAAGCTTTCCGGAACGGGTAGTTTTCCAGCTGTCGCGCGTAGCGCCAGCTAGTGCGCAGTTCCGAGGACTGCGTAGGCGCCGTGTTGACGCCGCAGCTGGGATCCGATCGATGTGCGTTCAGCGTACACGGGGCTGTGACGTCGGTTACAACTCTGTGTTGACGTGGGCGGCAGAAGTGCGCGCATCCATTGAGGAACCTGCTGTTATTTTTAGGGAATCGCGATCGTTGTGCCGCTGACGTCACGGCGTTTGTGTCGCAGTAAAGATTTGGTCGAGCACCCAACTGCGCCATCGACGCGCTGCACCGTTAACGTGTTGGAGGGAGCGAGAGGTAATTATACGGTCGGAGGTGTTTTGATCCGCGATGTTGAAGTCCGGCGACCTGCGCGTCTCAAGAAACAGGCTACTGCCTGAACAGCTAAACCGCTACACCACCTGCACTGTTTATACCGGTGCTTAACAGCGCGACCGCACCACTGCCGAGATTTCGTAGCATGAACAATGGTGATATTAAAGTATATAAAAAAAAAACAGAACACAGTGAAATTATCATAGAAAATTTTTATACATACAAAATGTTTACAGATTGAACACTGCAAGTCTTATAGAAAAAAATATGTTCATATCCCCCACATCTGCCAAATGCATATAACTTTTAATGCAAACAGCAGACATTGATACAAGACATATCTACACATAAATTAAAAGTCCTGCTCATGTGGTGAAACATCTGGTCCATCAGCTTACAAGTAATCTGAACAGGTAATAAAAAAGGAATAAGCCTCTGTTCCACACAGCTGCCATAGCTGTAACTACCAGCCCCCTAACAAACATACTCAGTAAACCACCGAATATTTGAAGACTAGCAAGAACAAATGACAAATAAATCCTAAGCACATCACTCTTACCTGCAAAATAAAATAAAAGGCACACACACATGCCATTACAGTAACACGTGAGATGAGGCAACATTTCACTTTGGCAAAAGCTTAGAGTTCAGCGCTGTACAAAATTCAAAATTAAAAGCCCTTAACAAAATGGCATGACACCACACTTAAAACGAGGCAAGAAGACTATCCCATGTCTGCTGCAATTTCTTGTCGTCGTGGTCCGTTTATCTGTAAAATGTGGAAAAAAAAGAAAGTGTACATTAGTGGAAGCCTAGCAATCATTTCTGCTGTGCTACTCAATTCTCTCAGTAAAGTAGTATTAAGAAGCAATTTGCTTCAAGCTTTCCTAAATACATGGCATGGAGAAATATTATACATCATTGGCTGTGACACTTTTCATAAGGTATGTCTTAAAAAGAATATACATACTATTAAATTAAGATAACAAATGAGTCCAATTCTCATTATAAAAATTATAACAAGAAATTTAAAAACACTAAAGAATCAAATTAACGATGCCAAACTCAGCTGTAACATCATCTGATAGACAGAAAAATTGCAAAGGCACGCAGCAGTGGCTTGAACACTTAGTTTGTAATACTTTCTCAATTTATGGTCTACAACAATTTTTGTAAATAAGTACCTACCATCCTCTATCAAAAATCTTTCTCTAAAAGATTGGTAAAACTCAGCTCTTTTAAATAAAACATGTGTCATTTCAATGAGCTGAATGATTCCTTATGGACAGCATTTCTGCATTGCATGCACATTTTTCTTTTTATGGAGAAAGTTTGTTCCCAAGTGAAATTTCCTCTCATTACAAAAATGCTCACTATATCCTAGTAAAGACTACATATGGTGAGAAGCTTTGAGAATACATGTTCACAAAAACAATATGCTGCACAGGTCCAAAGATAAAAAAGGAAGGTCTAGTCTATCACTTATCATCCCATTGTAAAAAAAAAGGCCACTCAATACTTTCCAGCCATGCTTCAATGTGTCATCCATTCTTTCCTTCCAACCCTCCTAGCATTTCTAATGGCATTTCATTCTCTTGGCAGTAATGCACAGGACACAGTGCACCAAAACCCAGTGAAAAATTGTCTTGTTACGAGTTGGAATATGTTTTAAGCAATTGTAATACCCGATTCAAGTTAACCTGATGCCTTCTATTCTTGTGTTTTTTTTTTTTTTCAGGACACCTTAAAAGAGTTGTATATATAAAAGCTATGTAAATGCAGTACATCTCAATCAGGAAATTATCTGAACTGCCAAATAAAATTCTTGAAATTTGTTGGATTGAGAGACAGCTAAATTAGACTGAAACAAAAATTCATTTGCTGGTTTGCATGTTTGACATTAACTACATCTCAATCAGGAAATTATCTGAACTGCTGAGCAAAAATTCCAGAAATTTGTTGGATTGAGAGACAGCTAAATTAGACTTGAACAAAAATTCATTTACTGGTTTGCATGTTTGACATTAACCACTGAAGATGGTCAAGCATACAAGCAGGACACACATAATTTGAGTTTACAACTGTGCGAAATCACTTTATCGTTAGCCTAAATATTCTTCAGGCTACATTTACAAATTATTGCTGTCATATAGAAGAGCACAACGTCAATCTTCTATTAAAATCCCCATCCCTGCAATAGCATCTTATTCCTCAGTCAGATGTAAGCTTCGTGCCTCAATTTTCGTTTTTCAGTATTTAGTAAAACACAACGGTAATGAACATTTCATCCTACTGTCTCATTTCATACACTCTCATTCTGTAATCTATTACCCCCACATAATTAGTCATTATTCCAGCACTATGTCAAAGCACACATCATCAACATTACATTAGTGAAAGGTTACGTTGAAAACATTGCAAATTTCTTTGTAATAGTGATAATCATGTTCCCTGAACATACTTTGCGATTACCTACAAGCACGCTTTTTAGAAAAATGTCAACTTAATATGTGTCGGGAGAATGACATTAACATTGTCTTTAAATGTTATTTGAAAATGGCATCAGAGGTCATTAACCAACATATTTGAGAGGTACTCCGATTGTATATTTGGTCTTAAACAGGACCTCTCAGCAAATGAACTCTTGATGTTATTGTGATTGACAGATCTAGAGCATTCTGCTAGAATTGGAGCTGTTTGCATAAGTGAATAGCACAAGAGCGAGACAGACGAACATGATAAGTGAAATATTGAGATACTTAAAAACAGAGGTTATAAATTATGAATTGTATGCAGCCATAAGGCTACCAGTACTGCCCAGGGGTAATAAGAAGCCAGGTTGAGCAGATCAAATGATGCTGGAGTAGAAGTAAGTACTTGTTGCTGGGCTAGTTGATACATCATGATGAGGGAAATTCTAGACCACACCACAAGAAGAACGAAGAAGCACAAGGAAAGAGCCTGTTTTCCTATGCTTCTTCATTCTCCTTTTGGTGTTTTAGGTCTCTTTTACCCTTATCATAATACTGGGATAGATAACCAGTTATCTATTTGACTACAGCACCAACTTGAGAAGCCAGTAAAAAGAAAAACACAGTCGAAGGTAACAGAGAATAAGATTTTATGATGAAGTTAAGAAACTTGGTAGACTAGAGGAATTTCAAATCAATTCAGAAATTTAAGCTGAATAGTGTGGCACAAAATCGATACAAGTGGAAATCACATTAAAGCCACTAGTGCCGCAAAGTACAGAAAATAGGCTTATGGTGATGTCAAAAGTACAGAATATTTTAGAGCACCAGAATTGCAAGCACTAGAAATGTCCCTAAATTTCTGAGATCAAAGGGTTGGGCTAAATAAAGTGAGTGAAGAACCACTGAAAATGTTTGGCTAATTTTGGAGACTGACAGTGATAGAAGGCATAAAAAGCTGAGCTTTTTACCAGCATTTATGCATTTCATGCATGTCTACATTTAAAGTAGTGGCATGCAGAAATGAACATATTGTGCTGAACATGAAACATAACACTGAGAAAGCCTCAATTTTTGACAGCTATACAATTCAGAAAAAAAAAAGGCCAAGCTAGCAAAGGAAAACTTTGTGTCCACGTAAATTTAATGTGAAACAACAAAAAACCAGTTAATAATGTTGCCAGGAAAAAAGTCACTCTCGCTGAAGTGTATTAGAGAAATAAGCTGAAATAGCAGGACTGACTTGTCCTTTGCGTGAAAATATAGGCAAGCACAAGAACATCTTCTTTACTATAGCAGTAGCATTAGTGTGTGAAAATTCATTTTAGTGAACAGGAACTAGTGAGTATCATCTGAAAACGTCATAGACTAGCTTGTTCTGCTACTGTAGTAACTGTGGCTGCCAGGCATTTGTGTAACCGTAAGAAATGAACACAACATCCATTTTATATAACAGCAGCACCACATTACCCTGCCTTTTCAAACTTCCCAGCCATGATGTTGTAATAATGTTAGTGCTGCCTTATGTGGCATTTCACAAACTTCTGACAAGCTAAGTATGAAAATTTCACGCATGAGAAAGTGCCAGTCGAGTTCCTACACTTATGAAATATAAGGTCTCAGTATGTGACAAAAATATTATGTGTTAAGAACTCGCAACGCGCTGGGCAGTCTACCCGAGAGACCGCAGGGCGCCTCTTTCTCGTAACATAAGCTAGTAGATCACTGAAAGTCATTCACAATGAAGCGAATTGGAACTGAAAATCCATATTCAACCAACAAGCAGAAATAATTACGTAAGGAGTCCACACATTATGAATTGTATAGCTATCCACAAAAATAACATGCTCCTTGCAGGAGCCTTTCCAGGCAATTTAGGTCCCTGCTATTCACGGTAAGTGAGCCACAAACACCGGCAATTTTTTTTTTAAAGGACACTGCAATACTTTTGAACATAGTCAGAAAATGCTGTCGAATGGTCTTCGAGGCTCCTGTAAACATGCGAGCTAAATATTAAAGCACTGAATGCAGCAGGGAACTCGCCATTTCAATTTCATAGACAACTAGAATTTGCTTTTTTTTCCTGTTGACAAACTATGCAGGTGGAGGGAAGGGCACAGCTAGTGGTTAATTTGATGATCACGAGAAGATGTTCAAAGTCACAATATGCACTGATACAGTAGCTTCTGGCCGCTTAGTTCCCCCCCCCCCCCCCCCCTTGTAGTTCCCGGCATGCTTTTCGAGATGAAAGAAGACACAAAGTGCTTGAAATGGGCAATGAATATAATTTTACTCATGCTAGGCAGATTAAAAATTTTTTTGCAGCAATCAATTTATGAAGCAATGAACTCCAATAGCGAGGTAATTTGATGATTACTCCGACTAGCTTTGAAGAGTCCCTTGAAAGTAAAAAAATAAATATGATTTTACAAGAAGAAGCAAGAAGTTTCGATAATTTTGTACCTGCTTGCTGAATTTTCCTAAGGATACTGTATTTTTAAAAACTGGTACAAATATATTACTGAATTATGCCCCCACCAGGAAACAGCTGGTTACCAAACCAAACACCTTGTTCCCTGCCAGCAAATGCTGTAACCACTGAGGCAGTTCAGTGGTTGGTGAGAAACTCTACATAAAGTTTTATACAGCGTGGAAAACCATTTAAAATGGCAACACCCTGTGACAGCATACAAGTGTGGAGAAACTCTGTTGTGAAGCCACATGCATCACAAAAATACATTCAATATATTTTATGTTGGTTATGAGCACATTTTAGTCCAATGCTGATAGAAAAGTATTTTTGCTTTACGATGTATGATTGTTATACTGAGCTTCCCTCCAGCAACCCCTCCCCAAATTCAATTTTTTCAAGAACTGTTAAAAAGAAAATAAAACAATTGTTACACTACTTTGTGTCCTTTTAAATGAAGTAACATAAACAAGAGAGTATAACTGCAGCTTATAAGCTTGCTAAGAAACTATGAATAAAAAAAGTGGAAACTTTAAGGGCTCGTTTCTGTGTTTGACCCAAGCTTAATGAAAACGAGCAGATAATGGAGCCAAGGAAAGTATGGGGGGACAATAACAGTATTGTTTTAAGTGTAATATGGCAGAGATGTGATAACAGTAAAGTGGACAGAAAATCTTATTTCCGCAAGTAGAGACCGAACCTGGAGCCTTCAGATGACGTGCTTGATGCTCTACAAAGCCATATGATCGGGTATTTATGTGCATGCAAACCTGGGAGAGTTAGCACTGCAACTTATGGCCATGATTGCAAGTGTGGAACACTCTCCTAACGCGAAAGCGTTAAAGAACTCATTTTGCAGAAATTCTAGGGTCGGTGTCAGCATCGACGTTGTTGGTTGTGAGTGAAAAATTGTCTTATGCATGACAGAAAAATCGAGAACGATGCAAATACAACAAATAAGTGATAATAACCCTAGAGCAGAGTGGAAACCGAACCAGGGTTGTTTAGGTCCAAGTGGGGATCGAAACCGGGTCACTTGCTTGGCAAGCGGATGTTCTACCACACGGCCGCACTTCTGCTTGTGAAAACAGTGAAAAGAACTTCCTCTGCTTGAAAATGCAGTGAAAGTAGCTTTTGTGCTTCACAAACACACGTGTCCTGTATACATGCTTCACAATGCAACATGAAATATTGCAGTAATAATGCGTGGTACAAGCGTCCATTGCCAACGGGCATCAGAATATGCGATTATCATAACGACTACGCGGTCAAAAGCCGGTACCCCACTACAAAAAGCACACATGTTACGGTGCCTATTACCTTAAGGCCACATATAGTGAGTGCATAGCAAATTTGAAAAGGTTTCATACACTAAGTGTTTGAAATGCGTACTAAGAACAGGATGTCGCTATCGCGTTCAACTCCTAAAGACAAAGCTTTATGGTCCCCTAATTTTTTTGTTTGACAGCTGGTATCACATAGCATGTGATCTTTTATTGAGCAGACAGCTCACTAATAAGCCTTTTCATACTACTTGAAGGCATTAAACATGCAGAACGAGACCCTCGCTACGAATGAATGAATGAAGGAGGGAATTTCGAAGGCTTGTTGCCTTGCTTGACCTAACCTTAATGAAAACCAGCAGATAATGAAGCTAGGAAAGGCATTGGAGACATAAGTTGTGCTGTTTTAGCATATCATAGTAACTTTATAGAAAGTAAAGTGGGTTAAGAAACGATTGCCTGTGAAGCATGATTTGCTGTTTGCATCAACCTGTGTTTGTTGCTTATCACTGCCACAATATTAAAGAAAAGAACTTCATATGAGAAAGTACAACTAAGGTTCAACTGAGAAATGACTAGACTGCTATTTAAACGATAAGCTTTGGTAATGTAAAATAATATTTGATCCCTCTTTTATAAGCATTGTTCATAACACAAAACGGGACCACATCTTTATAGATTTAGTTGTACCAGTGTGAGAAATTACGAAATGCAATTTGCACAGTGTGCATAGCTATTGGGCCAGCATGTCTGTGCTTGACGCAGACACGCCCATGTTGACATTCGCTGCCAACTCTCCATCAATAATTTTGCAGTGTTTTGGCAATTTGGCATATCGCAACATACTCACAAATATGAAAGACATACTTCGTTTTGTGCATCTCAAAAGCTTGGGGAGCATTGTGCTTCCCACTCAGTATATCGCTGGTCCAATGCAACCAGGACTATGCCGCACCAAGATGCTCATGCAATGCTTCAACATATTACTCCTCTGCACTGTTCATCTATGTTAAAGTGCAAAGCACATGCAGGTGAATCTGTTCATAAGAAACACTGATATAAGAGACAGCCGGGTATAAGAGATACCAGTGTGCCTACAGTGAAGTATGGGTTGATTAGAAAACGCATACGAGGTACCCTGCTTATGAGAGACATCTCATCTAAAAGACAGGAACTGCCACCTGGAGTATGCCTCTTATAAAGGGGTTTAGTTTAACTGTGTTACCTGTGCATGCATGCAAATGTTTGCATTTGTGGCATAGCAGTCACTACATACTGCTACTTTTTTCACAAATCATAGAGTCGGAGATTTTTTTCCATGGCTGAATTGAATTCGAATGTTTGTTCTCATTTTTGAATTTTTCTTAGTCACCCACACGCCGTTTTAAGGATAAAAGTTTTGTCAAAGAAACGGTGTGTGTCAATTCTTCGATGACTACGACACAAAACACTTTCACGTTAACGTTTTCCTCTTAGACATGTCCGGCTTCTGCTGCTGGTAGCTCATGCCAGGATTAAAAGCACACTTGAGCTACTTTAGTTCCAGAACTGGAAAATACTGTCCACTACCACAGTTACCTTCTACACAATATTGTACAGTAATTTTCCATCAAAATCTTTCCCCCCGTTTCTCTAATTGAAAGGTACTTGATAGCTAGAGCTATTAAGCAAGCGACATCTTTTGCTCAAACTCAAAGGAAGAATGTGCACATTCATAAACAAACGCACACACACCATAAAATCATGATCAAGGACAAATCGTGGCAGATCCAGCTGGTCAGGTGCAATGTCGTGGTACAGCTCTTCCAGCTTGGACACCAGGCATAACCGATGCCTCAGGTCAGGGGCACGGAATGTGCAAAACCACCATGCTGCCACCTGTCACCACAAAAAAGGAACACACTTCGAAGATAAGAGATGACTTCAACGAACACCACAAGCCAGTGCAGCCAACACAAAGGAGTAACAAGATCCTAAAATATAAACTCCTTAATGCCACCATTCTCAATAAAAGAGCGTTCTTGGAAAATTTTACTGAGATAGCAATTATATGAACAGTCTCTACTGGTTCTTGCAGTCTCTGCCGCAGCCACCATCATTCACGTATATGTATATCATATGTATGTATGTGTGTCGTTGCCGTGCTATTGTGGCAACGATAAGCGCATGCCTTGTGCCCCCACGGCAGGCGGGGACTTCTACGGGCAGCATTTTGAACATGACAAAACGGTGCCAAGTCTACCTGGAGTGCCTGCGTTCTCTTACACCAGCGTTTAGTAGATTAACGTGAAATCGGATCTAAAGGGATTGACTGCCAGCCTCACTTTGTATATCAACGTCGTCGCTACGCATGAGCCTTGTTGTGGTCATCTACTGTAGCCACACCACAGGAAACTTGGTTACTTAGCAAGTGCATGTTTATTACAATTAATATTGCTCCTAAAAATGCTAGCCTTGCTTCATAAAGCATTCAAATAGGTTGTTATTGCATTCATTGCTTTGCCGTTTTGGCGAAACTGTGACTTTTTTAACAAAGGCAATTTCCTCTTTCCACAATGAATACATAAGGCACAGGAGCTTATGTAGGAACTACATTCTCCTGATATTTGCACGAAGAGCAAAGTTCACAATAATCTGGCAATCTACATGCTTTTTAGGGCACTGTGTTTAACATGAACAGTAAAAATAACATGCGCAGCGATGGAAGTGAATGAGGAAGTGCTATAAATAACTTTTTCGGTGATTTTTCTTGCAACGCATTTGAATGCTCGATGATATGATTTTTTTTTCATGCTGCAAGATTGACCCATGCAATCTTGTTAGATGATATATGCATATGCACGAGATTAATGTAAAGGTATATTATGTTCTTCGTTTCAAATTAACATAAGCTGCAAGTTGACGCTCTTTCCTTTTGCTTATTTTTCTGCAGTATTTTGGGTCGTCTAATTTTCCTCAACGTAGTGAGTATTGCTGTTTGATTTTTTTGTTTAAGCTTCACTTTTTACAAAATTAGCAACTTCTCTAGTTCACAATGTTTTCAGCTAGTTGTAGCTTATACATGCAAAGTATCATCGAAATTGAGTGATTACTTTCTTAGGAAAGATACATTGAAGCTGGAAAATTTATTAAAAAAACCCATTCGAGAAAAACTTAGTTTTAAGTGCACATACTGCTTACGCCAGAGGTCACGCGGTGCACTTAGGCGTGACCTTTAAACTCCTTGGAGCGGCCGCTTGACGTAGAGCTTCCAAAGGTTTGTTCCTCACAAACTGTGGATTTTTCGGTGTCGAAATTGAAAATTTAATACAGTCATACCACTTTATAAGAGGCATGCTCCGGGAAGTAACTCTTGTTGATGTCTCTTACAAGCAGGGGACCTCGTATGTGATTTCCTATCCCCCGTATTTCACTGTAGGCATGCTGGTACTTTTTATATCTATTTGTTTCTTTATCACTGTCTCTTATAAAGGGGTTTGACTGTATAGTATTGGGGAGGTTTACCATACCACCTCAAGTCGATCATGATATCTGCATTGTGATTTAACTCCCAAGTTGCGATTTGACAGCTATCTTTGCCAAACTCGATTTGGATTAGTCTAGGCCATGTAGCATCTACCATTGTTGATCATGATCAAAGAATCATATCCAGATCAATCCTGATTGCGATCACATGTACCAGAGTGACATTGGTATCAAAGGAGTACTGACACAAATATTTTTTTTGTTTTTTTTCTTGCAATAGATGGATAAGTACCCGCTTATCACTGCTGAAAAGCTCATTTGTTTGAGTGCATTGCAATTATTTATAAAATGATTCCATCATTCCCACTTCCAGTTTTGGTTTCAAAGAGTGCCGAGTTAGACGGAACCCGGATCGGTTTCGTCGAAGCATAGCTGGCTACCTGAGCACAAGAACCATGTGCTCATGAGCAACGCGTTGACAGCTCTTTTCAACAAAGGCTCCCTCCAAGAGGCTGTAAATATACGTGACTCCGCAAAAATAGACTGCCAAGGCAAGGCCACCAGCCTTCGTAGTCCAGTGCAAACCTGCCCCTTTTTCCACTGCAAAGGTCTGCTATGAGAGAGCCCTTAGCCAACACAAGCTCGTGACGCAAGTGGCGATTAGTCGTTTACAAAGAAACTAGAGGCACGTTTTGCGTGTGGTGCCACAACACAAACTTTGAAATCAATTTTAAATATGTTCAAGGCTGTATTATCTGTTGATATTTCGTGGTCGACGCGTGATGTCCACACAAATCTATCCCACAAGTTATCTCGCCTTCAGAACGGGCCGCAGTGTAGAGAAGAGCTCACCCGTGTCCACCACCCCGGATGCACAAGGTAAAGACAGTGTAGGTTCTGACGGTGCTTGGAGCCCAAGAGTTCGAGCACATCTTTCAGGAGAGCTTCCAACTCGGGGGGTTCTTGTGCCACCGTGTGAAGGTAGACGGCTACAAATGCCTGAGTCACCGTGTCTAGCGTGAGCAGGATTTGAAGCAGCACCTGCACAGAGACAATGCCAAAAGCTTGTACGACCACAAAAGGTATAGCCACAAGGCACGAGATATTTGCCCCTTCCCAGCTATGTAGCCAAATACAACCCTCAACTACACATTTCTGATCACTGGCTTTATTCAACAACAAAAATAACAAAACAGACCTGTCGTCACCTATGTGGGTGGCATCGCGAGTACACAAACAGCACCCCAAAAAATACATCCTACTTATATTTCGCCACACACATCCGGCAGGGGGCCGTAATTACTATTGCATGTAGATTTATTATGATTGATAAACCATGATTTTATGAATTTTCTTAGGCCCAACCATTGCTCTCGTGCCGGTATCACCACATTATTAAAATCAAACATGTGTCCTTCCGTCAGGCAGTGGTACACTAATTCTGTCTTAGTAATGCAAATAAGTTCTGTGGAAACCCGCAAGGCAGCGGAAGAGTTAAGAAGGGGAAACTTGACAACCATGCATTTGTGGCATGAAGCTTGGAATGTTCACGAAATGGCGGAACCAGGGAGGATCCAAACGAGAGGTGGCCGGTGCAATTAATAAATGCATTATTTACAGCCTGAGCAGAGTCGCTGTCCCTCATGTGAATGAGTGCAGAAGCGTTTTTTCTAAGACAAGCTTTTGCATTGAAGCATGCCTAAAGGTTAACTTGGTCCGAGTGAGTGGGCGAGTAGCAACTTTATTTGAGTATACAGCATTATTTGGGTCCGAGACACCGCTTCGGCGGCAGCAGAGAGGCCGCAACTTTTTTTTATCCAGCGGTCGTGCCAGCACCATGAGACTCATCTTATTTACTTGAATCGAGAGTGGCCGCCGAAAACAATAGATGCGGTGAGCTCGACTGGCAACACTCAGTTGGCTGGCTTTCGCTGATAATGAAATTCGGACGCGACTCTCCGGCCCTGCGACTTCCAGTCACTCGCATGCAGCCTCTGCCGGTGCAAACGTCAATAGTTTTTTGGTCACCAGTTACAAATGGTCAGGCGACCACTGCTAGTCGCCGGTGTGAACCAACCTTAACACCACAATGCATTTTATTTATACAATCAAACACAGATATATCAAACTTCGAGGAAATCGTGAATTAGTAAGATATATAAAAAATTCAATATGAAAAAAAAAAATACAGGCCCCAAAAGCTTACCTGCCGCAGACCACCACCTACAACAGGCGCATTCAAGGATGACAACTAATTCCGCACACACCCGCAACAGAATACTTTATTTTCAAAAGAGAGATTGCTTATTTGGCCCTGCTTCTTCGTTTTCTAAATGAAGTTGAAGACCCTCGTCTCAATCTTATCACGGATGTCCAGTTGAGATAGCCCGGTTCCCTCCATGTCGCCGATACAATGGCGAATCGATGATGAACGCTGCCACCACTTTTGCGGTAGAGTACGTGCGTGTAGCCAGCACCTCGTCCAGATGATCCTCCTCGCCACTTGAGCTCTCGGCCTGGGCATCTTGTGCCCCTGCGACAGCAGCTACTATGTCCTCGTCAGCGAGGCTCGCAACGGCCTGAACATTGCAGTTCACTTCCATGAAATCGTCCGCAGACGCTTCGCGTTTCGGGAACAGTTGTAAAGAAGAAAGACGACAACTCGCAAAACGAGTCGTCTAGGTGCCCGTCATCTCTGTCTTCACCGGTTTCCGTAAGTTCCACCGTCACACGACAGGCTCCCGACGTATGCTGCTCCGCCACCTTTGCCTTCTTATCTGCCTTGTTTTTCAACAATGTACTCAGAGTGCTCTGTGGTATATTGAAGTTGTCTGCGACGGTCGAACATTTCTCGCCCACCTCAACACGCTGATTAGCCTTCAACGTCATCTCAAAGTCAAGGGTCTTGCGCTTCTTGACGCTGGCCATAGCTACACGAGAAGTCAACAATTCAAGGAGTTGGCAGCGACTTTGCACACCACGCACACAAAAGAAGAATGCTTCACACGCGGTGGTACGTAGACGATGCGACAACGGAAGCAGACTCCGGCAACAAAGTGCTTGCGAGGCGATGGTAAACGGTGAGGGCAACAGCAAAAGGCGTGAACTGTGGATGGCTGATCAAAACTCGCAAAACAGCAACAAAAAATAAAAGGCGAAAAGAGGAGGTCGTCGGCTTATTCGTTCCTGTTCTTCAAGCTGATGGGTACACGTAGGAAGCACGAGAGAAATAGAAACGAAAAAAAAAAAGCTGTTGAGCAAGTTGGAGAACGTGCAGTCCGAGCCCTCTCGCGCTCATCCTTTTTCGAGCATTTCGGATTTGGGGGCACGGCACTGCTTCCGCCGTGCGCTGCTCACTAATGATCTTCTTCCAGGCCACACTGTTATGGACCGTACACTCTTGGCTGCCTGGCTTTTTCCCGCTGCGCTTCGACGAGCCACCACCGCTTAGTCCGGTCCTGCTCGGATCCCCGCCGGGTCTGGATGCATCCGCTTCCAACGCCTGGCAACCCGGATTGGGCATGTTTACCGGTGACGCAAGCGGAGCAAAGCATAAATTGGAGCCAGCCGCCAACACCATCGGGCACGGCACTGCTTCCGCCATGTGCTGCTCACTAATGATCTTCTTCCAGGCCACACTGTTATGGACCGTACACTCTTGGCTGCCTGGCTTTTTCCCGCTGCACTTCGACGAGCCACCACCGCTTAGTCCGGTCCTGCTCGGATCCCCGCCGGGTCTGGATGCATCCGCTTCCAACACCTGGCAACCCAGATTGGGCATGTTTACCAGTGACGCAAGCAGAGCAAAGCATCGATTGGAGCCAGCCACCAACACCATCGGGCACGGCACTGCTTCCGCCATGCGCTGCTCACTAATGATCTTCTTCCAGGTTAGTTACTTGAACCATGCCGTGTGTTACAAAATGAACAATTACTGCCTTATTGCGGTGTCATGCCCATTAGAGTTGTCTTGCGTTAAAAAACATATCTTGAATTGTTCATTATGCATATCTTCTTCCCTTGTTCACTTGCTGCTCTTGCTGGCGGGCGATGTTGAATCGAACCCCGGCCCGATGAGTAAGGCAGAGGGTGTTGCCTTCGAATCGGCTTTGGGGGCAATTGAGAAACTGCATACTGAACTGAAGTCTGTTTTGCTTGAACTTCAGGGTATTAGGGCAGAATAAGCAACTACTAATGGAAAAATCCAGAATCTTATAGTGAAAGTAACTGTTCTTGAAACCGGTGCAATCGATCGAGCTTCCCCTGAAGTAGTTCCTCCTCAAAATGCCTTGCATGATATCTCAAGTCAGCTACAACAAATAACTTCCAGATGCGACGATGCAGAAAACAGATTAAGACGTTCCAACGTGATATTTTTCGGTTTAGAGGACGACGAAAAAGAAAATTGGGCAGCGTCTGAAGAAAAGGTCATCAAATTCTGCGCAGAAAAACTCGAACTTGCCACTACAAGTGTGCTGTATGAACGTGTACACCGCCTGGGCAAATTTTCCATTGAAAAAAAACTGCCTATTATAGCAAAATTATCTTCATTCAGGGACAAACAGAGCATCTTGTCTGCAGCTCGTAAGCTTAAAGGAACAACTTTTTCGATTGGGGAAGACTTTGCGCCATCAACACGTGTGGCCAGAAGAAAGTTGGTCGCTTTTGCCAGATCATTCGACAAGCTGTACAAGTTGGTCCTTGACAAGCTTCACTTGGATAAGAAGGTATATGTGTATGATGCCGTTAATGACACAGTTGCTCAATCTTCCAGATAGCTAGATGTAAGCTTAAACTCGCACGCACCGCATCTCGTGCCCCAAGCAGCCTTTCCACTCTCGGTCGCGTACACGAACATCCGAAGCTTGTTACACAAACGTGACACGTTTTGTTCTTTTCTTGATGATAGCGATTCAGATATAGTAGTACTAACGGAGACATGGTTGAATCCAGATATAAGAGATAACGAAGTACTACCTCACAACGACCTTTACAAAATTTATAGGAACGACCGCGTAAATAGGCGCGGTGGCAGCGTACTCCTTGCTATTAAGAAAACGCTTCATTCGCATTGGATTGATTCGAATCTTCCGTCGAAATTGTATGGGCAGATTTGTCTATGTCATCTAGTGTGGTATTAATTGGGGCTTGTTACCGTGCACCAGATTCTGATCATTCCTTTTTGGGGGACTTGCGTGATAGCATCTCTCATGTCATTCAGTCATGCCCATCTAACCATGTATATCTTCTTGGCGACTTTAATTTTCCTCCTATCGACTGAGAACACATGTCATCCTCATGTCAAGCGTCTCTAGAACTAATAAATCTAACGTTGGATTTCAACCTGTTCCAAGTTGTCAAAGAACCCACCCGTGCTTCCAATATCCTGGACTTGGTATTCACCAACGCTCCTGACACAATACTTTCAATTTCAAATGTGAGCGGTTTTAGTGACCATAACCTCCTCCAACTTAATTTAAACATCCCAAAGCCCGTATCTGGCAAAACAACAAAACGAATTCGCGATTACAATAGAGGAAATTACGCTGCCATTAACACAGAACTAGAACAATTTTTTTTAAAGAGTTACTACCTACTTTCATTTGTCGATCCGTAAATAAAAACTGGGTACTCTACAGAGATAAATTAACAGCGCTAGTCGATCAGAATGTTCCCTTAGTGTCCATAACCAACGATAAATTAAGCCCCTGGTTCAGCAAGTCCCTTAGCAAACTGCAAAACAAGAAGAAACGGTTGTACAACAGGGCTAAACGCTTGCGCACTGATGGGGCATGGCAGGCATACAAACACTGTTTGAAAACCTACTGCTCAGCAATAACCTCAGCTAAAGATAAATATTACTCGCAAGACCTACCTTCCCTGCTTCAGTCTAATCCCAAAAAAGTTTGGCGAACTATATCTCCGGTCAGAGATACTAACACTATTACTTTACATGGAACTGACAAAATACCTATTCCTATCGCCGATTGCCCCTCTGTTTTCAACAGGTTCTTCTCATCCGTTTTCACTCAGGAAGATTCTTCCAATGTGCCTACTTTTCCTGAACTTGACGCGGCCTACATGGAACCCATTACTGTCACTGTTGGAGGCATTGGATCACTCATTAACAACCTAAAATTATCCACATCAGCCGGTATTGACAACATTAATTCCAAGATACTAAAGAACACCCTCCCCATATCAAGCAAAATATTATGCCAAATTTTTGACCAATCTCTAACATCTGGCATGCTACCGGACGACTGGTTAATAGGAAAGATAAAACCAATTCACAAAACTGGAGATGATCACCTGACAACTATCGACCCATATCTTTAACTTGCATATGCTGCAAAATGCTTGAGCACATAATCAGTTCACACGTGTACAATCACCTCGAGACGAACAATTTTTTCTTTCCTAATCAGCATGGTTTTAGAAAGGGATTTTCTTGTGACACACAACTGTTTGAATTCACCACCGATCTACACTCAAACATGAACAGCAACCTTCAAACGGACTGTATCTTTCTTGACTTTTCTAAAGCCTTTGATCGTGTGCCCCATTTCCGTCTAATCTCTAAGCTATCTGCTCTACGACTTGATTCTTTAACATTAACCTGGATTCGAAACTTCATTTCTTCTCGACAGCAGTTTTCTGTTGTTAACAATCTTACGTCCCCTTTTTCTTCTGTTAGTTCAGGCGTACCGCAAGGCAGCGTCCTTGGGCCCTTACTATTTTTAATCTACATTAATGACTTACCCTCCGAGATTACTTCTTGCATGCGTCTATTTGCCGATGATTGTATAATATACCGTTCTATAAACTCCAGTAATGACCACTTAACCATTCAAGCAGATCTCAACCATATTTGTAACTGGTGCGACAAGTGGCTTATGAAACTGAACTTAACAAAATGCGAAGTAATGTCTTTCACCCGTAAACACGTAAGCTCTGAATTCTCCTATTACTTGAACAATACCATGCTTTCCCACACTTCTTCCTACAAATACCTAAGTGTTCTTCTCACAGAGAATCTTTCATGGGCCTCACATATCGAGTCTACCTGTGCCAAAGGATCACGTTCACTGGGCTACCTACGCCGCAACTTGAGAAATTCCCCTACTAATATTCGAAAACTAGCCTTTCTTACCTTTATTCTGCCAATATTAGAATTCGCCTCAGCAATTGGGTCTCCTCATCAAAACTACTTGATTATTATGGTAGAAAGGATTTAAAATAGAGGTGCCCGCTTCATATCACGAAACTACGACATCACGTCAAACATAACGCAAATTAAATCAGACCTTCAGCTGCCGTCATTAGATAGCCGTCGCAATATTGCTCTTCTCTGTCTGTTCCAGAAATATATTACCTCTAATAAACGAACGCGGCTCCAGCTTCAAACACCTCACTCTTTTTCATGCAGATTGCATAATCAGTTCAGCTTCATGCGCATATACTGGTCAACTAATGCACTCAATTCATCACCACTGCCTCGGGCCGTTCGTCTTTGGAATGACCTCCCTGATTGCATAGCCTCCATATCTAATCCCGATTCATTTCGCCGTCAGCTACTCGCTCTGTTCACCATGTGACCCTGTTTTTGTATTCTGAGTGCATTGCGTAACGGTGATTTATATTCCCCTTGTCTTTTATTTTAAAATGTATCCCTCTGTCGCCATGTTCATATCAACAAGTGCTGTATTCCCTCAAATTTACCTCGCCCTGTATAGCCTAAAATGTGATCTCATTTATATACATATATAGCTTTTCGTTGTTCTTGCACTGATCCTGCCTGTAAACTGTTCGTTACCTGTCTGTACCATTCCGATTCCTCCCCCCCTTACCCAATGCCTTGTTCTGGGGCCTGTAAGGTTTTTTTTGAATAAAGAATAAGGTGCGGGGCCACATGGAGGTCGCCGGGCGCTGCGAGTGCCAAAGCGCACTTCCTACTCGCATGCAGAGCTGCGCTACCGCGGGGTGCAGCAAGTGTCGAAGCGCACCCTCCAGCTCACGTGGTGTTCGATATATCTGAAGACGGGTAAAAATGCCATTCGATAAATGCGAATTTCTATGCTTTTACAAAGAAATTTCAAGGGGGTAACATGCGAGTTCGATATACACAAAAATTCTATATATGTGGGTTCAATATATCCTTGTTCAACTGTAGTTGAGCTTTAAGGAGTTCATTTCTTTCTGGGAGTTTTCCCACCCTAATTGGCAGCATTCATTACACAATAAGAATTCGTGCACTTCCTCATGTCTGTCTGCAGCTGTTAATACAGCTGTGCATTCAATAACAATCGCTTCTAAGAACTTATGTCAAGCATATTTAGTACTGACCTGTTCTGGGTTCAAGCCTCGAAACCTTCTTCCTACAAAGACAAACACAGGACGGCCCCTTCGATCTCGTCCGGCTTCGTAAAAGAAACGTGCTTCACGCACTGAGCGCAGATCCTCCCGACGGGCTTTCCGCAATAGTCTGGTGTACCTGCAACCAACAAAAGCAATTCTTAGTTTGTAAAAATAAAGATAAGCATAGCCCTTTCAGCAACATCTATGAACAACTGTCTGTAAATGCGTCGAATCACTACAATGTTACTTCAAGGCATTCTATATTCTATTTCAAAAAGAATAATGTGATAGTTGTTGAATTTATTTGTGTTACAGTAACTCAATCTAATTAAAATTTAAGTAAATATTTCTACCCTGAAGTCATTGATGCTTACTTTTGGCATAAACAGAATAAGATCTCAGGCTAGGAAGACAGCTCAAATTCATATTTGGTTAGGTTCATTGTGAGCAAAGAATAATTATGCTTTTTCACATTGCCTGCAGGAAGAGTCACGTTGCACGACTCGTCAAACGTTGTAGTGTCTTCAGAAAAGTGCTCTTATGTATCAGTACACTGCAAAATGAAGTTAAATGAAAACAACTTTATTATGCAGGAGGCTCACTTCCTGCAAGGTATGATATATATTGCTCTTTCTTAGCTTCTACTTAACACAAACAGCAAAAATGAATGGTGTACACGACTGTGTACACAGGATCTCAAAGGGTTAAAGTGATAGTAAAATAAATATCATGCCGAGTATGATCTGCATGTTGCTCTGAGAGTGTATCAATGATGTGTGTGCCCCAATATGTGATGGTTGCATTTAAAAGTGCTACAAAGGTTCCACTAGTGCTGCATAATTGGAACTGCATGCATTATAACGGGCAAGTTTATGTAAGCTGTGCAAGATTAATGGCACATTCGAGTGGTTGTATACTCGAGTATTTGAGCGGTTTCTAAAAGTGGTGAATTGAACCGCATTAGAGCTCTAAAATGAGAACACGCAGGTATGCAAGTCATGTGACAACTTATGTAATGGAAAACTTGTTTTGGTATAAATCTTTAGTTTCTCTTGTACATCGATATTTCAGAGCGACCTGAAAGAACCACCGTAAATGCACCACCAGAAAAGGTGCAGCGAATGCATGTGATGATCAAAACACATTAAAAAAAAAAATCTTAGGCATCACTGACCTATGCGCACGTTGGATTTCCCGTGTCATGGGATCCGAGAGTACACGTCCACCTTGCCTGTCGACATCAGCTTGCATGCGTGCGAAGGCGGTGCGGCCAACACACACCGAACCCTCCATTAGGGGCCCTGGATCCAGCTCCTTCTCTTCACTTGCTTCATCTGAAACACCACCCATTACCCGAGTTGCTACGTCAGAGACTCCACACATGTGGCAGAAGCATCAATAATACTTCAAATATGTCTCTCACAAAATGCAAAAATGATTGGTCCTTGCCAATGGCAATGTTACAGGAGTGAGATCATCCTCAAAAGCCACATCGCAATAATGATATTGGCATTGTCTCTTAGATCCCGAGTCGAGCATGCTGACATCTCAAACACCCTTTGGACGATACAGGTGGTTACGTCTATCATTTGGCTTGGCTGCTAGCAGTGGTATCTTTCAAGAACACCTACAAACTGCTCTGATGACCTACAAGATGTAATGTGCGTCACTGATGACATACTTGTATATGGCATGGGCCAAAATAGAGATGTGGCACAATTTGACCATGACCAGAAGTTGGCAAGACTGGTTGACAGATGCATGGAGCAAGGAATTCGCATCAACAACACAAAAGCTGAACAAGGAAGAAGTGATTTTTCTCGGCCACAAACTCACAGATAAAGGACTCGTCAATGACCCCGACAAGGTCAAAGCAATCTGTGAAATGTGCCCACTCACTGATGTTAGTGGAGTACTAAGGCTATGTGGCATGGTAAAATAGATTGCCAGATTTCTCCCCAGCATATCAACAATAATGAAGCCAATTAGAAGACTGACAGCCAAGGATGCCAAGTGGGCATGGTCAAAAGAACAGAAAGTGGCCTTTGCAAAAGTGAAGCATCTGGTGACAACACGACCGATATTGGCTTTTTATGATGAAAAGAAGGCTCTCACAATTCAATGTGATGCTAGTGAAAAGGGGCTAGGAGCTGTGCTTCTGCAAGAAGACTCCCCATTTTCCTACACTAGCCGAGCACCTACACCAACTGAAGTACGATATGCACAGGTCGAAAAGGAGATGCTGACAATTGTGTTCTCTCTACAGAAGTTCCACCAATATGCACTGGGCCGACACACATCAGTGGTCACAGATCAGAAGCCATTGCAATCCATCGTCAAGAAACCTCTCGATAAGGTACCACGATGACTGCAAGGCATGCTGCTACAAGTACAGCGTTATGACATCTAAGTTGAATATCAGCCAGGCAAGGAACTCATCATTGCAGACACTATGTCAAGGGCGTTGCTTCCAGAAACAGAAAGCAGCCTAGAATACAATGAAGTAAATGTCATAGTGTGCCAACGTGTGAAGAAACATTCGATGAGATCAAAAGTGCAACAGCACACGACAGAATAATGCAGAAACTTGTGAACGTCATTTACAGTGGAGGGCCAGACAAAAAGAAACAAGTTTCAGCAAACAGAGATCAGCTTACTGCACAAGATGGTCTGGTGTACAAAGGTCAACGTGTGGTCATCTAAATGAGCATGAGAGATGACATCAAGAAGAGACTACACTGCTCACAGCTTGGCATGAAAAGTTGTCTCCCTAGGGCTCTAGAACGTGTGTATTGGCCCCAAATGAATGCTGAGATCAAGAACTACATTGATACATTCGAAACATGCCAGGCACATGGTAAAGGACAACAGAAGAAGACCCTGATGCCTCACCCAACACCTAATTGACCATGGAAAAGAGTTGGGATTGACCTAATGAAGCTGCAAGAAGAACATTTCCTCCTAGTAGTTGACTACTTCAGTGGCTTCTGGGAAATCGATCAACTGCAGTCTACAACAGCTACTGCTGTTATCAGAAAGCCCACTTTGCTAGGTATGGGATGCCGGATGTCATCAGTGACAATGGATCACAATTTGCGTGCGTGGACTTTACAAGGTTCGCAACAGAATGGCAATTCCAGCACTGCACCTCGAGCCCAGGGCATCGCCAGGCAAATGAAATGGTGAAGTCGGCAGTGAAGACTGCCAAGTCACTTTTGAAGAAAGCACTAGAGAGCAGTGGTGATCCATATTTAGCCATCCTTGACTACCGCAACGCACCACAGCAACAGATGGGAGCCAGAAGCCACAACAACTCAGCTACTCATGCCTAGAACATCACTCTTCCAATAACTAAAGCTCTACTCAAGCCGCAGGTTGTCAACTATGAACAACAGAGAGCAGCAAAGGTCAAACGCACCAAGCAGTACTACAACAAATACGCCAAGGACCTAGGCCCACTACAGAGGGGGGACACAGTGACAAAATGGCTGGGCGCGAGATTATCATATGAGATAGAAGTCGAAGGAAATCAGCTAAAGCAGAACAGATTGCACCTAAGACATGTCCTGAACTCCAGCGTTGGCGAAACATCACAGCAATCTCACTGTGGATCCGAATGCAATATGGGAGCTCCCGACTCTTTGGTGGACACAAAGCATGATGAAAGCAAGATTCTTTCTGGACAAATGGATTGAGAGCCAGTCACCACAAGCGGAAAGCCGAGCCAAAACAGATGCATGATTAGCCACTTCAAAGACTGCATTCTGTATTAAAATCTGCACCCAAAAAGGGGAGGATGTTACAAGAGTGAGATCATCCTCAACAGCCCCATCGCAACGGCATCACTACACAGCTATCATCATCACCTTAAAAGTTTCCAAGCAGTGAATAAATATGGCATTTGAGTAACGTGAGTCTTGCCTTATCTCCTGTTTGTTTCCCCATATAAACGATATTTAAATAGGCAAGTTTTCTTTTCGTCAGAATAACATATAGCAGAGCTAATTGGAACATATTTATTCTAAAGAGACAGGAAACGCGGTCATAAGAAGGATGTCAAGACACCAAAACGCCTTTGTGGTGGCATTTGTGTGTCCCGGCTTCCTTCCTGTGTCTGCGATTGTACGCCTTGTCCTTTTAGAATGAGTTCGTTCATTGTTATTTCTCCCGATTTACACTGCAATTACTTCTAATAACATCCCCTGAACTTTCCTTAGCAATGATGTCAGTTACCTCTCATTAACAAAATGTCAAAAGTTAACTTTAAAGAAGTAGCCTCATTTGACTGCAAATCCATGGCAAAAAAAAGCAGTAGAGCTTATACAATTCTTTGCGGAGGTTTCTGAAGCCTCATTGGTTCTGATACACTTTGCATCATAAGCACCAACATTGGCTCCTCCCAAACACTTAGTATTAAAGAGCTAAAAGTTCACCTCAGTACACCTGCTTCATCTGACCATACTCACTAGCTTCACACATTTTTTTTCTTGATGCCACATCTGAATGTACACTGTGAAAAAGGGTTTATTGGCGACTGTTGCGACGGTGGTCCTACGAAGAAACACGATCGTGCAAGAGCAACGGTCAAGCAGATGCCGGCGATGATCAGCACGAGCCGACCGAGCGAAGCCCAGAACCCAGTACCCAAGCGGTGGCGATGTTGCTTGCCAACGATGCTCTTTCTTCTTCACAATTTGCCCCCGCCGAAAAAGAGCCATCCTGGCGACCTAAGAGTCTGGAGGCAGAGGGCTATGATATGGCTTAAGGCGGGCGACGTGGACGATGTCACGTCCACGCCGGCGCATGTCGTCAGACGGGGAAAGTGGCTCGATGAGAAAATTCACCGGCGAGGTTTGCTCCAAAACGCGGTATGGGCCCTCGTACTTTGGAACGAGTTTTGAGGAAATGCCGGGGGTTTGGCAAGGAACAGCCAGCCATACAAGTGATCCCGGGGAATAGCTGGGGCTTTGCGAAGAGTCGGCGTTGTTTTCTTTCTGGCGCTGTTGTTCTTGTGACGTAAAGGTGTGTGCGAGTTCACGGCACTCTTCCGCATTTCGGGCAGCTTCGCACACAGATGGGCATTCGGATGCGTCAGGACGGTATGGAAGGAGAGTATCGATGGTGTGGGATGGTTCGCGTCCATAAAGAAGAAAGAAAGGTGAAAATCCAGTGGTAGACTGTGCCGCGGTGTTATATGCGAACGTGATGAATGGAAGAATGCGATCCCAGTTAGTATGATCGGATGTCACATACATGGCGAGCATATCGCCAAGGGTGCGGTTAAATCTTTCCGTGAGCCCGTTAGTCTGCGGGTGGTATGCCGTGGTCTTGCGATGAACAACATGGCATTCAGAAAGCAGAGACGTGACAACTTCTGATAGGAAGGCTCGACCTCGGTCGCTTAGTAGTTCTCGAGGTGCACCATGTCTTAGTATGAAGCGATGAAGTATGAAGGATGCTACGTCCCGCGCAGTGGCACTTGGAAGGGCGGCGGTCTCAGCGTAGCATGTTAAATGGTCCACAGCGACTATGATCCACCGATTTTCATCTGATGTTGTCGGTAGAGGGCCATAGAGATCAATTCCGATCCGATCGAAAGGTTTGGCAGGGCACGGAAGCGGTTGAAGCGCACCGGACGAGTGGAAAGGCAATTATTTGCGGCGTTGACAGTCAGGACAGCCCATAACGAATTTTCGAACGAAATTATACATTCCGCGCCAGTAGAAGCGATGGCGAATGCGTTCGTAAGTTTTGAAAACTCCGGCATGACCACATTGGGGATCGTCGTGAAAGGAGGCGCAGATTTGTGATCGCAAGCTGCGCGGAACAACCAAGAGCCACTTACGACCTTCGGGGGCGTAGTTGCGTCGGTGTAGCAGCCGATCACGAATGGCGAAATGAGCAGCTTGGCGTCGGAGAGATCGTGGTACCGCAGTGGTTGACGATCCAGAAAGACAGTTAAAAAGGGAAGCGATCCACGGGTCCTTGTGTTGTTCACTGGTAAAGGAGTCGAGGTCGAGAGATGCGATGGAGTTGGTACCAGTGGTTCCGCAGGCCGAGTCGGGAGGTAAAGGCGAACGCGACAGGGCGTCGGCGTCAGAATGCTTGCGTCCGCTGCGATAGATTACACGAATGTCGTACTCCTGGATTTGCAGTGCCCACCAAGCTAGGCGGCCAGAAGGGTCTTTCAATGTGGCGAGCCAACAAAGTGCATGGTGGTCCGTTACCAGGTCGAATGGGCGACCATACAAATAAGGCCGGAACTTGCGAAGCACCCACACTAGCGCCAAGCACTCTTTTTCAGTGACGCTGTAATTGGCCTCAGCTTTAGTAAGTGTGCAACTCGCATAAGCGACGACGTATTCGGAGTAGCCCGGCTTGCGTTGGGCGAGGACGGCGCCTAGACCAACCCCACTAGCGTCTGTGTGAACTTCCGTTGCAGCTGTTGGGTCGAAATGCCGAAGAATTGGAGATGTTAGCAGACTAGGGAGCGTGGCAAACGCGACGTCGCAGTCAGAAGACCAGGATGAAAGGTCTGCATCACCACGTAGGAGGTTGGTCAGTGGTGACATGATCGATGCAAAATTTCGCACGAAGCGCCGGAAGTACGAGCATAGTCCGACAAAACTGCGTAATTCTTTCAGTGTAGTAGGTTTCGGGAACTCAGCGACTGCTCGCAGTTTTGCAGGGTCGGGTCGAACACCGTGCTTGGAGACGATGTGCCCTAAGATGGACAGCTCTTGCGCGGCGAAGCGGCACTTTTTAAGGTTCAGTTGGAGCCCAGCGTTGGTTAAACACGTCAGAACCAGTTGGAGCCGAAGCAGATGCGTAGGAAAATCGGGAGAGAAAACGACAAAGTCGTCGAGGTAGCATAGACACACAGACCACTTCAGTCCACGCAGTGTGTTGTCCATGAGTCGTTCAAACGTGGCAGGAGCATTACAAAGACCAAATGGCATTACGTTAAATTCGTACAGGCCATCTGGTGTAATGAACGCAGTTTTCTGGTGATCAGCTTCTGCCATAGGAACCTGCCAGTATCCAGATCGTAAGTCTAAGGAGGAGAAGAATTCGGCTCCTTGGAGGCTGTCAAGGGCGTCGTCTATGCGCGGTAATGGATAGACGTCTTTCCGCGTCACCTTGTTTAATCGCCGGTAGTCGACGCAAAATCGAATCGATCCATCTTTCTTTCGAACTAGAACGACAGGAGATGCCCAAGGACTGTGCGATGGTTGAATAACGCGACGGCGTAGCATCTCTTCGACCTGGTCGTTGATGACGTGACGTTCTGCAGCAGAGACACGGTACGGTCTTTGTCGCAATGGCTGGTGCGAACCGGTGTCAATGTAGTGGTGCACTGCGGAAGTCCGACCCAATTGCGGCTGAGAAACGTCGAATGAATTCACGAAGTGCTGGAGGAGATTAAGAAGCTCGGCGCGTTCATGGGCACTTAAGGTGTCGGCGATGGAACTCGAGAAGGTGTCACTCGATAAGCATTCCAGTGGGGTAAGGGCATGAAGTTCGGTCGAGGCGCTACTGCACGATTCGTCTGGCATGTTAAGGAATAAAGAGGAATCGAGGTACTCCACTCGACCGAGACATTCGCCGGCAAGTAGCGTAAGCGGTGCAGAAAGGGGGTTGTGGACGAAAATATTGCTTCGGCCCGCAGTGACGTCGAGTGTAGCGAAAGGCAAGGAAACGGCTCTGCGGCTCATGAAAATGTCAGAAGGTGTAAACATTACTGTAGCATCATTATAGTCATCGCAGCAAACCGGGACAACGGCAAGAGAGGCTGGCGGAATTTCAGTGTCCTCACGCACGACAAGTTTTGGCGACCACTCAAGGGTTTCGTGCAAAGGTTCGTCACACAGGTGCGAAAATTGAACTTCAGCGCGTGCGCAGTCGATGATGGCATGATGATTTGACAGAAAGTCCCACCCGAGGATAACGTCATGCGAGCACACCGAAAGGACGATGAACTCGACAACGTACATAGAGCCTTGGATGAATATGCGGGCCGTACAGGTGCCGAGAGGTCGAACTTGTGCGCTAGCTGTACGAAGCGATAGTCCAGAGAGCGGCGTGGTCACTTTGCGTAGGGAGCAGCAGAGCTGGGCGGCTATAACAGAAACGGCAGCACCTGTGTCGACGAGGGCAAAGATAGAAACACCATCGACAGATATAGCGACGACGTTAGCTGGTGAAGTGCGAGGACTTGAGAATTTCGACGACGGCGCAGTTCTTGCCTCTGGAACTGCGGCGTTCAGTTTTCCCGGTTGGAGGAAGCGGGTCTAGGACGCCTTGGGGACAGTGATCGCCTGCGAGGAGATGGGGAGCGGGGAGAGTGAGTTTGAGGCTGGGGTGACCAAGACTCAGGAAGGTTAGTGTATCCATACTGCGGTGAGGGATAGGGAGCAGGTATGTGCATGGGCTGTGGGTCATACGGTAACGGCCGAGTAGCGTCGTGGAGTGGTTGGAAGCGACGGCGACAATATCGTGCCACGTGTCCTGGAGTACCGCAGGCGTAGCAGATCGGTCGATTGTCAGGAGTGCGCCAGGAATTGCTGACTCGTGGTGCGGCCCAAGGTGTCGAAAAAGGGGCGGAGTGGGGAGCGACTGAAGACATGGGTGGCAAATGCTGCTGGCGGGGTCTGCTACGTACCACCTGGGCATACGTAAGAGGCGCGGCCACGGGCTGCATAGCCGGCGCATGGGCAACAGGCATGGCCACAGGCTGCTGGTGGGCAGCAACGGGAACAGCCTGAGCTACCTCTTCGGCAATAACGTCGCGGAGTGGTGAGGGCAGACGAGAGGATGGCGGCTGCTGCGTGAAGGGAATCAACGACAGTTGCCGAGCTACTTCTTCACGCACGAAGTCTTTAATCTCTTGCAGGGTTGGTGAGTGGTCGGGAACAGAAGTGAGACTGGAGAGCGAGTCGGCGTGTGAGGAAAATGGCCGAGTCAGGGCGCGCTGCTTGCTCAACTCGTCGAAACTTTGACACAAAGTGACAAGTTCCGCAACGGTGGCAGGATTACGGGCCAGGAGCAGCTGATATGCACCGTCATTTATCCCTTTGAGGATGTGTTGAATCTTCTCCGACTCGGGCATGGTGGTGTTCACACGGTTGCAAAGACCAATAATGTCTTCGATGTAGCTGGTGAAAGATTCCGTTGGCTTTTGTGCGCGAGTCCGCAAGCGTTGTTCGGCTCTGGACTTGCGGACTGCGGGTCGGCCAAAAACGTCAGCAAACAAGGTTTTAAAGATGGACCACGTCGTAATGTCGTTTTTGTGGTTGTTATACCACATTTCGGCCACGTCAGTGAGGTAAAAGATGACGTTAGTCAATTTGTCCGCATCATCCCACTTGTTGTTTGCGCTCACCAGTTCGTAGTTAGCGAACCAGTCTTCCACGTCGGTCTCATCAGCTCCGCTAAAGACCTTGGGCTCTCGCAAACGAAGAACGCCGGGGTTGCTGGGGGATGGAGTGGAAGAGCCAGGTTGCGCGTTGTTGGTAGCCATGATGGGAGGTAGCGTTCGGTTGCGCAGCTCCAGGTTCAGGCGACGGAGAATGGCAGCACCCAGGTTCAGGCGACGGGGAATGTCAGCACCCTCCACCAATTGAAAAAGGGTTTATTGGCGACTGTTGCGACGGTGGTCCTACGAAAAAACACGATCGTGCAAGAGCAACGGTCAAGCAGATGCCGGCGATGATCAGCACGAGCCGAGCGAGCGAAGCCCAGAACCCAGTACCCAAGCGGTGGCGATGTTGCTTGCCAACGATGCTCTTTCTTCTTCACAACTGCTGCAACAGAGTCTTGTGCAATTATCATGACGAAAGTTCTGGTGCCCTTTGAGAATAGGCCATATTGACATTTCTGTGGAAGACTGTTTGGCTTATGGGGTGGGGTATAAGGCCCCACAGCAACTCAGGCAGTGGGAGATGACATAGTGGAAGCTTCCGGATAGAGCAGAACCTCAATATGTTACCCCCCCCCCCCCCCCCGCCAAAAAAAGGGGGGAGGATAAATGTATAAATGTACGATTCGAATCCAGTAAATACTAAGGCTGACAAGTCTACATGGAGATGCAAGGGCAAAGATCATTTGTATGAGATCTCTTCGACTTTCAAACTTCTGGCCAGACGCTGGCAGCCAGACGTAAGCCAGCTAATTTCAGTCCTGACAGAAAACAACATCAAGGTCATGTGTGTTGAAATCCTGAGACAACCTAAATATGTTGGGACAACCAGTTTAAGTGTAAAGAAAAATTATTTCTATGGCAGCAAACGAAACAAACTGTGCGACCGTCTGTTCTTTCTGTGTTGCCAGTTGCGTATATGAGGCTGAGGGTGCAATTGTGGAATGATTCCATTCCTTTTTTTTCATGCTTTTCGTCATCTGCGATTGGTTGAAGCCCGCATGAGGTACCCACGCATGAGGTACCACGCTAGCGGCTTTTGCGCAGTGCATGTAACAATTATGGTATAACACAATGTGCGAAATACCCCGAAAGTGATATACATCCTTGAAAACAACAGCTGCTTGTGGCTGCCATATATTACGTTGCACACACGTGATGAATTTGCGCTCTGTCCCAAGTAGCGACATGCGGCAGTTTGTTGCCACCACTTGTAATCACACTATATTGCATGGTAGAACTGGGTTTTTTAAAGATAACACCAGGCATAATGGCAATGGAAGGTGAAATCTCCTAGCACCCGCACTATGATCCGTCGAGTCCTCACAAAGAAGGTGGCGAGCGCAAATCAACTCTTTGTAATTTGATAGCCAGGAACCTTCCAAATGTCTTCCAGAACAATTTTTTTCTGGCAGTTCTGATGATCCATTGAATGGCAGTGTTGCCCAGCCACACAAAAATGAATGCCTACTGGAATTGTGCTGCATGGTGGAGGAAGCATTCCGAAAACAAACGTACTAAGGGAGAAAAGTGTGGAGAAAAATGATGTCTTATTGGCAATATCCACTGGGCCTAGTGTCGATGTTGCTAGGGTTATGTGTCGTGGCACATTGTGTAGCGGCAGTGGCATGTGCGTTCCGTAGATTTTGGGCTGAAGCACAGCTGACTGGAGGAGTGACAGCCTCCTCCTTTTAGGCAGCACTGTTAGCTTCGCAGTGTACCCTTAGCTGTTGCAGCCATGGAATCTGCACAGAAGTGTGTGGAATGAGCATGCATCTATGTATACCATGCTATGGACGAAGGATTTGCAATGCTCAGCAAAATCATGCCACGTGCTACAGAAAGGACATTTTTTTAAAGCGGTTTGAAGATTTTGATGGTCAGTATCCTCGTTTGCCTTCGGGTTGGCGTGTGGTCGACAGTCAATGGTGCTCAAGCAATTTGGAGAAGACACGAAAGGGATGATAGAGTAATTCAGAGACGACATGGAGGGGTCTAATTGAGTGAAGCAGCGTGAAGGGGGAAGTTAGGCACTGCAGAGAAGCCACCTTCATCGTACGGTGGCCATCTGCCACTAAGTGCCTCACAAGTATATGAGAGGGCTTCTTCGGCACAATTGAATTACAGTTTCTACCCGTAGAACACATTATACCACAGCAGTTCCCTGCGGTGCTTTCCCATGTTCTGCCAATAAACCCAATCTTGTGCATCCTCCTGCTGCCACATTAGACCTCCAAACTTCTGATTCTCATCTGCCCGCCAATTTTCTGTCTCCCTCCTTTAATGACCAGCGGTTATCCTGCCTACGTGCCCGGCTCGTACCCATTCCTCCTTCTCGGTTAAACTACCATATCTTCAACCCCCATTTTTTCCCTGATCCACTCTGCTCCCTTAATCTCTCTCAAGGGTACAGCTATCATTTTCCTTTCCATTGCTCACTCTGTCATCCTCAATTGAATTTGAAACCTCTTTCTGCTCCATAGGTAAGCACTACTGGTAAGATACAGCTGTCATACACCTCTCTCTTGAGGGTTAGTGCCAGGCTACCATTCATGCTTTGAGAATGCTTGTCTAATGTGCTCAATCCCATACTTATCCTTCTAGTTGTTTCATTCTCATGGTTTCTTGATGACGATGTGTGGTGTTTTGTGGTGCAAGGGCCATTTGATGGCCAAAGAGCGCCAGGTCTTGAGACGAGATGTGAGCAATGATTATGTTTGGTGGCTGTATAAGGGCCTTAAAATTCCTTGCGCTAGAGTGGGTAAACTATAGAAGTAATAAAATAATGACAGTGACGTGAAATGTATAGTAAAAATGGGTGGCGAAAGGTTCTGATAATAAAAGCATGTGTGAATATATTTGGCACTAGCACAAGTGCCTCATCAGCGCCCCTGTGTCCAAGGGCCACGAGGCAAGTGCTTTTCAATGTAGCCACTGCAACGGCAACCTCTCTTGAGAGGTCGCGCTACGCAATGCCTGGGTATATTACATGATAGAAGCGGACATCTCTTAAAAAAGCTAGCATAGATTTATGAGTGAAAAGTGGTTCCCTACCGACGAACATTGCAGGGTTTAATGGTATATGTTGTCGGTAGGGTAATGGAAAGTGTTTTCTTCTTAGAATGTCTAATTGTTCACACTGGATTAAAATGTGAAGAACTGTTAGTGCTTCACCACATCTGTCACACAATGGTGGATCGCCACCAAACATACGATGATTGTGTTGTGTATGTGTGTCCTATGCTGAGCCTTGTTAGTGTTGCCTCTGTACGACGCGATTTCGATACGGGCGGCCAATGACCAAGGTGTGGCTTAATAAAGTGTAGCTCGTTTTGTGTGTGTCTATGCAACTTGCTCTGTCAGTAGTCCCTGAGCTTTCGTTTGAGAGACAGTTTAAGGTCAAGGGCCAGGATTGATATGGGTGTAGTGACAGTGCTTTTATAGATGGATGCAGCAAGCTGATCCGCCATCACGTTGCCTTGGATCTCGCGGTGCCCTGGCACCCAGCACAATACGACATGTTCTTTGAGTGTGTAGAGTGTGCATAAAATACAGTAAACTGAGACGAGAACAGGGTTTCTTTTTAGTTTTTTAAGAGTTTGCAGAGCTGTTACCACACTGAGGGAGTTCGTATAAATTACTGCTTTTTGTAGTTGTAATTAATGTGTTTAGCGGCCACAAGTATCGCGTAATGTTCCGCTGTGAAGATACTTGTGTCTGGATGTGGAAGGACAGCATCCGAAAAGGATGGGCCGACAGCAGCATAGGAGACAGAGGAAGTATTATTTGTGGACTTAAGAGGCATCTGTAAAGAACTCGGGGCATGTGTACTTGTGTTGAAGTTTCAGGAAGTATGTTCGGATATAGGCAATGGGCGTGTGTTTTGTAACTTCGTCTATAGTTTATAGACAGTTGCAGTCTATAGTCTGCCACTGCCTGCCACTGGCGGGTGTGCGGCAGGAGCCATTAAACTGTGTTCGAGGGACCGACACACTAGTTTCCTCAGATAGACCCTTCAGGCGAACTGAGTAGGGCTGCCACATCAAAGGCCTGTTTTGAAACAGAATGGAGCTCTACAAATCATTAATAGTGGAGTATGAGGGGTGCTTCTTGTCTGCTTTCACCTTAAGGAAATATACAAAGGACATGCAAGTTCTCTGCAGATGAAGCGATCACTCATTTGACTCAACGTAGAGGCTTTCTACGGGGCTGGTGCAAAAAGCAGCCGTAGAAAGGCGGATGCCCAAATGGTGCACGGGGTCTAGCATCTTCAAAGCACTTTGAGTCGCAGACCGATAAACAACGGCCCCATAGTCTAAGCGGGTGCGATGGAGGCTTCTTTACAAATTCATGAGACATTGCCTGTCATTGCCCCACGTAGTGCGTGACAACACTTTTAGAACATTAATTTGGTTTGGAAAAACTTTATTGACAAGTCCGAAGGCGTGCGCCCTAGCACACGGCGGGCCGCTCCCACGATGGGACAGTAAGGCCGAGCCCTAGCGCCGCATCGTGGGCCCTCTGGACAGCCCAAAGTTGCGATGTTATGTCTGGACTCCGGAGAGCGGAGTCCCACTTTCTGGACGATGCTGTATCGGTGCCACGTACCGAAGGGCACTCCCAGAGCATGTGGTGTAAGGTGGCTAAACCGCCACATTTTGTACACGAGTTGGTTAAATAAACATCAGGATAAAGCTTGTGAAGAAAGGCAGGGTTAGGGTACGTTTCTGTTTGAAGTAATCGCAATGTAAGCGCCTGCGCTCTATTTAGCTTCGCATGTGGAGGTGGAAAGATTCTCCTATCCATAGCGAAATGTTGGGTTATTTCATTATATGTAGTTGGCGGATCCCTGTTTACGAAATCTCCAGTTCGACCCAAAGGTCCTCCATGGCCGCGGACAGCTAACCCTCGCGCCCTGGAGTGGGCCAACTCATTGAGATTTATGATCCCTCCGTCCATGTTTCCCATATGAGCTGGGAACCATGTAATGGTATGGGTTGTAAGCAACTTATCACCGAGTATGTTTTTGGCCTCTTTGCACACAGCTCCAACACTGAAGGCACGAATGGCAGCTCTAGAATCGCTAAATATGTGTTCATTACGCTGATCTAAAAGAGCCAAGGCGATGGCAACCTGCTCAGCTGCATTGGCAGTTCTTCTGCATTGGCAGAACATTAATGGCTTTTACACATTTTGTTTTTAAATACTTGATGTGCGGTATGAAGGTTACCTAATTGTCCAAGATTAGGCTTAAGAATTTATGCTCGGCATTTACAGACAGACGTTGACCATTCAGTTGAATGTCAGGTTCTGTGTGCATGCCTCTCTTTCGGGAGATCAAGACATGCATGCTTTTTTGTGGGTTCAGTCAGAATCCATTTTCCTCTGCCCATTTGGAGACCTTGTTCGAACCTCGCTGAACCTGCCGCTCACGCATTGCCAGGTTGCATGACTTAAAACCAAGCTGGACGTCATCGACATATGTACAATAGAACATATTGCGGGGGATGGACAGGTGCAAGAAATTCATTTTGATAATAAAAAGTGTACAACTAAGTACACCACCTTGTGGTACTCCCGTTTCTTGGACAAATGTTTGGGAGAGAACACTGCCCACACGGACAAGGAATGTCCGATTGGACAAGTAACTTTCGATTATGGAAAGCATTCTACAACGCACACCCAGGTGAGACAAGTCTCTTAATATGCCAAAACACTATGCTGTGTCGTAAGCCTTCTCGATATCGAGGAACACAAAGAGGAAGTATTGTTTGAGGATGAAAGCGTCTCGGATCTCTGCCTCGATACGCATTAGAAGGTCGGTGGTGGATCTACCCTTTTGAAACCCACACTGGAATCGGTCGAGCAGATTGTGTGTTTCAAGGAAATGTAAAAGTCGGCGGTTTATAATCTTTTCAAAAAGTTTACAAAGGCAGCTTGTAAGTGCAATGGGCCTATAACTCAAAACTGAGGAAGGGTCTTTGCCCTGTTTCAAAATAGGGATAACAATGGCCCCTTTCCAAGAAGTAAAGGTGGTGCCAGAAAGCCAGATAGCATTGTATAGGGAAAGTAAAGTTTTTTCGCGTTTTGAGCAGCAGGTTTTTCAACATTTCATAAATGACACAGTCGTAGCCTGGGGCAGAATTACTGCAGGTGTTTACTGATGTTTGCAGCTCAGCTAAGTTGGAAGGTTGGTTGTATGCCTCGTATTTTGTACACTTGTGTTCTAGTTCCTGCTTTTCTATTCTTGCTTTATATCTTTGGAAAGCTTCAGTATAGTGTGACGAGCTAGACACCTGCTCGGAGTGTGCACCGAGGAAGTTCGCCTGATCTTCCAGGCTGTCACCCTGGGTGTTTACGAGTGGGAGTGAGTGTACTTGTTTTCCTGCTACCCTACCAACCATGTTCGAGACTTCAGCTTCTTGTGTATATGAATTGATCCCTGATAAAAACTTGTGCCAGCTTTCTCTTCTGGCCTGCCAACGTGTTCTCCTGCCTTGAGACTATTTTCTTTAAGCTGTCAAGATTTTCGGCTGTCGTTGAGTTCCAAAGCAACCTCCATGCCTTGTTCTGCTCCGTTCGCGCACTCTAACGCTCAGCGTTCCATCATGGGACATATCGCTTGCCGGGCGCAGTCCAGATGTTTGCAGAATGCACTTGGCTGCATCTATAAGGAAAGCTGTGAAGTACTGCACAGCTTCATCTATGCTTAACCCACATATGTCAGTCCAACTTAAATGAGTAACGTTATGAAACTGTTCCCAGTCAGCTTTGTATGTCAGCCATTTGGGAACACGTAGAGGATATTCGTATGATATTGGTGTACTCAAAACGACAGGAAAATGGTCACTTCCATAGGGATCATTTATAATTTTTCATTGGAGTAATGGTACAAGTGAAGGAGATGCGGTACCGAGGTCTACAAAAGAGTAACTTTTGTTGGCAAGGTTATAATATGTTGCCTCTTTCCTATGCAACAGACACCGGAAGAGAAAAGGAACTGTTCGATGAGATGACCTCGTGCGTCGCAGCGAGAATCACTCCACAGACCACTATGAGCATTTGGTACCCAAGGACCAGATAGGGTTCAGGTGGTTCATCTATTAGGGACTGGAATTCTCGTTTTTCAAGACGGTGGTGTGGAGGTATGCACAGAAAGCAGATGGTGACGTGTTTGTTGAGAAGAACTGCTCGAACAGCCACTGCCTCTAGGGTTGTTTGTAGTGGTAAATGTGCGCATGCTACTCTTTGATTAACAATAATGGCTACACCGCCAGATGACGCCACAGCATCATCTCTGTCTTTTTGGAATAGAACATAATGAAGCAAAAAACAGGTTTTTTTGGATTTTAAATGTGTTTCCTGTACACACAGCAGTTTTGGCGAATGTTCGTATATGAGCTCATGGCATCCTCGAGGTTTCTAAGCAGTCCTTCGACGTTCCAATGTAGCATTTGCATGGCCATATTGAGGGTAATGTATTGCTGTGTGTACAAAATGGGTGTGTCTGCTCTTCAAGCCCCTAAGTTATTCACCAATGCAATATCATCAGCAAATCGCAGGCTACTAAAGTACTCTTGATTAAGTCTCATCCCTAACTCTTCCCTATCCAGGGTCCTGAAAACCTCCTGTAAACATGCACTGAATAGCATTGGAAAGATTGCCTGTTCCTGCTTTACACCATTGTTTATTGAGATTCTATTTCTTATGGACGACCATGATGGCTAGAGAACCACTGCAAATTTCTTCCAATATGTTTACGTAGGCTTTGTCGATGCCCTTGATTCGACAGTGCCTGCATAACTGCTGATATCTTGACCAGATCAAATGCCTTCTCGTAATCTATGAAGCCGACGTACAGAAGTTGGTAGTATTTCGCACATTTGTCTATCACCTGATCGATAGTATGGCATACTATTGTTTAGCACCTTGTTTGAGATCTTGCTTGGTCCTTTGGTTGATTGAACTATAAAGTTGTCTTAATTCTATTATCTATTATTTTTGCAAACAGCTGATAGACAACAGACAGTAAGCTGATTTATTTGTAGTTTTTCAAGTCCTTCACATTCTCTTTTTTATTAATTAAAATGATGTCGGCGTTCTTGCAAGATTCTGGCCCTTTCAAGAGACACTTCGTTTACATGGTGGCCAGTTTTCTAACACAATCTCTTCACTATCTTTCAACAGGTCTGATGGTACCTTATTTTCCCCAGTGGCTTTGCCTCTTTGCATTCCCTCAGGGGTTTTCTTTAATTCTACTGTCATTACTGGTGGAATGTCGGATTCCTCTGGGATATAACTACCTCTTACAATATCATTCTGGTTGTCTTGGCTGCTGTAGAGATCTCTGTAGAACTTTTATAATACCTCAACTGTCCTATTCATATCAGTTATGGCCTGGCCTTTCTTATCCCTTAATGCATGCATCTGCATTTTGCGTGTGCACAGTTTTTCCTTTTCTTCCGCTGTTTACGGCATGCTCACTTCTCTCCATGCTATACCTTCTACCAATGCCTATTAACTTCAAAATCTCTACCAACTCTATTTGATTGATATATATATGGGGTTTAATGTCCCAAAACCACTATATGATTATGAGAGAGGCCATAGTGGAGGACTCTGGAAATTTCGACCACCTGAGGTTCTTTAACGTGCACCCAAATCTTAGCAAACCGGCCTACAGCCTTCTGCCTTCATAGAAAATGCAGCCGCCACAGCCGGGATTCAATCCCGCAACCTGTGCGTCAACAGCTGACTACGTTAGGCACTAGACCTCCGCGGCGGGGCCGGCAACTCTACTCTATTTTGTATGTTGCAATAGAGACTTTCATAGTTTGAAGTCTCTTAATTAGGTTTTTGGTCTCCTGGGATAGCTTGCCAGTGTCCTGTCTAATGAATGTACTGCGACTTCCATTGCACACTCCTTAATGATACTAGTCAGATTATTGTTAAGGCATGAACGCTAACGTTGACTTCCTTGGTTAGAGCCACGAATATATATGCTGAATGTATCAACGAGGTTCTATTGTAATTTCAATCACCTTGGGTTCATAGTGGTATTTAGAACACCTAAACAGACAAGAAACGAAAGACAGACTCGCCCAAATTTCAGTGCTTTTACACCTTGGGTTCTTTAATGGGTATTTAGTCTCACAGTAAACAGACCAACTTGTTATCTCATATACTAAACTAACAAAAACTATCTTAAAATTAATAGAAAAATCCTAGCTTACCTCCAAAGGGCTTGTCGACAATGCGGATGCCCCTCTCAGGCAGCATAGGCTCGCCATGAGGCCCGCCAATATCTTTGGGGAGCCGTCGTTGTGCAGCCTCTTCTTCCAGGGTAGTGCGTGGGAAGTACAGTGGTAGCAGCTGCTCATATGTCCCCACTTCGCCACCTTCTACAGCGAGTACAATGAGCTCCACTGCTTCCCCGTGACTTTCAAGGAAGCGGCGAATTGTTCCTGCAGCACGTTGGACACATTACGAGAAGAGTGAAAAAGTGTTAACACTTGACCAAACACATAAATGTTGCATATACAGGGAATTTTCTAATTATGGTCAGTACTACAGTCGGTCTACTCTGATGGCTAAGAATACTACTCCTAAGCTCAGTATTGCAATGTGCTTGAAGAGGTCACATAAAAAAACCTTGGTTAAGAAATAGTTTTTGTTGGCTTTGTCAAAACATAAATGAAACCTAATAATTGTGCTGTCTACTTATTTACAATGCAGTCTAAAGCGAGTACAGTAAAAGCTAGTTAATTCAATTTCAAAGGGACTTATAAAATTGTTCAAAATCGGCAGAGTTCAAATTAGGGGGCAGGCACTCGAGTGAAGAGACATTGCGCCACACTAGGCAGGCAGCACCCAAAGAAGCCATCTTTGAACTCGTAGTCTTGAATTAGTCATAACTGCTGTATTTACTCGCGTATTGAACCCACTCGCATAATGAACTTATTCCTCACCTAGGTCATTGAAAAAAAGAAACCTTTTTTTTAATGTATCTGTTCATTTTATTTCAATATGATAGCCAGTGCCATTGATGATCGAAACAGTGTTAAATCAAGGCATTATACCACAAAATAACACAATAAAAGTCAAAACATAGTTTAGCAATCATGCTAAACAGTTGCGAGCAACACGAGCGCGGACGATGTCATTCAAAATTTGGAAGTCGCGCCTTTTGCGGCAAAGTGCCGTCTGTCGAATGCACGAGAAACCTTTTTGCTGATAGTGCCATGCAAGCACAGCGCCACAAAAACAAACCAAAAAGAAAGCATGTGGCCATCGAAATGGTGGGCGTGCAGCATGTAAACACACAGCGCGCCCACCATCTCGGAGGCCATGCGAACTACAACCGGGACGACGGCACCCCATGCACCCGCAATGTCTACCGCAACGTTTGTGTGCAACCAACCGACACTGCGTTTTTGTTCTCGGGTTTGTCACTGTGACCTTATGTGACCTTATTTGGGACACCTGCTGCGCGGGGCACATTCAGCTGGTATGCTAGCTACACGGCGGGTTACAAACATCATGCACTGTAGAATACGACCCGAGTTGCTGGACGACACTTCGGCATCGATTCGTGCACTTTCGTTACGGGAGGAAACAAAAAGAGTTTCAGATTAGGTTCACGAAGCTCTAACAGCAGACACTAAGAATTGATGACTCACTGATACATCAGAAACAAGCACGAACGCGCATTGAACAGCAGTGAGCCTTAAATGAACACTAAAGAAAAAAAAAATGTGTATTAGTAGAGCACAATTCCACAATCCCGAAAACACCACTCTCACCGCGAGACAATGCTTGGTAAGCGAGCAAACACACAAAAAGAAAATGCGGGTAGCGAATGCACTTTCGGAGTCATGCACCAAACATTGTGACATCATATATTTTAATGTCACATGCAGATATTTCAGTGTGAAATTTGAAAATGAAAAAAAAAAAAAAAAGCTCAGACCTTCATTTTCTTCTCTAATTACACTTGTGGTCAAACTTGAGACATTAGAGATCTCAGAGTACAGTTTATCAATCTTAACTAAGTTTTTTTAGTTTAGTGTCCTTTTAATGTCAAAGTAATGATGCCATTTATGCTCCGAAATGCATTTGTTAACATGGCAGAGTTAACACAATCAAAACCAGAAGTAACCAGCAATATTGCATTTTCTTGCGTTTCTTCTGTTGTGACTGCGTGAGCATTGCTTGCAGCTTCCCCAAGAGCTCCTGCACAGCGTCCGATTTCTCACCTGCTGAGAGCTGCTGTTCCGTTACTTTCCATTTCTAGTATACTTGGTTTGGTTTTTGACACAATGTGATCACACTGGGCAGACTTCTGAGAGGAGCAATGCAAACCAGAGAATCCCAGCTCAAGTTAACTGTCGAGGATACCGACTCTTTCGAATTATCAGGAGTTTTTCTCCATAAAATGCACAGGGTCGTGCCAGGGCCAGAGTGTCAGTTTAAATTAACTTAAGTTCAATGTAACAAAGTTCAAACTAACGAGCTTCTACTGTATTTGAGCATAGACATAACACCACTACATGTCTCTTCCAGCTAAATCGCTGTCTTGTTTATGCTCAAGTTTTGCACAAATGTGTCGCTGAACAGTGCACGCTTGGTAATACACCAAGTTTGGGTTCTCAGCCTGCCTGGTTCGTTGACAGTCCATATGAAGGGCACATTGTCTGCCATGGTAACACGGAACAATTGACTTTGCAATAACAAAACAGGGGTGCTAACAATCACTAATAATGCGACACACTATGTGCTTGTGTGTGATGCTTTGTGTTACACCTAAATTTCTGAAATTACTACTGAAGGAGAACTTGACTGCTAACAAGCCAGCAGTTTGGCCGGAATAACTGTGTACACTTGGCACTCCTATCCTTCATGCAACATGAAGTATACTCTGTTTTTAATGCACCTCGTGACTTGAAGTTACCAGGTGTAGCCCGGTGCTCAAAGTATAAAAGGGCACAATCCAATGTAAGAGGACCTTAATGAGCAGCAATTTCAAGCAAATCTAGATTGTTATCATGGTGTGTGCGATTTGTTGTCAGCTAGCATAAAATGACAAATGTGTAAATGGCTATGCACCACTAGTCTAAAAAAAAAAAAAACATTGAAGTGAACATGTACACACAAAAAATCGAGAAATGGACAGTGGGTACTATGCAGTTCTCCCCCATATTCTCTTGTGAATGCATCTACTTGTCTTTTCGGTGTGTGCACAATAATGGAGTGAAAAATAACATAAAAATATGACATCATGCAGGCAATCAGCTTTTGCAAGTCAACCACTTCCGAAAATCCAAAAAGGCAGAAGTTCAAGAGAAGATGAAAGCTTGAAGGAATGAAAAATTCACGAGCACCGGGTGTTACGGCAGCAGCAAACACTATTCACAAAGTTTATAATCTTCCTCGACAGTGTATTACTTGTGCATTGACACAAAAAATGTGTCCATTTCATGTTAAGCCCTAGGATCAACTTGCGACACTGTTTGGTCCATGGTACGTTTGAGTGCCACTGGCTACTGAGGTCTGTTAGCTGTATTTTTTAGGTTGTGCTGCTCGTCACATCTTAGGACTTTGATTCTAAGGCTCTATACTTGAAAATGTAAGTGCTGTTGTCTCGGGAGCAAGTGTTCTAAGCATCCTGGAAATCGTAAGTCTCAGATTACAAAACTTGAGCAGCATGGCAAGCAAGCAAACAAACCCAGCACAGCTACACACAGTGATTACAAATGACCAGCTGTTATCATGTACTTGTGTGCCATTTCACAGAACTTTTGAGTAGGCTTAAAAACTACGATGCAATGCTTTCTTCTAACGTTTCTTTATCCCCCTCCAGATTGCCAGCAAGGATAATATTGATAATAATAATACTTGGGATTTTACGTCCCAAAACTATATGACTAAGAGGAACGTCGTAAAGGAGGGATCCCAAAATTTTGACCATATAGAGTCTTTTAACATGTACTGGCGCCGCTCGGTGCACAGACCTCTAGCATTTTGCCTCCATAGACGTAGCACTGCAGTGGCTGAAATCAAACCCCGGACTTTCGGGTCAGCCGCCAAGCACCATGGCCACTACACCACTCCAGCAGACATGCCAGCGAAGAACTTGGTTGAACTTACGAAGAGCTAAGTGGGCTCCTTCTTGAGTGGGATAGGACCTGCGCACAGAATGTATTGGACACAGCCCAAGGGTCCGAAGTCCATGCTCGGGTAGCATCTGCAGCACCCGCCAGTAGCTTGAATGGAGGGCAGTCTCTGCGGCTGTGTGAAACTTGACATTGTACTTCGGCCCTACAGTGTGAATCACAAACCGTGCTGGAAGGTTGTACCCCTTGCTCAATTTGGCTTCTCCGGTGCGGCATGCTGCAGTGAGGATATAAGCACTGAATTAGAAACCAAACGTTTCTGGAAGCACAACAGCAAACACAAGAGTGGCACAGTAAAGAGGCTATCGCACAAATGTCAAATACACAAGTGCACCGTGTTCTCTTAAATAAAATCGTAGGCAGCACATTGCCACCTCATAAACATGGCACAGCTATAATATATGCTATCAGGTAGGCATCCTGCAGATCTCTTAAGTACCACACATGCAGCTGAAAGAAAAAGTGAAAGTTTCTACAGCCTGATTTGTTATTTTGTTATAGCTACACAAACCACACAAAGGTTACAGCATATATACAATACGCTCTAGTGAGACATATAAGCTTTCATACTTACACTGAATTTCGCTGAGCATATCCTGCCTCATCTGGGGTCCGGCCCTCGCTACGAGCCTTTGACTAAGGGGACTTCTGTCAGTCAGATTTTCGTTCGTAGAGTTGACAATGGCGTGGGCATTCAAGCTGGTCAAGTCGCCGACCCTGCATGCGTGGGGAAACGTTCGACACAGCTGTTAAATCTGCGTGCACTTTTTAGCACGCAAACAACCACCAAAAACAATGATCCGCGCTAACGGAACGGGATCTGTGAAGAAGCTTACCAAAGAGCAATTTTTCGATTCAGCTCTTCGTCGATAGGAAACGGCGTGTTCTCTCGGTAGCAGCTGTTTTGGGCACCAGGTTTGTCTTCTTCTGTAAGGACCGGCTCTCGAGGGGCAATTTGCTGCCATCGTTTCAGGACCGCAACGTCTACAATGTCCAACGGCGAGCCCAACGGGTCCATGGCTCGGCCAACTGAGGTGAGTGAAAGCTAGTAGAGAAATACTGCAAGATTTGAGAGTTGTGCGAGCACAGAAATTCGATGCGAAGGGGGCGTCCTGTAATGCAAGCCGGAGACAACGAGCGGACAACAGAGTTTTGCACAAACAGCACAAACCCAGCTGAGCGCATTCACGCACGTGACCTCGAGACTGCCACAACTGCAACGGGCTTGCGCAGCTAGTGGACGCAGCAAACGAGGCCGGGCGGCCACATATTTTCGTTCGTGCAAACGGCAAACGCCACGAAAAGGGCGCAAACAGTTATCGCGAGGCGAAATGTAAATTCGATACAGCAATACGGCCGTCACCAATCACCAGCCTCCTGCTACCGACTGTGTTGACACCCCTCGCGTCACTTATCAACAAGTTATCAGCACGTTCATACCTTCATACCGAAACTCAAACGATGAAAGCGAAACAACATCATGGCTATAGATGAATAGTTGTAGACAAGTTCCCCACCATAGCCCCCTATATTTCTCTTGCCTGCCGGATTATCGATGGTCACATGAAAAGCGGCCTTCGTCGGTACTATGGTAATGACGCTACCTAAGTAGGTGTGTCTTCAAGTAAGTTTCTTACGTTTTTGGAGCTTAAATGCAACAAAAATAACGTAAAAAGACGTAAACGTAATTATGATTAACCCTACGTAAGTGACGCCGTCATTCAGCAGGCAACTACTTCAATACAATGCATAACATTTAAAATTAGTAGCAAACACTAAAATTGCCAATCTCAAAGGCCAAATACAAAAATTCTTATTCCTACGTAGGCAGCGCCGCGATAGATGACGGGCGTTTCGTGCTCATCCGGCAGGCAAAGAAAATCTAGGATGCTATGTCCCCAGACTCCCCACAGAACGCCTACCATTGTACCCAACAACGTCCCCAAATATCCACATTAATGAAGGCCAGTGTTATCATCATGTTTTAAAGACATATCTTAACAAAACTTGACAATAGCAAATAATTTTGAGCTTAATTATTTTTTTGCTCTTTTATTTAAAAAAACTTTACGGTAGTAGCATGAATAAATGGTGCTATACAACTTCCTTCATGTATACAACCATAGCCAACAACAGTAATAGAATATGACAATATGTCACAGATTATGCTTTTGCAAATCACATGTTTCAGAAAAGCACAACAAATGATTAAATACGCTGCGGCAGCCATGTTTTTAGACATCATGCTGCATCAAAGGCGTTAAGCGCACACAGACCATAGCCAATCCACTACACAGCCGGCGCCGCTAGCTGCTTCACAGAACACTGCCGCTGCCCGGCAGCCTCCATTCTTCGAGCGATGGATACTTGCGTGATACAAGTTACAAACGTTGCCCCTACAGCCACCGTGGAGCAAATGTCCACGTTGTTTGGCTTTTTGGGCAAAATCCTGGAGTTGAAGATGTATCCGGCGGACGAGTTCTTGGTGCACCCGGTGGCCAAGGTATGCTTCATTCGCTTTGAAGAGTCCTGGAGCGTCGGAGTGGCACAGCACCTCACAAACACGGTGTTTGTAGATCGTGCTTTAATTGTGGTGCCGGTGGCTGATGGCAAACTTCCAGATGAGAGCAAGGCGTTGGCGATTTCAGCCTCAGCGACGCCGCCTGTCGAGGAGCCAGCAGCGCCTGTCACCACTGGTTTGATCAATCAGCTTGCCATGGGAGCTGGTGGCATTCAAGTGATTACAACCCAAGATCCCGCACTGGCTGCCCTGGGCTTGCCGCCGTATCCACCGCTACCGGCCACGATGGATCCCGCCAAAGTGGAAGAGATCAGACGCACCGTCTATGTCGGCAACTTGGACTCGTCAGCCACTACTGAACAGCTGCTCAAGTTCTTCAGTCAGATGGGTGAAGTCAAGTACGTGCGTATGGCTGGCGGCGAGAGCCAGCCGACACGATTCGCCTTCGTCGAATTCTCTGAACAAAGCAGCGTGGGCCGCGCACTGCAGTTCAACGGCATAGAGTTCTGTGGTCGTTCGCTTAAGATAAACCACTCAAACAACGCGATCGTCAAACCGCAGGCAAAGAGCTCCGAGGCGGCACACAAAGAAATTGAAGAAGCCATGCGACGCGTGCGCGAAGCGCAGTCGCTCATTACAGCTGCTATTGAGCCAGAGATGGTGAAGCAGCCGACAGTTGGCTCGCCGTTACAACTTGGTGCGGCGGCAACTCTTGCCAAACGCAGGAGCCGTTCAAAGAGCCGCTCGAGACGCCGAAGCCGCTCCAGGAGCCACAGCAGCCGACGCAGGAGCCGCTCCAGCAGTCGTAGACGCTCTATCAGCCGACACCGGAGGTCTCACAGACGGTCGAGAAGCAGGCATCGCTCGCCGAGGCGCAGGCGGCGTTCTTCAAGCAGCCGGCGTTCGTCCCGCTCTAGACGCCATTCGAGATCCAGGTCTCCCAGCAGAAAGCTGCGACTCAAGGATCCGGACCGGCGTCGTGGGGAATCCAGAGAAAGACGCCGCCGCAAACGCTCGCACTCACCTCGCAGATCCAGGCGGGGCTCGTCACCACTGACGCCACCACGCCGTAGCGGGAAGAAGCGACACAAATCACGCAGCCCAAAGCGATCTAAGAGCCGAAAATCTCCCAAAGATGATACAAAGGCCCCCGTCGCAAGGGACTACGACGAAGAAGAAAAAGGCTATGAACCGGCACGTGACACCAGCCCAGCCAGTTCTCCCCCATCAGGGGACATGGATCTCGCCAGTGATTAATGAACCAATAAAGGGCGCTCATTTTATTTCCATGGGTTGTAGCTTCTTTACTAAGAGTGTGACAAAAGGAGAAGGGTTTCACTGTCTGAACCAGCTGCCACCAGGGGACCCTGAAGATCGAGGCTGTTCAGTGGTTTCCCTTGAGGACGAACCAAGGCATCCATTTCTACTTCACCACGCAGTTGTCCTGTGAAAAATCATACAGGCAGGAAATGTGATTGTCATGCTTGGTATATTTCAATGAAACTGTTCACTGCAATACATGTGGCTGCTGTATTATGTGTAAAAAGTCTAATTAATCCTGATCATGCATTTAAATATGGGTAATCTTAAAGGGGCCTTGCTACACTTTTTGAGCATGATCAGAAAATGCTCCCAAGAACATGTGAGTCAAATGATATAGTCAAATGCGGCCTGCAATTCACAATAAATTATCAGTCAGCTAAAAATTGCTTTCTCTTCTCTCGACAAATGATGGAGTAAGCTCAAAATTCACTCATACAAGGCCTTTTATCAGCCATTGGCTTATTTGAACATGGCGCGCTTGGTCGTTACAGAGACTGCTGCAGGCCGCGACTTGTCCACGCATGCGCACGCGATCACACTGAAAAAGCGGTACATCGGGCCGCGAGGCGGTTTCCTTTTTTGCATGCTTATAGGTGTGCGCCCATCCGAGCATACATTGCCACAAACTGTTATGATTGATATAACAAAATAATTGTGGCTCCCTTTTAGCTTCGTTATAACAAGGTTTGAGTGTATATAATATTATCTGACACAGTTACCTTGCTGCATTTGACACTTGTATCGTGTTTTCATACCTACTTTAGGCCTGCTACACGAACTTCTATAATTGTCACTTCATAAGGTTCGAGCTGTAAAAATACAAAGTAGATAAGAAACAAAAATCTCTGCTGTTTTCATTAACATGTACCAGGTATCCGATAATACGAATTATAGCCGTGGTGAAGCGTATATGCAGAATTGGCAACGCTACAACATGCTTATACCTAGCTCATGCGTAGTCGTATATATCACCCGGAGATCATGCGCTTTTATTTTTCTGCACGCTGCACATATGCTGAGATGTACCCACTCGCAGATAATTGCGTCAAATACATTTTTACCTTGACTAAAATGTCAGATCGTAAAGTTCCATCGACAACCGGTTACTGCAACCGGGCCAAATTGAATACCAGTGTTTTCGCAAACAGGACGCATCACGTTATATTCACACTACACACACCATGCACAATATTCTTAGTTTCACCGTCCGTAAGGGTCAACCAATATTGTCGATGTCTTTTACACGCCACAGTCAACACTGAACACTTTTGAAGACAATGCCGCTGTTCCTCGCACAGGCCACCACATGTGTGCACTTCTCTGAGATAAACAGCCAGACAGCGTGGCAAATATTTCATCACACATTTTACCACACACCTAGATGTTCTCCAACACATACCACAGCTAATGTTGCCACTGTGAGATGAAGATTAAGCTTTCAAAAAGAAAAAAAAAAAGCTTGCCCCAAGCACCGAGCGATTGCACCGCACTAAGCCACCGGCGGGAGTGTTTTGCCAACCGCCGCCTTGCACGTGCACCGTTGACGTCACGCTGTGACGTACCCCGGTAGAGGTCTATTACTAAAAATAACATCCCCCTTATTAGTATTTTATTTGAAATTACTGTCTGTTAATTCATTAATACTGTGTCTAACAAAGAAAAAACTGAGCTCTTAAACAATTACCTTCTCTTCTAAAAAACAAACAAAAAAGACATTAAAAGTCAGCCTGAGTGGATGCCTGTCAGGACTTTGGACACCATCACACACTGATGCCAAAAGTTCAGGGATGTGATCCCACATCATGTCTTTCTACATGTTTTCTATCCTGCAAGACCTCACCTAACAGTAAGTTTGAAAAATAACTCAATTTCTATAATGGTTCGCCTGATTTTGTTTCCACAGACAATATCAAGAGTGCTTCACTTCTGAACCATGATAGAACTTGAGCTTTTCTCTACTCCCGCTACTTATTGTACAGCTTTCATTTTGTCTTTCTGCAGCAATACTTGTTCACACTGTCATTTTTGAATATGCTTGTATTACTTAATATAATAATAATAATATTTGCCGTTTTACGTCCCAAAACCACAATATTAATATAAGATGCAATAGTGGAGGGCTCCGGAAATTTTAACAATCTGGTGCAGTGACATCACAAAGTACATGGACCTCTACCGTCTTGCCCCCATCGAAATGCAACCGCTGCAGTCTGCATAACCTGTCTGTATTACTAAACTGACAAATATGTCTGTTAGGCCCTTGTAGCCTTTTGCTCCTACTACCAGTTTCTGTAATGGAAGCAAAATAAACTTCATCTACTTCAAATGTTTGTGTGTGTTTATTTTCACATCCTTTCTTTTGTATTCGATCATCCAATGTGGATTCCTGTATAATTCAAGTATTCCTTCGAATTTATTTGATGTCCGCATAGTGGTTTTTATTGTTTTGCAACCTAACAAAAAAACAGTAAGAATAGGTTGCCCCTTTTGTGCAAGCAAAATTTAATACAACTGATTTTACGTTTGCCCTTTAGCAACTACAGTTAAACCTGCTTATAACGAACCTCCACATAACGAGTTCCTCAATATAACAAAGTTTTTATATTCTCCATTGTTACTTCATAGAAGCACATGTATTTGCAACCTCTATGTAACAAAGTAACAGCAGGACACAACCTTGATATAACGAATTTTCGCCACAGACAATCTAGGAATTTTGCCTCAAATTTAGTAAATTTCAGCATGAGCATCTTTCACGGTTGCCCCGCTGCCGACGAAGCGCATAGCGGCGGTGGCGAACTCACGAACCTCGCGACTCCCAGGCAAGCCTGCACCCTACGAGACGCCGTTATTTCCGCCGCGTACACATGCACGGATGTGCCCCCCCTTCCCCCCCCAAACAAAAAAAGAAAATACGTTTGTGTTGCCAGTGCCACACTTTTAGCTAGCATCACATATGTAGGGCCGCGCTGCATATAGAGGGCGCTTTACCGAATTGTTTCCCGCAGTATCAGTGTCGTTCACTCTTCATTTTTGACGCCGTGCGCGCATGGTTTGCTCGCATGATGTGGCCTCTGACGACATTCAGCTTTGCTTTATTTTTTCACCAGCCGGGAGATGCCAGATTAGAAAGTGATGGAAACTCTCCTGAGACCACGCTAACAATGGTGTATCTTCGGAGGTCAACTCCTCACGTGCTACTGTCTTGCGCTGCACCGTGGGTTCGTGGGACCATAGCCTTCGCAATTAGCTCAGGCAACAGCATGATGGTGCGTTGAATGCAATGCAGTGAATGCGATAGCAACAAATCGTAATGTAATATTATGTACAGCTGGAAGCCAACTCTTGAATCCGATATCGCAGAACTCCTACTAAACATTCGTGTAAGCAAATACGACCGCTCCAGGGAGAAGTTCTTTTTTCACACAGTCTTTTCGTGTTGAAAGCGCACTGATGCTTGTCAAGATGGAACGCGTGCCAGCGATCGTGACCATGCCCTTAAAATTAAAGTTTACTGTTGCTACTCAAGGACCCCCTCGCACATTTTTTCATACTTGTTCAAGACAGCTTGTTTCCTTTCTGTTTGAGAAATCTACGGCAGTTCCTCCAGGCAATAGAGATGGGCCGGCTGATGTGATCACTGCTTCAATAGTGCTCGTGCACTCTTACCCGCTCATAAAAGTTACGATGCACGGGGGCATGTTATCGATTTGGACTTTCTACGGAACATGATGGCGACAGAAAAAACCAGCTGAGAATATCCATATAATTGCAATCACAATAATAATGCAGTTTCTTTACGGCTAAATAACTGTTTTGGCTTACCTCTGCCTTCAGTTTCAGTTTTGTTCAAATTGTGCATTTGTTTTTTGAATTTTCGTACTGAACCTGCATATAACGAAATCCTCTTTATAACGAATTTTTTCAGGAATTTGTAAATTTTGTTATATCCATGTTTAACTGTACATAGAATGCAAAATTGAAAAGTCACAAACCAGCAGCAGGTGTCTTCCAGCACAGCAGTGAGCCGTCATGCGCACAAAACAGCAGGCTGCCCTCTGGATCAAACACCATGTCAGCAAGGGCACCCTGGGTGGGTGCGGCTAGGGTGACTGTGGCTAGGCGTGTCTGGCGCAGGTCCCACAGGGAGAGCTGGCCACTTGCGGCACCACAGGCGACCAAGTGCCCCTGGCTCTGGTGTTGTGCCAGACAGGTCACCTGTTGGCCAATCCTGGGATTGAGGTCATTCATGTGAACAGGAACTCTGAGGACCACTAGTCCATGCACAGGAATTCATACTCCTCACACTTCCCTCACCTGAAGGCATCTTAACTTAGACTTAGAAAGAAAGAAGAACAAAGCTTGCCTTAAGTTGCACAGGGCTTGAAACAGCATGACTGGAGAATTCAGAACCCAAGTCTGCTTTCTTCTAGATCGTTGCTAGGGTTTATTTAGGTTGTTTCTTCGTTGATTCTCAGTACAGAGGTGTTCGAGTTGAACCGAACACATTACACGGTTGTACAAACATGAGGCACAGAAACTCGCGCTGGAACCAACATTTCGCACCGCCCTTAAGTACAGTCGAAGTTCGATAGTTCGAACTCGAAGGGACCCGAAAATTTGTTCGAATTAAAAGAAGTTTGAATTTATTAAAGTAAACAACTGGAAGGCTCACCATGCAGTGGCACATGTGCATTGAGCTAACACACGAGGGGGAAGCTTCAAAAACTTACATTTATTTACAAATCACAGGACATTTGTCAAAATATTGAAGTAATTGGTGATACATGTGCGTCTGCACACGTTTGCCATGCCGCAAGTCAATCAATTTCGCATGCAGCTTGCAAAGCATTTCTACTTCGGCTGCAGCAATTTCCTGACAAGAGAAGTTGCGCGCGGCAAAGGCCAGCACCTACACTCTCTAAAGATGACGACAACGACAACTGCGTCTCCGCTACTGCCCTCAGTGTCGCAGCGTGGCCAGCCTGTGACGAGAAAAGAGAAGCGTTTCCACGCTGAGAGAGGCAGATCGGCATTTGAGAGAGAACCAACACTCCACGGCAGCTTACTTTTTTTTCCCTCTCTCTTTCCGCATGCGGCGTTGAAAGGAGAAGGGTCTCTAAGTGGCAGGGACGGAAAAGGGAGAAGGGCGGCACAGGCGCGTCGCAGATCGGCAATTGAGAGAGAGCAACCATTTCACCGCAGCCTTTTCTTTTCCTTCGCGTGCGGTTTCAAGGTGTCGAAGGTGCCGCCGTGGGATTGGGGGTGGTGCTGAGAGCATTTTCAGAGTGCGGTATGTTCAAATTAATTGTCGCAGGTGCTGGCGCGTTCAAATTACAGCGTATTTTCGCCCATTTAAATACACATAGCTTTGATGGGACCTCAGCATGAGTTCGAATCAGCCGAAAGTCCGAGTTAAGCGCGTTCGAATTAATGAGATTTGACTGTATATGGGGCATGTCACAGTTGGCATAGGCCTTCCATTGCTTTAAGGTCTTCTCGCAGCTGCCGTTGCCTTTCCCGTCCCCTAGAATTCTTTCGCTGTAAGTACTCTATGTCTCTGCCTCGCCGCAATCGCTTCGCAGTCAGTTGCAGGCCTAATTGTTGCCTCCTTCATTTTGACCGGACTAGTGGTGAGCAGTGGGACTTATCCAACTTCTGGGGCACATACCCATTTATAAAAACGATGATAGTTTTCTGCTGAGCTGCACAGTGGCACATACCCTTTAAGATGGTCATAGTTTTGTGCGACAGATGCACAAGGAAAGATTTGCTGAACAGCTTCACCATTAAAATAGCACTAAAAGCAGGAATTGTTGCCAATGACATAAACAAAGGGAGATGGTCGGAAGCCATGCAACTGGTGCACAAAAAGGGTAAATATAAGAACCTGGAATTCCGGTTGTGCTGGCAAGTTTGCAGTGAGCATTTACATAATCTGTGTGTGCAACTTCCAAAAACATGAGAAAGAAATATAGAGGGTGCATTTTTTGTGTACTGTACAGATTTTTTGTGGCAATCCCCCGACAGCAAGGCTCTGGTCTTTTTCACACTAGAACTCTACATGTGACGAAAATACTCTGCCTCAGCTCAAATAACTATGTGTGAATATTTAACAAAATTACCAATTAACCGTTTACTTAGACTTCAAGGTTGTTCTTTATATTAGAAAGTTGCAGTGCTTGACAACTTATGGCATACCCAGTCTTCAGAAATAACAAAATTTGCACTTACTTTTATATATTAATCACTGAAGTTTAAGCACACTATTGAAACTTATTTCCCATGAGAAACGACCATTCTCTTGCATCATAATGGAACTACTCATGAAAAAGAAGAGACAAAATTAGAATGGAGGCTCATTTGTGACCACACCTTTTAATGAAAAGGGGCAAGCCATCTCACTTTCACCAGCGAGTCCTCATACATATGGTATTTGATATTTCTTCCAAGCTGCGTGCAAGAGAGCCGCAATATCGACCTTTTCTTTCTCTGTGCAGCATAAAACTCTGAGCCAGCCACTAAGGTCCTTATTCTCATGAACAGGCAAAATAGTTTACGATGCCTGCTAATAGTAAGGAAGAAAAAGATAAGCATCACACATCACACCCAAGGAATAAGCTGCCTACTTTTTCTGGCCAGATTCTACTTTGTCAGGTCTTGATTAAAGTTACGTAACTTTGCTTTCATGCGCGATTCTAGTTTTATGCTGAAGAGGCTAAGTTTTCTGCACACCAGACACCATCAGTTTTAATTGTGTCCTTAAAATTTGATGATGAATACCTTGAATCAGCTGCGATTTTTGTGGTTTAAAAAAATAGGGAATGATATAAATTAGTGCACACTGCCACTTTCTAATATAAACGACTGCCTTTAAGTGAACAAAAAGCTTATTGGCGAGCTTTTTCATGAGTAACATTGGTGCCCCTTCAGTTGCGGCAAAGTATTTCTACCTTGACATGGAGTTTGTGCGTGGACACGACAGAAGCCATATATATATTTTTAAAATCTATATTGTTTAAAAATACCACGTATTGTACTATCATATTTGCCAAGAGTTACCAGGCGCATTTAGTATACATTTATATATAAAAGTGAAGAGAGATGGGCAAGGTCATGTACCGTATAAACCGGACTATAGGTCGAGTGGGAATATAGGTCGACCCCCCAAATTCAGGTTACCGAAAAAAAAAAAAGAAAACAAACCAAAATTGCCGAACGACATTTATTTGCGGATTGGGCGCACCCCACCCCAATCGTAGGAGCTCCCCTCAACCACTATCGCAACTGTTCCTATTCGTCAGACAAAGCACCACTGTCTTCTGAAGACGAGAGTTTTTCAGTGGCCGTCTCCTTCAGTGCGTTGTCTTCCGAGCCATACAGTGGGTTGCTGATGGAACATTTCCTGAAAGCATTTTCCACCATAGAATCTGGCAAGGAACGCCAGGAGCAAAGCACCCAGCCACTAACAGTCACAAGCGGAGACCTCTGCAGGCGGCCCGTCAGTGTCTTTGGGTTGTCGCCGGACATCCACTTTTGGTACTCCAGCTGCACTCGGTCCTTGAACGGCTTGTTTAGCACTACGTCGATCGGTTGGAGGGTGGACATCATAGCACCTGGTATCACGGTGAGGTCCGTTTTTCCATCGCCCAGTGCGCGCTTCACAGCGTCGGTTAAGTGACCACAAAACGCATCTAACACCAGCATTCTGCAAAGACGCAGCAGTGCACTTGGCTGACGGTTCGTATCCATTCGAGCATCATGGCCTCGTCCATATATCCCTTTTTTTATGCCAACGACAATACAGGGTAGAAACACTTCCTTCGGTATTGTTTAACGTTTGAAAATGATGAAGAGCGGAAGCTTTGTACCATCTGCCATGCATGACAGCATCACGGTGAAGCACGAGTGCTCACTGCCAGTAAACAACAGTTCATATCCTTGGCGCCAGGCTGCATGATCATGGTCGATGAAGGCATGTCAAACCACACGGGGGTCTAATCGTCATTGTCAAACTGCCCCATCATGTAGTTGTTCTGCTCCCGAAGCCGGTTCACGAAGCCCTGAAAGTTTATAAGCTTGTCCTCATACTCGTCTGGAAACCTCTGACAGATGGATGTGTGCCACCGGAAAGGAAATTCTTTGCATCTCATGAATCGATGCACCGAAGAGTTTGGTGCACGAAACTCTTCTCTCGTGAGCCGAGCTTCTCGAGCGAGTTCCACAGCTTTCTTGAGAATGGTATCAATGGTCTCTTGCAGCGAGCATGCATGAACTTCCCACACAAAGTTCCCTAGCGTATTCTTTAGCTGCGGATGAACCGCACTTCGCCCACGAAATGACATTTTTCGAGGATTGCACATCTGCAGCTTCTCTTTCTGCACCCTCCAATAGCGCACGCTTTTTTCTGATACACCAAAGCGGCACTGAGCAGCCATATTCCCATTCACTTCTGTGAACTCAACAACCTCTAGTTTAAACGCAGCTGAGTACTGCCTTCTCGTACCGCTACTCATATTCAGTGAACGAAAGAAAGACCACTAAAAATGAAGCACAATGTCAAGTGGAGCGAGAACTTAGAACAGAACGGAGGCAAATCACGAACACAAAAAAACAGATAAGAGAGTAAAAACAACAACCTACTATTGGATTTGAATGCGAATATGGCCGTGTCCAGCTTCTCATACACATGCAAGCCACATGTTGCCAGACCACAGTGCACTGTCGCTTAGACACCGCTATATAAGACGAGGGGCAACTTTAGCTCGTTGTTTTATTGAAAATATCTGGAGTTATATTCCAATTTATACGGTAGATGATAGGACCAGTGCAATTAGATGAACCCTCGACTCACCATGTGAGGTCCTGCGCTGGTCTCCTGTCAGGTGATGCCAAATCCCAAAGCTGCAAGTGCCCAGCCAAGTTCCCCACGATCACATGCTCCTGGCGCACATAGGAAAGGCACGTGGGGCACCCACTGTTGGCTCCTTCTGAAAGAACAATGATTTGAAAAGGCATAATCAGCGATCGAATTTCGTGTAAGGCCTCCAGAAAACTACACAAAGTAATGTGGACAAAACTAGCAACGAACACAGCACACAAGTCTGCCCCTTCAGTGTTTTCGTTTGTTCACCCTTCAAAGTCAAGTTTAACTGAAGCAGAACCAGAAAGTTGCCACATAAAAATCCTATATTATTTTTCACAATGCAATTCTTTGAATTAAAAATGCCACCATTTCGTTTTTCTTGCAGTTGGACAACTGCCTACAATATTTATAAACAGTTAGCATTACACCAAGAAAACCTATGGTCTGTTTTCACACTTCCATCCTTCATTTACGTCATTTTCTGATAGAAAAGCTCTGCTACCAATAGATGTAACATTAAGGAAATCTTGTAGTATTAACTATTTATTTTAACTTGACATAACTGCCTTCAGTGCAACTCTCAGTGGTTTCGAAAAGTCTGTTGATGAAGAGATTTGTTTGGTACTACAATTGATACAGATGAGAGTTGAACAAAAAAATGTCATTTGAGCCCAAGTCCTTACATTGGGACTTTTGATAATCATGGCTGATATTGCAGGAACCACAGTTCTGACAAAAACAAAAACAACTGTTTTCGTCAGGGCTCCGACAAAGACAAGTTCGGCAATTCGTCAGACCATTTCTTGTCACTTCGAGCATCCATTTTGCCTTGAATTTCTAGCTCATTTAGAGTTTATACAGAGTATGTTTCATGGTTTGTTACAAATCTCTTCGATAAAGGAACAAGAAGAGTGCAGTTACCAATAATTCTTAATGCCTCAGGGCGACCAGGAGTGAGCAGGCACAGTCTCCCATCCTCACCAACACTGGCGAGTTTTTGCGGGCCACGAGCTGAAATGGCAGTACACGGATAGCCAGGATGCAAGTGGCTCCATCGCTGTTGTTCCTGAAGCTGCACGGGTGAATACAGTCAGCTGGAATTGCAACTCACAAACAGAACCCATAGTGATGAAGAATGTGAGCTGAAATGGAAGTCAAGGAAGGTAACATTTAATCGTGCGTCATGCCATGATACAACCTTAATTAAAACCAACAAATAACTGTTTTGATTGTATGGTAGTAATTACAATATAATTGAGAAAAGACTAGAAAAGGCACCAAAGTGTCATCTGATGATTTGGTGCCTGCCAGTGCGAGGCTTATTGGTCAGCTGTGTGCTTGTTGAAAGCTCACGTGCTACATGACACTAGCTGGCTAGAAAAGAGAGTTCGGCACTCGATGTCATCGTTTCGAGTGATGCTAACACTACCATGTTTACACGCACATAAATAACCAATAAGTGGATGGGGGGCAACCACTGCCAAAGCTCAATTGATAAAGCAACAGGCACGTAATCAAAAGGTTGCTGGTTTGGTCCATGCAGGAGGCAAGTTGTCTTGTTGCCCACTATAGTTTCTCCACACTTCTATCGTAACTACAATACAACCAAAAATTAGAATTGTCATCCCCTATACTTTGTTTGGCTTCACTATCTGTTGGTTCTCATTCAGTTTGTATCAACAAAGAAACGAGCCCTTAAGGCGTTGAACTGGTACAGCACATTACGGCAAAGAAGAACCAGTCAAGCATACCGACACAAGAAAACAGAGATCTAACTTCAAATGCTCAGTTGGAAGTTTGCGCTCCATCCTCTTGTGTCAGTGTGCTCGGTCGTTTCTTCTTTACCAAAGACCCCTTCATTTGTTTAATCATACCACGACAAAATTCTTCTGAGCAAGCGTAGTACTTGAATAATATTCTCTGTGGCTAAACGATTCTTTTAGGTAGGACAAAAATAATTCCTGGTATCTTTTAGCTTCATCTTCTTCTCTTTGAGTCACAAGATCAAAGAAGGGATTTGTTATACTGGAGACAACATTCTCTGTCAAGCATCTCTGTCAAGATCGACAAGCATCAAGCGTCTCGACAAGCGTCTCTGTCAAGATTGCAATCTTTATGAAGGGAATTTGTCGAAACATTGACTGCAGCAACATTCCCTGTTAAATTATTTTTTCATGTCTTGTTGACGACTGCAACTTGTGGAAGCCAAGCCAACTATGCATGGTGAGAGGCACACAAGTAAATGACTATCTGTTGTAAACAAAACCTGGGAGTTCATTTTGGTGTGGTTCATTCCAAACTGAGGACTTCATAACCCAAACAAATCCCCGTAACTGGAGCTTCCAAAGGCCTGCTCAAAGAAAAATTAAAGTATATATTCCTACTTATATATTATATTCCTACTTAAAGTATATATTCCTACTTGACAAAACATCAAAAGTAAGCTATAATGACCATGGCAACTACACTGAGCTATTGACAAGCCCCCATGCTGAGCACCTTCAAGTGCATCAAAGACTAAAAAAAGTGTGCACTTTCCATCACAAAAGTATGTAACTATCTATGCATTTTGAATACCTGTGCATTTTAGGGCCACTTCTATGCAGGTTTCTTAGTTATTTAGTCCAAATCTTGAGATTACGTTCACATAAAAAAAACGTGGTCATAACAAACACGCTTCAGCACAGTGAAAGTAAGTGTATGAGCGAGATAAACGAAAATGAAGCTGCACACAGACCTCACTGCTACTGCAGCGGTAGAGCCGAACCTCTCCAGATGACAGTGCAGCTGCTAAGATGTCTGTACCTGCAAACTAAAGAGTAGTGCATGCATTTGGACCAGAGCACTCTAGAAGACTGGCAAACATGCCCGTTTAGCAGCACGTTAAAGATTTCCAAAGCCCTACACTATCGTAACCAAATAACGGTTTTGAGACATTAAACCACAGCTATTATTAGAGTTTTCAAACAGAAGCCCCCCCCCCCTAAAATAGCGTCAAGGTCACTGAGCCTGTGTAAAACCCAAAGCACGTTTGGGTTGGGCAGGCTATTTCTCGAATTTAGCGGGGCCCCAAAACCTGCCCCAAATGTTTATGGTCAGACAAACGTGACGGCTCTCGGCCAAGACTACAGCGACATAGAATAGCGGGAGTGTCCAAAGCACCGCAGACCCTATTCGAAAACTCGTAGCTCCTGCTTGACCCAATGCGTCCATACGCAAAGAGCTTTGGGGCACCAAACTTTTAGGGCCCCTATTTGAAAACTCTCTAATATCATTAACTCTCAATTACTTGTCAATTACTCCCATCTTACGCAACACTCATTTCATGCAACCCACTGAAAGAGTAATGCTGGACACCACTGTTTCGCTGATGAGCCACGTACTCACCATGCCATCACTCACCTTCGTTGCACACGTTTTCATGCGCTACTGAGCAACGATAGTACATGTATGTATGTCTACGATACGTACTATACGCGGGGATAACGACCCAGTCAGCCGCTGTCTTACAGCTGATGCATGCTAACCCGATCTGCTCGGTTCCACCGCCTTCACCTTCTCGATTTTTATCCTCGGCATGTAAACCCCTTTGTCTTGCTTAGTGTTTTTGGATGTTCCACAGTTAGCACAGAATGTATGAGCCCTTCGGGTGACCAAAAGAAGCAGTCGTCAAACTGAGGCTCTCAAGCACTTCGGCTTTCATTTTTTAGTAGGTCTTGTACTCACACAGAGATCACCTGTATCCGAGACCAGCTCAACCGTGCAAACACGACGCATGCCGGCGTCGGGGGAATCTTCACTCGGCTTGGCAGAGCATGCCCACAGGGACAGTGTGTTCGGCTGTAGGGTCACAATTCGCAAAATTAGAATAATGCATTCGCGTGAAAAGAAAAGTTATAGCGCAACCATAAACTCGGGAACATCTCCTTTACCTTGTCATCCCAGCTGCCGGAAACCAAACAGTACTCGTGCCTGTTTAGCAAACCATGACCTTCTGGCTTAAAACGAACGCTGTTGACCTTTGTGGCGGCATACTTGACGTTTACCTGCACCATTTGGGCGACTAGCGCAAATATCCTTACGATCGTACAAGCATCAAATCCTCAAAACATGCCGCCAAATGCCGCTCGGGCGAACTCCCATGCGGATGCGGAGCACAGCAGTCGCTCTCGTAGGACGCGCTATATTTCCTTAAGCACAGATACTATAATCAAAACACTTTCAGCAGTGGTAAATACTCTCCTATAACTTTATGAACAAATAATTTACACTCAGTAACCTAAATATAATTTCAGCTAGCGTATGCTGCCCTCTTGCGACTATTCTGCTTTTTTGACACACAAGCGACATAACAACCTTCTCGAGCGTGCGTGTGCGTCGTCGCGGAGGAGGTCGGCCAGGCCAGCAGGCAAAGCCTCGGCCTGTTACAAGTAAAGATACATTAAACACGGTCGGCGAACCACCTACAACGTCAGCGATCGACGAAATCGTGCGGCCTCGCAAGTGACTCGGAGCGAGGGCTTACGCCGCTCACTGGAAGTACCACCTGAGCTGATAGGGCCGAGATCCTGCTCCTTTCCGCAATAACATCACCGTGGCTTCGTGAAGACAGTCAACGCATCAAGCGATGGCCGGGTCGGCGTTGCGCCGATTGATGGCAGAGTACAAGCAGCTGACTTTGAACCCACCCGAAGGCATCATAGCGGGACCGGTGAGCGAGGAGAACTTCTTCGAATGGGAAGCGCTCATCACTGGACCGGAGGGCACCTGTTTCGAAGGCGGTGTCTTTCCGGCCAAGCTCACATTTCCTCCCGATTACCCGCTCAGTCCACCGAAAATGCAGTTTACGTGCGAGATGTATCACCCCAACATCTACGCGGACGGTCGCGTATGCATCTCAATCCTGCATGCACCAGGTGAAGACCCGATGGGCTACGAGTCGAGTGCCGAACGTTGGAGCCCCGTGCAAAGCGTGGAGAAGATTCTGCTCTCTGTGGTCTCCATGCTGGCAGAGCCCAACGACGAGAGTGGTGCCAATGTTGACGCGGCCAAGATGTGGCGCGAGGACAGGCAGCAGTTCAATCGCATTGCCGACCGCCTGGTGCGCAAGTCGCTCGGCATGCTTGCCTCCTGAAAGTGCCCGACCAATAAATTCCTCAACAGCGAAAAACGAAGTACACAAGTATTCTTTTATTATCTGCAAAAAAAAAATATATGCGTGTATCTTGGTAAGCATGTTGTGCTTTACTTCCTTTTCTTGAGCTCCTCGAATCGGCGCGTCAAGTCATCGAAGTCGAGGTCGTCTTCCTTAGAAGGTGGCTTCGGCAAGCTGCTAGAAGGTACCGACGGCAAGTCGGGCAATCCGCTCACTGCACTGTATGGTGGCAGACCTTCACCGAAACCAATAGTGTGAGGGTTTATAGCTGGGAACGGAGCAGCTGATGGTGGGGCCTTAGGAATAGGCGGAGGCCCAGGAAAGTTCATGGGCTGGGGCGCAAATGGCGGAGGTTGAAAGTCCGGTCCCATCGGAGCTTTGAGTGGCGGCGCGTTGTAGTCCGGCCCCATTTGTCCCGCGGTCGGCGGTTGCGGGTAGTCGACTCCCTGCGGTGCACTGGCAGGCATGAACTGGGGGTAGGGTTGAGAGATGAAACCGGGTGGTCTAGCGCCAGCGCCGAGATCGATCAGTGGAGGCTGCGATGCTTCGTCGCTTGGTTCTTCCATAACAGACTTGTCCGGCTCGTAGGGCACGTCGTGGCTCTTCGCTATCTCGATCAGGTACTGCTCCACGAGAAGCCGCGGCGGCGCCTGAACGCTCAACTTCTGCATAAGCTTGGGACTCACCGTTGACAGCCCGTTATCGCGAGCCGCCTGCGCGTACGGTTTGCCGTACTTGATCGCAAGCTGATCGGCGACCGCTTTCAGTTCGGCAACGTCAGCCTGCAGTCGCGGTGCCACCCAGATGAGACTGGAGACAGCTTCCGAGAGACCTTCATCAAGCGTTTTCATTTGTTGGAGGAGGCCAAAACGTGCTAATAAAAGATCACAGTAGACTTCGACGAGTTCCATGGCTTCGACGAGGTAGTCTTCACGAATTATATGCTCAACACGGATCCTCGCTCTCTCAGTTTTCCCGTTTGCCAGGTGCTCTGCGATCTCCTTACGAGCTTTCTGCGCCAGCTCTGTTTTCTTACGTTCAAGCAACTTCAAGCGGTTCATCGTCAGTCGTAAGTTGGTCTTCAACTTGGCGTAATTGGGACCTGAGGAAAACATGTCTGCGCTGGAGCAACGAACCGCTTGGCAACAGAATGCAGGCTTCTTTGAAGTCGTCTGAAGCTGTTCCTACCCTTCAGACATGAGAAGGATAGCATCCGCCAGTCTCAGGTACGTAGACAGAGACGCGTTATTTTAGACGTACGCGTTCGATGCAGTAAGGTGCGGCGGTGAAAGCGTCACACCAGCGAACACCTACCACTTCCCCGCCCTAGTAGTAGCAGCAGCAGCAGGCTTGCGACATATGACGCCAGCCGGATAGATACGGCCACGGATACGGCTGTGGGATGACTCATAATTGGCTTCGTATTTTCGGCTTTTGAGAGAATACGTGCTTGCGGCTCTGCTATTATGAAAAGTCTTGTTGGAAGAGACGAAAGAAGTATCTTCCTCCGTGTTGGAAGATATTTTTGTTTACCTTTTTTTGTATAGGTGTTCTGTGATTTGACCCGCTTGTAGCTACGGTGACATGATGTATTTAGCTGTTTTCAGCACAATAGCTTCAGCAGCACTGTAGTTTCAGTTGCTCACATTGCAGGACAGCAGACGGACCTTGTGTACCGTCGCGTGGTAGTACGTGCGCATGTGAATGTTTTAGCGAAAATCTTCGGTGAAATGGGCAAAAAGAAGTGGAGTGAGACGGGCAATCCCAACCGTGACATTTGCGAATTCTTAAACGAGCTGGCGGACTACGAAAAAAACATCACCCGAAATGTTTACAAAAGCAACGCGTACCGAAAAGCAGCCGTGACGCTTGAAAAGCTAGACAAAAGAGTGACAAGTGCAGAAGAAGCAAAGGCCCTTCCCGGCATCGGCGCAAAGATTTCTCAAAATATTGAAGAGTTCCTACGAACAGGAAAAGTTTCGAAACTGGAGAAAGTTCGCAGCGATGAAAGCACAAGTGTTATTCAAGAGCTAACACGGGTATCGGGAATAGGACCCGCACACGCGAAATCTCTTTATGACCGAGGCATCCGCAGCATCGACGACTTGCGAAAGAACCAGGATTGCCTTACGGAACACCAGAAGGTAGGGTTGCGCCACTTGGAAGACATCGAGCAACGCATATCTCGAGAAGAAGTTGGTCTATTGGAGGCGAAAATAATCGATGCACTGCACCAGTTTGATGAAGCCTACGAGGCAGTCGCATGTGGCAGCTATCGAAGAGGCCTGCCTACGAGCGGCGACATCGACTTGCTAGTGTGCCACAACAGCTATCGATCTACGGACAGGAGGCCGCCTAAACTTCTGGCACGCCTGGTGGAACATCTTCGTGAAGCGGGCATCATTACTGACATCATGTCTTTGGGAGAAACAAAGTTCGCGGGTGTGTGCCAGCTCGATTCGTCCAAGCCTCACCGGCGCATTGACATTCGCGTACTTCCTCAGGACCAGTTCTTCTGCGGTTTGCTGTACTTCACAGGCAGCGACTTGTTTAACCAAAGTATGCGTGCGCACGCGGTTCAACAGAATATGAAGCTCAGTGAATATGCATTACGCCCCATTGGTTGCACAGGGGTTCCAGGGGAGCCTTTGCCTGTAACTAGTGAACGTGACGTATTTGATTGGTTGGGCCTACCCTACTGGGAGCCACACAAGCGCAATGGGCCCCTTGGGCAATGAACAGAGCGTGTGTGGAATGGCACATGGCGAGTTTATTCACACATAATATGTCTTGCTAGGCTTGCAAGACCAGTTCGAGCCACTGGCGCAGAGCCTCGCCCAGGACTGCTGGCATTGAGGCAAGGTCCCGGAGAAGAATGTAGAAGGGGAATGGGAAGCGCTCCATGTAGCTGCGAAGCTTGACCTGTCCTGAAGGCCCGAACTCCGGTTGCCGTATTTCAAGGATGGAGTCCTAGAGAGCCAAAAAAGACGTTAACAACAAGAGAAAGTATTTAACTAACCAATGTTATTTGCATCCTGGTATGGCATGTGTGCAATGAAAAAAAAACAGCTGATGTCACTAATATATAATAGTTGTCTCATTTTGCTCATTTTACTGTAAACAACTGCTAGTACACCCCCACTGTCCAATAAATCTCAGGTCCACTCTTCACAATCTTTCTATCTCTTCCCAACAGACCCTAACGAAATTATCAGCATTATTCATTATCTTAAAGTAATCTCTCCGGGACTGGACGGAATTCACTCGTCCAACATTAAGCTAATTGACAACCATATTGCCACCCCTCTATCCCGTATTATCAATCTAATATTCAAGACAGGTTCATTCCCATCACAACTAAAACGCCAAAATAATACCAGTGTTGAAAAAGGTGAGAGAACTTCCATATCTAATTATCACCCCATAGCTATCATTTCATCTTTTTGTAAACTAATAGAGAAGTGTATTGAGAAACTAATCACTGATTACTTGTCTAAGTTTTCAATTTTAACTCCTAGTCAGTTTGGTTTTCGACCTGCTTTCTTGACTAATCTAGCATTGTTAACTTTCACTGATAAGATTAAAAAGCTATTGATTCTGGTGAATTAGCTGGAGCATTGTTCATCAACCTAATCAAAGCTCTGTACTCACTTAATCACAGCATCCTGGAAACCAAACTCACGGCCATTGGTATTGTTGTACCTGCCCTAACACTAAGAGTTACCTCTGTAATAGACAGCAGGCTGTTTGTGTTCGCTCTACTTTATCAGATTTCTTTACTACTAATCAGGGTGTTCCTCAAGAGTCCTCTTTTATTTTTAATTTAAAAGAATGACCTTCTCCTTTCAGTTACTAACTCTCAACCTTTCCTCTATACACTACAATACTACCACTGAAAAATCAATTGACTCTTTTTAACGCTAAAATTGCAAAAAGATTTAAATAACATCTTAGGCTGGTGTCTCATGAACTCCCTCAGTATTAACTTTAGGAAAACTAAGTTTATGATATTCCACTCAGCTAACAAAGTTCTTCCTTTCCAGATTTCTATTAAACTAAATGGCTCACTCATTAACCCTGACACTGAATGCTTTTTCTTAGGAATCATTGTCGACAGCAGCTAAAAATATTCTAATGTTATTCATTCACAGAAAAAACTTGCATTTGGTGTCAGGATTCTAATCAGAGCACGTAACTACTTTAACACTTCAACTCTAATCAAGTTATATTATGCCTTTATTCACAGCCATATTAATTATTGCATCACCACTTGGGGGAAAACATACCTCACCCACTTATCTCCCATTCAGCACATTCAAAACCAAGCGATCAGACTAATGACTTTTAGTTCATATCATTCTAGTGCATCATCATTACTTCGTAACTTCAAGATACTTTCTACTGTTAGTTTATTTAAGTACCGCCTCATTATCATGCTGAAGTCATTGCACCATCTTGTCCCATAAAGCGTCTTTTATCCTAATGCTTTGTCTAACTTTAACCGTACTAGATTCGCTTTAAATGGAAATTTTTTACTACCTACTATCCGCACTAATTTTGGTCGCCACACTGCATATTTCTCAGCATTACCATTATAGAATTCATTGCCATCTCACATCAAACAATGCTCAACGATTCGCTTATTTAAGAAATAATTGTATTCATATTTGATAAACTACTAGATGTTTTCATCCTGCTATATTGTTTATTCCACTCTTCCTTTTAGTTGTTTCTTAGTATTGGTTTTATCAATTTACTCATCTCTCTGTTTTCACCGTTACTGCTAATTGAGTAAATTTTGTAATCCCATTTTGAACAAGAGATACCCCTGCAGCCTTGTGCTTTTGGACCTCCTCCAGTATATATACTTTGTATGCTGTTCCCTTTTCTGTACTAATAACTGAAAACTAAATTTGAAATAAACTTGAAAAAAAAAAGTTAAATTCTATAACTCATTGCCAAAAATAAGCAAAATTTACATTTATTTCTCTGCTTACACAATCGATACAAGTGCACTCTCTATGTAAAAAGAAAGGAAAACAAGAAAAGAAATCTTGAAACGTCATTGGAAAACAGGACACATGCTTATCTAATGACGCTCTCAGATTCCTTCATTTGTGTTCCTCTGAATAATAAGCCAGTTCAGAGTCAACGCATTTCATATGCACTTGTGCTTTGTCTGAATGCGAGTACTGCACAACTTTCAATACGAATGCATACTAAATTGTTTATTTTTATCTTCCTCAGTTTTCTAACCTAAGGAAATAAAAATGAACCATTAAGGCTGTAAAGTGAACAATGGAATATGAACTAAATTAAACTTTATTAACAATATTCAAACAATGTTAGGCAGCTGATGCAGTGGTACAGTGGTTACAGTGCTTGGCTGCTGATCCAAAACTTGCGGGTTCAATCCGAACCGAGGCAGTTGCACTTCGATAGAAATGAAATGTTAAAAGCTCCTGTACTTGGATTTAGACTCCTATTAAAGAACCCCAGAGGACTACATTTCTTAAGCCCTTCATTACGATGTGCCTCATAATCACATTATGGTATTGGCACGTAAAACCACAGGTATTAAAGCGGTCCTAGTATACTAGTGGTAGCTCAAGTGATATAATTGATAATCAGTATGTTCTTGCTCCGTTCACTCAATGTTTGACCCGCAGGTTGCGCGATTGAATCCCGGCTGCGGTGGCCGCAATTCGGATGGAGGCGAAAATGCTGTAGGCTTGTGTGCTTAGATTTCGGTGCACGTTAAAAAACCCAGGTCCCTTCATGATGGGCCCTTCATAATGCGCTCGCGGCCGTTTTGCTAGCACCGCATATACCAAATTTAGTGTTACGTGACGTCTATGGATGATGAAATGTATGACTGGTACAAACATGATAATCCTGACAGGCGTGTCATGTAGGAACATGACAACATACCACGCTCATAGCGTGCTCATGGCCGTTTTGCTAGCTCCACATATACTAAATTTGGTATCACGTGACATGAATGGATTACGAACGTAAACGACACATCCAAACATGATAATCATGACGCGGAAGTCATGTACAGCATCATTTACCTCCACCTTGTAACATTGTGCTGATTTCAAAGTGACATATCAACATTTCCCATTCATGCTTTGCATATCATCGATTCCCACTGTACGTGGGATCTGCCAATTTTTTTTTTTTTTTTACATTTACATCGCACTTACTTCCGAGTTGAGCATTACATTTGAAGGGGAATGCACTAATATGGTCACAACGCAAACATTTCTCGGTGTAATACTTGAAGAGCAGCTATCCTGGAATATACATATTGATAGCCAAGCAGTGGACTTGGCAAAATTTGTGAGATGTTCATACAGAGAGGCTCCTTTCATGCCTGTGAGACTGATGAAAAGAAGGTATTATGCTCCATTTTGCTTGAACTTATGCAACGAAAAGTTTGTATGGGGGATGACAATATAAGCTAACTATAATACATTAGTAGTATTACAAAACGTTTATTACACTGCTTTGAGAAATACAGGGGCAACCCGCATGGATTTAGGAACACTACCATTAGTTGAAAAGCATGATATGCTAAAAGATGATCAAATATTTTATTTCAGGTTACTTCAATTAGTACACCGTGATTAATTGATTTGTGGGGTTTACCATCCCAAAACCACCATATGATAATGGTATACGCCGATACGCCACTATATAGTGGAGGGCTCCGGTAATATTGATTACCTAGCGTTCTTTCAAATAAGTACACCGTGAAAAATCGTTACCTACTGATAGCAAAAATGGGTCAATGTACTGCTTTAAAGCTCAAAAGTGGCTCATGCCAATAAAGCTTACTAATTATGGTAAGCAATAAAAAAAATATCATACCGCCCCACCGCAGCGGTCTAGTGGCTAAGGTACTTGGCTGCTGACCCGCAGGTCGCGAGATCGAATTCCAACTGCGACGGCTGCATTTCCAATGGAGGCAGAAATGTTGTAGGCCCGTGTGCTCAGATTTGGGTGCACGTTAAAGAACCCCAGATGGTCGAAATTTCCGGAGCCCTCTACTACGGCATCTCTCATAACCATATATGGTGTTTTGGGACTTTAAACCCACATATCAATCAATCATCACTCAATGTTTTCTTATTATGTACTATGTACACAGATTAAATGTGCACATTTACGGTAATAGTCATGCTGGACTCTTTAGCATAACAAAAAATAGTAGGTTTGTGCGATTATTCGAATATTCGAACGGATAGTAGAGTATTTGATTCGAATTTAAATTATGGAAAATTTCAAATTATTCGCAATGAACGGATAGATGTATATTAATCTGCATGCAACCCACTAAAAAGGTGGTTTCACTGCAGTGTATTGGTGCTGCGCCGTGAAAGCAGCTATCCAGGGCAAATTCGCACTGCTGTGAAGCTCCACATGAAAGTTAAAGGGGCCCTCCAACACTTTTTGGGCATGGTCAGAAAACGCTGCCGATCGGAGGTCGAGGCTATATTTTATAGTGCAGAACATGGCCTGCAAGTCCGAATAAATTATTATAGTCAGCTCCTCAACAACTGATGCCGCAAGATTAAAAATCACTCGTCACGGTCGTTGTATCAGCCATGGGCTGATTTGAGCATGGCACGCTCGGTCGTTACTAGGGCCAACGTTGGAGGCCGCCACTTGTCCACGTGTGCGTGCGCAATGGCACCGGAAAGCTGCGTATTCAAAAAAAAAAAGAAAATGCTTAAGGAATTACTTTCTTTGCCCAGCCATCCCTCTCTGCTTAGCTTCCAGCGCTTTCGTCGGGACGAGAGAAGAGTAAATGCAATTGCAGCATGCGACAAATCCTTGTTCCTCTGCTCGTACCGGACAGACCCTAAAAATATTTGCGGCAGTGAATTTGTAAGGCTCCTTCAGTGAATCGATTTCATGGCTACTAGAAAAAGTGTTGCAGTGCCCCTTTAAATGAACATATTACCCTCAAATTGCTTCATAATTCCTTCAAGTTAAAAAAAGGGTTCGTACAGGTTTCCAAAGCAGCATGCTAAGTTGATATTTCTCACCTTAAAATTTTCAAAAATGACCAATTTCATTGCACTTACCATAAATATATGGATATCACGATTATAAAAAAAGAGCATGGTCTTAATTACTTCTCGCACCCTCTCCCACACTCCATAGGGAGAAAGCTCGATGGCATGTCAGAAAGTTACGTGCTGATGGGCTTCAACGCGCTTGTGTAGTCAGGCCATAAAGGGGTCGTGCCACAATATTTGTGGCTTACGTGCTCTTAGCTGCAAGCCTTAACTACAGCTCCAATAAGCACGATACACGCCCCGAAATTCAATTATTCTTGCTATATTATTTGTCGCCTTTTCGATATGGACAATTTTTAGTTCCTGTTTGTGAGGACCGAGCTGGGCAGGTACGTAGAAGTGTAGCTGACTTAGTCACGCGATCACAGAGCTTTGCATGCGTCATGCTGAGTATGGTCAGCTCTCGCACACGTGTGCCACACCAAGCACGTGCAAAACAAACTTGCCGCTATCTGCAGTTGCGTTGCTTTGCTAGTATGTATAGGGCAGAAGTCCGGAGGTCACTCACCTGACTACAGATCTGGTGTGACTTTCACTAGAACTTTCGTTGCCCTTCCTATAGAGCTACATCAGTGTTGGACGCGCTCGCAATGATCCTCTTTAGGAGAATGAGCATTTAGGTACACTTGCGAAGTGACTTAAACCCACATGGTGCTTGCTATAGCCTTGAAATTTGATGGCACCACCGCTTTGAGAGTGTCAGCTTGTGCACAGTAGACACTCGCAGCACGTTGCCCAACAACCAAGAACTGTGACAGTTGTTAATTTACACTCATCCAGTGGATACATGTGTGTTCTTTTCTAGCACCCTTCTCGGTTTGTTTAAGCAGCACACTTCCAGTGTCAAGCTGTGGCAGTCGTTCACCAGCACTCGTCTTGTGTGCTTTGCTTTCGTGCATCCTTCATGCTTGAGCGGCACGTTGCATACAGGGGGTTGCTTGCCCTTCGTGTGACATTCTAATTTCTTGCTATCACACTCACTGCTTCACCCTTGGCACAAAGTACCTTTTTTTCACAAGCACTTTTGCAAAATAGTATCATGTGCACCACACTGCATTACTGCTTCAGAAATGAGGAGTTTGACAGGTTGACACACTGATGTACCACATTTAGGAGGTCGCGATGTCAATATGAGAGTGCACTGCTCAGGAAATTCAAGGATTTTCAAGGATGGCGAAAAATTCTAAGACTTTCAGGGGCCTTAAAGATGAATTTTTTTAAATTTAAGGGTTTTCAAGGACCTGTACGAACCCTGTGAAAAGCTTGTTATGCTGGCTTATATGCTCATAGTATAGTAAATTTTAGAATTTTACACAAGTTTACAGGTTATCACTTGCAGTCAACCAAAAGTCAAATTTTGCGACTACTTGAAGTTGTTTAGACTTTCTTTGAACAAAAGAAAATGGCATTTGCACGAAGGCCTTACTTAAATTCTAAAAAAAATATTTTGGAGGTTAGGTCTGGGCAGCATCGAAGATACATGTGTCTGAGATCCTACCTTCACACACACACGCACACACACACACACACACACACACAGTGTGTGTGTATATATATATTATTCAAATTTGATTCAAAATTATTCAACCAAAATCACTATTCGCTAATTCACTAACATTTTCGCACAAGTTTAGAAAATAGTCGCTTATAATATATAAATAGTTCATTTTTATGTGCACTATATATATATATATATATATATATATATATATATATATATATATATATTATATATAGTGCACATAAAAAATGAAACTGCGCAATCCTGCACGCCTTGATGCTACACTGCAGCTGTTATGAATGGTGTAACAATAAACAGTTGTTTCCTGTGGATTAGACTCTAACTGAGATGCTTAAAGCTCAAATCAGCAGTCGAACATTGTGTGCTATCAATGATCTTTGCAAATGCTTTTTGCATGTAATATTTACTATTATATTTATATTCACGGTAATGTGATTACATAATCTTGTACTTATTTTGCTGTTCAACTATATTTCTGTCCCTCCCCTATAAAATGTACAAACGTACCCTGAGGGTTCCAGAAATAAATAAATTAATTATAGCTGCTTCTAAATAACATAATGCAATTGTGCTCAGCAGAATCAGGGTGGGTAGCTCATGTGCCAAGGCACTTGGGCTACACATGTAATGGTACACATGAGCTCATAAAGTAAGATTTGAAGGTGCAAATCAAAAGGAGCTAGGTTATAGACGTTGTAAAACAGTACCAAAAACATATTTACCTTGCCACCCAGGCTGTCCAATACAACAAACACCATCAGAAGTCCCTGTGAATGTGCTCTGCACACTGCATTTGCCACATCCCCTTCGCTGCAGATGCCTCGGCCATCTGATATAATGAGCAGCAATCGAGCAGTGTCAGGGCCTGGGGGCAAGAGCTCTGTTGCTGCCTTCAGAAGAGGGGCCACTCGTGTACGTGTCTGCTGGAAGTTCAACAAGCCAGCCACCTTGGCACCCGACTCCCGTGTCCATGGCTGGCCCAACAAATGCAGTATTCGCACCTGCTCGCCGAAGCTCACAACGCCCAGTTCGCCTGCCTCCAGAAAACTGAGTGCCTGGGCCAGCAGCGCCAGTGATTGCAAAGCAAGAGGCCCACTGGGACCCATGCTAAGTGAGTCATCGATGGCTAGCATCACGCGATACTGTCTCTGCGAAGGCTGCACTCTTCGTAGCCAGATCTTATCTTTGCGTAGCTGGCTTGCCAAATACGCAATCACACGTCGCATGCTGAGCCGCTTTCCAGACTTATAGTCACCTCGAAGCCGTGATGCCCTGGTTGGCTCTAACACAAGCCGCAGCTGTTCACAGAGTTCCTGCACCAGCGAAGCAACATCGCGCTCTGCCTTCTCCCAGGCTGCCCACGTCTCCAACCCCGGTTGAACGGTGGCCACTTCCCATTCGGTGGGCAAGTGAGCCTCCTCATCCACTTCCACTCCTGCCACAAGATCCACGTTGGTGTGAATACTTGGTTCAGGGCCACGTTCCACAAAGGCAGTCTCTACAACAGTGCCTGGTTTTTCTTTTGTTTCTGCTTCCTCCATAGCAGCTGCTTTTCTGTGTGCGGCTGGGGGTTTTTCTGCATAATCATTGTCTTCTTCCATAGCTTCTTCTTGGTCTGACTCCATAAGCTGGTCTGGCATTCTTTCCTCCTCTGTACTCTCCATTGCACTCTGTGCTTGCTCTGGGGTGGCCGTGTCAAGTGCGACTTCATCGTGCGCCTCCTCACTGGTGACATGTTGGAAGAGCTCAGCTTTCTCCTTGTCCTTCGGCTGCGTGCTCTGATGTTCAGTGGTTCGCAACTTTCGAGGTTTCCTACCTTCAGGATCTGCAGTGGTGCGCTTCTCTGATGTTTTGAAAGGAACCGACTCATCTTCAGGCTGGCTCTCAGTGCTCGGACCAGATCCGGACAGACCTCTAGTTTCCCCACCTGTGTAAAAACAGTGTGACAGCTAAAGTTCAACAAAATAGCCTTGTTTCTGTTTGTTAAATAACATAATAGCCCAGGTCTATCAAAACGAGCCAAGAGTAACGAAAGAACGGTCAAAAAGGTAACGCTCGCAAAACCCCATTAACGAAGGCCATGACAACCAAAAAAAAAACATGAAACCTAGAACATATCAGAATTATTTGCTACTGCAAAGGAAAATGTACTGCGTGACATAAGACAGTACACAAACATTCAGAAAAGAAATCTTGATGTACCGATCTCAAATCTAGGTGGCATGCTTTGAGCACTTTTTCTTTTCACAAGTGTTATGTTCTTTAAAAAACAAACCTTTGTAATGTGAGAAGCAGTACTGCAACTCAATAAACTGCGATTACAAACACAGTCTACTAAAGCCAATGTAAACTAGAGCATACAATTGCACCATTTGAACAAGAACTAAAGTGTACTGTTAAGTGAATCAAATTTATTGCTAATAATTATGCCATAATGCAAGATGGCATTAATATTTCAAGTAATAGCAATTTACTGCCATTAAGTTTGCTCGTACAAACAGGTCTTGTTAGTATAAGTTTAGCAGGCTGTGTTCAGGTAAGAACGTCGGAATGTGTCCGCCGACCCCTTAATTTTGCCAGGATAAATAAATTTTTTTTTTTGAGTTCTCAGGACCACAAAACCACCTTTGGTTTCACAAAAAAAATATTTTACTTTCTTGAAAAAAAATTCAGAATTGTCCACCGAGCTGCAACCGCTCAGTTGAAATTTTGATGAGATCCTACAAAAAAACTGTTGTAGGTGTAGGTGTAAAAATTTTAGACCACATACTAAGCATAGTTTTCTTTCCTAAACCGTCATTACTTTGAAGTTGGTGCTGTTCTTTCAAGCGAAATCCGCATACAGCTCAATATTGCTCAAATTTTCTATTTTTTTTTTCCTTCGTGCGTATAAATGTCAGACTTCCCCAAAATTTTGAGAGCATTGCCACATGTTAGGTTAACGAATTTGTAGAACGTTATTGCTGAGAGTGACATCAAACGTTAAGCAGAAGCATTTCACTGAGGACATGTCTATGAAAATGCAATATTTTGAAGACCATTAAAAAGAAAGAAGAAAGCTATTTTCGATTTTCTTCAAACTCTTCAGAATTAAAGTCAAGCACATGCTCTAACTTAATCTGTAAAAACACGTTGGATTATTTTTGTGATAACGAAGTTACAAAGTGTGAAAAGTGGCAAAAATGACGTAAACTGGGTAACTGCGACATCACACGAGCAGGAGACAATAGTTACCATTATCAATATTTTTAGGTCGTGGATGTATTTTGTGGATGTCAAGAAATGACACATTGACAAAAAAAATAAAGATAAACAGGAACAGATAGTTTCGAAGAGTAAATTATAACCATGTTTTTCTTTTCTACGCATTTCACAAAAACTTGTACGTGGATCCCAGCCACTGAGCATGCCTCAATCACATTTTCGCAAAATTCTAAAGAAGCGGCTACAGCTCAGTGGACACTTCTGAATTTTTTTCAAGAAGGTAATTTTTTTTCCGTGAAATCGAAAGTGGTTTTGTGGTCTTGGGAGCTCGAAAAACGAAATATATTTTTTGTGTCGAAATAAAGGGGGTCAACAAACATGTATTGACGTTCTTATCTGAACACAGCCACCACTATCTTTCTGGGAAGAGAAAGAGCACTCATTTTTATTTTTGCTATCATTGACCTCGAATATGATCTGATATACAGTACTCGAAAATTCAGATGCGACATAAAATTTTTAGTATAAAAACTGGCATGCTCAATTGCTTAAGATAACCATGTCATGCCATGACGAACCTGGTCTTTAAGTATAGTGATGGCTCAGAGCTACGCGTTAAAGCCGAATGCGTCCCAAACTGAAGACAATGGAAAGGAAAGCATACGCGTTATTTGGCCTTTAATTGTCCCACTTCAATTCGTGACTACTACACTCATGCACTACATGAGTCGCAACGAACGACACACTGCTGCTGCCCAAGGGCATACAACCATGTGCACCAAATTACAAATGGTACTCCTAATACAGCAAGCAAACCTGAAAAGTGAAGGTGTATTATCTCACCAAGATCTAATGTGCCTTCTTGCTCCTCAGCATCTTCATGCGATGAACCCTGCTCTGCTTTGCCAGCATTCGCCCCTGTGCCAGCATTATCAGCTTCAGTTGATGCATCACCTAGTATAAAAGAGGGAGGAAGCATTGTAGCCGAAGAGCTGTGGCTGCTGACAGCATTCGAAGATGCTTAGAAGCAATCAATCGATACAGTTTCTAAGACAATGTGTGCAGTTACTACAAGCTGCTTTAATAATGAAAGCTTTTGAAATGTTTCACACATTTGCTGAAGAAGTACCAGTCAAACCCCTGTTCTAATGCTCTAGCCTCATGCCACTCTTTCAACACACATAATATTGACACGAATGGCACACAGTGCTGAGGAGTTCTCAAACGTTACTAAGTACAGCATCAAACACTGCGCAAATTACAGTAGACTGTATCAGCGCTGTGCCTCTGCAAGTGGTCCTGTTTCTACTGCAACACTTCTGATCGTTAGTTCGTGTTAGGTGAATTGTTTTAATTTTACTTCTGTCCAACAATTCATATGTGACTGGCCATGAATGCCTGCTCTTCATTATCAAACACAGTAGAAGCATAAAATTTTTCAGATTAAGAATAATTATTTGAAGCTACATGACACTTGCAATCTAGTGATCTCCCATTCTGTAGTAGGATCGGATATGGGATTGTTGGTGTTGTTGCTTTTGCAGTAGCAACACCAACAATAGTCTCTAGTGCTGAAAAAGTTCACAGAAAAGACAGGAAATGAAAGCACTCAAATCAACTGTACAGTATACAGTAGTTTCATTGCATAAGGAGCACTGCCAAAGCAGGAGACACTTTTCTGCAAACACTAGTAGTGCCCTTCTGAGGCCGTACACTAGAAAACTATATTTGTAGTGCAGAGTAACTTTACTGCAAAACTGGAATAGAGTCAAACCTTAAAATAAATGTCTTCAATACAAATATGTAACGAATATCACATAGAATGAAAGTATCTTCGTGCCAATTTTATTTTTATATACCTGTCAAACTGTGAGCATTAAAATTTCTAAAATCTCATGAATATAACACTGATAAGAAATTGGGAGGGCATAGCAAGCATATTTTTTTAAACATTGCCTGTATCACATGTAGTACATGCATATTGTGAGGAACCGGTTTATTCAGCCAGGCTCGAGCTAAATCACGCTGGTGATGATATTTTTAGATGAAGAAGATGTACAGGTGATGATGATATTAAAGAGAATAAAGAGTCATTCGCTTGTCGCGCTCACACTAATTCCCCCGCGCGGTGAAAGCGGCCGCCTGGTCGCTTGACAGTATTATGAAATGCGTCGCGCATAAGGCTTTAAATGAGATGCGTGCACTATCTCTGTTCCTCGGCAACGATGATCAGGACTAGCGCTAAGAGGAGAAACGCGGTAATTGACAGGAGATGTCTGTTTGACCACCGTGTACGGCCCAATGAAGCGACTGATGAATTTGTCGCATAGGCCGGGGACGCGTAGTGGAGTCCATAGAAGAACTTTGTCACCAGGGGAAAAACTCACAACACGGTGAGACGAGTCGTAGGGAGATTTTTGAGTGTCTTGAGAGAGGCCGGTGTTAACACGGGCCTGGTGACGGCAGTGTGCGAGACGAGATAGGAATTCTTCAGAGAAAGGAGCCGTCGAGGGTGCAGGGGCCGAAAGGAAAGAGACATCCAGAGCGAAACTCGTCGAGCGACCATGGACGAGAAAAAATGGAGAAAAGTTGGTAGTGCGTTGAGCAGCTGCATTATAGGCGAATGTCACGACGGGTAGAATTGCATCCCAGTTCGTGTGGTTGGGGTGAATGTACATGGCGATCATGTCCGATAGGGTCCGATGAAACCATTCAGTCAATCCGTTGGTCTGCGGGTGGTAGCTAGAAGTGGCCTTGTGAACGGTGTTCGAGGCACGCAAAACTTGCTCGAGAATGGAAGATAGGAAGACTTTGCCACGATCACTGAGGAGAATGCATGGAGCTCCATGACGCAAAAAGATGTGGCGAAGAAAGAAATTCGCGATCTCAGTGGCAGTTTCAGATGGTATAGAAGCTGTTTCTGCGTAGCGGGTAAGGTGGTCGACGGCCGTGACAATCCAGCGATTCCCATTGGATGATATAGGAAGAGGGCCATACAAGTCGATTCCAACGACTTCAAAAGGCGAGGCGGGACAAGGAAGAGGTTGCATTAGGCCAGCCAGAGCAGTTTTCGGTCGTTTTCGCCGTTGGCAATGGACACAGGAGGCGACGTACTTAGCGACGGCTGAAGAGAGGCCAGGCCAAAAACAACGACTTCGTATTTTGTCGCAAGTCTTGTGATAGCCTAGATGAGCGGCGGTTGGATCATCATGAAAGGCTTCCAGAACTTCACGTTGCAGAGAACGTGGGATGACGGGTACCCACTTGTTGCCATCGATGTGGTAAATGTAGCGACATAAAGCATCACCGACAAGCTTAAATTGTTTAAGTTGTCGACGGAGTCTGGCATTTGGAGGAGTAGTAGAGCCGGTCAAGCGGTCAACAATGGTGCGGCAGTATGGGTCGACACGTTGTTGTGAAACAAGGACAGATAGGGTGGCAGGTGATGAACTTTGCGCTGCGATTGAAGAGGTGCTGTCGTTTTGTAGTATCGATGGTGAGTGGCTTCCGCTGGGCAAAGGACAGCGCGATAGAGCATCAGCATCTTGATGCTTCTTCCCAGATCTGTAGGCGACATCGGAATCATACTCCTGCAAGCGAAGCGCCCAGCGACCAAGGCGACCCGATAAGTTTTTCAGCGATGAAAGCCAGCATAGGGCGTTATGGTCGGTCACGACGGTAAAATGACGGCCGTGAAGATATGGTCGGAATCTTTGCATTGCCCAAACAACAGCAAGTCACTCCTGCTCGGTGATAGTGTAGTTCTTTTCTGGAGCGGTAAGAGCACGACTTGCTTAAGCAACGACGCGTTCGTGTGAGTTTTTGTCCCGCTGCAAGAGTACCGCACCAAGACCATGCCTACTTGCGTCGGTGTGAAGGATGGTGGGTGCGGTGGAATTGAAGTGGCACAGCACCGGATCTGACGTGAGGGCTTGCTTCAATGCCGTGAAAGCGCTTTCGCAGTCTTTGGACCAAATGAAGGGGACGTTCTTTGCGAGGAGTTAATGGAGCGGAGACGCAAGTTCCGCGAAACCACGTATGAAGCGCCGGAAGTAAGAAGATAACCCAAGAAAGCTGCGCAGGTCCTTTTGACGTAGTGGACGAGGAAAATCGAGGACAGCGGCAAGCTTCTCGGGTTCGGGCCGAATTCCTTCTTTGCTGACAAGGTGGCCGAGAACCTTGATTGCCTTGCTAGCAAAGGTACATTTCTTGGTGTTAAGCTGTAGACCGGCTTTTGCAAGGCATGTAAGGACTTCGTCAAGACGTAGATGCTGCGAGAACGTGGATGAAAACACTACTACGTCATCGTGATAACACAGACATGTTTTCCATTTCAAACCACGCAATACGCCGTCTATCATGCGTTCGAAGGTGGCGGGCGCATTACAGAGTCCAAAAGGCATCACATTGAACTCGTACAACCCATCTGGCGTTGAAAAGGCGGTCTTTTCTTTATCAGACTCCGACATTGGTATCTGCCAGTAGCCTGACCTAAGGTCGAGGCTAGAAAAATACTCTGCGCCCTGTAATGAATCCAGTGCATCGTCGATCCGAGGGAGGGGATAAACATGCTTGCGCGTTATTTTGTTTAGCGCACGGTAATTGATGCAGAAACGCACTGTCCCATCTTTCTTTTGAACGAGAGCAACTGCGGATGACCAGGGACTCGAGGAAGGACGTATGATGTTGCGTCGTAGCATGTCTGAGACGTTTTCCTCGATGATCTTGCGTTCTGCCTGAGACACGCGATATGGACGCCGATGTACAATACGAGAGCCGTCAGTCTGGATGCTGTGAGTAGCGGTAGTAGTCATGCTGAGGGCGGGCGAGTTCACGTCAAATAGAGAACGGTGTCTATTTAACATGGCGAGCAAATCTTCAGTTTGATCAGGTGTTAAGCCATTGCTTATTGTTGCGGACACAGGTGTGGCAGAGGCATTGAATGGCAGTGATTGTGACTTCGGAACATCGTTGTGGTTGTTGTTCGGAAGAGTAACAATCGCAACAGGCTCACTGTCGACCGCGCAAGATACTGTTGAGCCACAGGGGAGCAGTACACACTCGGGCGTTTGATTTATGGCGGTTAGGTACGTAGACCCATCGAAGAAGCGAATAAGCCCTGGTGTGACCACAATGCCCCTACGTAGGGTATGACCGTAAGGGAGAATTAGTACGTCGCCATCCACAATGTCGGTGCAATTAACACTTATAATTTCTTCGATGTATGGCCGAAGTACATAATCTGACTTGGTGACAAGGCGGATGCGTCCATCGCGTTCAAGCGGAGAAGAGTCAGTGGCATTTCGATGCAGGAGGCGCTGATGACATGATATGAAAGCGGACGCAGAAGACAAGAAATCCCACCCAAGAATGAGAGCGTGGGTGCACTCACGAAATACCGCGAAAACAATGTGATGACGAATGCCTTCTATGCAGACACGAACAGTACACTGTGCAAGTGGACGAATGAGAGCGTTGGTCGCCGCACGTAGAGGAGGGCCGCCATAATGTGTGGTGACTTTTCGAAGGCGGGAACAAAAATCAGCACGAATAATCGAAACGGCAGCGCCAGTGTCTACAAGAGCCTCAACGCGTACACCTTCTACAAACACTACTATCAGATTAGATGGCCGCTCTGGAGGAATTGTTAGCTGTCCAAGGGATGCAGTTTCCCCTACTAAAACTGCATTGGGGAGTTTTCTGCATGGGCGTTCGTGGAATGGGAGGCGGGTCGTAGAGGCGACACTGAACGGCGACCTGCGGCGAGACGTACGGGAATTCCCAGGCATGACCGTATGGTAAGTAGGTGATGGTGAACGGTAATAGGACGATCGAGAGGGTGGTCGTAGGTAGTTCATGGTCGGACGGAAGCTTCGATGTTCTTCGGGAGCGTAGCCACGTTGCTTGTCTTGTTGGCACCTTCGACAAAACCAAGCGATATGTCCTCAATAGCCGCAGTAGTAACAGATTGGTCGAGGTGGGCACTGAGGTGCGTAGTAAGGCGGTGCACGCGCTGGCGGTGATAACGAAGCCACAGGCGTATGGTCTGCTGCTGTAGGCACAGAAACGGTGGGTGCGGCAGAGAGCGCGGCAACTTCGGCATAAGTGCGCGTCTGGCGCACCCAGAGACTGTTGGAACACGTCGCACGCGATGCGGAGCCGATCTCTTGTTTAATCAGGTCTCGCAAGCTATCTTTTTCAGAAGGGAAAGTAACTTCCGCAGCACAAGAAGAGCAGCGCCTGTGCAGCTCTTCACGAACGATGTCGCGAATAAGCACACGCAATTCGAGGGGTGCAGGCAAACGAACGTTGGTGGCATCGTAGCAAAGGCGAAGAGACTAAAGCTCGTCAAGTCGCTGACAGATGGTTATCACGTCCTGGGTGGTGGCAGGATTTTGCGTGGCGAGGGCGTTAAAGGCGACGGTGTTAATACTTTAATAATGTGGCGTATTTGGTCTTTCTGAGACATGCCGGTGTTAACGCGCTTGCACAGTGCAAGAACATCCTCAATATCAGAGGTGTAAGATTCACCCGGCAGCTGCGTGCGTTCAGCGAGTTTCTTCTTTGCTGCCTCAGAGCGAACTGCAGGGGCACCAAATATCTGACGAATTTGCTGCTTGAAAGTGTCCCAGTCGGGAAGATCCGGGTGGTGGTTCCAGAACCAAGTTTTCGCAACATCGGACAAGTAAAATGGGACGCTGCGCAACTTCTGTAGATCGTCCCACCTGTTCAAATCGCTGACGAGGTTGTAGTTATTGATCCAGTCTTCGACATCATCGCCCCGGAGACCGGAAAACACAGGTGGATCACGCAGGCGAATGTTGTTGGGCGGAGCGGGTGGCGGTGGCTGCATTAGGACAGCGACGTTGGATGGGCCAGGGTTTTCTTGGGCCGCCATGGCAGGGGGTTGTATGCGACGACCCGAGCGGAGCTCCAGCGAGAACGGGCGAGAGGACTTGAGGGAACAAAAAGCACAGTCTACCACTTGTGAGTAACCGGTTTATTCAGCCAGGCTCGAGCTAAATCACGCTGGTGATGATATTTTTAGATGAAGATGTACAGGTGATGATGATATCAAAGAAAATAAAGAGTCATTCGCTTGTTGCGCTCACAATATGCACTTTACTAACAATTTATATTCAGACTCTGCACACAAACAAAAGCAAACATGGAAGACTGAAATGCAACACACAGTGACTTCTTCGCTAGCCTTGTGGTTCCAGCTTAGCCTGATTTAGATTTCATGTATAAAATTTTTTGAAGCAAACAATCTTGTATCACTTCAGCATTACTTATCAGTTGCCCTTTGTTCACAATAGGTTTATTGACAGTATAAAGCCTCACTACCCCCATTGTGATGAGAGACAATGCACATTATCCCACATGGTCTGGTAATGCACGGCGCAGCACAATGGCAAGCCTCTCAGCACAGAGGACGCCTGGAAGACTGCAATCACCAGCTCGGACCGGGAAGTCCAAATCCGGGCTGTCCAGAGGGCCCGCAGTTTGGGGGAGAAGCATGCTCATCCTGACCGATGTGGGTGCGGCCCGCAGCTTGCCCACTCTCTTGAGGAGCATCGGCTCCTCAGGAAAATTCGTGAATAAAGTTCGTTGACTGACTGACTTAAGCATCAGGTGATATGAAACAGAAGCAATTATTGCCGCCATATTACTGAAGTGATGTGGACAAGAAAGAGGACCCGGATTTATGCTTATCACTTCAGTGCTTCAGTCCCAATAATCGCTTTTATCTAACCAGTACAAAAATCTTTTACCTAACAGAACATTCAAAGCCTGAGTAGTGAATGTTCTTCATAACTACTTTTTCTTTTTTTTAATACTGACATAACAATTGCAAAGAAATAGGCTAGTGCGAATATTTGAGCACTTTGAATATTTGAACGAATGGTAAAGTTTTTGAACTTGCTACTGTTTGAATATAAATTAGTGGAAACTTCTAAGTATTTGCAATGAACAAGTGTATATTAATCTACATGTGAACTCCCTGTAAAGGTGCGTTTCACTGCAGTAAACGAGTGCCATACCGTGAATACAGCTTTTCAAAAAAAGTCTGCACTGCTGCGGAGCCCCACTTCAAAGTCAAATGAACACAATTTTTTACATTGATTCTTCCTTTTTTGATTGCTCGCATAAAAGCTTGTTATGCTTCCTTATATGCTCTAAGTATAGTAACTTTTAAAATGTAACATATTTTACAGTTTATCACTTGCATTCTACCAAAAGTCAAATCATGGTGCTATTCAAACCTGCTTCCACTTCCTTTGAACCAAAATGAATGACATTTGCAAATGCCTTGTTTTTATAATTTTTAAATGTTGTGCAGGTTAGGTGGGTCATGACAAATATGCAAATTGTTTTTATAATGTGTGACACGTACAGTCAGTGAGGAAAAGGGCACAACATGTCTCATCAAACAATCTTTATTCCACACAGCCGCCATTCCCACTGTCCATGATGATGATGATGATGATGATGATGAGGGCACCAACTGTGGGGCCATGTGTCGGCCTTATGATTGCCGCATCCACCACACACACAGTCCTTACAATATTATTCAAATTTTATCAAAAATTTTTGAATTAGATCACTATTTGCTTTGGACCTAGAATTTACTATTTGCACAAGCTTACGAAGTACCATACTTATTCACATAATTTGCACACTTCTGTTTTTCTTGCAATTTTGGAGCTACAGAAAGAGGGTACACAAACTACACTAAGATTCTGCGAATGCATCCGAAATAATGTGCAATATATATAGTCCTAAAATGCGCAGTACATGCATAAAAAAAAGAAAAATAAACTAAAGGAAATGGAGTGTGCTTGTTTACTCAAGCACACCTGTCTAGGCAGCCGAGTAGGTCTGATTGAGAATCATCGTCATGGCTGATGTCATTGAGGTCCCAAAGCGAGGACTTGTTTTCAGTTCCGTTCTAATGCCTTATTTTCTTGCTCTTCTCATATGATGCTGGGATAAACTAGGTCCCACGACAGACACAATGATGCCGAAAGAAAGCTTTTGCACATAATTGAAAAGGCCCTATTCAACAACACGAAGCTGTATTAGGAAACCTGCACTCTTCTGCTTTCTCCCGTGCCGAACGTCACATGAAGAACTTCACGCTGAAGTGCTTGCCGGTGGTACAGTTCCCGTTTTTTTTTTTTTTCGACCAATTTTATAATAGCGAGCTTGAATTTCATCATACATATAATTATAGTCGCCCGTCAGAACGGAAAACTGATTTTTGGGCTAGTTGGCTTTCTATTACTGAACACGTCGCATGGGAAGAGTAAAAACATGACAAACGGACAGCGAAACTTAAACTTCTGTAATCAACTAAGCATGTGTTACAGCACAAACATGGAGAATGACAGGAGTAGTAGGCGTGCCCATAAAGTGAATATATTAACTTTATGGGCACGACAGGCCCTTGGACGTGGGACAGGCCCGTACACCTAACAGGTTTGGGTGTACGAGTAAAGTATTCCAGGGACGACAGTAGTTTAGGAAAAGTCCTATAAAGAAGGGACTTTGCACTTGCAGTCAGTTTTAACTATGACTGTGCTAGCCTGTTTGGCAAGCGGAGAGCCTGTCCAATGCATCCAAAGGTCCAAAATATTAGGGGTGCGCAAATTATGCGAGGGTGCAAATTATGCAAGTAAATACGATAACTTGAATTTGCTAGCTTCACAAAAAAATCTGTGTGGTTTGTAGGTACAACTTGTGATTCCAGCTAAAAAAGGTTCCACTGTAATCCTGAACTACTCCAACTGCTAGAGGAATGACTATGACTGTTCCGGACAAATCGTGGTAGGTTGAAACCTAGTGGAAAACTTCTGCACTACAACAACCCCACTGCACCACAATGCACGACACATAGCACTCACACAGAAGCAGGAAGAGCATTGAATGACAGAAAGTTGAGCTGTTTGGTAAAGGTTCATGGTGAAAGAAAGTAAGATGTGCAGACACAGACAAAAATAAGATGAGTGTTTGTGTAATACATTTCTCTTCTCTTGAATCTGCATTGGCATAACTTATTTTCTTCAGTATAGAAGAGCACTGACCTGCTGCACGGTCGTCCTTCATGTCGAGAGGAGGAGTGGCTTGCTCTTCGGGCGGTCCTTCTTCCGGACCACCGGGCTCCTCCTCTAGGGGAGCCTCAGCAGCAGCCTCTTCGGCATCTGAGGCAGTGCCTTCTTCTTCGTTGGGGCACTCTGGAGAGAGCAATTCTTCGTCATCATTGGCAATGTCTTCTGCATCAGAACCCAAATCCATGTTCTCGGGAATCTCAATGTCCTCAGGAATTTCCATTGAGCTTGGTTCCTGAACATATTCGAAACCAAGAGATCCTGTAAGCGAGCCTTGCACCAATGTTCAATGTCAGCTGTTGAGCACGACACATGACGTACCCCCAGTCTTTACCAAAGCAATGCTACATCACGCTTTTTCATTAGGTAACCACAATACTGAATGCTAAGTTCTACCCTAAGCTCCATTTCCAGATTTTATGATAGTGAAATATGCCTAAAAAATTTTTAAAAGCCAAAGATTCAATAAATAAATTAAAAATTAATAGAGGTTTGATGAAACTGTAACCAAATTTACCCAGGAAAATGAGGGCAGACTGCTCATCCATTTCATGTAATTTCTACCCATGACCATTACACATGTCAATCTGGCAAACAAGCAAAGCTCTCGGCAATAGTATCTAGCTGCCACCATTGCATTGTGCTGCACTTGTTTCAAACTGTTTAATTTAGGACACGCCAGATGGAAAGTCACTGGGAATGCATTGAAAAATGGCTTTTAAAATGACCTTGAAAGAAACTGGCTGGGGGGCTCAGAGTTATGAAACAAGGAGCACATTGCAAATGTTAAGAATAAAGAAAATATGATTGCAGCAAGACTAGTAAGCTAAAACCAAGCAAACATTGCTGGTCATATTTTAAAACAAAGTGTATATTCTATGGAGTTGCTGCGTTAACTTTGCCATTATCTTTTTGCACAGTTTGACTTTTCAGTAATCAAGGCCATAGTACAGTAAAACTTCAGTTGGTGCAAATCTTGCAGAATCACCAAAAATATTAATATAATCTAAAATTCATATTACCAGAAAAAATAAAATATGAGCATTAAAAAAAAATGGCATACATTTTTTTTTTCGGTGATGCAACGATGTCCTGATATGTTCTGAAAACTAATGAAAAATGCCAGAGTACTGTGCCGAAAGTGACTTAGGGAGCACTCTGCAGCAACAGATGAAGGCCTGATAATTTTAGAACCACTATCTTTTGCTGTAATTACTAGATCTGTGTAAAGCGAATTCATATATTGAAGTTTGAGTGTGAATCGAATCAAATATTTTTCAACTATTTCTCGAATATTTTTCAAACAGTTTGAAGCGAATAAGCGGGAAAAACAAGCTGGGGAGGATTTCCAAGCATATTCTTGTGAGATATAGCAACATGAATGTGTTTCTTTTTGCTAGGTTAATGAAGCACTGGTGGGGAGATGTTTTGTAGTTGTCTTACCAAAAATGAGGCGATGCAGACCCACATTGTATTAGCGCATGATTTAGAGGATATCGTAACTCCAGCTGTATGGATGTCACGCTACGCTCACAAGACCTTCTTGAGGTTTCTGAATGGTCAACGGATATAGAAGCGCCTGGCAGTGACCACTTCTCGATTCTGGTAGGACATAGACTTGTGAGAAGTACAAGGAATCAATGCTACCCAAATGTACTAACTGGCAACATAACAGCTGCAATAGGCAAAAACCAAACTTAAAAATGTTTACAACTACATTGACCGACTCTTACAACATTAGCACCAAGCAAGTCACAGTGCCAAATGAGTATACGGCAGTTGACGGGGAATACGAACGCGTAAGAGCAATCAGAAGATGAGCAGAACAGGCTTACGTAGCAGTGGGAAACTCGAGGGCTACAAGATGGCACAAAAACTCACGCAACATCACACCGTCGCTTACAGAAATTAGGTAGCAGACAATGGCGACAATACTGCTCATCGTTCAGTCCATTCACTCCTTTTCCTAGAATATGGGCGATCGTACCATTCTTCAGCGGCCCTTTCTGAGCTCTTGACATAACCCAGAACACTCCACAAACAAATGTTGCTACGAATTCTGTCGGCTAATAACCAGACTAGGAATCGCAGCTGCATGCCCACAATTGGCAAGTTCCACAGCACTTGCCACTCAGACGGTGTGAGCGTATTTCATGTTGGAACACCCTCAGCTTGATTGCAATTTAGCTTAGAAGAACTTGGGTGTGCCCTTGAGTTATTTTGTACAAAAATGGCTGCAGGACCAGATGGGGTTACATATATGCTGCTGAAGAGCCTTGGACCAGCAGGTAGAATGACACCGCTAGAGATATTTAATGATATCTGGATATCAGAGATTCTCCCAAATTAATGGAAATTAGGTAGAGTAATTCTAATCCTAGAACCAGAAAAGACCCCTTTGTGTCTGGAATCATTTCGCCCAGTCGGTCTCACAAGCTGTGTTTGCAAGTTGATGGAAAGAATGGTATACAGTGGACTTCAATGGTGGTGTGAACATACAAAAGTGTTGTCATTCTATATGACAGGTTTTCGTCAAAGGCGATATTAGATATTGTCACATGTGTTGAGCACGAACACATGTGTGGAAACATCACAATGGCGGTATTTCTCGACATTCAGAAAGCATTCGACTGAGACACATTTATGTCATGGCAGGGATGTTAGAACTTGAACTATATGGTCGATCACTGCTATAGACTATAAATTTGATGATTGACAGGAAAATATACATGGAAACCACTAAAGGGCAAAGTAATTAGGTAATTGCCTGCCTGCCTGCCTGCCTGCCTGCCTGCCTGCCTTGCCTTGCCTTGCCTTGCCTTGCCTTGCCTCGCCTCGCCTCGCCTCGCCTCGCCTCGCCTCGCCTCGCCTCGCCTCGCCTCGCCTCGCCTCGCCTCGCCTTGCCTTGCGCCCTGGCCTGCCCTGCCCTGGCCTGCCCGCCAGCCCGCCCTCCCTCTGCCCGCCCGCCCGCCCGTCCATCCGACCGTCCGTCCTTCTGTCTAGCCACCTACGACTTTTAGCTCTCCTGGTCGTTTCGATAATGATATCGATACCAAACTTGGTATGGCATAACATGACTGTACGAAGAACATATTTGACTAGTCATTATATTAAAATCATGACATGTATGACACAAATGTCATGATTTACATTTCATGGTCCTGCAGTTCCTGCAATTGTTTCGTTCACATGGCATGTTGCAAAATTAGTATGGTATGACATGATTGCATGGCAAACACAAGCGACATACCCTAACATGAAAACCATGACATGCGTGTCCTGTAACAACATGACTACACGCCACGCTCATGATGTGCTCGCGGCCGTTTCGCTTGCGTGACATATATCAAATTTGGTGTTACGGTACGTAAATGGATGCCGAAGGTATGTGACTAGTGCAAGCATGATAATCATGATATGCGTGTCAACAACATGACTACATACTACGCTCATGATGCGGTCATGGCCGTTTCACTAGCTTCACATGTACTAAACTCGGTATTATGCAACGCGAACGGACGACATAGATAAATGACACATCCAAACATGACAATCACGACATGCGTGTCATGTAACAACATGACTACATGCCACAATCATGGTACGGTCGCAGCCATTTCGCTAGCTTCACGTATGCCTAATTTGGTATTACGTGGTGATGTCAGTGGATGACGAAAGTATGTGATTGGTGCAAACATGATAATCATGAGATGCGTGTCATGTAACAACATGACTACATGCTATGCTCATGATTGCGCTGCCGGCCGTTTCGCTAGCTTCACATGTACCAAACTCGGTATTACGCAATGCGAATGGACGACATAGGTAAATGACACATCCAAACATGAAAAAAACTACATGCGTGTCATGTAACAACATGACTACATGCCACACTCATGATGCGCTTACGGCCATTTTGCTAGTTTCACATATGCCAAATTTGGTATTACATGACGTCAATAAATGACGAAGGTATGTGACTGGTGCAAACATGATAATCATGAGATGCGTGTCATGTGAGAACATGACTACATGCCACAATCAAGGCGCCAATACATTTCGACATGACGTGGTGCGCGTGCTCGCCAAAGTTTATTTTGTTGCGTCACGCCGGCGTTGCCATGCCAGGCGCCAGTCCTGCCATATACCTGCAGGCACACGCCGTGCTGTGTTGCTTTGACACATGCGCGTTGCAGTGCGTCCGGCGTCCCTTTGCCACAAAAAAAGGGATACGCAGTGTTGTCTAGGTAATGCATCGGTGCAAAATGCAGCATGTCGCACTTCATGCCGCTTGCCATCGGGCCGCGCCGACGGACGCTGGTCGCGCCTGGAGTCAGACTACAGAGTGTTTGCGCTTTGCTAACGCAGCATCGCTGTGCCCAGTGTGCGTACGCGTCAACGCTACAATGGAGTATATTGGGCCTTTTATGATGCGCTGGCGGTCGTTTTGCTAGCGTCACATATACGAAATTTGGTGTTACGTGATGTCAATGGATGACGAAATATATGACTGGTGCAAACATGATAATCCTGACACGCGTGTCTTGTAAGAACATGACAACATACCAAGCTGATAGTGTGCTCGCGGCCATTTCGCTAGCTCCACATATACAAAATTTGGTATCACGTGACGTGAATAGATGACCAAGGTAAAGACACATCCAAACATAATAATCATGACACGGAAGTCATGTACGGCATCATTTACTTCCACCTCGTAACGTTGTGCTGATTTTAAAGTGACGTATCGGCCTTTCTCATTCGTGCTTCGCATATCATCGATTCTCACTGTACGTGGAATCTGCCAATTTTATGGCACCGATTCTCCAGGAGTTGTCACAAACTACAGAAGAACATCTTCAGAGATTACTGGCATGGAGGTTAAAGGTGTGCATGGGAGTCCTACAGGCAACGTCGAGCTCTCTCGTAATCACCGAGGCTCATCATCTGCCATTCTCTGTATGCAAACAGACGAAACTTGTCGCCATGTCTTCGGTATTTCAACTCAGCATGAGATGCATCCATTGAACTTGACAGTAATAAATGTAATAATAAAAGTAATAAATGTAAGCTACACAATATTGTTCATGAACTCAAAGAAATAATACCGAGGTTTGAGATAAACAGACTTAATATTAATTTCCCTTCTTCAATGCTGCCAAGACCAAAAGTACAGTTGTCGGTTGAGGGAATATTATCTAAAAGGGACGTTCATGACAAATCAAAGCAGCTGGCACTATTTCAGATTTATTCCCTATATCCACAGTATATTCACAAATATACAGACGGTTCTTGTCATGCAAATTCCCCTTCTTCAGCTTTTGTCATCCCACACTTGGCAATAGAGCAGACATTTAAATTATGTCCAGTGACGTCCTCTACTGTTGCGGAACTGTTTGCAATTCTATTTGCGCTACACTTTATAACATCGGAAAAAGAGGCACTTTTTGTGCCTCTTTTTTAGCGACTCTCAGGCCGCTCTAGCGTCGCTGCAAAGTGATAGAAACCTGTTTTTGAATGTTTCCCTCTTATATGAGACCTTAATAGAATGCACAAAAGCAAGAGAAATGAACCACGTGATTGTATTTAAATGGATACCAGGTCACTGCAGCATTATAAGAAACATTGGAGCGGACTCTGCAGCAAATAGGGCCCAATAACAAAGAGACAATTGCCCTTCCAATTTCATGCACTGAAATCCATGTACTTCTCAGACAGATAACCAGTAGCGTCACCGAAGACAAATGGTTCGACGAAAAATCTAATGGTTCAGACTTATATCTAATAGACCCTTGCATAAAACTAAGCATTTCATTAGAGTTAAGAGAAAATAGGAGATTTGAAACATTGGTCCACCGCCTACAGCTTGGTACAGCATTGACGCGACATTTTCTACACATCACATGGTGGTTTTGGGACGTTAAACACCACATATCAATCAATCATTTTCTGCACAGTATAAAACGTGCACCAAGAACAGAGTGTTCATACGGCCACCCTGACAAAGATGTATGTCACCTGCTTCTTCAGTGCCCGAAATAGGAGACACAAAGAAAGGTACTATGAACAAGTTTGCAACTTTTAGATAGGACGCCTTTCACAGTGACAAAAATACTAGGTCCATGGCCAAGTGCAGGTCTTCAGAAAAGTGTGCTTGTTGCCTTCAAGAAGTTCCTTGAAGAATCAAATATTTATGAAAATATTACCTACCGTATGTGATGTCACCTTCATGATAAAGAAAATGTATAATATTTAGATAGAGTGTTTCATATGTGCAATAATTTGACTCAGTGTGAACTGACCTTGTGAGTGGAAACTGGGTACACATAAATCTAAAAGGTATATCTGAACTATCATGTGATGTGAACTGACCTTATGTGTGGAACATATGAACCTATTAGCTGTATGTGAACTGACCTGTGATGTTTAGCTATTGTGTACTTTCACATTGTATGTTGTACAGTCTCACATTTTGTGCCCTCATTGTTAATATTAAGGCATATCTTGTCTCCTGAGAGAAAAAAAGTAGCCAGTGCCACTATAATGCCACCAACCTCTCCTATTTCATCATTTTAATAATAATATAAAAAAGCACATGATTAGGTGCAACCGAAGTGCTGCCAACAACACTTTAAACTTGAAAGGCAAAGATGCCATTTTCCCAGCCTTTGGTTTTTCGACTCTTTAGAAGACCGAGTGATGTGGTGGACGAAAAAGTGCTCCCTTTGAGTTAGAAGTTCCAATACTGCCTCACAGACATAATCACACAAGAAAATTTGAAATTTCGGATGCTAAAAATGCTTGGTATTCCTGCTCAAATTTTAGGTCCACAATCGTGTTATCCCCCCCCTCTACCTCTGCCACATCTATCATCTCCATGCTGGAACCAGCGCTTGTTTTTTTAGTCAATACATTTAAAACAATAACAAAGCTTAAAAAGCACCTTTTCCGCAATACAATACTGTAATAAGGTGAAGCATATTTAAACTTTGAAGGGTCACTTTTGATTGGTCGTTGACAGTCTAAAAAATTGGCCCGTAACAAAGCTTAAAAGAGAGCTTTGTGGCAATATGAGACTGTAATGAGGTGAGGCATAGCACAAATCTGCAGGGGTCACATTTTATTGGATGCTGATTGCATTTGGGAAATTTCAATAGCTTGAATAGTAAAAATTTCAGTGTGAATAAAATGAATTAGCAAACACAATTAAAATATATTCAGAATTTTGAATATTCGCACACCTCTACTTCATATTTTCTTATCGCGGATGTGTTGGGGATGCTTTTCAGGAGATTTACGGCCATGCCAGCACTATGGGCAAGTTAAAAAGGCGTGGGTGTCCCCAACAATTGTGCATGTTAACGTCGTGAGGTCTAGCTTCTTTGCCAAGGGCGTTTGCTTTCTTTTTTGGTTCTCATTGACCATTCACCTGATGCCCGAGGACACAGCTTACATCGATGCGTAAATAATAATAATAATACTAATAATAATAATAATAATAATAATAAAAACGGGAGTGCGACATCAACATTATCTGTAATCTAAACACAAAGTCACACAAAGGTGCATTACAGCCGCCAAGATTCGAGTGCACACTCTTGGAGGCTATGACGTGTCACTGACGGTAAATTCTCACGAACTGGAGGTGCAACAAGCCAACACTTGGGTTCCTGCGCCCGTGCTTGCTGGTCGCGTGTTCTGCGACAGAACGGGCAGCCCCTGTTCATACCTACATGGTAACACACTTTCGTATCAATTGCCTTGAGGTGAAAATTAACCATACTCGATTACATTGCAGGTCTGTATCACCCCAAAATGTGCATGAGCTGTGATCATATCACTGAGGCTTTGTTCTACAGCAGAGTCTCAGTAGGTGGAAATCTTTTAAATGGAGCTTCTGCTTAAATGGAACCGCCTCTAACATGATTGCTTTCGTACTTAGATTTGCCCCCTGTTTATCTCTCAGTAAACGGAGAATCCATTACACGGAACGCATTTTCCTGGTCTCTTCCAGTTTCCTTTAACACTAGCCTACTGCACTAAAATATACAAGACATAGCACTAAACTTGCAAGATGGTTATAAACAACAAGGCAAGTTATGCTTGAATTTTCAAAGACCATACAAGAGAAGAAAATGCATTTGTACACAGTGAAGCAATCAACATGATGCACACCTCGAGATGCGCGGAATCTGGGTCTGGTGGTGGTTCCTTAGCGTTATCGCATTGACCATTGTCCTCAGAACCAGCGGATGGTGGCTGCTCATTCTGTGGAGCAGCAGACTCATCCTTGGCACCAAGTTCAGGCGTCTGTTTGCAGGCCTCGCCTGTGGCACCTTTCTCTTCGTTCTCATCACCTGCCTCCTCAGGCTCATCTTCCTCCTCTTTGTCCCACAGCTGTTGGGGATCAACAAAAAGAAGAAAAGCAGAGCACGTGTCACGTTAACAGGGACACAACACGTGAAAATGGTATTAAAATGACCTTGTATGGCATACAACCCATATCTTACATAACAGCAGCAACACATGCAATTACTTATAGAAAGTGTTCTTCTGACCTGCTAACCCTAGGTCACCTTTGCTCAGGTCTTCTTTGCCAAGTGCCTCAGACTGACTGAAAACCTGACCCCCGCTGCAATTTTGATGCTGCCACACTGTACTGCATCACTCTGCTTTTCAAATACGAGAAAACGAACTCTTACAGCATTGAAAAAAAACTAAGATTAGATTTATTTCATAACTTGAGTGCTTGGCAGCTGAGCTAAATACATCTGGGATGACATTCCTAGTCATAACTGCAGCATGCCCCAGAATATAGCACACTTTCAATGCTGGAAGCCATTTGCTCATTTTTTTTCTATGACCGAAAAAATGTAACCCACTAAAAATGAATACTAAATGCCTTGTCAAAACAACAGTGTGCTGAAATCGTCCTGCTTAATTACCTTGTGTAAGGGCGTAAAAAAATTGCAGTCATAAGCATACAGCACTTATAATAAGTTTGATAATCAAGATGCATAAATGTAGTAATACTTATCTGTAGATTTCTGGGTTACTATTAAAGAATTGTTATTATAAGCCAGGCCAGAAAACCCTGTAGTAAGATTGTGACAGTACCCTAGAACTGCCTGATGACTGAAAGCCCATAATTTGTAGACTTGCGGCCTACAGCAGTGACCATTACGCCCTTTGGGATGCTTTACTATCACTCTACTTAAAAACCTACCATGTGATGTACACTTGTCAAAGTATTTTATCAGCTACAAAATACTAAGGGTCTCAGAAACAAAATTTGCCCTTAGCGCAACACGACAAAAAAAAAACTAAACTTTTCTTGTGTCATATTATCGATCCAAATCCTGACTGAAAGTTCTTTACTACAAGACCCATTTGAAAAAATAATGTTGACAATATTTTAATCATTTACTACTTGAAATCCCAGTTTATGGCAAAAGTGTGGCCCCATAGCATTTACAAGACAATAAATCATTCAAATTGCAATAAATTTAAGAATGTTGCAACTGAGATAAACATGTTATTGCTTAGCTATACCAGGAACGCATCGGAAACATCTTCATAGCCATGACCAACTCATCCACGAACAATAATTCTTTTAAAGCTGCATCAGTTACACCACAATTCCAGAGTTATCAAAAGCTTCAAATTTTGCCTACGATTGAAGCTCTGATCAGAAAAAAAAATATTTTTTTACATTCATATGACCATAGTTCCTTTAATGATTTATTGATGTTGCATAGACTCCTGACACTAAGAAGTGGTAGGTCAGGTTTTCTCTGTCTTTATACTGACATAGAAATATGCACAAATAAAATATTGTGTTTATAGCCATATTTATTACCTGTCTATTAATTCTTCAGACTGCCATGAAGGTGTTGACATTGTCTTTTCCATCTATTCTCCCAGAAACCGCTCACTTACTTGAGTTGAACTTCTTTATTGGAGACATGCACCAGGCAAGAATAGTTGTCTTTTATATGAGGTGTCTCTTACAAGCAGGATACCACGTACGCATTACCATATGAACCCCAATTTTAAGTTGGGCACACTAGTGTCTCTTATAAGTGTTTGACTGTGTATGACGGCCATTGACAGCACCACACTTGAGAATAAAGTGAAAAGACCTCTTGGTCAAGGTTCTGGTCAGCTTGAACATCCCCCATCTGGTCCTCAAGCTCCTCTTCATCATCCTTATCATCATCATCATCACTTTTTTCGTTGTCATTTTCTTGTTCCTCAGGGTCCTGGGCAGCAGCATCGAAGTCCTCGGACATCTCTACTCCATTTTCCTCTTCCTGTGTTCAGAACAGACCGCATAAAGTTTTGTTATGCAAGCAAATTCTGCAGTAATCGCAATATCAGTGGCAAAAAGATTGCAAATAAGAAGAAATTGACACAGCCTTCAAACCAAATGAATAGATATCCGTAAACCATTTCAGTAAGACGGATACTTGCTGAAAATGTAACGATCTGCCCTTTCAAGAGTATTTATACATACCCTAACATCCTGAGCAGGCACACCTACCCAAGCAAGCGCCCCCTCCATTTTTTGGGAGATTCGAAATATCCCCCTTTCCACCATCTTCAATGTTTCATTGACTGTCCTTATTTGTCCAACAAGTACGAATGAAAACAATGACTGCATGCATATTCAGTTATACATTTAATTAGAAGCTTAGACGTGCATTCTTTATTGTCCGCAACTCTTCTTCGGCCATCATGAATTTTAATCTGCAACCAAGCAGGAGATCCCTTTCAAATCCTTGTCGGATTTTCCTTTGCTGTAGAAGAGGCACTTGCTTGAGATTTTACAATAATTTGTTAAAGTCTGCCCCTCTACCTTCTAGTTTCATTCCTCAAAGAAAAAAAAAAGCAAATGCACAAAAGTCATATCGCATCATGTTTATAGCACAGATGATTAGCTTATGCCAGGGTCAGGTTACCTATTCGCAACTCCATGTGAGTGTTCACCACATGGTGGCTGCGTCTGGAAACAGTGGTGCTAACAGAGTCAACCTTGAAAGGAGATATGTTACCACCTTGCGCACATTGAGAAGCGGCCGCATAGTTCCTTTTTTGCACTAAGATGCACGCGCCAGCCCGAAAAACAAGAATGGAATGTCCAAAGACCACTGCAGTGTGCCGCAACACTTGACAACGTGTTGGAAAGATGAAGGTTAGCGTATCGTTTTATCACATCCCGAAAAATGCAAACAACGTGTGACGGGGAATGGCACAAATTAGAAACTTACGCAGTGGAAAGAAGATGACACACAGTACGGTAGTTTGTTCCAATCAATTCGCTCGTGACAACTTAATTCTCCTCGATTAGTACACCATTGCTGCAAATAGTACCCATTCTCAAATTAAGCTGCTGTAATCCTTCCCACCGAACATTTTTGATTTCGCATGTACAAGCACCCAAATGTGCTTAAGAAGGATGTGCGTGCGTCTGTGTATGTATGTTTGTGCATATATATATCATGTCCATGCATTTGTAGCATGCATAGTGTGCGTGTATATATCTGCTTTGAATATCAACTACAGCCAAGAACAAGCGAGTGTTCGGAAGCTCACGACCTTACTTATTAAAACGTGATAACATAGATCGGCAAACGAAAATAAAGGGTCACTCCCTATTGCAATCGAAACTACGATTTGCCTTATCTCAAGATACACTGGCTCAAGCGTAGGTCTGTTCTGTAATCAAGTGAATGGCATGCATATTCAGCTTTTGACGGGACAACGAAACTCAATGGAATATACGCAATCAGCTGCACAAGCAGTTACATAGTTACGAAAACTGATAAGGCTTTGCCTGTAGCAGTGTACCAACACAGGGCAAAAGTGCTAACACCTTTCGGAGGGGCCCGGTGCACATGAGAAATTGCCTAGCCTCAGACTCGCTGACAGGTTCTTCAAACTTGAAGTAAATCTGATATGGTTTGCTGAAGAGGTCCGATTTTGCACGCACAGTGCAACTATTTCAGCTGTTTCGCCAGTGAAATTCTTTATGCCGATGGGAATCAGGCAGTCCACGGCCAGCACCCTTTCGCCTTCAACGAAGGAACACCATCCGACGCCACAATTAAGAAACTTCAGCCCAGTGCCAAGCGAAAGGGTCGCGTTGACCCTGTTACGCATAGCCATCTTTGTTTTTCCTACTAGTGTTGCCAGCACACGAATTGTTTTCTAGAGTTGCGAATAATTACCCAGGGTCAACCATGATGAAAACTTAGCTCGATCACTATACAGAACACAGATTGTTACTGTTCAAGTAGAAAAAATAAAAAGTGGTGGAACAAACTGAATTACACCAAAAGGGAGACTGAGAGAGAAAATGAAGAGTGATGTAAAAGGGCAATAAATAAAGCAGGGGCCTCAAATACGTGGCTTGCGGCCTGCGAACCTATATTGTTTGTGTCCCACTGTCTGCACATGACTGTCTTCATGTGACACTTTTTTTTTGCAAGTATGTTCGTGAGCTAAATAGGCACGACTGGCCTAAAGCACTGTTTTCAGGAAGCACCTCAAGTGGTCATGTGTTGAAACATAACTGTGAAAGAAAAACTATTTCAAAATCGGCGTCCAGTTCATTCGACACTACAACAATCGGTATCCACATTGTATTGGAATCCTGTGCGTCAAATATCCTTCAGAACTGAGCTGAATATGACATATGGGAAATGCTCTCCTAGAAAAAGTAACATTAGCTGACAGCTTATAGAAACACCCCTCCTCAACCCACTTTTGTCTAACCGTTGTGTCCCTGTCCTGGCCTTTGCAGGACTAAATTGCGCGACTGTGGCTCGCTGTCCGAGTCAAGTTCGAGACCCCTGATATAGGTGCTCTCGGCTCAAGACAAGCGTTATATGCCGACTGGACTCACAGACAGCCTTGAAAGCCTAATCATGAAAGACAGCACAAACTGAGTGAATGCAGAGATGTAGCATCCACTTTTCTGATTACACTTATCTCTTACATTTTCATACAAGCACACTCAAACTATTTAGTGTACTTTCTTTTTGAGAAGGTAAACTGTCCACGTTAGGAAAAATGCACATTATAAGATGTATCAGGAAAACGATGCAGTGCGCATCAGGAGGAATTACGAAGAGACTCCACCTTTGGACACTTCTCAGTGTCCTCTTTTTGCTGCTCATTGCGTAAGCCTTCAAGCTGGTCTTCAGACTCGATTCGGTCGCTGACGTCCTTGGCGCCTTGACCCTCTCCCAGCCCACCATCCTCGATTTCCTCGAACTCTGGTGCCCCTTCTCGTGCAATCTCTTCACGCCACTCCTCGGGAATGCACAGGCCCTGGTGACACCACGTTTAAAGCAAACACAGAAAAAATGAGCTTCAAGGGCAACGAAGACCTGTTTTGTTACCAATAGGCCACTGACTCGCAAAGAATAGTCTGTGCTGACAGCCTTACAAACCACAGATCGCCATTTTCTAATTTGTAAAAGCATATACAGTTGCATTAGTTTTCACTGGCATTATTATGCCTGTGTTGATTAGTTAACTTTAGTTTATAATGAAAGAAATGATACAGTTGAAGCTTTACAACAATCCTGCACTGGCCGCAAAGATACCCTCATTGTGTCTAATAAACAGAAGCGCGGTGCCTATAATGGACAGCAAATGTCCTTTTGGGAACTTTGACAGCCCACTGGTATTTTCCTGTAAGGTGTAGCAACAACAGTGAATTACGTACATGCACTCTACACTACTGCACACATACAACTATGTGATCCGTGTTTTACGTACAATTGGGACTTTGGCACATCAACTGCAGCCCAGCCAAGCCCTGCTAGTTCTGCCAATGCCATACTGTTTGGACATAGGGGGGTCAGCACATTGATTCATACTCTACTACTGCAGCTTTCAGTATATTCTCATATCACACTTGAGGACAACAAGCGTTGACATTGTGCCAATAGGCTCTCCACAATGGCTTGTCATCAGCCACTCTGTCGATTAGGCTTCTGGGTCTAATCAATATCAGTTCGTACATAATCTGTATGGAGCTTGTAGCAACAATTTAGCAAAGACATATACAATGTCATTATAGTATTTTATAAAACATTACATCCATCTTGCTTGCTATATTAAGGTTTGACGGAAAAGTATGCTTTCAGAGCTCATCTTTGTTTCATAAACTAGTTTTATTATCCATATATTGTTTAATTTAGCAACGTAAAAAAATCTTCACTCCAGCCAGAAGTGCAAAACAGTGACAGTGCAGTGTTGTCACTTGCAGTATGCAATGTTCAGCCCATAAAATATAATGCTTTATCCTAAATCAGAAGAATTATTTATGGCCATACCAGAAATACTTGCATTAAACCTTGAATAAGGCAGCACATAATTAAGAGAAAAATGCAGCCTTATCAAGGACTAGTTGTTGTCGAGGCACAACATATGAATTAATTTATGGCCATACCAGAAATAACTGCATTACACAAACCTTTTATAAAGCGGCACGTAATTAAGAGGAAAATGCAGCCTTATCAAGGACTTGTCGTCAAGGCACAACATGTCTGTTCCTGCCAATTTTTAATCTAGCATTACCATGCACTCATTGCATAAACAATGCAATTTAAAGAGCATGCAGCAGGTTATACCATTTGTATGCTTGACAAATTGCTTGTTGCAGTTTCCATCATTGTGCACATGCCGAGCAGCAAGTAAAAAAAAGTAAGTGCAGAGAATTAGGACCCACTTACCTTCTGGGCTAGACTAGTAAAGACGGATGTGAGCACATACAGCAACTTGAGTTCAGTTCGATGGTATGCAAGCTGCAGAGTCACCAGGTATTGGGCCACTCCCAAATATTGCCGCAGTAGAGGAACCACCCTGGAACTAAGTTTACATAGGAAACATTACAAGCAGGCCTGTGCAAACAGTCTAGTGCTACAAATATACGAACAAATATTACATTATTCAAATTATTCAACAGAAATTGAAAATTTCCATACTTTTAAAGGATTCAAAACGAACAAATAGGTGTATTAATTAGGTCATCGAAAAGATGAAGGTTTCACTGTAGTGATAATTCTCCTCCTCCACCAGCACACCCAACACACACAAAGTAATTCAGTCGAGCCCACCCACATACAACGGCCCTACTTAAAACAAACGTTCACTTAAAACGAACAATATTGGCGTGACCGTGAAAATATACATTGTTTCAATGGCACAAAATCGCACTTACAACGAACGTCTTCAAGCGCCACCGATCAATTACAGCGGAGTCGGTGCTCTGCCGACTTCCCGGGAAACCACTTTCGACCACCGATCAGGCATCGGCGAGGTGCCCATAGATTCTTATTGTTAAATGCCGACCCTGCCTTCACGCCGTAGTAGCTGCCGCTCTCCCCGACCGCTTTTTGTTGCGCACCCCTCCGTTCTTTGCCCCCCCGCTACTCTGAGCACCCTGCATTGCCAAACGAGGCCCGTGCTTTTACACTGCCACCGATCTTTCGAAGACCGGTAGGCCATCTCCCCTGTTTCTGATCGCTGGCACTGTTGTTACTGTCGCCGGCCTGGAGTGACCAGACCACTTGCCGACATCGTCGGCCACCGACTGTATCTGATCGTCTTGTCTTATGGTATCGTTCTAGTGCACGCACGTTTGCTACCCCATCGCCTCTGATAATTCGTGATTCCTTTCGTGTTTAGGATCTGTTCTTACTCACTTCGCACTCTGCCCAGCATGCCCTCCGCCAGCGTGCGGAAGCGTAAAAACAGCGGTTAATTTGCGTGGAACAAAACGCGAAATATCAAAGTCGGTGAGGCCACGCCCATGGCGCAAGAAAACGATTCTGTTACCACAGCCGCCATCGCATTGAACACTGCCGTGCGCACCGATCCACGCAGCCGTGCTTTGTCCTCTGCATGCGCAGGCACTCTTTTAAGCTTTTCTACGCGCGAGTTGCGCGTTTTTCTAACCTTTCAAACAAGCTACCGAACCTGCCTCTTTCCCGCGTGTTTTGGTTTTCAAGGTCGCCTTCCCTCCGTATCCTCCCCTCTCTTCACTCTATTGCAACTCTTTGCCCTTCTCTCGCAAATCTGCTTCCACTCTTGATAACAACTCTTTTGCCCGTCTCCACCGCTCTGCAACGGCAGCCACGCTGGCTCGAATTCAGAAGTTTTGTTTTCCGACTAGAAACGGGCCCAGAGCTGTACCACGCGATCTGGCGTGTACGTCTTGCTCGCTCTCGGTCTGCGTGTGTGGTCAGGTTGGCGGACAGGAGGCCTTGCACGCTTTTTCCTGCCACTCAACAAAACGTGGAAAGTGTGGCCACTTGGCTTGGGTGTAATCAGCACGTTAGGTGCCGCGTTGCGGAGCGCTTGCTCGTAGCTGTTGACCACCTGGCAGCCAACTTGCCACTTCGAGCGTCCCGGTGTTCAGCTGTGGAGATAGTGAATATTTCGCGGGCGGCGGTAACGGCTACATGCGCGCGAAACTTTTCGCGAGGTCGACTTTGTCGACGTTGGGCTCGATGCCGAGCCTGAAGCTTCCGAACAGGACCTCTGCGGCGGCGATTTGTGGCAGCGCATTGTCGACTCAGACATGGGAGAGCGGGTGGGACATCTGTTATGATGGTTTTATTACGGCCAATGATGATGCCGACACCACGGAACCGTGCACAGATTAGGAATGTGAATGCATTGTGAATGAAGTACGTGTCAAGAGCGATTTGAAGGAATCGGTTGCGAGAACGACGAAACTTTAAAGCCAGTGCATCATGCACCTTATGCCACGGGCCTCGGCGAAGAGCATGCTGCCGTTTAAAATAAACTCGAGACCACCCTTATCGCTTCTGCTCTTTGAAACATTGGCATCACGAACTTTTTTGGGCAAAAAATTTTGTGTTTTCATTCACAACTTTTTTAAAAGCTGAGTTTCATTTACTACAAACTTCAGGATATAGCGACCGGATGCCACGTCAGGCTCCGCTTCGTTATAATTGGGCTCGACTGTATGAGCATATCCCAGTTTGCCACTTGCTTTTTTTTTTCTTATCATACCAATGAAATTTTTGTGGCACTTGAATATTCTTATAAATGGTTTGGCCATCTATGAAACTGGAAAAGACCTTCAAGGAATGTCAACTTTCCACTTGCCTTGCTTGGCTGGCTTCAATGCTAGTGCCATGCTTTGCAAGCTGTTGCACCAGGCAATGTGCACAGAGCTCCACCTTCTCCAAGTCAAGCTTGACAAATGCCTGTTGCAGCATTTCTCTCAGGTGCTGCAGTGACTGCTCCGGCTTGGACTTCCCTGGTTCACCAAGCATTGTGTGCAAAGACTGCACTGCTAGGAGCAACCTCCTAACAAGCTTATCTGTGGCTGAGCTCTTGTGTGGTTTAGGTTCTGGGAGCTCCATTTGTTGCCACTTTCTGGAGAGCGCTCCTAAAGACTCGGCAAGTTCAAGCAAGTTTCTGGCTAGTGGTAGTTGGAGAGTGCGGCCAATCTCTTGAGCGTCTTGGCTAAGTGCTGCTAGGTGACTCACCACGTCTCCAAGCAGCTCTATGCTAGGGTGGCCAAGCACACCTGCGCAACAATACACAATATGCTTTCCTTCATGATAAGAAAAAAAAAACTGCCTAAATGGCCTACAAAAATTTTTCATGGTGTAGGAAGCATATGGCATTGAATGCCCTCCCCTGCACAATATCAAGATATCTAGTGCCCTCTAATTGAGCTGACATACTGTTGGAAATAATATTCAGTATTGTGACCGTTTGGGCACGTTAGGCTGCTGGTATAGTAAATCGTAGTGCAGAAATACACAAGAGGCAACAGACGACCTAATGAGCACAGCTCAAGATTGGCACAAGCAAAGAATGTCCCTAGAGCAAAGCCCCTTTTGACAAAATGTTGGCTACAGCAACATTTCTTGTTTAACTTTTTATCAGCTTTTAATATAGCTCAAACAAACTTTGCATGCCCTTCAGTATTTCATTTAATGGAAGTTCAAGGCAGCCAATGCTTCTTGCATGCAAGCTGTGACAGGGCTTAAAGTCTCCCTTCATTCGAAGGGGGAGGGCTCATAGGTAGGTGACCAATACAGAGAGGGCACGCTAAAGCACGCATAAATTATATATACTAGTATATATAGTGTGTACAAGTCACTTTCGTCTCAGCTGATACATGCCACGGGCGTTTTACACGCGCAGCACTGTTATGCCAACTTCCTCTGGAGTTGAAATGCTCATGAATGCTATACAAGGGGATATGTTATTCCGAGTGCATTTAGGGCATTTGTGTATTTAATTTGCCTGTAGAACCAAGAACTAACCTTTGGAAAATATTTCTCAAAATATCTTTGGATGTAGAGAACTAAAAATGTGTAATTTCAAAGCAATAACTCCAGCTTCAACGCAGAACAGTTCCTTACAGCATTGAGAATCTCAGGCACAAGGCTGTATTCTATATTCACGCCTACATACAAAGCAGGCAAAGTACATGAATCTTTGGCATTATGCAGCCTCTTAATACAGAACTAAATAAATGACAATTTACAGGTAACAAAAAGATACCAAAGCGAACCTTCACTATTTTACGAGCAGATAGCTTTATGCGCATGTGCCTCATAAAACGGTACACTGCACTCAGAAGATCAGTAGAACAGGGTGGTGACTTGTCATGATCAGGGTCTCAAGGAAATGCATCCAAAGGTACAATGATACCTGTTTTACTCGCACTACATCAACCAAAAAAAATTGCTATTAATTAAAACATTATTCTGGCAACCAGAGCATTACGGTTTTCCCACACAAGGCAATACAAAAACAAAAAAAAATCGTCAGCACTTGTCGAATTGGTGCTTACAGCTACGGTCTGCTTTCAGAAAGTGGGGAGGCTGGAACCTCATGGACCCTGCCTGACTTTAAGCCCCGGGCTGCAAGTTGCACAGTCAAGGGCAGCTGATTAACACCACATAAAACTTCAGCTGCAATTTTTCCCCATCACTTCATGCTTCAGAAACAGCAATTAATGAACCCATGCAGCAGCCATAACGAGTGTGTGGTTGTCCTGCAGCAGTCTTGGTGAATCTGGGTACCATCTCTGAAATCCATTTCGAATACAGTTGGCACATTTTGTCTCACCTCTGAAGGCAGGGTGTGACAGCTGCTGTCCACATCTTTGAAGCAAGGCTAGTTGCGGTTCAAGCCTTGCCACGGCTTCTTTAATTGGGCTTTCAGCTGATTCAGCAGGCTCTGGCCAGGCTTTCAACAGTACCAATATTTGTTCCATCTGGTAGCTGCTCTGGAATATCGCTGAGGCCAGCTTCTCCTGCCAACCAAAGTTCAAATGTCTTCATAAAGAAATAGTATATGAAAAATTGTTTCATTCTGCATCAACAACAGTTAAGCAAACAAGGAGACCTACCAGAAAATGATTTAAACACCTATATTGTGAATGCTCTTGCAAATAATTTGATAGGGGTATATGCAATACTTGATTCTCTATGACTACAACATGGTCCTCTATAGATTATGTGTATTCTTACATATATGCAGATATACTGTAAATTATGCAGTACAAGTATGTAACATATTATTGATTTTCTTTGTCTCATTTAAATCTTCTGTAGCACTGAATGATACCTGTCTACATTGCTTGTTTCACATGCTGTCACATACAACAGCCCCATAAGCGTAAACATTGGTGTTGCGGTTTTATCATGGCTTATAAACAACGCAGGTGAAGTAGTGTGTTAACAACAGAATCTCAGTGCTACGTGGCAATCTGATGTGGAATCAGAAATATTCTTATCGCCCGAAGCTTCATTGTCTGACCGTGATAAGAGGTGGTTGCGCAACAGTATTTGGTTTACATTCATTTGTGTCGTGCGTTAAGCTTTGGGACGCATGTCAGCCATCGTGCTGCATTTGCTCCAGCTCGCAGTATTGCTTTGATGGCACTCAGTCGAAGCGTGTCCGACCCGATTTGCCGTGACCACATAGTGTGGCGCCCGTATGGCACCCCACGAAGTGCATCAGCACCTGGGACTGTTGAGTGTTTCCGAGTTCCTGTTAACTCAGGAAAAAGAAACCGACCCCTATGTGGGCAACAAAAGGGGTGGGATTAGAAACGTCATTGTGACGACCCCCTAATTACCTCACGGCACTGTAGGCCTGCGCATGAATGGGTCCCTTCCAGGACTCAGCGTGGCGGGGTGAACCCTCGCATCGGTTCGGCTGCAGCCCAGCCGCATGCTGTTCGCGTGCTTACAAGGTGCCTCCATTTCAAGGCGGGGAGTTTGCGTTGCGACACCGTGCGATTGCCAACAACCTTTTGCCATGGTCCGGCTTACTTCTGGTGGCCTTCGGAAGCGGGCGGGCTTGCGACATGTGCAAGCGTGACCGATATCGCAGTAATTGAGCACACGGTCGGCGATTTGGTGAGTACTGTCGCACTGACATGTTTTCGATTGCTTTCGCGTTAATCCTTGCAAATGAGCTTATAAGTGGAGCCACGTGCGGTCAGCGAGCGGTTACCTTACAGCACACATGGGACAGGCGGATTATTGCCTCATCATCAAGAAGTTGACGTGTTACAGGGAAGCCGTTCTACGGCCACAAACTCCAGTACGTGTAACTCTTTATGTGTAGATAATTGTGCGCCGCTGAGCTTGCCCAGGTCTCTATGACTTTTTTTTTCTAGTTTTATTTTATTTACATTTTGGTTGTTGGGTTGTTTGCAGAGAGGGCATAAGCCCTCACATGGTGTCCTTGTGGCGGGCTTTTGGTTAACCAAGTGTACTGTCCTATCAGAGAACAAACAGGTGAAGATTCGCCGAGAGTTGTGTAAGGGCAGAGCACCAAGGAAATAAGAAGAGGCCCCGGAGGTGTTAAGCATGGTTGGCTCTGCCGAATCCCGTAGGGGTCGCCCTACAGAAGACGGTACATTGCCAAAGTGTTTTCTGTTTTCTGTAACTTTTTTTGTTCGTTCTCATGTAAATTCTGTATGGTCTGTAAATACAAGTTTTTCTCAGCCTCACTAAAACTTCTCTAACGTTTTTACTTCATATTCAAGCCACCAACCAGTCAATCGCCGCTATTTGCATAACGGCAGTACTTTTATTCTCCCACTTTGCTATATCACCTCAAGTGGTGTATCTAGGGTGCCGAGTGGGGAGAGCTGATTTCTACAACATTGAAAGAACCTGAATTTTACTTTAATATAATAAAAAAAGCTAAACCATTTTCCAAACTGTGATACAAGCACAGACCGTTTCTTTCCATCAAAAGAATTCGTGGGCACTACTGTAAGACTCACGCAAATGAACCAATAAAAGACGGCGCAGCTGGCTTCCGAGAGTCAAATCTGCACTTGAGGCACTTTCCAGAGTGCCTCAAGCTCCACCGTAATCATAAACAAAGATCGGCATGAGCGCTGAAACGCCTCGTGCCTTCTTGTTTTGCTTTTATCACTTTCAATCTACCGTTGCGTTAGACGTTTATCTTCGGAGCTTGTAGTCGCTATTGACGATCGCATCACAACAACCATGGTTTTCACGTGGCGGTTGCAGCAAACGGCACTTCCATTTTTAAACCGCGAGCACTCGCCGCGCACACATGCCTTCAAAACTAAGTCGCTTGTTGATATATTTATGATTGCTTCAGGCGCAGTCTTGTCAACAGCATTTGCAGAAACAAGCGCCGCTTTACTGGGTGAGCGTTCAAAGTGCGTGTACTTTACGCGGTTTTAACAGTTACGTCGTTGCCATTCGAGACCGTGTCAAGAGTGACCGCTGTTTTCTTGGGCCAGCACATTACTCTCGGCCACTGCATGACGGTTTGGTACCGAACATTCGAATTTGAACCTACTAGCCACAGTAGAATTCGGCCCCTCAATTTCACGAATTTGAATCATACAGATTCTAGTGTGCGATAGTGCTGACAGTTTCGCAAAAAGCCTGGATCGGACTCGGTTTAATTTTTGTTGATGCAGCCAGATCACGCACATAAACTTTGATTTCCAGGAGATTTTGCAGCCAACCGTACAATCATGAAAAATGGCAGAAATCCGGGAGTCTCCCTGAAAGTCCAGAAGACCTGGCAGGTATGCTATCACCCAGCTTTGTTCTTTCTTTTCCCAGTATTTGCAATGAATACATGTCTTAATAGATGTATTAGCTACAATTATTTCTCACAAACGCTCTTCATTTTTTCATTTCCTGGTAGCAAGCCCTCTATAACAGTTTTTAGTTTGCGACAGCCCGTTCTGTGGTTGTACTTACCTGTGTTTCATGTTCATATAAATGAAATGAATAAATTAATGCCACAGCTCAATCTTTTGACATTCTCCCATTACTTATTAAATTGGAATGTAATGAAAGAAGAAATACACAAACTTGTACATATGGTTAATATGCAGCCTAATGTCCCGAACTGATACCAAATCCAATGGCTCCAAGATACAGTAATGGCATGCACAAGTTTTTGCAGAACAGAGGCTTCTACAAGCTGTTGGCTCACTTTATTCACCCATCTTTACAATCCATGAGCTAGAATATGCAGGTCTCTTTTTACCATGATGCAATGCAGCATCATTAAGTCCTCCATATGTAGGGAGGAGTATATCAACTCACTCCTCAAACCTGTTTGTTTCCCTGTTCTACTGTCATGTGCACCAAGGAACAGACATTCCATAGGTGGAATCTTGTCTTACTCGACTCTCCAGATTATTCACATGCAGTTCTATGAGTAATGCGAATCAGCACTCAAGATGGTTTTCACTGTCCAACTTCACCAAAGTAAACTACACTTTCTGCACCAACATCTTTCAGTAAAACACAGAACTTCCTGACACATTACAGCGAGACCATGCTTGTCCAAGCCCTCACCTTCCATTGGTCGAGGAAAGCCTGTTGTGGAAGTGGTCCTTTTGAAGATTCCTCAAGAGAAGTTGCTAGATGCCTACAAAAATATAGAAAAAGCAGAATAAAATATAAGAAAAACGTGGTCACCACTGCTCTTTAATCTACTTACTGTAGCTTTTCCAGTTTGTGAACTGCGTCGCAGGAACGACTGCGATCTTCCACAGCCAGGGTGGCCAAGTGACCCGCGAATCCACAGCACCTTTCCATCAACTGTGGGTCAAATTCCTGGTGACAAAAATTCACAAGATATCTCCAATCCTGCTGAGTGTGCTGACAAGTAGGCTTGTGTGAATAATAAATTATAGGTTCGCAGTGAATTTGAAGTGAAGAGTGATTTCATAAAATAATTTGGCACCGAATTCGAATAGTATATATATCACATAATTTAAAGAAAAATGATTGGCTTGTGAAAATATTCGAACAAATAGTAGAGTACAGTAGACTCTCAGTAAACAGAAATTGAAGGAACCGGAAAAATATGTTCTATTTAACAGGAGTTCCGTTCACTCAGAGGTGAACATGGGTGCATAATACAAGCCCGAATCCAAGCATTGCAAAAGGAATAGTTCCGTTTGAGCAGTAGTTTCGTTTAACAGATTTCCGTTTACTGAGAGTCTACTGTATTCGAACTGGTTTCGACTCGAACTTAAATTATTGAAAATTTCAAAGTATTCGCAATGAACGAATAGATGTATATTAATCAGCATGTAACTGCCTGTAAAGATGATTTCACTGCAGTGTAGGTGTGCTAAGTCATGAAAGTACCTGTTTAGAAGAGATCCGCAAAAGCTCCCTTCAAATTTAAAGGGGCCCTGCAACACTTTTTGAGCATGGTCAGAAAACGCTCTGCTGATCGGTAGTCAAGGCTACCGAGAACATGCGAGACAAATATTGCAGCTCAGCACGCCGGTCTGCAATTCACAATAAATTCTAGAAGTCAGCTAAAAATTGCTCCTTTCTCTCGACAGATGACGGCACAAGCTCAAAAATGACTCGTTACAGCCATTGTATCAGCCATTGACTGATTTGAGCATGGCACGCTCGGTCATTACTGGGGCCGCCGCGGGAGGCCACCACTTGTCCGTGCGTACGTGTGCGATGGCACTGAAAATTTGCATATTCGAAGAAATAAACAATGAGAGTGAATGTGCTCAAGGTCACGAGGCATACGTGACGTATCTTCTTTCCCCGTACCATACCTCCCTGCTTGGCTTCTAGCACTTTCATTGGGATGAAAAGAGAGAATGAAATTGCAGGATGCAACAGCTCTTTGCAACTCCGCTCATACTGGACTGATTCTAAAAATTTTTTGCGACGGTGAATTCCTAAGGCAATAAGCTTCATTAGTGAATCCATTCCATGGCTACTAAAAAAAGTGTTGCGGGGGCCCTGCATAGAGGCCCCATTCCCATTTTTAAAAATATTGGGTAGGTTAGTTAGGTCATGATAAATATGCCCTTTTTTCTTTATATGTAATATATACTATTCGAATTCGATTCAAAATTATTCGACTAAAATCACTATTCACTTCGAATTGCCTTTGAACCTAAAATTCACTATTTGCACAAGCCTAAAAAAATGAGCATATTTAATATGACCCAAATAACCTGCATAATATTTTATTAAATTGAAACAAGGCATGTGCAAATGTAGTATTCTTCTTGGTTCAAAGGGAAGTCGCAGCAACATTGAATAGTGGCAGGATTTGACTTTCCGTAGAATGCAAGTGATAACATGTAAAATAGGCTATGTTTTAACATTCAGTATAGTTGGAGCCTGTGAGCCGTTTTGTAAAGCTTTTAAACTTACAAAATCATGAATCAATGAGAGGGTAATATGTTCATTTAAACTTGAAGAGGTGCTTTATGGCAGAGCAAATTTCTCCTCGATAGGTGTATTTGCAGTATACCTAGCACCCTCCCACTCCAGTGTAACAACCTATACATGCAGACTAATATAATACACTTAATGGTTCATTTTGAACAGTACTTCAATATTTTCAATAATTTAAATTCGAACCAAAGCACTCGAATATTCACACAAGCGTACTCACCAGCATACAATGCAAAACATTAAGCACATTTTCTAGGGTTTCGACACTTGAAGGGATCGTGAAACGTCTTTTGAAAATTTTCAACTACGTGCGTATCCAGAATCCTGGCTGTCCATTCAATAATATACCTTGACTCATTTCATTGCAAGAGTTTATTTAATAGCTATGCAAGTACAATTTCGATTTCTCACTAACACTCCCTTCAACAGTACAGCTGAAGTCACTAGAAGCCAGCCAATGAAAAGTGTCTGTCATTGACTAAACATGGCGATGCAGCGATGTTTGCTGAGCCATAGTTGATCAAGGTTCATAGCATTATACAATTTAGATTGCAGAGTCGTAAGCTGCCATGAACGTTGTTGTGAACAATGTTCATGACCAAATCCTCAGCTCATGAACAAATCCTCAGCTCGCACTATCATCCCGATGAACCCACCGCAGGAGACGACTGTTTGGCCCAGCCACCACACATCAAAAAAGAGCCGCTCATGTCTCATGTGCTACCACCCAACTTCGCCGCCAGGCGTCACTGCTAGTGCTACCACGCTAACCATAATGATAATGATGGTTAACCCTGCGCCACCTACTGCACAATGGTTGTTAACATTAAATGCAGCCTATCCGTCATGCAAATAGGCGCAAGTAATAGTAGCAGTAGAAAACATTATTATGTACATAATCCAGACAGGCTTGAACTCCAGTGCCCCAAGGAATATACAGGGTGAAGAGCGAAGTCTGTCCGGCAGGGTGGTGCCCCTATTCCAGGGCCCCACTGGCGCGAGCCATCCGTTCAGCTCTGTGGATAAGCCGCAGCTGATCCACTAGGGCTGGGCTAGACAGCAGCGCCTCCCATTCCTCCCACGTGCCAGCGGTGTCGTGTTCTTCGTCGTGCTCTGCACACTCCCACGTGATGTGAAAAAGAGTGTTGGGGTGGCTCCACACCACGGGCATATATCTCTGTACGCCGTGGGGTACATCAGGTGAAGAGTGTGCAGATTTATGTAAGTGTTAGTCTGTATTTTTCTTAGCGCTGTTGCCTCCGCAGCGCTGAGCTTGCTGTGAGGACGTGGATACAGCTGCCTATTTTCTCTATAGTACTTTAAAATTGTTGCGAAGCAAGGGTCCAGGGGTGTAGGGTCATCACTTGCATTGGCTTGAGTGGCTCGGTGATTTGTGAAGCCTCGAGCCGCCTCATCCGCGTGCAGGTTCCCTGTCACGCCCTCGTGCCCCGGTGCCCAAGTCACAGCCTGTACGTATTTCACTGTGGAGTCCCATCCTGTCCCAACCAATATACGGAGCGCTTGTGCTCCAATTTTGCCCTTTAGATAGTTTCTGCAAGCTTTTTGCGAATCTGAAATGACTGTTAAAGGAGCGTTTCGCGTCCATCCCTCTTTTATTGCGAGTGCTATGGACACTTCTTCTGCTTGTGTTGTCGACGCCTGATCTATTGAAGAGCAGGCTGTAGTTTTCCCTCAATGGTCGGTGACTACACACACATATCTCTTTTCATTGGTCTGATAAGGCGCAGCGTCAATGAATCTGGCCGTGTTTAAAAATCTTGTCATTTTGTCAATGTAGTCAGCCCTTGCCTTTCTTCTTCCAGCACGCAGAGTAGGATCCATGTTGCTTGGTATTGGCAAGCAACTCTAAGTTCGCTTGGTACTTCTTTAGTTTCTTGGTGTGTTTGTAATAAAGTATCGCGCCCTAGTTTTGTTAGGACTGCTCTGCCCGTTGGGGTCTGGAGAAGGCGATTTTCTTGCGCAAGTAACTGGGCCTCGGATAAAGAGGCGCAAACAACTTTACACGAGGTGCCAGCACTCCTACAAAGATTAGTTTCTTCTTGGCACTTTGATTCAGCAACAGACAATTATGATTAGTGGAGCCAGCGGATGAATAAGAAAGAAAAGCATGGATACCTTACTAGGGCAGCTGGCAGCCAAGGCGGCAACACTTGCGATGCAACGATAGTAGTAGCGATGGCAACCAGCATGGTTCCGACTCATGGACTGATCCACGACTGGAGGCAGGCTATTCCTCATGGCTTCTGAGAGCTCAAGCGCTGGTGCCTCCAGCATGCTATGCGCTGTTGGCCCGAACAGCTGGCCCTTGCGGTAAGACAGACCTGTACATATGACAGTGTGCTGAGTGTAAAGGCTGCGGCAAAAGAGTATATTCCAGATGCAAGACACAAAAATAGCAAGACATATGCACAGTATCTTTGCAATTGATAATGTTACAATCCCTTTGTTCCCCTCTGTTTTCTTCTCCATATAATGTGATAGTCGTGAGATCCTAGAAATGGTGCAGTTAGATATAAAAGCGCAGCAAGGCAGAAAATTGAGTATAGAAACTGAAACTCAGGGAGGGTAAAGCAAAAAAAAGAGTTTTAAGAAAGGCAATACCATGCAAAAAAAGCAAGCAAAGCAACATCTTGGAGGATGCTGATGTATGGCTTTTGAGAATGCAACACAATAGCACTATCAGGCCCCGTTAACATCACTCACTAGCCACGCTTGGCTTTTCGGTGGACACCTCAACAGTGCTGTGAGAAAAGAAACGTTATCCACTTGCCGAGTCAGAAGAGCCAAGCTCCAACTTCTGCAGAATACACAGGTTGTTTTTTTGTACTTACCCATATTGGCCAATGTCTTGAAAAGATTAGCCAGGGCCTTGCGTTTCAACTGCTGGACGAGGCGCACCTGCCTCTTGCGATCCTCACGCTTGGATTCGGGTTCAGACTGGCCACCACCCATTTTGGCCTGCACTTACAAACAAGCCCGTGTGTTTTTATTTTCCCCAAGCATTGACACAATGACGCAGTGGTGTAACAAATTTCAATGCACAAATCAGTCATAACATTGCCTAAGAAGACAGGGTAGGCAGAGTTGAACAAAAACACAGACAAGCTTAAAACATGCATAGGCACAGTAGTTTTTGTGTATAAAAATGCACTACTCTGCATCACTGCAGTATCACTGGAACAAACGTCGTATCAGATGCATTGTTGGGGGGCGGGGGGGGTGCACATGAAGTTGAACCTCTGAACAGACTGTTAGATTGATATTTCATACCACTCTACCATTGCTTTGACAGCAGAACAGTACAATTTGAAAGCCAAGGAAAATCTGAAACCCACTCCTGATACTGTGCCTTTGTTGTGTGTGGCATGTAGCTAATAAAATTACATTTAAACCTTGATATAATGTACCTCAATACATATAACAAAATTTTCTTTATATAAAAAGTATCAATGTTGAGCTGTTATATTTCCTTTTTCCTTTATGTATTCAGTATCTTATCTTCTATCAGTTTTCATAAGGATGAAGAGATGTCCCTGGTGACATGTGATGCATGACTCCCCAACCCCCCCCCCCCCCCTTTTTTTTTTGACGTATGATGGATGAATTGAAAACTTTTCTAATCAGATCAACCTGGACACCACCTTCTGGAAAAATGTGAGTCCACATAAACATCTGTTGACTTGCCCTAAATTAGCAGCAGCATTTCTGCTTCACCCTTCCACCGCAATGGCATATAAATAAAAAGGTATATTTTGACACAGCACAGTGAATGGTGCTCCACACTATATAAAAGTGGATACATAGCATAAGAAACGTGTAGCATTATTTGGCATGGAAGAAACATGATTAAGATGACCAGAAAATTTACTCCGTTGAGGCATGGTAATAGCAGAAATCTCTACAGCTGCAACACAAGGCACTTTTTGTGAACCATTTCGTTTTCTGTGTTCTTCGTCCTAAAACTTAGTTACATGACAACATTAGTTGCATGTGTGACTGTTAAGCCAGCAACTACGAAGCAGTAGGAAATGCCACCATACCAAGATGACATCCTCTTGCTCAAATGCCTCCACAGTGGCAGCTACTTCAGCAGCCAGGTCATCCAGTTCTTGCGTCAGCTCCACTGCCTCCATGTTGCGCATCACTCGATTTAGAAGCTGCCGCATTCGGAATGCATAACGGTGCTGTCCATCCTAGCAAGAGAACAGTTTCTGAAGAAATTGAATTTCCCACTTGCACTCAATACACTTATTACAGAAGAAAGCAATCAGCCCAGATGCCTTCACATGGAAAAGACATACAAGACATAAGAACACAGAAAAAAGAGAAAGCTTGCCCCTTCTGATGACAAGCACTGATCTCAACTTTGAAACCCAACACAAAACCAAAACTGCCAGGCAACAACTTTAGGACAGCCACAGGGATGGTAACTGTATAGCTTTCTTTTCAAAAGCCTTTAAATAGCACACAAGCAGTTGACGCATGCACCAGGTGGCTTTCACAACAACACAAGTCCAAGCATGTTGCTGCTGAGATTTATTTAGTGCATCATGGGCACCACCATAACCCAGGCACCACCATAACACAGAGGCTGCGCCAATAGGGTGAGGAGCCACATGTTGTAGGTCATACACAAATGCATAGCAAAGCTTTTTGTCGGTATAAAATAAGTTACTTTTTTGAGCTTTTTGTATCACTTTATAATAATATACCACACGTACAATTTTGAAAAAAGCTTTTCTATACGTTAACCGAGTCAAGCTGCACATTTTACAGTGCTGACTCCAGCTTCAGTTGGATTTCCAAGAAGATGTGATGACCTCAATATGTAGTTTTTAACACATACACTGTCAGTGCTATCTTGTTTTTTCTTTCCTGCATATGTTTTTTTATCTTTCTCTCCCTCTCTTTTTTTTTTTTCATAGATATGTTATACATTATGAATGACAAAACCTGTTTGATTTGGTGCCAACACTCGTAATCTTGGCACGAAAAATAGTTCCAGCAAACAATGCTCACACATCTATATATAAATAATCCTTTGACAGGTTGATGGACTGTACTGCAGTAACATAAGCCCACACAAATATGTGAGATAAGTAACTGCATATCGGCAATCACTGCACAAGGCTCAGAGGAGTGTCACAGTATTGTGACGGAACAAAGGCATGGCACAAAGTGTGATGCTTCAAGTCGCCCCTGCCATTACCTGTTCTCTGTATTCGTCTTCTTCAGAACACATGCTATCCAGGACCCTAAAGTGGTTCTCATTATTCTTTACAAAGTCATCAATAGCATAGATTGCATAAATAGACTACATAGTGCACAAATTGTTTAATTTATAACATATCTGCAAAGATGTGGATCACTAAAGATTGCAGCGGTGTTGCCACACCAAGTTTTCCAGCTGTCTGTTGGGGGCCACGGCATTGTTTTGCGATGCCATTTGTGCATTAGGCATGACTGGTTTCTAAGCATTTAAAAAGTATGAGAGGCTGCATTTATGGTGATATCTGGTGCACATGCACATAGATCAATAAAGCAGACAAGCACAAAGTGTGGCCTCTGTGATCAACTGTGTGCCAGCGGAGCATTGTGGAAGCACAAGTTTAGCCCGAATTATTACTCACTGAGGACATTGAGGAGAAAAAGCACAGCTTCTGAAGGTGTTTAATTACACAGTGCTTTGCTAAGTTATAGTGCAAGTGATTAACACTAGCTGTAGCCTAACTGCATAACTCGCAAAATACTTTTTGAGGGACCCTTTTTTAAAGCAGGTATGTTCTTTTATGAGACGAGCAGCTTGGCAACTTAGATGTACTTTACACCCCAGAGGGACAAGAGCTTGGCGACGTTACTAACCGAAAAAACATGTCGAAGAAAAGCCTATTAGCTATATTCTAATAAACTTTGAAATTCTAACAGCAGTCAAGAACAAAGAAGAAACAAGAGGGGCATGACACTCCACTGAAATTGAAATCGGTAGAGAGAGGTAAGTGAAAACGGGTATTGGCCTAACCCCACGTTTTGGCACAGGACCCAGAAATTGGCAAGGCCTGAACTTCAGGCAGAGGGAACTTGGCTCTTTGAACTCCGCTTCCTTGGTCAAACCATTGAATGCACAGCGGGCATCTTGGTCAAGCACTTGCTGCAGCCACAAGAGAGAGAAAACAAATTTCTGTTCAATGTGATGATATCAGTTATTTTTTTTTCTTAATTGTTGTAAACAAGCCTTCTGTGAAATAGCTGTAACACCTTGTATTTTTATTTTGTTTTGTTTTTTTACCTCTGTTCTATGAATGCCTATATCTCAATTTACGCTACTCACAATCTGAAGCCTCGGGCACACAAAAAAGACACGACGCAGCTATATTCAGTGTGCGAAATGCCCTTAGTTTTCCGTGCGCTTCCGTAATGAAAATGGTGCATTACAATTACATTACATTACATTACATTACAAAGATTTCACTGCACACAGGCCCCATCCAAGACATGCTAGTGCTCCATATAGTGCCCCATGTTAACGTCGCATATGTGGTTTCGTTTCATGTGACTGTAATGTACAGACGATCTTTGTTCCCGTTTTTACTTTTGTATGTTTTTTTTCCCCTTCCCTTGCCTTTTCCCCTCTAGCCATGCTTTTGTGTTCTTCTGTTCTCTACTGTACCCCTGTTGGGGAAGTGAAGAACGCAAGGAGAACATGAAAGGATGAACGCTTTTTGTTGCTTTCTTTGCTTATAAAGCTGGCCCTTTCTCCATTTACAGGCTCGATACCTACACGCAGAAGATACCAGCTTCATGCGCTGACCTTTCTTTTCCACTTATCTCCCTTCCTCCCTGCACGTCGCAATTAGCTATCGATTTGCTTTGAGTCTTTGTGCCAGCAAGTGGGCTTTTTTTTTTTGCTTTCTCATGTTCGCCTGAATGCCCCCATCAAGACTACTGTAACATTTGTCGCGCAGAACCCGCGTCCTTGGTGGTTGCTGTGAGTGTTCGTCTTAAGCAAGAATTCGTCCTAACAGAGCTTGTCTTAACGGGAGTTTACTGTATACACTCTGAAAGAATTTCGTGCTAACAAAAAGAAAAGGAACCAACAGAAGCACATTGAGTACATCACCTGAAAATCTCGAACGTGTGAGACCAGCACTCTGTGGGACTTCTCCACAGCTTGCTTGATGGCCCAGAAGCTGATGTCCTTCCAGCGAACTATCTTTACGAATTCCTGCAGTATGAAGCGGAACAACCCATTCTGGCTTTGTATGTCCTCATGACGGCCCCATGTGCAAACAAGACTAAGTGTGTACACCTTTTCTGACAAGTCTAACACGGCACACAGTCCTATTGCAGCACACAAAATCCAGCTAAAGAAAGAAAAGAAGTGGAGAAAAGCCACTTATCTCTATGCACCTGCCATCTGGTGCTTCATAAACACATACTATCTGCCACTATTTTAATCAATATCTGCCTAAGTGTTAATGCCATAATTAGCCATTTACATTAACAAAAGCTTTGCTACTTTGAAAACTGAGTTTTGCTAACAAGTTTAACCACGACATTGATGCAATATCTTGACACCAGGTTAAATGGCTTTCCACTTTTGCTCAATGGTCACAGAATGAACATGCAACTAAGTGCACCAGTTAAGGACAAGTATAAAATAAATAAGGACTATAACATCTTTACTTTACGCATCCTTGTAGCATGTGTACAGTTCACAATGCCTAAATTGGGCCAAATCTTAAAGAAGTAGCCTACAGCTGACCGACCTAAGACGCAGGCGAAACCCACCTTGAGCTTCTTCTCAATGGGCTCCCTATCTGCTTTAATGCGAGCACGAGTAGACGGGACGTACTGGCTGTAGAAGTGCCACAGGTTGAAGAGAAGGCCTGTCAAGAGAGAGCCCGACTGCTGCGCCTCAAGCAAGAAGGGCCACAGCAGCTGCAGTCTAAACTCAAACTCCCCGAGACGGCTTGTGTCCAGGAAACGCACCAGCTCATCCCTCACCTGTCGGAGAGTGTCTGCATCCAGCTGGCTCTTTTCCTGCATTGTGATGCCCCCACTGTTTTATCTGCTTGTATTAAACCAAAGACCAATCAATTTTCTCGCTTCAAAGAGGCAATGTGAAGACAGATATTGGTTGCTGTGGTGGGACGAGGTCAGGTTGCCTTAGAACGCGTAGTTATAAAGCAAGATTGAATAAAGAAGAACAATGCACATGCTGTGGGGGAGTTTAAGAAATGATGGAACATGTTCTGATTGAATGTGGCGATATCTACCTAGGTATACGTGTGGGCACGAGCCTACATGACGCCTTGGGTTTTAGGGACAACCATTGAAAGCTGAACACGTCCACGATAGAAGCAAGTAAGAGACGGTTGGAGTATTGGTGGCAGGAAAGTAGAGATAAAGGACAGAAATAGTGGAAAAGATGAGGTCATTCTGCCTGAAAAGGCAAAGAGATGCACCATGAATTTATAATTTTCCTGGTATAATGAGATCGCTTCAATCGAATTAGATAAGGCATTAGGTCAACATAAAAGGAAAGCTTTCTCTTCAGTTTTTTTTTTTTTTTTTTTGAGCTTGATGGAACCCATGTCATTGTCACGTTATAAAGAGGAAGGTCATAGCATCCATCCGTTCATCCATCCATCCATCCTTCCAACAGATAGCATCACTATGTTCATGTATGTAAAGTCAACTTCCTAGTAAACTTTCCAGAAATTCAACCTTAGTGCCTAGAGCAGAGGCGGTAACATAGTGCTTGACACATGCATTAAAACCATATGATAAAACCTTGCTGTGATGGTTTCCATGTTCAAGATAGTTTTGTACAGCAGTATAGGCAAACAAGAGAAAAATGCCTTCCAGGATTTCTGAGCATGGTTTAAGTTCAGGACAGTATGTAGAAATTAAATTAACATTGCTGGGGTTTAACATCCCGATACCCCAATATGACTGAGAGACGCTCGTCACGAAACATGCTAGAACAGGAAGTTTCAACTGTACCTGAACAAGGTTTGCCAAAAGGTGGTACATAAAAAACCACCACCTGGCACTTCTTTCTCTTACTTTCTGGACCACTCCATTCAGGCACTGGGTCCAGTTGCTGAAACAGATGCACAAGAAAATTGAGCGAAAATCACCAGAAGATGACTGACAAGGAAAAGAGAAACCTTTTAAAAAATCCACCAAGATTCACTGGGACAACACTTATGTGGTGTTTCTGCGGCTTGCGGGTACTCTGTTGTATAGACATGTAAGAGTGCATTTGGCAAAGTAGTCCAGAGTCCTACCTATGACAAGACAAGAGAAAGAATGCTGACATATTCATTTTCCTTTGAGGGGATCAAGGCGCCTTCCCTATGCCTCATTCCACTGCAAGTGTGTTGTGCCGGCTACGAGACGGCTCATTCACCGAGAACCACTTTTGCAGCAGCAACGTGATGGAAGTGGTTAGTACAGTGGACGTACCGTATTTACTCACGTAATGAACCCACCTTTTCTTTTTTCTGAAAAGCTGATGTCAATTTGGGGGGCGGGGTCATTACGTAGAAAAAAAAAAAAAAAACTCCCATTAAACGAAACTCGGTTAAATGGAAAAGCCGCATAACCGAAACTATCTAGGCACACTTGGTTGGTCTCTTATATATTTAATGACAAAAAGTTTCAGGTAATCAGAACATTTTTATAGATTACATCGGTTAAATGATACTAAAACGAGCAAAACCCATGAACGGCGGAAGTGGCCACAGCTGTCTAGCAACCATAAAACAATAGCCAAAGCTAATTTAGTCAAGCCAATCAAACGATCGCACATGTCCGCACATGCCGAGCAGCAATTGACGTCTCGTCGTGAACTTGAGGAGACAGCCTTGAGGAACTTATAGCTGAAGTTCAAGATGAGAATCTGTGCTCGAGTGGTGATAAGATTGTGTGTGATTTCGAGCCCATTTCAGTGGCTGATAGTGCAGCAAGAAATGCTGTCATCCTGTTGCAGCGCTACTTTGAACACCTGGTGGCACAGGGTTCCTGCACAGCCTTTCAGCAATGCACTCCTACTATGTGAGAAAGTGCTTAAACAAGGCCAAGCAAATTGTTATCACCTCATTTTTTCCGAGTTGGCAATATTAGTAACATTTTTCTTTCTCATCAACTATAGTAGTATTGCTTACTTCAAAATGTTTCTGTTCAGTCAGCCACAGTTGGTGCTTTTCAAATGAAGTCATATTTAATTCATTTTGTGGGCTTTGATCAAATGAAACTTCTCATAAACGAAACAAATTTTCTTGCCCTTTCAAGTTCCGTTTAAGAGGATTCCACTGTAACAGCAAAAATTTCACACGATGATAATGAGAAACTAGCTGTTCAACCACAACCGACCTTCAATTCAGCGGCAGGACTACTGAGCCTCTGAACTTATTCGACGACTTAACTTTACACAAGGGGATATTGTCCTTGTTTTGGCCTGTGAAATGAGCGACGAAACTGGGCACCGCTTTGGCACCGTAAATGGGCCTCTAGCATTTCACGTTGGTTGAAGATAACTGAAGTGAACGAGTAGAAAAATGAATTAATGTTGATTACCGCCTGCTAAACCAGTTGGTTCATACTTGCAGATGTCATAGGATGTGAAACTTAGTGAAGGCAGCATAGGACAGGAAATAATGCTTTCGCTGCTCTATTGTTGTTAATTCTGTTGTCTTACTACACAAATAACTGATTACAAATGTAGCTCTTTAGAACTAGCCAGAATGCAGCTTTCAACACTTTCTCCTTGTCTCTTCAATCACACAGAGCTCAAACTTGAAAAAGCAGTACTGTTCAAACAGCAGCACTTACTGCAACTCCATTTTGCGCCACCGCACCACCAAGTGGGTAAGTGCATTCAGCTCAGGGGAAATGGAAATCTTCCGATGAGCCCCTTTTTCCCAGTCCTGTGAGAGGAGCAAAGTGACCATCAGCTACTGAGTTGAACAGTGTAGCTGCTGATTTATTAAGGCGTAACCCAGAAGGTGCATGCAAATGTGCATGCAAGGAGAATGATGTAACGTGTCATTTGATACAATGTGCTACACAAGCTGCCAGCGTACCCTAGTATTTCACACTTATCTTCCATGGCTCCATGGGTGTTGCTAAGAGTAGCTTGCCAGAAATGAAAAGTAAGCCTTTAAGTAAATTGAAATTTTTTCAACTTTTCCACAGAGAATTATGACTTACATGTTACGTGAAGCTTCTGAAAACATTATACATTTGCACATTTGCAAAAGCAATGATATTGCTAATTAAGAGCTGTGAAACTGACCTGTCCTAGTGCAAGCAGTATTTCCAGTCCTTGAAGAACTTTCATTACTGGTGATGACACCGGCAGGTCCAGCACACGATTGCAGACCTGTTTCAACTGAAAAAGAAGAATAAAATTAAACAAGCTAGCACAGTGAGACATTACGAAATCAATGGATTGGCGATAACATGTCTGGTCTGGAAGATGCGTGATGAAGAAAATAAATGCAGAAAAATAATGAGCAAAAGTGAAAAGGCTTTATAGAAGTGGCTCAATAGTTGAGCCACTTCTATGTGACCAAGGCTTCAACATGAAAGCCAGAACTTCATGGAAGTTTTACACTTTTTCACTTATAGTCTGTATTTATCTGTATAGTCTGTATAGTCTTAATGTCTTATAGTATGTATCTGTATAGTCTGTATAGCCTGTTTTTTTTTTTTTCTTCAACAAGCCTTTATAATCTCTACAGTGAGAAGAAAGTTTCCACACTTTAGTGTATTGATGGTAATGAATAGTGAGCAACAGGAACACTTATACCGTATTTACTCACGTAATGAACGCACCTTTTCTTTTTTTCAAAAAATCGGAGCAAAGTTGGGGGTGCGTTTATTACGCGGGGTAAATATTATGAAAACGTTTTCGGGAGAAGGAAAAAAATGCAGTAATGCAAAAAATAGGTTAGGCTGCTGCGCCTTTTGCAATTTACATACGCATACACTGTTTGGAAACAGCTTCTTCGTTGCACATTCAATTTCGATGGTTGATGGCGCTATCTTCTGCAAGCTGTCCCCTGGTGGCCACCCGCGCATGCATGTTTTGCAACTATCTTTTCTCACAATCGTTTAACCGCAACAGTGGTATCTGCTTGTAATCTCGAGGGGCACCCAAAAGCGTGCACTCAAGGGGGAACGGGGAACAAAGGGACAGTTAGGGAGAAGAAAGAAAGTTGGCTAAAAAAAAAGGGGGGAAAGGAGTTCGCAGGAAGCGACCGACTCAGTTGGCGCAGGCAGTTTGGTGATGGGCAGTTTGGTGACCTTCGCTCGTTGTGTGCGTATCAGCTGCAATGTCTCTACACTCGCACTGCTCGTAAACCCCGCTGTGGTGCACAGGTAAGACGGGGAGGTGTCGTGCACAGATAGAAAGAAAAGCAAACAGGCTTGCGGCAACGGGCGAAGTGAGGGGGGGGCGAGCAGGAGTGGTTGAGCGAGGGGGCAAAGTAATAAAAAACAGAAGAGAGCGAACGAACGGGTGAGGAGGCGCCAGGTGTCGGTTGGCGGCAGTGCAGCGGATGAATGTAGGGGGTGCGATTATTATGCGGGGGAGGGGGGGGGGGGTATCCAAATTTTGATGAGTGAAGTTGGGGGGTGCGTTTATTATGCGAGTAAATACGGCACTTGTTTCCATAAGCTGCTCTTCTAGCATCATGAAATAGCGATGAAATTGATCCATTCAGGCTTGAGCTTTAGTACAGATAAGTAACTTTCGGGTATGAAATTCACACATTGATGCATTGAAGCTGAATGGAGGTACAGAGCAGAAACTTAAATTTCTGTAATACTTGCAAGATGCAAAGCTGCACACATGCAAAGCAGCAGCGCTTGTGGTGTGTCGTTCCTTGTGTACGTCTTATCATTTTTTGCGCTACATTATGAATTTGATCCCGCACAAACTGGTCCAGGAACAAGTCCTTCTGCAAAGCTGCACACCTTTACATGATTAGTACAAACCTTCTGATTGGTTTATGGGCTTAGCTTTCCTCCTTACGCAACAATGGAAATAATAGCTGAATAAAAAATAAATAAGCACGGTGGAACTACATCTGCTGGATAATTAATTTGCTTAATGTATGGTGTTGTTACTCTAATGATAGTGAAATACTATGTCAGTGAGTCCTTCCTTAACTCAATAACTCAGTAGGTTCGATTTGCTTATAAGCTGATTCCATCATACACAGTAACTACGCTCTATTTTCAGCACACACATTGCACTTTCTGAGAGCAGAAGCATACCTTGGTAAGGCCTGGGTGTCCAGGGAACTCCACAAGAAGGTCCTCAATTCTTGTCACCAGGCGACGCAAGGGGCCCTCACACAGAGATGTCTCTTGCAGATCAGCGTCATGGTATAGGTCGATCTGGCGTCCAGTGTCGCTACCTTTGTTCTCTGGTTTACATTGCACTAGACCTTGCTGCTCCAAGCTAGCTGTGCCTAGGCTCAATTCCAATGACCAGCACGAGACCAAGTGGCAGCCTTGCAAAGCTACATCAAGTGTTGCATCTGCATGCACAGAGACGTCATTGTCAGACAGATACTGCAAAAGGGCATGTCAGTCCACTGGGGCCAAAGAAGTTAAATGATAGAGAGACTAGTAAAGGTATGCTAATTTGGTCCCTACCATGTAAGAAGTTGGCATCACATTGATACAAACCTGCTCTAAATTACTACCAAAAAAAGCATGTCCAAGCCTAATGCTAAGCCACTTGCAAGACCACAGCAGATACCGTACCAATAAGTGCTGCAGCAACCAAGTGGCAGGAACTCCACAGGATTCTCGGTTACACATTGCGTGGAAAAGTAAGAGAGCATGTGGGCACTTCAAAAACACCAGGCAGACATTTACATGGTATTTCTTGCTGGCTTATTTGTTACACAAAGGCTACATTGGCCAGCACATCTTTACATGGCGATATTCCTTCTGTTGTGTCAGAGTAACATCATGCCAGACAGACCAGCTGACAAGAAAATGTGTTTTGAGTAGGCTTGTGCGCATAGTGAATTTCAGGTTCCAAGAGAATTGGAATCGAACAGTGATTTTGCTGAAATAATTTCGAATCAAATTCGAATAGTATATATATCGCATTATTATAAAGAAAAATTGGTTTATTTGTCATGACCCAAATAACCTGCACAATATTTAACAAAAAATTGAAACAAGGCCTGTGCAAATGCAACTTTTTACATCAAGCAAAGTGGAAACAACTTTAAATAGTAGCAGGAATTAAGTGTTGGTAAAATGCACGTGATAAATTGTAAAATGTTACATGTTAAAATTTGCTGTACTTAGAGCATATAAGTCAGTATAACAAGCTTTTAAACTTAGAAAATGAATCGATGCGATAGTAATTGCTTTATTTAACCTTGAAGTGAGGTTTCGAAGGAGTTTAAATTTTTTCTGTGTGTGTGTTTTTCACGGCATAGCACTATTACACTACAGTGAAACCACCTCTACAGGAGGTTACATGCGAATTAATATATTGTTACAGTAAGATGCCTTTATTTACAAGAGATGATGAATGCGAGAGTCCAGGGATCTGGCAGATCACTGCTCGTGCCAACTTCGTTCTCCTCTTCTACCACGTGTCCCCGCAGTATCGTAGCAATATGTTGAAATAGATGTTTTGACGGTTTAGCACTCCTCTAATTCAGTGAAACCACCTTTACAATAGGTTACATTCAGGCTAATATATGTTTACTTAATCATTTTAAACATTTCGAAATTTTCAATATTTTGAATGTAATTTAAAGCCAATTCGAATAGAGTATTATTCGTTTGAATATTCAAAGCATTCAAATATTCGCACAAGCCTAGTTTTGAGTGTCAGACTTTGACCATCAGTATGTAAGGCATGCCAAGAGAGGCTACGCGCTAGAAAGCCACCTGTTGAATGCACCATATTTGCCAAGAGAGGTATAATCTCTCTTGGCGAATATATGGTGCATTCAACAGGTCATCTAAAGGACATCTACAGAAAAGAAAAAGAAAACAAACACAGAAGCTGACAAGGAAATATTACAGCTTTCTGAAAGCAAGACCTGCCCGCAAAATAATAATAAACAATAAATCATGCATAGTGTGACACCGTTGGCAAAAAAGAAATCTTCGTCTTTGGTGAATCTTCTAAGCAAAGCATGGAAGGTAGAGTTTTTCTTGGCCCCTATTTTACTCTGGTAACTACATTCATATCTTGATTAGAAACCTTGGAATCAAGACTACAGCCTTCTTAAAGAGACTTTTCAATCTTTCAAAAGTAATGAATAAGTGCATTTGGATTGCAGACCAATGAATAACTAAAACTGAAAGTTCCTTATACAAATCCCCTGCTTACCCAGGTGAGCTCCATGCTGCTGCAATGTGCTCCGCAGTGCCTCATGGCGCAGCCTCAAGGCATCCAGGCAGTCAGCTTTCCCTTCTGTTGTTTTTGGGTCAGCAAGTTGGCAGTGAGCTTGCCACACCTGCAGTGCTTCACTGCCACTGAAGGCAAATGCTTGTGCCACGGGCAAAGGCTTCTCAGGTTGAGAATGTTCATCTTCATCATCTTCAAACTCCTGTAGCCGGAAAGATTGGGTGCCACAAATGCAACACTGATTCTTCAATTTATAATTTAACGCCACATCTGTTGTATTCAAAAGTGTCGCACTATGTGAACTTAAAACAAAACAAAAAAAGCAAAATTTTGATTAATGTCATCTTGGTGAATGAAATTTATGGGCTTTATGACTGCTAATTTCCCATTGAAATGCAGCATTATATTTGTGCAACTACAGTAACTGGCACCAGATGACTGGGATTTCGGCAGCTCACCTGCGAGTAGCTGGGAAAGAGAGCGTGACACTGCTGCTCATCCAACACCTCCTGGCTCTCCTCAGCAGGGTGAGTGCGATACTGGAAGAGGCTCTGCTCTCGCTCCTTCTTTTCCCGCTCCTCTTCTTCATTGAGTTGCCATGAAATCGATAGCTGGTGGAGCACAGGACGTGTCGCCTATGCAAGACCAACCGTCAGGACACAGGTAAAGTCTTAATAAAAACTGTCATGTCATTTTCACTACACCGAGACTTAGAAAATTTGGAGGACACTTAAGCTTCACCTTCGAGGGTAGAATTCCACTGCGTAATCGGGTCCCATTCACGTTGCCTTCTCGATCACTAGCCTAGCGTCGCTTCTCGGTGGACACCGTGCCACAAGAAAAAGAATGTCTGTGTGTGTAATACAGGCGATTTCAGGCTATTCTAGAATTCTTACAGTGAGTAGAGTTGTGAAGTGCCCACTTATGGCCTAATTCTTTCTTTTGTGAATTGGAGAGGTGTCTACAAGGCAACACGCCTATGTGTCTAAAGAAAACACGCACCCGCGCACACATTTTCTTGATGCCGTTGTCGTTAATCATCATTATTTATGATTATGTTCTTTCTGACTGGTAGGCTTTTAAGCCGACCACTCGTTGCCCAATGCACATGTTCTTATGCCTGGTGAGATTCTACACTTCTGCCGTGAAGTATCACATGCATTCAGGAGGAGCCTCACACAGCGTGACATTCGTAAAAGAGTTTCTCTCCTAAACGATTTCAAGCAGTGGCATGGCTCTGTGCCGGAACACCTGCCTGCCACGCAGGTCCTGGGTTCCATTGTAATTTGAACCCAACATTTTCATTACCTCTTTCAAATTTTTCACTCATGAACAACCCTGATTTTTTGCTCACAATCAAAAATGCCAACAGATACTGACACCGAGATTTCTTTGAAATGAGCTTTTGAAGGCTATCACAGCGAAATGCATGATACACATAAAGCCGGCAATTTGGTATGTAGTGTACTTACTAAACTCAGATTATCACTACATTGCGAGCATTTTATAAAAGTAAACCCTCCTAATAAAGCACACTGTATTCCATTTTGATGTTGAAATGTTCAAACACATCAAGTTATGACAGCCCACTAAAATAAGTGAGTTCTCATGAAGGAATAGAAAACCCTCTGGGCAAAGTGAAAAGGGACAGTATGCCCATTCAACAAAGCATGTTCTGTAAATGCATGAGTACGAAATGATGCTAAGAACATTTAACAGATCCAGTGCTTGGTCACTGCAGAAAGCAGAAGTTAAAAACATTTGAGGAATATTAATGACTTCTGAGTGTCTGAAAAAGCATCTCCAAGGGCCGAGGTAGTGCATGACAATTCAGAAAGAAAACACTGTTTTCAGAAATCAGCTATCCATTTCAGTATACAACAAAATAAAGGCCCAAAATGTATAGATGCCTAACCACTGCCAACAACCAATCAGCCAGCAGGAATGGAGTGGCCTCTTTTTTAAGATTGCAGTTATTCTATGTTTCAACGAAATTCAATTTTTGATGCACTTAAAATAACTGAAAGGTTCTCAAGGCCCTGAAATTAAAGAGTTTCAACAACTTCTGTGAACAGCACTAATGGGTCATAGCCATTTCAACATTTATTAAAGAAATATACTTTCTTAGTGCACAGAGAATGTTTCAGAAAAAGCACAGATAGGACTAAGAAAGTATATTCTTTTCAAAAATGCAATACCAACCAACCCAAGTAGCCACTCTTTTGCATTTCAACATGCCCAAATCGAATCATGTCACAATGTCCGAAAGCACAACCAACCTTCCGCCAATCGACAGCCCCACTATGGTCTTGCTTCTGGCCAGTGACCAGCTCTTGCAGTGCAGATCGAAGCAGGAGGAACTGCTGGCCTTTGTTCGTAATGAGAGCCATCAGTTGTGAGCTTGACAGCAGCGTAGACAGGCGGTGAGGTGGCAAGGCAGATGGAAACGTCAGTGACTGCTCCAGCACGTGCCAGACCTCCTGCAGAGTAACTCACAAGCATTACCGATGCTGCTGCTAGGCAAACAGATAAAGAGTGACGAAAAATGCAGGAGAAAGCTGAGCAGCATTAATACCCACACTTGAAACGTTGCACTTGGAGGTCGCCAGCACGGCAAGCATTCGAACGCCATGGGTCAGCTGCAATGGGGAATGGATGACTGAGAGCAGTTGCCATAATCACACGATCCAAAATCAAGATATTTGTATACTAATTTTTCATGTAATATTCAAAGAAGGGAATTTACATGCAAGAACAAATTTAGCTGGTCAGATCAGTAAAAAAAAAAGGAAAAAAGGGGGGGGGGGGGGGGGGAGGGACTTATTAACTGCAAATGCTCAAGCTCCTAAGAGACTGTCATGGATAGTCGTAGAGCTGCACTGAAAAGGACAATATGCTACACTCTATATTTTGCTGCACTGATGATATGCATTATGAATTTTTCACTCTTTCACTTGACAGACCTAAATGAAGTGCAACTTTGCTGTTTGCAGCTCTGGTAATACAATAAGTTCTCTTCTCATATACATTTTCAGTTCCCCTGATCTTTATTGCAGTGTTTGCAAACTAATATAAAAAAATACAGAAATAATAAAAAGCTGTCAGAAACTGCCTGTGCCGAATCTCAACTGACCTGGGCCAGCCCGGACAGGAAGGGGTAGCACAGGTCTCGAAAAGACGAGTGTTCCTGACGAAGCTGCCGGCACAGTGCCTCAAGCGCAGTCAGCCATGGCCAGACATCGGCAGTTGGAGCCCGTGAATCCTGCCAGGAAGCACACAGACCCTCCAGCACTGACTGTACTCGCTCAACACCTGCCAGTGTGGAGGCACAGTGGCGCATCTGCCGGGCAAGATCTTCGTACTACATTGGTAAAAGGAAACACAGGAGGATCACGTTTATCGTCGGTCGATACAGCCTTTTATGAAGCATTAGCTGATAGTGGCCCACTGCGACCACCAGCCTAAACAGCTTCCACAACAGAAATGCCACGATCATAGAGGTGAGCTTTGGCTTTGAATAGCCTGTCCAGTACTTGCCTGTGTGTTAGGTGCCCGGTGGGCTTTCTTGGAGGCCAGCTTCTTCATTTTGATCTTTAGCTGCTGCTGGCGGCACTGCTCCAGTTTCAGTGCGGGATGTGTCACCTGGGTCTCATGCTTTCCCAAACGTGCCATGATGGACCAATCCCTAAGCTGTCGTTCTGCTTCGAGGTATGACAGCTGTGCAAAAGGGAGCACAGACCAACATAAAGAAGCTAATGGGCTTCTGAAGGGCTTGCACTTCTCCACCCAAAAACAATAAGCATGCTCATGCTATACTGCAGCACTCATTCTACACAGATACCGATTGTTGCAGCAGTACAGTGTAAGATGAACAACAAGAAAATTATGCACAATTAAGTGCTTTTCCTAATGATGTATATATGAAAGAGGCTTGGTGCATAATTTTACAAGGCCATTTTTGAACCAACCACTCTATGTTAATTTACATGGTATAACACCTAGTGTGACTCTATGCTTATGCCACTCAATATTATATCTGTTAATGTGACTGCTTGACCAACATGATGACTGTAAGAAACTTTTTCCAATTTTTGCCACATGATGAGTGCCACTAGTACCAGCAAAGGGTGGTAAAATTACGGCTCTGTCAGTGGAGCATTTCTAGACAGTAATGCAAGATGCAAAGGCTGTGGCGAGAAAAGTGCACAATTCATTCAAGTTTCCCCGATGTGTGTGCGTGTCAAACGACATGCTATTGCGTTAAAACCTCCCCCACTTCATAAAAATGGAGCTTTTTTGTGTCCTGATTGATTGATTGATTGATTGATTGATTGATATGTGGGGTTTAACATCCCAAAGCCATCATATGATTATGAGAGGCACTGTAGTGGAAGGCTCAGGAAATTTCGACCACCTGGGATTCTTTAACGTGCACTCAAAATATGAGCACACAGGCCTACATCATTTTCGCCTCCATCCAAGATGCAGCAACCGCAGCCGGGATTTTATCCCGCGACCTGTGGGTCAGTAGCTGAGCACCTTAGCCACAAGACCACTGCAGCGGGGGAGTTTTTTGCTGTCGCATGGTCCTATCATTCCTGGTTGTGTGCAGCAAGTCACCTATTAAGCTTATGCTGTCACTGTTGGGATGCTTGCTGTACAGTATACTTTCCAGTTGTTAAAGCTCAGTCAGACTATGAGTTCAGACTCTAGCAATCTCTCACTTCAGCGCTTCGCATTCAATGAATATAATCATGCTTTTCATTTTGACAGTATTCGTCACTGAATAAATCACCACTTGACATGTTTGCAGAAAAGAAACTTTGCACACAGCCACAGAGTAACCACTGTGCTTGCAAGAAAACTTCAGTGTTGTGGGCCTGCCAGAAAAACCAAGCTAGCGAGCAGCTTCCAATAATTGTTCATCTTATTGCCACCAAGAGGCGATCGATTCTCACAAATGATAACAAGCAAGCATGGCAGTGCCATTGGTACATGGTGGCATCATTCTTACATTTAAGTCGCACCTATTAGCTAAAATCATGGCCGTGTGGGCAATAAACAGGCTGGCATAAACCACTTACCTTTTGAAAGTTTAGAAACAGTTTTTTGTGAGCGAGCAAATAGACACCTCCGACAACACGAATCAAAATTACTGCCACACGCTTTCACAGGCATGAATATGGGAGCAATACCCAACATGTTGATCCAAACAAACCATTGAACAGAAGGTGAACGTCGACAGTACAAGAAAAAAATTCTCTGCATGCATGCAGGTTGACAGCAATTGCTGGGCAGAAAAAAAAGAAGTTAAAAAGTTGCCTTGTTTATCAAACATAGATACAGTGAGACAAATGTACAGAATTGACTATTTGGCCGCTTGGGACTGGTTCACAGCATCACACATCTATATCAGTGACCTTCAAAAAAGTCAAAAACCACTAGCCACCACCCCCAGTTTTAATCTGTCCACGACAGTACTGAAAAAACTTGGATCAGCCATCAACTGACCTCTTGTTGCGTGTGTGCCAACTTGAGTGCCGCCTTGTAGAGTGGATCAACTGGGTCCCACGGAACCAACACTTGTAGGGCACAGAGGCCTACCTGGGCCAATGTCAGTCCAAACGACCACAGCCAGTCCCTGTTGCAGCAGCCTTGAAAATACCAAGGATCGCAAGAAGTAAGAAGAATGGAATACCATACCGCTACTTGGATATTTAGGGCTTGAGTTATTCACTATTCATCTTCTCTAGATGTTAGCAGATGCAGTGAAAAGAGTGTGTGGGTCAATAGCGAGCCCGCCTGTGTTGCTTTCATTTACCACTGCTATCTAGTACATCAACAGTGCAGCTGTAGGGACATCAATGGCACCCACTGCTACAGTGACATGTAGCAGCCAATGGAGGCCTCACAAAAGTAACACTGCCAAGAGAGATCAGAAATGCCCAAACAGCCATATTCATCCATAATAAAAATGCCACTCAACTTTCACGCATCAAAGACTGACAGTAGCTTTACACTCAACACAGAATATCTCCACAACATACGTTGTGAGGTGCATGCACGCATGAACAGCTGTGCTTGAAAGACCTCAAGTGAAAAAACATTTGTCCATGGACCTTGCTGCCAAACCCAAGTGCTAACTAGGGCCAGAATATCAACCACACATCTCCTTTTAAAGAAATGCTCTATTGTACAGTACTCCCATACTGAAACAGGACTATCTAGGCTAAGTAACGCACATGCTTCCATTTTCACAGTTTTCAGTTTGGGTTGTACCAGTGTTATTTCGACTCGAACGTGTAGATCAGAGCAAATATGATCTTTAGAGACCAGATTCGTCGCAACATGACATGGTTATCCTGAGCAATCATGCATTTCAGTAGTTATGTTTAAAAACTTGATGTCACATTTGAATCCGTGAGTATTGTACATCAAAGTGTACACGAATTATTGAAGAGATTCCTAGTTTATTTATTATGTCATCATTATCATCAGCCTGACTACACCTATGGCAGTGCAAAGGCCTCTCCCGTGTTCCGCCAATCACAAGTCCTGTGCTTGCTGCTGCCACTTTATATCCGCAAACACGCAAACATCCTAATCTCATCAGCCCCCCCTAACCTTCTGTCTCCCCTTCGTGCGTTTGCCTTCTCTGGGAATCCAGCCAGTTACCCTTAATGACCAGCGGTTATCCTGCCTACGTGCCACGTGTCTGGCCCATGCCCATTTCTTCTTCCTGATTTCAACTATGATATCTTCAACCACCCTTTGTTCCCTGATCCACTCTGCTCCCCTCATCTCTCTTAAGGTTACACCTACCATTTTCTTTTCCACTGTTCGCGACGTCGTTTTTAATTTAAGCTGAACCCTCTTTGTAAGCCTTCAGGCTTCTGCTCAGTAGGTAAGTACTATAAGATGTTGTTATAACTTTCTTTTGACAGACAGGGGTAGACTACCATTCATGATTTGAGAATGCTTGCGGAACGTGATCCAACCCATCCTTTTTCTTATAGCACATTATTTTAGTTTTGTGCATATTAATTTTCAGACCTACTCTCCTGCTTTTGGTATCCAGTTCTGTAATCCTGAGTTGTAATTCATCACCAGAGTTACTCATTAGGGCAATGTCATCAGCAGATTGCAGGTGACTAAGATATTCTCCATTAACCCTTATCTCTAAGTCTACCCAATTTATTGCCCTGAAAACCTCTTGTAAACACACGGTGAATAGCATGTGGTGAATTTATATGTAGAGCAGTTTTAAACAGTCACTACAGAACATAAGCAATATTAAAACAAGAAGATAAAATTGGCTTTAGCTAAGAACTTGCCTTACCTTACTTATTGTGGCTTTGCAACAAAGCTAAACTACTACTGGTGTCGGTGAAAACCGATACTAGTAGCATCTACTGTTCTGAAATTTATAACTTTTTTTTATATACATTGTATTTTAAATATGTATTTAAACGTTATCTACCCCCTACACTAATGCCTTACACATGCACTGTAGGTATTGTAAATAAATAAATAAATAAATAAAGCTTTTTCATAGCACCTCACCATAGCAAAAGAAATGCTGTCCCATGTTCTATCATTAACTTACCGTCATTCACACTCAGCTGTTGAACCATCGAGGCTGTGTTTTCAACAAGTGACTTTAGGAATTCAGGAAGCTTGAGGGTTTCCCACCGGTTCTGGTCACCAGAGACTGCTTTGATGCCAGGAAGTGCAGAGACCACCATAGAAAACCACTTGTTCAGAGCACCATAATGACTAAGCCTGCAGAGGAACCACTACCATGATCAATGTCCCCTGTAGATACGTAAACGCTAAACTTGTATAGCAGACAACTACAACATATGCACAACAAATGAATATCGGATTATAGCATGGTCAGAATACAGAAGCACACAAAGTGAGGATGCATAAAGCAGGTTAAAGCATCTGAGCCCTTATAAACATGAAAGGTTGAGAAAAGCTACTCATCGGAGTTTCTGCTTAGTTTGAAGTAACATCCCGCTTCCTTTCACAATAATGAATGAGGCAGCATCAGTGAGACATCGCTACGATTTACAACAATACAGGAACCTTGTCTTGAGGAGGATTTTCACAATTCCATCGTCAGTAAATGCTTCTATGAGGTGCTCAGGAGGGAAAACTGCACTGAATGTGCTTCACTTCTCATAATATCTGGAGAAATGGGATGCAACTACTCAGCCTCGATATTGTAAACAACTGGATGCCACCAGCTGTTCCGATTGACCAAGTCAAGTATGAGTTCATTAGTAAGGTGGGAGAGGGGGGATCTAATTATAGAGACGAAAAATTATAGAAAAAAATTCATACTTTTTCTTTTTTGAAAATGGTGCTTTTCTAACATGCAGGCAACGATGCAATTTCTGGCCGAGTTTTCCACGTCTTACCTCTCTCATTTACATGTGTGTTCTGCATTGTGTTTTCGTTCTTTCTGTTTTAAACACCTGCCAATGCATTTGCAAGAACAAGAACATTGTGCATGAGTTCCTGCACCATATCAAAATTATGTAGCCCTACAGTTAACGTCACTAAGGTTGCTAGCTGCGTAAGACTAAGCTTTTTCATATTGCGATAGCAATTATACAGAGACTATCGTCTGGATTTTGCTGCCGGCGTCGATGTCGCCGTCCCTCACCGTATATGTATACGTATCTATATATATGAACTATGAAAACGCAAGAAAGAAAGATAATGCAGAAGAAGACTCCGGCGAGCGGAATCAAACGTGGGACACCTGAGACGTCAGTGCGAGGCCCCTGAGCAACCAAGCAGCTTGTCCTTCAACGTTCAAATGGCAAACTATTTATATCTGCCACTTACCGCTGGTGACGGGCACCTCGAGGGGGAACTATTTTGTTTTCAGCATTAAGAGCAAGATGGCACAATGAGCGCGCGTCGCCACATCGTCCCGACATGGCGGCGCGCGCTTTTATCTTCCACACATACTTTGCCCCGCCGAAAAGAGGTGGATTTACGCTCACTCGTGCGCCCTTATCTCGTGGTAGGGAGGATCGTAAATCTTGTCTGGCTTTAAACTTTCACCTGAACGATTCTGTTGTAGTTACCGGGCGCACAAAGATCACTGCAATCGTTGCACAGTCCCCATCTGTGAAAAGGGTGCGCTTCTCAGACACAGTGAAGTAACAACTGAGACGCTTATTCGCATTCATCTGTCCCTGTGAGTACGTTTCATGCGTCATTTATGCGTGAAAAATGCGGGGCACATTTCAATCTGCTTGCCATTCTGCACGTGACCTTCGAATTTGTTGCTATCGCGTTCATTGTTTCGCCATTGCGGCAAAGCTGTGACTTTTTTTTACACATAGAACATGGACATACCAGAATGACTTTGGGCCATTTAAGTGGCTCAGTAGAGTTCTAAGCAGCAGCAGCTCAGAGCATTTGTCCTTGCGAGCCCCCAGAGCAAGCTGAGATGCCATGGCCGTCTCGGCTATAAGACAGTAGGAAGTTGTCACAATGGGGGTCAGGTACACATGATGATTCTGCAAAAAAGAGAGAGAGAGATGAGGTGAGGTCAGGTAAGGTAAGGTAGATAGGTAGGTAATGTTGCAGCAAATTAACGGCAAGTACTCCACACAGTAATACATCATGCCAATGTCTGAGCCTTTTAGAAGTACGACATATCTGTAATGTAATGGCCTCGTGAATTATTCTAATTGAAATGAGGAAATTAGTGAAGCCGACATGAAAAGTCTCAACATAAATGCAATACGAAGACTTGCCCATGCAACTGTAATTTCACTATGTTTCACATCCCCTGAATTGACTTCATGCACTTACTTGCAGGAATGTTCTATTGGTGTTCGGCAAACTGTGAGCCAGTGCTGTCTCGAGTATCCGTGGTGCATCCCACAGGCCACAGAGGTGCTCAACCCACCATGTTGTCATTTCATCCTGCATAGAAAGTGAGAAGAAATTCTCGAACATTTCCAAAAAGCTAGTTAATAATAAGTACAGCCACAATGAAAAGGTATGTACCTGTGAGCGGTTCTTCGCAGCCAAAGCCACAGCCACAGCGTGTAACGGGTGCTGAAATTCCAGTAAAGGTACGGCAGTGTCGCGGCCACTCAGGCGTGCTTCAATTGCTTCACTCTCATCAACCAACTGTAGAAGACCTCTGAGTGCAGAAACAGGATCCAACGTGTTGCCTGGCTGTGCTGCTGCAGTATCTCCTTGAGCATTGTCCTCTTGACTTAGGCCACATGCAGATTCCAAATTGGCTAGGGCAATTTCTCCTGCAAATGAACCATAGCATAAAGGCACAGTGCATCATCAGCATAATTAATATAGTAATATCGGACATTTTACGAGCCAAAACCACAACATGATTATGAGGCAGGCCTTGGTGAAGGGCTCCAGAAATTTTGACCATCTGGTGTTCCTTAACAATCACTGACAGAGTACACGAGCCTTTATTATTCCACACCCACTGAAATGCAACTGCCGTGGCCGGAATTGAGCCTGCAACCTTCGGGTCAGCAGCCGAGTAACCACAACATCACACTTCCTCAGTACGCCTCAAGGACAACAGAATCAAAGCCCCTGCTTCCTGTCTTTGTCTTACATCTCAAAGTTGGGGGCTCAATGCTATTATGAACATGAAATTTAGGAAAAATAGAACGCCAAATATTTTTAGCACTTAAAATTTAAGATGTTCTTATATATTGACATCTATGAAGCAAATAGATTTGAAACTGGACTCAAAAGGAGCCTAACCTTGCCTGCCGCATCAGTTGTGTTTCCACAGAAGTTGAAAGAGAAGAACAGCCTGAGGAAATAACATCTTTGCCTTTCACATGTGAAGAGCTGTTGGCAATTGCACCAAACTATGTACGTAAGTGCAATATTGGCCTCAGCATACTTTCATTGCTCTACATTAACTATATGATGCAAATAATAATAACGAAAGTGCTTATGAGATAATATGATGGACAAAAATATTGTAATGTAAGAATTCTTAGAATCCTCAGCCCATACTAATTGCTTACTTCAGATTCGTAATATTTATACAGGCGATATCAAGCTTCAAAGGAGGTACTTGCACACTTCTCATGTTAAGGAATATGGGGGCCAAATTCCATCCCAGTCGAGCTATAAAAAGTACTAAAAACATGATGTCTAAATTTAAGAAGTTGCCCAAATGTAGATCATGACAAAAATGCATTTTAATGGTATCAGTGAAAGCCCATCTATGCGGAAAAGATGTTTTTTAGGATGATTTATTCCATCATAAGAGCCTGGCAATCATGGTTATTTTGAAAATGTGGCTATAGTGAACTTCTCATGCGAAATGCAATGGCAAGGTGACAATTTTCAGAGAACTAGACAATGAGCTCTTTTTAGTTTTTAGTAGCCACCTTGTGTTCTTTAAAAAAGATTTAAACGAACCTAGAGTTTAATTACAATTTTCCATTATTCTTTTTGTTGAGAGTAGAGAAACTAACCTTGTGAAAAGAAATAAAATTGAACGATATGTAGTTTTAGAAAAAACGCGTTATTCGACTGGCATCTTTCCTTAGAGACACTGTGAAACACCCCCCACCAGTACTTTATCAACCAAGCGAATAAAAACAATTTCATGCTGCTATCTCATAAAAGTATGCTCAGAAATCCTTCAATATTTTTTCTGCAACTTCGCTTGGAAGTATTCGAAAGATATTCTGGAAATATTTGAAAAATATTCAAAAAATATTCGAATTGATTCCCACTCACACTTTAATATCCGAATTCAAATTGCACCCAAAATATTGCTATTTGCACAGCTCTATTAAATAACTCTGAGAGCTTTGCAATGAGTGGGCCTTAAAGCACGCAATCGTTGCTCAACTGACATTTTTGATGCCTGGTCACGCTTTCGTTAGGGAATAAATAATGCTCAAAAGAGACTTGTTCGAATACACCACATGACACTGACACAGCCTTTTTTCGAAAGCTGTTTCAACAGATCTCGTGGCTCCGCAGTAGAACACCTGCTAGCCACACAGACAGCCTGGGTTTGATCTTCACTCTGACCCAGATATTGTTGTTATTATATTAAATTGCATCTTTCAAGATTTTTCAATTACAGACAATATGATTTTTCACCCACAACCAATGACGCCGACACCGCCGACGAAATTTTTGTGAAACGAGTTCTTTAATGCTATCGCATTGATATAAGTGTCTCAAATATTGATAGATAATTACAGACCTTGTTCAAAGTGCCCTTGCAGGATATCTAGCATGGAAGTCTCTAACAATGCCAGAGCAGGCAGAGCTTGGCCAAGGGGCACAGAAAGCTGTCCAATAACCTCTCGTCCACACAGTGCATCCCATGCACACTGAGAGAGTCTGAAATGAAAAACCACAACTGCTGCATTGTCTCATCTTTAAAATCCAAATGTCACTGGTTCAATCACAGGCCAGATTCTTTCTTTCTTTACATTATGAATGTACGCATGAATGAACAAGACCGGCACTTATTTTGGCTGATTTTTGATGATTAGTGGTGTTTATTGGCGCAAGGGCCAGATATGGCCAAAGAGCGCCAGAGCGATGATAATGAATTGTGGGATGTGCAGTGTAGATAAAACAAATGTGACGTGGCTGTAAATGGGCCTAAAAAACAGTCGCTGTAGGTGTGTAAAAATATACATATGGTAAAATTATGGCAATGACAAATGATGTGAGCTATGGAGACATAAAATGATTTAAAAGTGATAAGTATGTCAAATAAAAACTTGGCATGGAGCACCAGTGCCTCGGCAGAGCCCTTAAAACAAGAGCATGGAGGCCTGGGCTCATTGAAATCTGCTATCACAGCAGCATCCTCTGAACAGAGGATGTGCTATGAACCTGTTGGGCTAAAAACATTCAATGTTGGACTAAACACATTCAGTACTACATCCTTTAAAAAGCTTAAAACTGATTTTGTATTAAAAAGCGGCTTTTCACCGAGAAACATAATCGGATGTAAAGGAAGATTATAGCGGTATGCTAAAGCAAAATATTTCTTTCTCTCCCTTTCAGCTTCCGCACACTCCAGGAGGACGTGGAGGACGGTTAGCCTGTCACCACATCTACCACAAGTAGGAGGTTCATCGCCAGTCAGAAGAAAGTTATGAGTACCATAAGTGTGTCCTATTCTGAGGCGACAGAATAGGACATCAGTTCGCCGTGTTCTTGTAGCGGAGGGCCAGTAACCCAACCGCGGCTTAATCAAATGAAGCTTATTATTTATTTCTGTGTCCCACAAGCGTTGCCAGTGGTTTCGCAGTTTCTTTCGTAGAAAGGATTTTAGATCTGTTGCAGGGACAGTAGCGGTGGGGTTAATAGCGCGCATTATAATTGACGTGGCCATTTGGTCAGCTAACACATTGCCCTCGATACTTCTATGGCCAGGTACCCAGCAAATAGTAATATGCTGGTTGGACATATACGCTGTACACAGAACGGAATATAGCTCAATTATTATCGGATTTCTGAATCTGAAAAGGGATCTTAACGCATTTACGACGCTTAACGAGTCTGTGAATATAATTGATTTTTGTATGTTTGATTTCCGTATATGCTTCACAGCGGACAATAGTGCATAAGCCTCAGCCGTAAATATACTTGTTTCTGGGTGCAGCACGCCGGATTCCGAAAAGGATGGTCCGACGGCTGCATAAGCCACCCCTGCATGCGACTTAGAAGCGTCAGTATAAAACTCTACGCATGAGTAGTTGGACTGGAGTTCTCGGAAATGCATTTTAATATGTGCTTCTGGTGCGTGTTTAGTGATCTCAACAAATGAGGTGTCACAGTGTATAAGCTGCCACTGCCACGGCGGTAAAAGTATCCCTGTGGGCGTAGGACAGAGTTCCAGCAGCGGAACACCCATTTCCTCACATAAGTTTCTCACACGCAAGGAGAACGGCTTTCTCACTGTGGGTCGATTATGGAAGAGGGTGGCAGCGGTCATATCGTTTAGAGTTGAATAAGATGGATGCTTGATGTTTGCACGTACCTTTATAAAATATGTGAAACTGCTATAGGATCGCTGCAGGTGAAGTGACCACTGATTCGACTCTACATAGAGGCTCTGGATCGGGCTTGTCCTGAAAGCACCGGTTGCAAGTCGGATACCCAGATGGTGAACGGGGTCTAGGATTTCTAATGCACTTGGCGTTGCGGAATGATAAATTATAGAGGCATAATCAAGGCGCGACCCGACAAGGCTTTTGTATAACTTCAAGAGGCACATTCGATCACTACCCCATGTTGTACGTGACAAGAGTTTTAGGACGTTCATCGCTTTCAAACATTTCATTTTGACATATTTAATATGGGGAATAAACGTAAGTTTAGAATCTAAAGTGGTTCCCAGGAATTTATGCTCGCTGCTTACAGAGAGTTGGTCTCCCTTGATCGCAACATTTGGTTGTGGCATTACCCCTCGTTTGTTGGAGAAAAGTATGCAAGTACTTTTCTTCGTGTTTATTTTAAAACCGTTTTCATCCGCCCATTTAGAGAATTTATTCATTCCAAGCTGCACTTGTCGTTCGCAGACAGACATATTGCATGATTTGAAACTCATCTGCACATCATCAACATACACGGAATAAAACATCGCACTTGGAATGACTGACTGCAGGGAGTTCATTTTTACAATAAAGAGTGTGCAACTAAGCACACCCCCTTGCGGAACACCAGTCTCTTGGGTAAAAGTTCTAGAGAGAGCATTTCCCACTTTTACGCGAAAGGTTCGGTTAGACAGGTAACTTTTAATTGTGTTTAGCATGTTCCCACGGATGCCCATGGTGACAAGATCGCGGAGAATCCCGAATCGCCATGTGGTGTCGTACGCCTTCTCTAAGTCTAGGAATACCGAAAGTACAAACTGCCTATGAATAAATGCATCTCTGATGGATGTCTCTATGCGAACAAGGTGGTCTGTTGTCGACCTCCCCTCTCTGAAACCACACTGAAGGGGGTCTAGTATACTGTTACTTTCTAAAAAGTGGATTAAGCGCCGGTTTATCATTTTCTCATATATTTTGCATAGACAGCTTGTTAGCGCTATTGGCCTGTAGCTGGCGGCCAAAGACGGATCTTTGCCTTGTTTAAGTACTGGGATGACTATAGCTTCTTTCCATGACAATGGAATATACCCAGCTGCCCACATGTTATTGAAGAGAGTTAGGAGTGTTTTTAGTGCTTCCGGGTGAAGGTACTTGACCATTTCGTATGTTATACGATCAACACCTGGCGCTGAGTTGTTGCAGCACGCAAGAGATGCCTTAAGTTCAGCTAATGTAAATGGGCAGTTGTAAGACTCACTGGATGGACGTTTACATTTAAGGGGCTGTCGCTCTTCGCGTTCTTTGAATTTTAAGAACGTTTCTGTATAGTTTGATGCACTTGAGACGTATTCAAAGTGTTCGCCTAGGCAGTCCGCCTGCTCCTCCAGGCTCTCCCCTCGGCTATTTACCAAAGGTAGGGGGTGTGTCTCCCGACCCATTAACTTGTTTACCCTATTCCAAACCTTCGTTTCGTCGGAGTAAGAATTTATACCGGAGATGTACCTATTCCAACTTTCTTTCTTTGCAAGACGACGCGTTCTTCTGGCTTGGGACTTAACCTGTTTGAAATTGTTGAGGTTTTCAGCTGTTGGGTAATTTCGGAGTAGTCTCCAAGCTTTATTTTGTCTATTGCGCGCTTTCCGACAATCGTCGTTCCACCATGGAATGCGACGTTTATTGGTCATTCCGTTGGTTTGCTTGATACATTTCACTGCAGCGTCAATAATAAAACCTGTTAGGAATGCTACAGCATCGTCTATATTAAAATCAGCAATCTCATCTCCGTCTAAAAATGTAATTTCTCGAAACAGTTCCCAGTTGGCTGACTTGGTGTTCCAGCGAGGGAAGTCAGGCGAGCATGTATCTTCTTTTGTTAACTTTAACATTATCGGGAAGTGGTCACTCCCAAAGGGGTTCTTGAGAACAGACCACTCCAGATAAGGAATTAGTGTACTCGAGACAATACTCAGGTCTATAGAAGAGTATGTGTTGTGCGTAGTGCTATAATATGTTGATTCTTTTTTGTTAAGTAAACATGCACCTGACGAAAACAGAAAGTGTTCTATTAGGCGTCCTCGTGCATCCAAACGGGAGTCGCCCCATAAAGGATTATGTGCATTTAGATCACCAACGACTATATATGGCGGAGGAAGTTCATCAATGAAGCTTTGAAATTCTGTCTTTGAAAGTTGATAGCACGGAGGAATGTAAATAGAAGTAATTGTTAGTAGCTTCCCGAACAGCACTGCTCGGACAGCAACTGCCTCAAGAGAAGTTCGGAGGTTTAATTGCTTACAGGCAACACCTTTATCAACTATTATAGCGACACCGCCCGACGAGGCGGCAGCGTCGTCACGGTCTTTGCGGAAGATAGCATATTGCTTTAGAAAATTTGTTTGTGTGGACTTAAGATGTGTTTCCTGAACACACAGCACCTTTGGAGTATGTTTATTAAGGAGTTCTCTAATATCATCGAGGTTATGGAGAAGTCCTCTCACATTCCACTGTAAAATCTGCGTGTCCATTTTAGATGTGTTTTGTGCTGTGTGCTCAAGGACAGAAAATTAGCTCACGGACCCTTTCCAGGGGCCGAGACACGAGATTTTTCTTTTTTGGATTGGTCGACGAAGTCGCGCCGATCCTTAGGCGCTTGCTGCGCCCTCACGCTCGAAGTTGTGTCCATTGCCTCTAGCGAGGCACTGGACAAGCGCTCTTGCGAGCGCTGCGGTTGTTTTGAGGGCCTCGCCTCTAAAGACAAGGCCTTCGCGGCCCCCAGCCCGGAGGTTGGTGGGTCCTTCTTCGATGGCGGAGCAGCACTGGCTGCAACCGCCGTGGGGGCGGATGGCGTCACCGCTGGCTCACTACACGTGTGCCAGACAGGCGCCGGGGGCCGTCGTGGCGCTGCCCCCTGACGCGCCACTTCGGCAAAGCTGGTTTCTGGCAGGTAGGACACCTGCCTTCGTGCCTCCCTAAATGAAATGTTTTGTTTTACTTTAATCGTGACAATTTCCTTTTCTTTTTTCCAGCTGGGGCATGACCGTGAGTATGCGGCATGCTCCCCGTTACAGTTCACACAGTGAGGAGAGTTTTCACAAGCATCAGATGTGTGTTCATCAGCACTGCATTTCGCACAAGTTAGGCGGCCTCGGCAGTTCTGAGAACTGTGGCCGAACTGCTGGCATTTAAAACATCTGAGAGGGTTCGGTATATATGGCCTCACTCGAAGCTTGATGTACCCTGCCTCAACGGAGTCGGGCAGTACACTTGAATTGAAAGTAAGTATTAAGTGCTTAGTCTGGATTTCTTTGCCATCGCGCCTCATCCTAATTCGTTTCACATTGATGACATTCTGTTCGCTAAAACCCTCCAGGAGTTCAGCCTCCGTGAGCCCTAACAGGTCATCATCTGAGACAACGCCACGGGTGGTGTTCATGGTTCGGTGTGGGGTTACTATTAATTTGGTATCTGCAAATTTCTTTAGGTTAGGCAATTTTTCATATTGTTTCTGGTCGCGGAGCTCCAACAGGAGGTCACCACTTGCCATTCTCGAAGCTTTATATCCTGGGCCAAAGATTTCTGTCAAAGACTTCGAAACAAGAAAAGGTGAAATTGTTCTCACTGGTTTGCCGGGTGTGTCAGCGTGGACAACGTGAAATCGGGGAAAGGATACTCTCTGGTGACCATAAAACTGGAAGACTTCATCGGTGCGCCCTCTTTTCTGAGGGCGATCAGGGAGTGGGGGGAAGGAACTAGCCATAAGAAAAGGTTTCTTTTCGGCAGCGGTGCCAGCCACCCACCATGGAGTCCTACAAGGGGACGCTGCAGGGTCTGGAAGCACAGGCCCTGCAGACGCCAGCTGTACACCACCACTATAACCGAATATGGTGTATCCAAGGTAGGATAGCCACACAGGGTTAACCCTTGCCGCCAGGAAACACGGAAGTCAACGGAAGAGCGTAGAGGACAGGAAAGATTTAAAGTAAGAGAAAAGACGAAGATGTGAGGGGGAGACAGGAAAAGGCGACTGCCGATTTCCCCTGGGTGGGTCAGCCCAGGGGTGCCGTCTACGTGAAGCCGGGGCCAAAGGGGTGTGTTGCCTCTGCCGGGGGGCCTTAAAGGTCCAATCACCCAGCGTCAGCTCAACCCCTAGGATCCCCTTTTCCCCGGGCACGGCAAAGCCACGCACGGCTAGGCGTGGGAGGGAGTAGAAACTCCCTTGTTAGCTCGGGTCCGTGGTGTCGCTACACACCAAACGCCTACTTGCGCAGGCGCCCCTGCGGGGGGCTGATTTTTAGATGCGGAAGCATCTTATACTCGCGCCTTGTAGTGCGCCGTCCGCGCCGTCCGCACCGCTTCTCAAACATTCGACAGCTGACGCGCGCGCATGCGCCGTCGCGTTGTCGCCCACTCTTCCACCATCTGTGCATCCCTTCCTCCTCTACACACCGCGCGCTTCACTCCTCCACCATCTGTGCACCCTTCCTCCTCTACACACCGCGTTCGACATCTACAATTCTCCTGATTCTCCAGTGGACGCGCATGTGGCGTCGCGCTTCGAGAACATTCAACAGCTGACAGTGCGTGCGCCGTCGCGCTGTATATATACTCAAGGTCGGCGCTCGCTCGCTCAGTTGCCGCTCGTCGGTTGGTTTGTACGGCGCGTCGACGTCCAAGTTCGCGGTGAAATGAATTCCAACGAATCCACAAACACAATGATCGACGTCCCTTCGACCAGCGCCGCCCTTTCGCATACGTGTGTACGTGTTCACTCATTTAACACCCCCTCCTACAACCACGTTAACCAATTTAGCCATCGACCCAAGTAAGTCGCAATTTAACACCCCATTTCACAACCACGTTAACCAATTTAGCCATCGACCCAAGTAAGTCGCACTTTAACACCCCGTTAACCAATTATATGCTCCGCATCCTCCTCAGTGTTCCCCCGAGGGAAGCTGCGGGCAATTTTTTTCTGTGTGCTGCCAAATTAAAGGCTGGGCACTCAGCACTTACCTCGATGCCCTTTCGAAAGCACTGGCGGCTTCTTCGCTGCTCAAGGTGCAGGGCTGGCCAAGGAGCTTCACCATGTGCTTCCTGACCTTGTGCATTGGTGACAGCTCAGTGCTGAGTGTGTCGTTCATGCTGGCAATGATGGAGGATAGCTCCTGGTAGCAGGAAACTGCGACCTCTCCTGGTAGGTCCCTGCTACTTGCAGACTGCTCTCCGAAAGACAGCAAGTGCAGTAGATGCTTACATAGCCAGCTCCAGTGCTGCGCAATCCTCGCAGCTCGTGAAGCACGGGTTTTAACAGAAGCATCTGTGCTTGTGCTTGACACCAAGAAATGCTCAAGATGTTGTTGCACCAGACGTGCCTGTGAAGAAAGAATGAAAAACTTACACACATTTTTTTCTCCGGGATGTTGTCAAGACCTGTTATTACCCTGCACATATCTTCCTTACAATGTATTTCCACATTGCATTCCATGCTTGTAAGCTACGTTGTACTATCTTTAAAGGGATCGACAACCAATTTTTATTGTAGCTCCTTTCTTTAGCAGAACAAAAAGCTTACCGCTCTGAGTGTCTAGTCACAAAATAGTATCATGAAGCCCACCATGAAACATTTGTAGTCTGAACTTATTTATTTGCTGCGAATATGAAGTCTTATACACACATGACAATACTTGTTGCAAACAGTGAGCGCAAGGGCGATTTATGTTTGAGCGCAGTAAGTTACTCCGCAGCGTGCACACCATGTGCATGCGCCGCGGCTTTACTTGGTCCAGTGGCAACCTAAAAAGCAGAGCCGCTTCTCATCGTGCAACTTCTTTTACCTCGAAAGCTACACAAAGTAGATAATAATATACTTACTTTAATATTGAGGACTTCTGAATATGGTGTGCATGATTGCGTCATACTACGCGAATATGTACAGCAAAGTGATCGACTTCATAATCCAGTTTAAAGGCTCTTCTGCTAGACTGCACGACATACCAGTTATTTTTAAACATGATTTAAAAATATAAATCCTACTCGTAATGCACAAAAGATGCTGAAATCTGTCATTATATTTTATAATCGTTTTACTTCTACCAGAATCTAATCCCATGTTCTGGCCAGTTGTCGGTCTCTTCAGCTCTCTTACTTAAAAAAAAAAAAAAAACGAAACGATCATTGTTATGTCCCCCACATCATATATATATAGTATATCCTGCCATTTATTTCACTCCCAACTGCACCTTAAAAAATTCTTAGACCACACACTAGCTCACTGTATGTTTGATTTCACCTCATTGACAACACTGAGAAAGTTTAATAATAATAATTATCGAGGTTTAATGTCACGAGACAACCATATGATTATGAGAGATGGTGTAGTGCAGGGTTCAGGTAAGTTCGACCACCTGGGGCACTGCGAAGGTTTGCCACTTAGTCAATTTATGCAAGATCCTCCACAATAATTAGTGCCTCTTTAACAAGCATGCCACAAAATTAAATCAGACACATTTCCATATTCCCGAGGGCTTGTCTATGATGTATATGCAGAAACCAGCCGACACAACAGAAAGACAAATCTTAAACCTGCAAATAAGTGCATTTTTGGGCATGATGGCATGGCCGAGCAATGTGCTGTCCTTACCTTACTGTAGAATTCATTGCTTGTGCAGGATGAGTGAAGCAGGTAAGCCCTCAAAGAAGAAAGCACTTGCTTGAGCAATGAGTGCACATGCAAGGCCTTAAGAGGCTCACTCTCAGTGAGACAGGGAAGCCTTGCCTCCAGGCAGCCATGTCGCAGCACAAGCTGAACTCTGAGGCACAAAAGAAAAAGCAGGGAAGGCATGAAGCAGAAGTGAACAATAAATGGGACAGCAGAGGCATCGTAGGACACTGACCTCATGGCAAAGGCTTCAGTTTGTGAGGACAGTTCTGGTTGAAGTGCCAACCTTGAAAAGAGATCAGGAAAGTGGCAAATGTCCAATGGCAGATCCTCCGGCAGCACAAGTGCATCTGTTTGGAAACAAGTGCAAGAAATGCAGTTGCTCCTCGTTAAATGAGTGACCGACAAACATTATTGATAAAACTCATTTTAAATAGTGAAGTTGCATTATGAATCAATACATTGATACCGATTCAGAGGGCTCAGTGTCCCTCTCACAAGAAAAAAAAACCACAAGGACTCCAGGGTACGCACAGCACAGTCAAAGCAAAAGCTGGAAGAGCGGCCTTTCTAGAGACTTTTTTACAGCGAAGGCTGTTTGAGATCAGAACACGAGTCATGTGCAGCGCGGTAGTTGGCCGCCGCCGCCGGTGCCCGTAACCACTATCGCAAGAAATAAGGAAAGAACCCAGTAAATAAAAAACACCAAGGACACAATCTCATTCGAGCCCGGGTCCGCTGCATGCCAGCCTAGTATTCTACTACTGAGCCTAGCCAGTGTTTGGAACTTGTCGCCAAACTAGCCTTAGGCAGGCTCTATGTCGGAAAAGAATATCGCATTATTATGAGCAACAAAGCGTTTTAGAACATCAAAGGAACAACCAGGCATCACACAATGTTAATTGCATAACAAGTGGGTCGTTCAATGCCCCAACCCATTACCAAAGCTTGTTCTTAATCACCTATTAACTGAGGTGCATACCCACTTCAGGCACAATTATTCGTCGTTAGCCACTGCATGAAAAAATGCCCAAAATTCCTACCAAAAGTATAGCAAATACCACACTACTCCGAAGAATAATGAAGGATAGCATATGAATGCTGGTCTACTACACAAAAATTATGACTATGGCGTAGTGGATACCTAGCAAGTGAGCTAGAAGCAGTTACCCAAAAAGTGTTTAGAAAAGACTCTGAAAGGCCACTCTTCTAGCTTTCGCTGTGACTGTGCTGCGCATTCCGCACAGGCCTGGAGGTTTTTTTTTTTTCTTGGGACAACCACTGCAAGCATGCCTACATAGTACCCAAAACACCATAAATAATCCTAATTTTTACTAGTGAGGAAGCACCCACTATGCAATTATTCTTCATCCTTTGGAAAGTGTGATATCCGCTAGATACTTGCAAGGCATTATGTGCACTTTGTTGATGCTGTAGCTGGAGGCAATGAAGAATAATGCTTGGGGCTTCTGTAATGGGTTGGTGCATTCAACGACCCACTTGTTACGCAATTTGCATTGTGCGACTCGGTTGTTACTTTGCTGTTCTAAAACACCTTATTGAACCAGCGTAGCTAAGTGCTACGCTAAGTACTGAGCTGCCGCGCAGAGGCCCTGAGTTTAATGCCCAAGCTGTCCTCGATATTTTTTATTTATTTAGTTTTCCCCCCTCATTTTACGCGATAGTGGTTATGAATGCCGGCGGCGGACGCGGACAACTACGGCGCCAGAATCCGCCCTTGCAGTGATCTCATAACAGCTTTTGCTGTAAAATCAGCTGATACAAAGAGGGCAATTCATATACAGTAGACTTTCAACAGAACTTAAAGGGACCAGAAAAAACAGGAGTTCTATTTAGGGAGAGCTAAACAGGGGTGCAGATACGAAACCAATTCTGCTGCAGGCAGTTGTTTCATTTAAGCAGCAGTTCCGTCTGACAGATTTCTGTTTACTGATAGTCTACTGTACTGTCATATCTGGCAGCCTGGCACAGTCAATACTGTGGCTGAACACACCCAATGAACATGCGGAATTTGTCGATTGCTCCTATACCCTATAGATGACAGCACCGGATTCCACCTGATGATTCAAACTTCTTAAGGAGGCAGCTGCATGCAAGAGAGAATGAGCCAGCCGTGCCATGTGTGCATGCTGTATTCAGCGATGACCACGACAGCTGTGTGCACAAGTGTGGCCAGCACAGATTCTTTAGTACGTGTTCTGTGGTGGGCACAAAGGCTAGACTGGGCTGGTAGCTACGTGCGCACTCTTTCTACGTAAGCGGTCAAATTGTTTCCAAGTTTTGCAGGTATGTTGATGCACACTGCACTTTTTTTCCTTAATGCAGGCTGCGGGTGGGATAAATTTTGCTCACAATAGCACGATAATTGACGAGGCATTTTAAAAATGGAATTCATGAGAGTTTTTTTCCAAATTCAAGTACATAACACCTCGCAAGAATTAGCCATGCTGTTCATGTTATATATAGTACATCAATTCAATTTGAGAGATTTCAAAGTATCAACCCTCTACTATATGAACCAAGAAATCGTCCTGGCCTGACATTAAGGCAGAAACATTTACAGATATTTAGCTCAAATTCGTTAATTATTCATGTCTATAAGACAACAGAACATTGATAGACCCAAAGTCAAGTTTCTAGGAAAGGGCCAACCGATATAGAAATTCACAGTGGTGAAACAGTCCTTTGACCTTCTGGTGCAGGCCATGGTGCAGACAAAAGCTTATTTCGCACACCGATAGCCTCTTTTAGTACAGTGTCAAAGAAACAGAATGCAGACTCAATTTACACAGCACTGCATAGCCATTAGCAACAAGACCAAGGCCAAACGTTGGAGCTTTTACCAAGAATAACTGCAACAAAACTATGAAAACAGCAAATGGTAGATAAATAGCCATCATTATGGCTAGTCAGTTTATCTACATTATGATGATGATAGCACACAAAGTTTCGGTTATGATTCTATTAGAGAGACAGCTTTTAAACTTCTTTGGCACGAGTTTGGCACAGACTTAGTGAAGCCTTACGCTAAAATGGCATTATAGAGCAAGATGGCACAAAGGAATGCTTTCAGCACAATTTTGCATAATGGGCGTGGCTGTGCCACTATTGAATTCATCTCTAGAGCAGGTAAATTTGTGACCTGTGACAATGGATGTGGACAGGGCAGTAGGTGACTCGAGGGCAGTTAGAGTGCGCAGCATTGGCTCCACATGTTGCTCAATTATGCACAGTTGTTGCTGAGATCCGAGGGTGGCACTCAGCTGTTGCAACCATTGCAAGCGCTGGCACCAGTCGGCGCGACTTGTTCGCTCTAGCAGTAGCAGGCATGCTGTGTCCAACATTTTCTCAGGTTCCATCTGCAGCTGTAGTGGCAAGGGAAGCACCTCCCTGCAATGAACACGAGCCATACTCATTCCCTGCTGACAGTTTTTTACCATTTAGAAGCTTTCACTAGTTAAACTAGATTTACAAGTCTAGAAAAAAAAACTTCCATGTTTTTTTGTTTTTTTTTATGATTCTGCACTGTAGCCTGACCATTGGCACATCAGTTTGACATCGCAGAATTACAGGTACTTTCATGTTTGGGCTTTTCTGACGCAGTAAAAGTACCAAAAGCTCACTGGCAAAGATTTTGGCGGAGTACAGAGTAGCTAATTTTTACCAATAAATAATAAACAGTTCCCGAGATTGCCAATATAAATAACGGTTTTTCCTTCTTGCACCCTTTGCAGCTTATGAAACCTCCTTCACAGTAGAAGTAATTATATAGGTTTAATTTACTAATAGTACTGCTCTGCTTATTGTCTTCAGTGCCCTTTGTAATGTTGTTTAGACCGGCAATGAACAACAAACTATAAAAGAGCAAAATCCTCGTGAGGCTGCATCATGCCCTATAGAGCGGATAGGTGTTGGGATGTACAGTACCTCGGAAGATCGGAGGCAGATGCCAGAACTGCACACAATGGTAAACTGTCTCTCCAAATTTCAGTGACAGTGCTGTGACGTTCTAGGCACCACAGAGGCTGTGACGCCACCAAGGAAAGGAGCAGTTGGTGCTCTGAGGGAAACCCAAGGCTGTCCCATGGTATGCTGAGGAGCGACTTGCAGGCTGCCTGCAATGAAAAGGTTTAATTAGCACTGTATAGGTTACCTCTTTTTCTGCATCCATGGCTTTTTTTTTTTCCTTTTTTTTTCCTTTTTTTTTTTCCTTCATGCTACTTTAAAGAATGGCATTGAAAGCATGGATGTACCAAAGCAGAGAGGTGAAATGCCTTCACAGGATGGCAATATATTCTTATTAATGTGCATGCTGAATGAAAATATTACAATGCCAACAGCTAGAAGATGTAGGTAAAAGTCCCAAAATTCACAGCGTGGCTCCCCAAACATGCATCTTCATTCACAGCTAGAAGTTAGTTCAACATTACGCACAGGTTCATTAAGCTCCTTGTTGTTCACTGTTATGAGCAAGGAAGAATCCCTTGTGGTCGTGCCCCTTCTGCTCATTCCAGCCACGGCAGGCACAGCCATTATCAAGCCCACTACGGAACAACATTCCAATAAAATACCATGAGAAATTATTATTGCGTGTTCTTTTCAGTTAAGTTGGTTGCTGGCATATGCCATGACCACATGCCACGTTGGTAGAGGAAGTATATAAGAGTATTTTTAAACTTTAACAAGACCCAAGTGTAGTCAGCACTTTGTGCATTATCTCAGTATAAAAGCCCAATAATTCTGGGCCAACTTTGTTCTCAATACATTCTTCTAAGGCAAAACATTGCATTAAGCCCTTTCAACCTCCCTTCATTTCTGCATGACACATTATGTACATGCATGTTAGCCATCCAATGCTACAGTCATGCTGCATATCTTAGCCCGTTTCAACATTGTCATAAAATGGCAACTTTTGAAATCAAGAACCCAAAGTGAAATATTTAGGTCCTACTCCAAAAGACAGTTCAATAGAGCCAAAGGAATACGAGCTTCATTCATTGTGTTGTTGCCTAACAACCTCATCACAGTGAAAACAGCACAAGTAATAACTGCCCATGAGATTTGATTTTGCAAACAACAGTTTCGAAACAAGTCACATGTCACACTTTAAGAAGGCTTGAAAGGAGTCCACAAGTTCGGAGTGCTAATGCCATAACAGTGCTTCTTTTTACAATCTATTCGATAGCTGAAAATATGCTCTCGGCATCAATAAAACTAAAGCACATATTGTGTTTCAATTATGAATATGCACATATGCTATTTACGCAGCCTTTGAGCCTTTAAGTAATACTAACATATGGAGATACATGAGTGCGCTTACGGAACTTTTCATGAAGATCACCACCAATCCCACCATTATTCAAGCATTTCATCAGGCTCACTACACAGGTACCAACACAAGTACCAGCGGTAGTTTGTGCTGTCTTAAAGCACCAATAAGATCCACGTATTTCTACACATTATCCCAAGGTACTAGTTTCCAGTTTTTTACTAAATCTAGCTGAAATGTTTTGCATACCCAATCAACATACTTTACGTATTTATAAATTTTTGAAGTTGTGAAAGAGCCACCTACAAATTGCACTCAATGTTTACATTTGCAATCCACAATAGTTCAATCAAGTGTGCTCAATGACTGCTTTGACCAAACATGACTTCTAGCATAGCATACCACTAAAAACGTACCTGAGCCTCTTCTGTGTCCCATGTGGCCAGGTAGGTCTGTGCAAAACTGGACAACACAGCATCCTTGGGAGGCAGGCCAGTCTCCAGCCGCTGGACACATAGTGCTGCCACTTTGTGCAGGGTTGCCAAAGAGACCTTGCAACCGTGCACTGCAAGGAGCGCCAAAGTTTACTTAGTATATACATATATATATTATAAAGGAACACCTAGCTAGCAATAGTCATTGTTAATAGGTGCTACAAAATTGCTGCAGAAAAGACATGGCCAACTCAGTGGTACATGTGCAGTTCATTCACTTTCCGCCTCTGCACGGCAGTGAGCTGCCAAGCACTTTGCAAGGAAAGAAACAAAAAGCCGGAAAGCATAATGGCAATAAGTAAACAAAATTAATGCACAATAAAGCAAAACAAATACACACTCTACTCCTTAGAGGCACAGGCTCTTTCTCTAACTACAAATTCAAAAATTACTTCTGTCTTACCAGATGTTTTTGCTAGTGCTGCATGAGATTCAAGAAACGGCCCACTGGCTTGAGGAAGTGCTAGCCGCGCTGAAGCCAAGATACTGTGGCCGTCCCACTTGTCAAAACAGCCAGCGCTATCCTGTAATCATGCAAAAAAGAAAAAAATCTATTCATCTCACAGTGAAAAGCCTTGTGTTCTACAACGAGGCACTAGAAGTTCAAGGTTTCTGAACAAACACCTTGTCATGTTTGTCAAGCAATTGTCACGTTTCCTGGTAGGAGTGCGAAAATATTTGACACTTTGAATATTTATCGAACAGTGCTTGCTATTCAATTCGACTTGCATTAGAAGTTTTTACTATACGAACTTGCCAAAGACAAAGGCAGTTAACGTTTAATTAAAAATGACCCTTCAAATTTTTAATATGCTTCACATCGTTACATTCTTGTACTGCAGCAAAGCTACCTTCTAGACTACAATGACTTTGCTAGCGTTCTTGATAAAACTGGTCAAGTTGATGTTATTTTTCTAGACTTCCAAAAAGCCTTTGATTTAGTTTCCCATGTTCATTTAATGCACAAGTTAAAAGTGATAGGTCTTCCAGCTTTTGTAACCAATTGGATCTCTTCCTACTTGTCGAACCGCTTCCAATATGTTTGCATCGATGATCATTCCTCTACTCGGCTTCCTGTTCTTTCGGGTGTTCCACAAGGCAGCGTATTAGGCCTGTTATTATCTCTAATTTATATTAACGATCTTGTATCCCTTATTAGTGATCCCGTGAAAATTAAGTTATTTGCCGATGACTGTATTCTATACAACAAAATAACATGCCCTGAAGACCAACAAATGCTAAACACAAACCTTAATTATGTTCAGGCGTGGTGCGAAAAATGGGGAATGAAGCTCAATGCCAAAAAATCCGTTTTTATGAACATAACTAACAAAAAGAATAAGCTGTCCTTCCCTTACAATCTTCCGCCACAACCGTTAGAACAAGTATCAGAATATAAATATCTTGGCGTCACTATAACAAATAACTTGAGCTGGAACAAACACGTAACAAACACATGTGCAGCTTCATTCCGAAAACTTTGCTTCCTTAGACATAAGCTTAGAAAGGCCCCAACAAACGTTAAGCTACTCTCCTATACATCCATAATTAGACCGCGACTGGAATACGCCTGCACTGTCTGGGATCCTCACACAAAAAGTAATATTAATGTTCTTGAAATGATACAGCGTAAATCCGTTCGATTCATTTTTTCAAGCTATCGTCCCAGTGACTCGCCGACAAGATTAATGGAAGAGCATGGCATTCCAACACTTCAATCACGCCGTCAAATTCAAAGGTTAAAATTTCTATTCTTGCCTAAAAATAACAAACTTTCACTTAAACCCGAGGAATTCCTTCAGCCACTCACTTCCCGACAAACACGGCATAGACAGCTCGAATCTCTGACTCCGTACAGCGCTCGAACTAATATTTTTAAGTTTTCCTTTTTTCCGCGTACTATTACAGATTGGAATAAACTAACTGAATCGGCTGTGACCAATATTCACTCCTTTGAACAATTGGAATTCTGATTGCTTTGTTTTGCAACTTCGATGTACTCTTGTGTATGTGTTCAATATATTTCCAACAGTGTACCACGTGTATTGCGGATTTTTGTAACTTTGATGCATTCCTGTATTTGTTCAAACTATTTTAATCAGTGTATCATGTGTATTGTGCCTAAATTTTGTTTTTCTCGTGATGCCCCTCCTGCTTGGGCCCTTCAATGGGCTTGCAGTATGTCTTAAATAAATAAATAAATACAGTCGAACTTTTTAAAACTAGTCTAATAATAACCCCTTCAAATGTTTTTTGAATGCTTCACCTCGTCACACTCCTGTACGGCGGCAAAACTGTCTTTCAGGCTCCACTAAGGTCACAAATGTATTGACTCAAGAAAACGCTGGTTCTAACCTGGAGATGATAGATAGATGTGGCAGAGGTAGGGGCTCGATTAATGCTTTTTTGGAACTGGAATTTGGGCATGTTCAAGGTCAAAAGAAGTCCGAAAAATCGGACGCCAAAGATTTTTATCATGAAAAATTTCAAATGTTCATGTATATTGATGTCTACAAGGCAGATTTGGAACTACTTAACTTGAAGAGAGCACAACCTTGTCTGCCACATCAGTTGAACTTCTACAGAAGTTGGTAGAGAAGGAGAGACTGAGGAAATAGCATCTTTGCCTTTCACGTGTAGAGTGTTGTCGGCACCAAATCAAGTACATAAATACAATTCGGCCGCTATATTGCCTCATTCTTGATGATACTATGAAGTACCCCGCCGCCAGTGCTTCATCCATTCAGAGAAAAGAAACAATTTAATGTTGCTATATCTCATAAGAACCCTCTCCAACTTTCTTTGCTTCACTTTTACTTTGAACTGTTGGGAAAATATTCTGGCCATATGCAAGAAATACTCTATTTGATTTGCACTCAGACTTCAATATTCTAGTTTGCTTTGCGCCCAGGGTATTGCTATTTGCACAACTTTAGTTTTCTGTCATATCCTATTACACTACATTTGGGAACAGCACACTGCACACAGCTTCCTGAGAACAAGGCAATTGAACCAGTTATCTAGATAGGAAGGCACTCATGCCGAAAATGGTAATCCTATCATGAACGTTAGATGGCCTGTGTTGCACCACTGCAGAAAAGAATCCTGAGCACTATGAACATTCTTTACCTGCAACACAGTGCCAATAGCACCTGCACAAAAATTCTGTGTTCATGAGGCTTTGGTCAGTATTGAGACAGTGATTACATATAGGACTGTTATAAGTCAGTCAAAGACAGTTTCATATATTTTGTCTCTCTCAAAGCTTTTTAGTGTTTCTGGCCTCAACTGAACAATGCTTGTTCAGCACTCATATTTTTACAAACTGTACAGGGTAGTCACATAAGGTAGGCATTTGAAGAATAACTCTGCTCCTTGTCATAATAATAATTTCTGGGGTTTTATGGGCTAAAGCTGCGATATGATTATGAAATCCAGAGCAGTGAAGGGTTCTTCAACATGCACTGGCACTGCACAGTGTGCAAGCCTCAGGAATTTCGCTTTCATTGAAATGCAGCCGCCACAAGGAATCGCACCAGCATATTTTTGAGTCGGCATCCCAGCATTGTAATAATTGTTGGGGTTTAACATCCCAAAAGAACTACATGATTATGAGAGGCACTGCAGTAGAGAGCTCCGGAAGTTTTGACCACCTGGGGTTGTTTAACATGCAGCTAAACCTAAGCACACAGGCCTCAAGCATTGTTGCCTCCATCAAAAATAGGGCCGTCACAACCCGCGATTCGATCCTGCGACCTGCCGGTCAGCAACCAAGGGCCTTAGCCCCTGGACCACCGTGGTGGGTATCCCAGCACTACGCCACCATGGCAGCATCCCTGTCTTTTTTCTTTTTTTTTACACATTAAAAATGCTAAATCAAAACAAACAAAGAATAAATAAATGATCTGAATCAAAGCAGCACACTTGCACTTTACGATACTTTACCTCTCCTGGCACAAATATCTCCACAACTCTGTTTCTCATTGCCCTTGAAATCTCTCCGTTCTTGGGATCCATGGTCATGATAAGCCTGAAATGAAAAACACAAGAGGAATTGAAAACAGAAGAATGACTAGACCTCTCTGACAGATATTTTGAGAAGAACTGTATACAGAGAAATAAATAAGCTAGCAGAAGGATGACACTGCAATGTCACAGTCCCATATCACAAAGCAACTGAAACACTTCAACACTTTTCTGAAGATGCTGGCATCACAATAGATACTAACTTGGCCACACAGAGTGTGTGTGTGTCTCATACTTGTGCCCGCCAGGCATTTGCAGACTTCATAATGTGAACTTTTGGACGCTGACTTTGACTCACTGAATGCAACACAGTTTTTTCTTTTTAATTTATACAGTTAACCAAGTTATAAGCGGCAGCGGTCTCCAGCAAATGTTGACAACAAATTCTCTGTTTATTATTATTGAAAAAAAAAAGAAAACAGAAATTAAACCAGGTTACCACAAGCAAATTCTGGGAATCAGGTCACATGAGACGGCAAATACAAAACCTTATCATGACTGTGTTCACCATAATCAGTGCGTATGTCAGAGCTCTTATTAAAACAAAAGCCTTAGATGTCTAATCAAAAGGAAAGTTGGACCCCCGGCAATGGCCATCCCGTGGTGTCGGGGACCAGTGATGAAAAAAATCATTGCGTGATGATGTCACAGATATCAAAAAGTTGCGACTTCATGATGACATCAAAAATTGTGCGTGACGTCATCATGTGATGCAATCTCTTAAAGCCCCTGAATAAAACAAAAGTAAAGCCAACTTCTTTCTCCTCCTCCTGCACCAGCATTCGCTGTCTCTTTAAGCATGACTACCCCTACACAGTACACAGCTAACAGACGTTCTCCGCATCAAACGCTGTTACCACGAATCGCTCATTCTCGTCAGCTGATTTTTCCATCAGATGTTTTCATGTTGTGTTATTACTGGCTGCTAAAACACAACGAGAGGACATCGAAACGTTGTTGCATTTGAGTGGCTTTTGTTAATGGTGGCAAAAAGGTGAAATGCACCGCACTTGACATCAATATTTATCTGACCACTGAGAGCGTATACCTGTCAACAGAATGACGCGAAGACAAAAACATGTTCCCATAGGAACTGGTGCATTTCTTAGTTAGCAAACACGGCTTGGCACATCAAAAACTAAAGGTAGAAACGCATGCCACATTTTTTGTGAGCCAAATATGCAAGGCATGTTTATTGGTCGGCGTTGTGGGTGAACGCACCTTGCATACAAGCCGAGAAGTGGCCCCTCCCTGCCTCAGTGGGAAACGCGTTTTCAGGTGTGTTCAAGGAAGTCGGCTATGAAGTTAACAAATGAACGTAAATTGAATACGCGGCACGAAGTTACCAAAAAGCAAAGAGACGTTCGCTTGATTCACAGAAGCAAGACCATTGTGTTGGTTTGAAGTCATTTAGGCTGTTTCTATGAAGCCAAGTCTTCCTTCGTAACGCATCTCGAATGTCGGGTGCAATGCAAAAAAAATCAGCATCAGTTTCGCGTGTACTGCACCCAAAAGCACAGCAAAGGGAATCACAAACGTTAAACTAATTAAACCAAGACGTAAAAGTCAAAAAAAAGAGAGAGAGAGGTGCAAAATGTCCTACACACGTGCATGTCTTTGTGTTGAGTACCGCTATGGTATGGTGGTTAGCTATGAAGCCTAGCCATAGAGAAACGAAAAACAAGCAAAATAAAATGCATGCGAGGGGCGTGCGACAGCGTTCGCAAATGGGAGGGAGCACCGTGTGTTGAAGGAAAGTGCAGGAGAGGAGGAGCAAATAGCAATAGATGCTGTTACTTTTGTTTTATTCACAGGCTTCACACACGTTGCCATTGTAGTGCTCTCCTTTAGGTAGCGAACAAAACCAGAGAGCGCACAACCTCAAGAGAAGAAAATGAGGATGGCACATGGCAGTGGCACGTGAAGCGGCAGATCGTGTTTCCTGCTCCTAGTGAGAAGAAAAAAGAAACATCTAGTCAAAAGAAAAAAAAAAGATGGCCTTTTCCTTTGCATCTTCTCAAATGAATGCACAGAGGACCTTGTGAGTTTTTTTTCTACCCATCGTCCATGCTGTGCAAAACTGAAAATTAGTAATAATAGGTGCCCCCATGGCACAAAATGAAGGAGAGATATCAACTCCTTTGAAGGGAACCCAGAGCTGAAATTAAGAGAGTCGGAATAGTTTTTTACTTGTTTTGTGCCCTAGTCTGCATGCTTTGTTACTTATTTCAAAAATCCTTCCTCATCCAACTAGCCTCTGTCAAAATATCAACTTCACTATGCACTAGAGTGTTTGAGCTTTAAATACTTATGCTATAAGTTTGCAGCAGAAGTTTCTTTCAAGCGTAAAGAAAAGGATGTCAAAAATACAACCTGAAGTCTGGGTGTGGTTTGATGACACGAAGTGCTTCGCCAACAACACCCTGCTCTGTGAGAGGAAGCACACCATCTGGTTCCAGCAGGCCATTTAGCCGATCAAGCACAGAAGCCCTGCATTTCAGTCACGATTGAAAATGCAAAGGACACAAATGAGCTTGTTAAACACCATTATCACAAATTAAAATTATAGCATAAAATTCAAAAAATAAATTAGCATGCATTTAAATTCAACAAGTGTACCAGTAGAAAAAACAATTAAATGAACCCACTAACAACAATAGTAGTTGTTTTACAATATATTGGATATACTGTTCAGTACCTAGAACTATTCCATGTTTTTACAGTCAAATAAACCGCTTACTACTGCCTTCCAGCAGCTTGCACAATTGAAAATATAACAAGTAAATCAGGCTACTGAATACCAGTGTTGAAAAGATAACAAAAAAAAAAAGCTGTAACACCCATCTGCAAGCTGTGTGTGCCATGCATTCATAGAGAATGGCCAGTTGTCCAGCCTCCTCTAAACCATCAGCCTTGTACGCCTTTTCTGTATCCTTTCCAAACCACTCAGCATGACACCACGCAGAATTGCAATATCAATGTAAGTTCTTTCTTTGGATGCTGATTTCAGCTGAGGATTTTCCTTCAGTATCCTCGCGAGCACCATTGAGGAGCAACATCTACAACATGGCTGGTGTGCTCCTCATCATACGCACCTTCAAATTTGACCAGAGTTGCCAATGGGTAGATTCGCAAATGAACCGAGATTCAAGCTAAAAGTAGCCAAAGTAGCCATGTCATTTAAGCTGATCGCCATATTGGTAGCCATAGAGAACAAAAGTGGTATTATGACTGGAGTTTTTACTATTATACAATAAATATGAATTCGAATATGTAAAAACGTTGAATTCGATGCACTAATTTTTAGCCTTTGCTTTGTCCTTCAGCCACATGATAGTTGCAAAAAATGATTTATTTTTATTTATTTACTTATTTATTTATTCGTTCATTCATTATCATGACTAATGTCATTAGATGGGATAGTGGATAGAACACAAACAAAGATTTGACAGAGTACAGTGATTAAAAAAGAACAATCTACAAACTTACTGCTTCACAAAAATGATGATTATTATCTCCTGACCACTACCTCGCCCAAGGCATGGGAAAGACTACTCAGAGATACGAGCCTAGAAGTACAGCTGCAAGTTATACAGCAAGCTGAGGAGGTGGCGGCCAGGCACGGCCTGATCGCCATTCATCTATGATTTTTTTTTTTTCACTTAAATAAAGTTGTTTCTCTCTCTCTTTCTGTTAGTTATCACTTCCCCAGTAAGGATGATGATTCCAATCGTTTGGTGTGCGCAATAAAAACGAAGCTTCAGGTTTTACAAAATGGAATATCTACCTCATAGTAATAGTCAAACAATTGAAACATATAGTGTGGTGATAAAATAAATGTGTCAAGAAGAAAGCTTTGGTAAGTTCAAGTTGCTTAATTTTTTATCTGTTGTTAAAAACTGAGTAGAAAGGCTGAATGTTATGGCTGTAATGCCAGAGGTGATTGCAGTTAAAAGAACATATAATTCCGCCCGGTCATATTACATTATATTTGACCAAATAAATATTCACAACAAGTGATGAGGTTCTAACGCAATGCTATGCAAGATGTAAATAAGCAGACTGTTTCTATTTCGAGCAGCACCAACAGTGCTGCATTTTCAGACATTAAGTTGAATAAACTGGATTTTCTACCAGGTAGCGCAGCAACTACATTGGAATGGTTAGTATAAATTTATTGCTCCTGTAGAGAGATGCAGGACAGAATTTTTGCCAGAGACAAAGCAGTTTTTAGACATTCAAGCCAATAAGCTTGAGGGAACATCAAACATTAAGACAGCTTTTTCATGAAGCCAGAGACCAAAAGCAATTGATTAGTAGGTTTACCATCTTTCAGATTAGCATCATTTGGTGCAATTTTTTGTTTTTGTCAAGCTCATGTGAGAACACACGCTGTGCTATCAGCATTGGAGATCAACATTTGAATATATAGTAGGCAGTGTGAGCAGCACGCTAGCCATGCCGAAATGTGTGGTGAACTTGGTCACTCCATCTTTGCAGGCACGCCGTGCCATGTGCATCAGCCTGCTACTAGGGTGAGGACACGCATGTGCAATGGGTGACGCGCTAGAAAATGTTTGAAAACAGTGGGCAGTCTTTTGGCTTGCTTAATCTTTTAAATCCATACAATAAGAAAAACGGATACTAAGTTTGCCAAAGACAATGTTAAATATAACCAAAAAGTTGCTATGGTGCCAACTTGGCATTTTTGTTGCCAGACAGAATCCTAAAGAAGCCAATGTGGTGCAAAGTGGCCGAAAACGGCAACCCTGGATTTGACCACACCGCAATTCTACACCTTGACTCCGTGTTTCACATTTGTACAAAACTGACGATCCTTTGAGATGCCAAGCAGCTTTTTGACAAGCCTGTATAACGCTGTCCTTCCGTACACCCCACTACGCATGCTTGCATCTCGTGCCGGCCGAAGAAGACACCCGCAAAATCGTCGCTCCCCTCCCCCTCTCTTGTCTCGCCAACGAGGCAGGCAGCGTCTGCTAGTAAAAAACTGGCTGCTCGCACTGCACAACCATTCACTAGCCACCCCGTATATGTAGGCACTGGATCGCGCGTTTAAAATTCAGTCAAGGGCGTCCTTATATCACTTTCGCTTGACTTGGGTAGACGCGATAGAATCATCAGTACCTTCAACCAGCAGTGGGTCACAACCCAACATCAGTGTTCCACCACTCGTTGAAGGCAACGCTTCTCCTCCACTCAATAAATAACAATTAAGCATTCCAAAACCATACCCAATTATGCAACAATCATGCAATACCCCCACCCCTTTGCAAAGCATTTACTTGAGTTCCTCCGTGGAAAGTAAAGGCGGCTTTTCTCTCCTGCGCAACACCGTGATGAGCGCCAGCGTCAACGCCGCCGCCGGTGTAAGCGTTAGCGCCCACTGCTTCGCATCTACACATGGGACAGATACCTCCATGTCATGTCCCTAACTATTGCTCTGTTAACCATCGAGGTAATGTGGATTACGCCAGGTATAACATTTAACGCCATCTTTAGCACGTAATTAGGACATGAGAAACAAACGCTAAGCTTTCATAGCGTTGCCACTTTATCCCCCCTTCCCACCAAAAAAATAAACATAGCTCTTGCAAAAGGTTAGGGGAGAGGGTTTATATGCCATGCTGCCTTTGGCATGCAGAGCCACTTATTGTAACAGTACTTTCTTTGAGCAAAATAACCTCAATCGACATGTACTCAAGAAAACGACACTCGGCTAATCAACTAGTCTTATTGCTGGCATAAAGCTATTTGAACTAAATGTAAGTGACGGTTTTGGTTTGTGGGGGATCTGAGGCGTGCCTGCAACCATTTCTCGGGCATTTTCACTGTCGTGCCGCTCCCTTTCCTTCTCCAATGCTCTTGTGACAGTGCGTGTAGATGGCACCACACGCAGGTGCGGCGCGTGTTCTCTGGGCTGCAACTGTCGGCAAGACCGAGTCACACGCACACAGGGAAGGTTCTTTTTCTCCTTGGCTGGCGCATGGTAAGCATCTCTTTTCCTTCGTCAAAGTCCCCTTTGGGAATTGTAGGTCTACAGTGGTGCAAGCTATAGCGGCTAGAACGGTGCCTAATGCTTGACGTGGTCATACTTTGCCAAGCCACACTTGGCGGAGGCCTACGTGCATGAGGTTTGCCCTAACTCTCACGACCAGGCCCAGTGGCAATTGCGAGAGTGTGCAGCATAGCCGCAAGGGACCTTTTCCCGACCGGCATGTCAAACCAGCTGCGACGTGCTGACGGTCCCCCCTTTTTGGTGAACCTCCACGTGCTGGAGCCTATGCTTCCCGCGTTCCTGGAGCAAGCATTGCACTGTGTTTAGGGGGCCACTAAAGGCAATAATGTGTTTTTGTATTTTTCTTAAGATCGAACACTGTCTCTTTTGCCGCGCTGCACTAAACGCCTTGCTAGTTAAGCACGTATGGAGCGATGCGCTGCACGTGAGCAGGCGCCAATAGACGCAACCCTGTGGCTCACCGAGCCTGAACCCATGGTGATTTTTCGTTACAATGAGTAGCAAGGTTACTAAAGGGTATCGCTCTAAATGTGCTGCACTGAAAAGGTACCACACATACTTTGTCCACAAAAAGCTCTTCTTTGCATCTAAACCTACCAAGCCAGTGACACTGGAAAAACAAACAAATGTTCGAATGTACATGGTGCATAAACAACAACAAAATGGGGGACCCTTAAGCTTCGCCTTGAGTGCGATAGCAATATTTTGTTGGTAGTGCGTACTTCCCACACTTAGTGTATAAAATCTTTTTGAATTTGCTGTGCGGTCACTATGTGGCCTTAAGGGTGCAGTAGCATGTGTGCCTTTTGTAGTGGGCGGCTGGCTTAAGCTATGAAGTCATTATGATTATCTCATGTTCTGACGTCCGATGGCAATGTACACTTGTACACGCATTATTATGGTAATATTTCATGTTGTATTGTAAAGCATTTATACAGAATGCATGTGTTTGGGTAAAGCATGAAAGTTACTTCCCCTGCATTTCCAAGGAGACTGCTAGCAATACTGTCATTCTTCCATTGAAGCAATACATAACATATTCCAACAAAGCTTTTGCCACCTAATCTGCTGAGCACTTTTGCAATGTCTGCAAAACTGTCCAATTGTTTTTTCTCCTACTAATTTATTATCACCCAAAATCCTCATTAATTGTACGTCAAGAATCAGTAGGTCCAAGCAGTAGGTCAGTAGGTCCATAGAGAGTCAGCATGTCAGTAGGTCTAATCAAGTGTCAGACCTTAACTCTTTCGCTACCGCGGGAAAAGAAGCCGTTTTTACTAGTTATAAAAATCTTTTTTTTCTTTGTGGCTAGATATTATTGTCTTATTTACATTCTTTGATACCAAACTGTAGCTAAATGAATGTTCTGTCGCATGAAAGTTACTTTCCCTGCATTTACAAGCAGAGGAAGTTATTTTCACCGTATTTACAAGCAGAGGCGTGTGTGGTATAATTACCGCTTGGCACGCAAAGGACCGAGGTTCGACCCTGCTCAGACCCAAAATTTCTTATTTGCATTTTTGTCGATTTGTCGACCATGCAAAGATGCTCAATTTTTCGTTCACACAAAGATGATGATTTTTCGCTCTCAACCAACGATGCTGACACCACAACCAGAATTTCTGCGAAACGAGCTCTGTAACGCTATAGCGTTAATATCGGATATTCATATATACATACATGTACAATAATGTGCTCTATTCCAATGATAGCTACATATGAAGGAACCTTAAAAAGGAGTTGACTAATAGTGTAAAAGTTTCGATGACTGCCAAAAAATATTTGGTGTAGTATTTGTTAAACTGATGCTTATGAAATGTCTCAGCAAATAAATAATTACGATATCATGAGAAAAAGAAAAAAAAAGGGGGCTAATAAAGGCAAGTCTCAGATGCAGACCGGCAACTAGCTAGGCCAGTCTAAAACTAGACAGGTGGCAATCACATACTTTCAAAAACTTCATAAGCATGCCTAAGTGCTTTTTATTAAGCAATGGGTGACAGTCATATCACAGAAGCTTTCCCATGAATGTATGAATAAAGATTTACAGATGAGAACATTTTCAAGATCTTTTGTAGCCTTTTCAGCAACACACATGCTCCTTGCAAGATGTGCACTGATCTCCATCAGCTCAAGTGTGTGACAGTGAACCAACATAGACTGGGATACTCACGCACATAGATTCACATTCTTGAGCATGAGCCAGTGACCCTGTTGCAGGCTGTTTACCAACACACTATCTTGCCACTCAAAGCACCCATTGACAGCACCAGGCAGGCTGACAGCTTTTTCAAGTAGCTCAAGCTCTCTCATTGTAGATTTCCAGCCTGCAATAAAATGAAGATGCTTCATGTTGTTGCAGCGTGCCTTACCCCCTTTCAGCCCCAGAGGCAGAAGAAATGCCTGTTACATGCAACCAGTGAAATGTCTGAGCAGCTCTAAATTATAGCTGGTGATTCCATTTAAGTACCCCTTCAGAGAAACACTAAATAACAATTTTAACCACTCAATTTACATGCTCAAACTATAGATATCTTTAATGCCTTTAGAAGCATAGCCAATGATTTTAGATTTACCACTGGCTGTCTTTGATCAATCAAAAGGCCCATAGGCCAGCAGCACGGCAAGCAGCACGGATCCTACTCCACACATAGCTTAGCCAAGCACGGTCACACATGCTTCATCTTCACATAACTTCTTATTTAAATGTCCAACTTTACTACATCTAGCTCAATATCATAAATCACGATACTGCACTCACCCCTACGTTCCAGTACAGTGCCAAGAACCTGGCGAAGGTGCTTGAGGCACATCAGTACATCATCAGGCTGTGCCACATCAGTTGGCATAATCTGATGCAGCCGATGCCGCAGCTTCAACAGTTTGTCTATGTCCCCATCTATCAGCCTTTCAGATGCCCGTTTGAGAAGCTCATCCAACTGCCTGTCCACAGATGAAAGTAAGTGTTTGAGCTTCTTCAGCAGGTCCACCTGCATGGAAAATAAGAGGTCTGAAATTAGCACAGCTAGAGACACAGATGACTTAAAGAGTGCACATACTTTTTATTGCCAACAGAAATACATAGAAGCATAGTAAAAGAATTGCCCAACAACCTCAATGTGTAATTGCGAGGATTTAGCTAGTAATAGCACGGCACATATAAGAAAGAAACACAGCACACACATAAATAGATAGGTGCTCAACTTCCGTCTGTTTATTCTATGTCCTTCACACCCATCTTTTACATGCGCAAAAAAAGGGTGTGAAGGGTGTGGAATAAGCAGTTGAAAGTTTAGCACCTGTCACGGGTCCCGTTAATTAGGGAGGCAATCACCGGGCTAATTCCAAGGGCCAAAGTATCGGCCGCTTGAACCGCACCACGAAAGCGAAAGCGTGGACAATTTAGAAGTGGTCCAATTCGGCGCGCCAGCGGACGCCAGCTGTGGCCCAAAGAACAAGTCAGAGCCGAGAGTTGATAAACAAAACAAAATTATATTCTCAATTATGGCAGATCAAAACAATACACAAGTATGCACACTCGACAACAGTGGAATACAACATGTCACCAATCAAACAACGTACTACACAGTACAATCAGCCACACTCGAAACAACGGACACAGACAACAATACGCACTACAATGCAGTCGCATGCATCGAACAACCAAGACACTTGAAGACTAAAGAGTTAGAAAACTTATTCAGTCCAAAGTTTTTGGAACAAAAGTCCGAAGATACTCTTCCGAGAATCACTCACTCAAGGTCCAGCATTGTTGTCGTTCCGCTGACCCCGAAGTTTCTCTTCCAGGAAACCTTGCGTCTTCAATTGGCCGCTCTCACAACACCAAACTTCTTCGCCGGTAACACGTCGGCTTCCCACGTGCAGCTGTTGCCACGCGTCTTCACTCGCTGGCGGTAGACACACACTCTTGCCTGTAGCTCGAGTCTTCGCCCCTCAGATGGGAATCCTCTTCTTCTCCTCCTTTGTCACTGAGGACAAAAGGCTTCGCCGACAAGGCGGAACACCCTACGCACTCAGGCGCAATATTACTTCTTCTCTTGCTTTGTCACTGAGGACAAAACCTTCGCCGCCGACACGGCGGAACACCCTACGCACTCTGGCGCATACTTTCTTCTTCTCCTCATCTCCCATCTCTGCTGCTCGTTTAAATACCTTCCACGCGAGATTCCAGAAAATTCTCATCATTTCGTCGGCGCGATACGCAGCGAAGGCTGGGGAAAGCGCCAGACGGTTTGAGGGCCGTCCGCGACAGATGACGCAACCCTGCATCACCACGCCCCTTTCCATCGAGAACTTTCCAGGGCTTGCTCAGCCGCCGATGTGAGGAAGTTCGTCGGCGAACCTACGCTTCCGAGGGAAGAGAGACGCGCGCCCGGGGAGTCTTTGGATGCTTGTTTTTTTTTTTTTTTTATCGTTGACCTCGAGGCGTCTCTCCAGCACTTTGTCGCGAGAATTTGGCAGCGTGCCCTTTTTGAGCGCTCGTTTTGTGACAGCACCGACCTTTCTCTTTACGTGAGTGCCGTGTTTCTCCATTATATGTGCCACGCTACTACAATAGATGACCAACTTGCCGGAGCTCCAACACTTTTTGTCATTGCAAACTTGTGAAAATCACGAGAAAAGCTTTTTCATCCTCAATATTCGCACCCGCCTTATCAGTAACCAAGTTCCATTCATTACCCGCAGAACATGCTACCCTCTATCCTCACTCAGTCCAGGTACACACGTATTGACCTTTGCAGTTCATTTCTCATACTTCTTGGTACTACATTAAATGTTCCTAGTACTGGTGCCAATAGTTTTGGGCTGGCTAAGAGGCCAGACATCCACCATTTGTTACTATAACCTTGTTTGTCAAGAAGACGACCAATGTTTTCCTGCAGAGGTTCACTTTAAAGAAAAGCAACAAAGCACAATGATGTTGATAAGCAGAAAAAACAAACAAAGTAAGCTTTGAAAACAGAATAAAAAAAAAGAGCTTTGCATTAAAGGTGTATCTGCACCAAAATTTATCAAACCAAGCTCTAGGACAAATACATTCAAAGGGCCCCCAAGCCACCTCCAATATTTTTTAAGCATTTCAAGTAAACGCACGGATCGAGTGCGGAATGCCGTAGCGATCAACGATTCTCCACGTGGCAGTGCTACGAGCCTACGGTGCGCCACAAAGAGATGTGGCACGCGCCGTGCCACATCTCTGGTGCTCCGAGCCTTATATGTCAGATATGTTGTCGAGCAAGAGCCTACGACTTTCCGTCAGTCTGCAAACAGCTGTCCGCGCTACTTGTTGTTGTTCGTTGTGTTGCCTGCGTGCATGTAACAGGTGAGGGGCACAGCGAGTTCCCGTATGAGTCTATTGCGTTGGCAATCCTTTGAAGGTATGCGTGCAACACAGGTTCCATACCAGCACGATTACGGCAGCCACGGTTTGCCGACAAGCATGCAACTGACAGAGTCGACGGTTGAGTCGCGGCAACCGGATGTAAATGGTATTTCAAGCAGCGCGTCGGTAATGACGTATGCCACACGAGATTGGGAGGGGCGCTCGGCAAGAGGGCAAAGGGGCATGGGAAAGGATACCAGCAGAGGGAAGCGCAGGAGGGAGCGAATGGTGTGGTCGTCACGGTTTTGATAATCAAACCTGTCTAACTCCGCTATTACTGCACAGTTTCGAAAAATTCTCACGGCTTTGTGTTCATCCTACATTCGTGCACAATTTCCCCACAACAACTGACTTTCAACCTCTGGGTGGTTTACGGTCCCTTTAAAATAGAGTTTGTATTCCTAATCAGCTTTGAGAAGTGGAACAATTATGCTTGGATGACTAAAGTCATCAAAATTAAGAAGTCTAGATGCTTTTCACCACGTGAGTTTCACTATCACCCCTGCTATTGAGAGCTGGATTGTTTGCTTACCCCACCCCATTCAGCCAGATGGGAGTAGCAAAACACTACAGAGATGGGAGACAGTGGTGATGTGTTGAGGAGATATTCGCAGCACAACAGCCCTGGGGAGATGGGAGGCTATTTGAATGGTGCAAGATGCTCAGCAAAAATGCTCCCAAAATTGTCTTCAGTTGCCCAAGGTACAGTAGCCAGAATACGAACGAATAAAGGAAGTTTCAGCCCAACTGGTTAAATTTTTCCAATAACAGATTTACCTAAAAGTAGAGTCACTAACTATTTTTTGTAAGAAGATAAAAAGTCAAAAATAAAAATAAAGGAAGTTCTACTTTTCGACTGAATTATGCTCAGTGAACCTCGTAGCCAGTAGTTGGTGTGATGACATGTAATTCAACGCATTTTTCATATGTGGGCCATTTTGCAGCATAACTTTTGATAATATTAATTTTTGGGCTTTTAAGCCCTAAAATTAGAATTTGATTAAGAAATACAAAATAGCAGAGGGCTCCAGAACCTGAGCTTAATCTAATCTAAGCACACAGGCCTCTAGCATTTTACTGCCATCGAAATGAGGCCACTGCAGACAGGATTTGATTCAGCAACCTTTGGGTAAGTAGTCAAGCAGTCAAACTTATTGGGTAGTAACCTAAGTGTGTATATCAGCGAAAGTCTACCGAAAATAAAAGTAGTACAATAATGTCCACGTGACTAATGAAATGGCACATACATTGTTAAAAATAGGCAATCAGAAATGGTGACTTATTTCGCCATTTAACCTGTATGGCTGTTTTGAGGTACAGCTGAACTCAACCTACATAAGAAGTAAAAAAAAAAAGACTGATGGCAAACGAAAAATATTTAAATAAAGTAACAATACTTTTGTTTTACATATTGCCATAAAATATCATAACCCAAAAGGATTTTCAACTTTATACAAGCATGTGAGCATCTCTATCTCTGATAAAAAGTGCGCGGCCAACTTTACAATGGCAGCGGAAAATAAAAACGAGCAGAACTTTTTCAAATGAAAGACACAAAATACTATTATTCAAGAAGAAAAATATCACAAACAAACAAAAAAAGAGGGGGAGGGACTATTAGACCGCTCATGTATGACCTATAAGTAAGCTTTGCCAAAAAACTTCTGTGACGAACAGGAATGCACGCTTTACAGGAGCAAACCCAAGCAGCGTTTATATTGCCGACGGGGATTTCGTAGAATGATGACAGGGGCAAAAGGTGCAGCGCTCCCGTAATACTCGGCTCAGCGCTAAATTTCGGATCATTTACAAACTCGGCCACAAGTTCGCGCGTTCCTATTGAGCGGCGGCCACATTCATGCGGTCGGAGCGCGTATCACGCGTAGCGACGCACCGACAACACGCGCGGCCTCAAACGGCAGAAAAATGAAGCTGCAACGGTGCATGGGAGCGCGTGAGAAAGACGGGAGCATATTTGCAGCTTAAGGCGCGAAAACGACACGGACGAAGAGAGACAGTACACACACACGGAGCGCCACTTCCAACAAAGATTTATTTCGAAAGAGCACAGAACATATATAGACACCGCGCGCGCCGTCACCGTGCCTTAATGCGCAGCCGCATTTAAGTAGCGTAACTCCTTTGGCGATAAAGAAATGGAGGCTACGCTGACGCACAGATCACCTAATTCGATTATTCTCTTGGCCTCAATGATTAGTCTTACTGATTTATCAGGGCTTCGGGCGACTACCGCGCAGGCGCTAAAGTTAGGAACGCAATGACAATCCCGGCAGTGAATTGCGAGGTGGCCCTCTCTGCCATTTCTGACGTTGTTATTATGCTGTCTTAGCCTATCATTCAGGCATTGCTCGGTATGGCCTACGTACCATCTACCACACGAACAGGGGAACTCGTAGACCACACCCTTCTGACAAATTACATACTTGTTCTGGTGGTTCACATTGCAGGCCGGAGCTTTCCTGAGAAAGGGGTTAGTCAACTTGCAGAGCCTGGAAAGTTTTAACGGCGCAGAGAAGACCACCTTTACATCAACCTGTTCGGCAATCTTTTTCAGATTATGGGATACGCGGTGTATATAAGGAATCACAGCAAGCTTAACATTATCCTGGGGTGACCCTTCGCTTGTGCGGCAGTTCCGCGACTTCTTCAAAATCTTCTCCGCCACTGACACCAAAGTGTGCTGTGGATAGCCCGCCTGCTCAAGACGGTCAACCTGCTTGAGGAAACTGTCTGCTGCTCTGTGTGGGCAGGATTTCTTGAAAGCATTCAGCAGGCACATGTTGGCGATGCTACGTTTGACAAGCTTAGAATGGGACGAGCTAAAAGGTAGTAAAGGTTTGTTAGCACGAGGCTCATACTGCCAACATGTATGATCAGTTGTTACAAACAATCTAAGATCTAAAAACCTTATAGTCGAATCGACCGAAAGTTCGTGTGTCACTATTAAGGGCGATAAAACAAGCCTAAAAATTGTTAAGGTGTTAGTAACGACTTGGTCGGTGTCCATGAACTTTTTGTCTATGAGAACTAAAAAATCATCTACAAATCTAAAAACCCTGATGACACCGCTACCTTCGAGAAGGCTAGAAATGGTCCTGCCTGCGCGAGCTAAAAACAGGTCACTTAAAAATGGCGCTAGCTCGCGCAGGCAGGACCATTTCTAGCCTTCTCGAAGGTAGCGGTGTCATCAGGGTTTTTAGATTTGTAGATGATTTTTTAGTTCTCATAGACAAAAAGTTCATGGACACCGACCAAGTCGTTACTAACACCTTAACAATTTTTAGGCTTGTTTTATCGCCCTTAATAGTGACACACGAACTTTCGGTCGATTCGACTATAAGGTTTTTAGATCTTAGATTGTTTGTAACAACTGATCATACATGTTGGCAGTATGAGCCTCGTGCTAACAAACCTTTACTACCTTTTAGCTCGTCCCATTCTAAGCTTGTCAAACGTAGCATCGCCAACATGTGCCTGCTGAATGCTTTCAAGAAATCCTGCCCACACAGAGCAGCAGACAGTTTCCTCAAGCAGGTTGACCGTCTTGAGCAGGCGGGCTATCCACAGCACACTTTGGTGTCAGTGGCGGAGAAGATTTTGAAGAAGTCGCGGAACTGCCGCACAAGCGAAGGGTCACCCCAGGATAATGTTAAGCTTGCTGTGATTCCTTATATACACCGCGTATCCCATAATCTGAAAAAGATTGCCGAACAGGTTGATGTAAAGGTGGTCTTCTCTGCGCCGTTAAAACTTTCCAGGCTCTGCAAGTTGACTAACCCCTTTCTCAGGAAAGCTCCGGCCTGCAATGTGAACCACCAGAACAAGTATGTAATTTGTCAGAAGGGTGTGGTCTACGAGTTCCCCTGTTCGTGTGGTAGATGGTACGTAGGCCATACCGAGCAATGCCTGAATGATAGGCTAAGACAGCATAATAACAACGTCAGAAATGGCAGAGAGGGCCACCTCGCAATTCACTGCCGGGATTGTCATTGCGTTCCTAACTTTAGCGCCTGCGCGGTAGTCGCCCGAAGCCCTGATAAATCAGTAAGACTAATCATTGAGGCCAAGAGAATAATCGAATTAGGTGATCTGTGCGTCAGCGTAGCCTCCATTTCTTTATCGCCTAAGGAGTTACGCTACTTAAATGCGGCTGCGCATTAAGGCACGGTGACGGCGCGCGCGGTGTCTATATATGTTCTGTGCTCTTTCGAAATAAATCTTTGTTGGAAGTGGCGCTCCGTGTGTGTGTACTGTCTCTCTTCGTCCGTGTCGTTTTCGCGCCTTAAGCTGCAAATATGTTAAACCAACAAGCCCAGTCTGCTATTCTTACAAAAAGACGGGAGCTGCGGTATAAAGACATCACTTTCGACACATTCCTCGATAACGCTTGCCACAACCGCCACCAGGGGCCCTCCATCCCTCGCTTCCCTAGGGTCGCGCTTGCCTACCCCCCCCCCCCCTTCCCCAGCGACCCTCGCAGGGAGATGGCTGCCGCGAGGAACGCGTGACCAGCGTGGCGTCGGGCAACGGCAGCTCGGCGTGCTCGGGCCCGTGGGCCGGGCCCTGGGCGGGCGGCGCGGCAGCCGAAGCGGCGCTGCTGCTGGCGCTCGCCGCCCTCGGCATGGGCACCAACTGCCTGCTCATGGGACAGGTGGCCGCCCGTAGACGCGGGTGGGCGCAAGGCCTTCTCTTCCACCAGGGCCTCGTCGACTGCACGCGCGCCGGTCTACTGCTTCCGCTAGGCCTAGCCCTTCTGCTGTGCCAGCGGGCGCCGCCGCGGTGTCCCGTGCTCGAGTCGGCCTTCCTGCTGCTCGTCACCGTCTCCACGGTGAACCTGCTCACGTGGGTGCTCAGTGACGGCGGCCCGGACTCGCCGCAGTGCCTCGCGCTCGCGCTCTTCCTCGTGTGGTTCGCGTCGGTCACCGTCCAGCTGGGACCGACCTTTCTGGCGGGCGCCCGCGCCGCGCACCTCTGCCCCGTGCAGCCGGGACCGCACTACGTGCTCGGCCTGCTATGGGTGGGCGTCAACGCGCTCTGCGTGCTCCTCACCGCCATGCACCTGCGAAGGCTGCACCGCGACCTGTGCCGCTCCAAGGTGGAGGCGGCGCGCGTCGCCTCGCTCGTCACCGCGATGATGGTCTCCGCGCCTGGCGATCGGACCATGCAGGTGCGTGCACACGATGCTTCCTCCGCTCAAACGAGGCGTATCGCGATTCATTCGCTCCACAGCACCGCTTCCCGAGCTTTTACCCGCTGTAGCAAAAAAAAAAAAAAAATTGCGCTGCAGCTTCCGTATACTCGTGAGTAAGATAGTTAACGCCATGCGGGAATTAAAATAGAAAGAAACCTCAGCCATAGAAAGTCTCGCGCAAGAGTGATGGAAAGTCAGGGTGGAGAAAAAGCGCTAAGTGTACCGAATAGTCCATTATGTGCATAAATATTCGAGAAACTCAACCAGACATACACGTACGCATAATTTTTTTGCCTCAATGAGGCCTGCTCATCTATAACCGACTGCCTCCATGTCCCTAAGATTCTAAGGATATGCACTTTTCTTAAAGGACTATGTGGAGCGCCAGGAGCGATGGGGCCTGCGGCGGCTGCGCGCCTTCGGTCTGCTGCTAGCTGCCTACATGCTTTTCTGGGGTCCCCTGTTTGTGGTGACGCTCGTTCAGCCGAAGGCACCCCTACCGCACCAAGTTGCCATGCATGTGGCTTTTGTGCACGCCACGGTCAACCCTGCATTGCTTCTTGTGCTAGACACAGACCCACGGGGCTCTCCTGGTGCAACGCCCCTGCAGCTGCCCGTTGACCAGATGGTGCCTTTGTGAGTATGCACCCTCCTTTATGGGCCGTCTTCAAACACACTTCACACACAATTATACACACAGCGAACTCTTACGTACCTGTGGTTATTTTCTCATAATACCCAAGCTAGTTTCGAACTTTGCAACCTGTTCATTAAATTTAATTAGATAATGTTGGTTTCATAAGTCAAATTAAATGTTTAGCAGTATGTTATGGTCCTAATGACCCAAACAAAGGAAGCCATATTCAATGGTGTCTAGAATTATACACCTGCATGCTGCACACTCCTGTTACACATAACTGCTGCCTCCTTACTTGTTTCTTTTTCCTGGCTCAAGAATAGCATCACAGTAACAGAGTGGTATAAAGCGACAAGTCAGCTCATATTTGGATCTGGCATGAACTGACAAAAAAAAAAGAAATGAGGATAGCTATTATATCAGCATATACATTATATAAAAGCACTTTGACTTGGGCGAGTTGGTACATAATTGGATAGGCTTCAGCGCAATTTAGACGAATTCTGTGTGTCTCCACTTGTCTTCGTCTAAATTGCGCCGAAGCCTATCCAATATGTTATATAACAATGTCCATTAATACATGCTATTAGCATCACATGAATAGCTTTGTTTGGACATCTCAAACAGTCAAAATGCACAAGGATCAAGTTTTCAAAGCAATGCGCTATTTTACACCATTAAAACCCACACAAAATGCTCTGCCCAACTAGTCAGATCACACACATGGTACTTCTACTGACAGTATTTCACCTCTAACACACAAGTAAGCAGAAGCCACACAACATGGGATTCAGGTGAAAGGCAGAATGTGCATATCCACCCCTAAGAAAGTGCTTTGCAAGCAAGATATAAAAAGTGGCAGAGGCAGTGTTTTTCCTACCTCAGCCACTATAGCACAGTCTGGGAACGTTCTTGTAATAGCACCATTCCTGGGTGGAAGTTCACAACTTGGAACGCACAAACAAAATATCAAAAGGGTCTGGCTTTAGGCCTTCTTCACTACAAACAGGGCTGAGACACAAGATCGCTGGAAGATATTATCATGTCATAAGCCACAAATAGCATTGCAGTCACCACTGCACATTACTACCTCATATATTATCTCCTTGTTCTGGGGACAATAGTATACCAATATATGCAGGAACCACATTTCTAAAATGGCCCTGCTCTATAGAGTTTATTACAATACAGGAGACTCTTGTTAAATAGAACCTGAAGGGACCGGTAAAATGGTTTCCATAAGAGAGTATGGTTGGGTAAATGGTATATGCCAGTTTCAGCATAATGTCTTTGAAACGGCTGCAAGTATTTCCATAAAATTTTACATGCTCACAAAAAGTGCCTCTGGGTATCAAGTGACACCCTTATTTTATGCCTAGGTTGCTTATCCTTCCAATGGCCCACTCGCAAATTTTTTAAGGGGTTTACTTATTCAATGTACCTTTTCTCTGTAACTACCAAAAGGAATGTAACCACATTCAGCCATATTCTCGTAGAGACTGATAGGTTACATTTGAACTAAAAACGTATTACATTTTTCATGAAGGTTCTGTAAAAAAAATAAAAACAGTGCTTGCACAACACGACGGAGGGTTTATATTGTTGTTAATTTCTTTACAGCTTCACTATTGATTAAACCAGCCATTTTATAGTTCAAGCTGTTACTAACTTGTTATAGCTCATGCATGCAAAGTATCATCAAAATCGATTCAATACTTTTTGATAAAAGGTACATTGAAGTTGAAAAAGCTATAGAAAACGCAATTTGAGAAAAACGAAGTTTTACGTGCCCAGAGGGCACGCGGCGCACTTCACTTCATCGCGGCATTTAAAACGCTTGGAATGGCCACTCAACATCGGGCTTCCACGGGTTTGTTCCTCAGATTACAGTGGATTTTCTGGTGTCCAGAATGCAAATCCGATCGACAGTGTTGTAAAATCCAAGCATGAAACCAATTATATTAGATACAGTCCTTCCGTTTATGAGCTTTCCGTTTCCCGAGAGTCAACTGTGTTCACTAGAAGAAACTCTGGCACTGTGATTGTTCAGCCACCAGGGGAATGATGGGTAGTAGTACACGGATTTGCCTAATCTCCGTGCTTCTGCGCTTCGAATGTACTTATGGCTTCGTTTATTGTTGTGCTTTGGTTTTGTTTCATATAAAAGAAAAGACCGTTGTGAACATCATAAACTGATTTTAATTGGAGAGCTTTAAAAAAGGTTACGGTGGTGAAACATAACTGCGAAAAATTTGTTAAACTTCGTCTTGTGACAAAGTGCTCCAGGCCACATAAAGCCAAACAGAGCAATAAGAATGAAGTTAAGACAAATTCATGAACTTCTCATCATTCCCATGCTGGCTGAAGTGCTATGCGTTGCAGCTCCCACAGCACCTGAGTTCTCTCTAGTGTATTTATAGGAGACTCTATGCCCTGCTTCCCATCGTTCCCATCTGTTATAGATACGGTATGTGTCGGTCATAATATACCAAGGTGAGACTGCTAGCAATGCTGTCATTCTTCCATTGAAGCGATACATAACATATTCCAACAAAGCATCTGCCACGTCACTAATCTACTGAGCACTTTTGCAATGTCTGCAAAACAGTGCAACTGTTTTCCTCCTACTAATTATTAGCACCTAAAATATTCATAAACTGTACATCATCAAGAGTATGAATGTCAGTAGGTCCAAGCAAGTGTCAGACCTCAACTCTTTCGCTACAGCAGGAGAAAAGGGCCATTTTTACTAGGTGTAAAAAACTTTTTTTTTGCTGCTATATACTAATGCCTTACTTAAATTCCTTAGTACCAAAATGTAGCTAAAAGACTGTTCTGTCCAATAACATAAACATTGCATATATATTTAATACACACATTAAGAAAAATGTTTCGTACAGTGAAAACTTCATACAGTGATCATACAATCGACACTTTAAAGCAGTATAACATAAAAAATAATGATGTAAAGATATACAATTTGTAGCTTCTTATGTTGCAAAAAGGTTGTACAAGTTTCAAAGATTATTGCCAAGAACTGTTCTCTCCACAAAAAAAAAAAACGTTAGTGAGGCTGCAGCACTATATGGGTTATCCGTTACAGCTTGCCATCGCGAACAGCGTTTGTCTGCTTCGAGTTCATGACACTTATAAAAGCAAGGAACAAAAAGGAACAGCTTCTGGGCATAATCCTCAAAGAAATGAAGCATGAAAATAACTCTGAGATATTCCAGTAGAGATGAAGGCAAGGCAATTCAAGAATTCCTATGTGACGAATTCCCATGTACAATGCACTTCATCACTTGATCGGTACTGAAGTTCCTCCACAAATCATCTCTTTCGCGTATGCCTGTCTCTCTAAAATATGCATTCACGCATATTTGTTGGTGTAGTCGCAGATCAGCTGCGCAGTGGAGGACAGCTGGAAAAAATTGACCGCCCGGACAAAGCACCGTGCATTACTCTGAAGCGCGCCTTCGACTTCGACCCTCAGGTTTCGTCTCGAAAGAAACTGCACACGCTTGATAGATGCCGGCAAGGAATCATGTCCGTAGGAAGTTGAAGCCCTCTCTGCCACCTGTAACTAGTAATTAGACAACAAAATGTGCACCACACATACAGCTGACACTCAGTCGCTCGATGTGGCAGCTTGACTTGATGCATCCTCATCATCGGTGCTGAAATGTGATGGGTTAACATCTTCTCCAGGCTCAGTGCTGCTTTCATTCTCAAAATCTGTTGTTTATGCGCTTAATTCGTGAGAAACGTGTCGTCTTTTGGGAACATCCACACGGGAAAACGACGCACTTACGCAACAACCTGTGTGGAAGTGATGACACCCCCCTGTGAAGTTGTTTGCGCCTCATGGCGCACATGTCTCGCGCAAAAGCCGCATTTAGGGGTCGCAACTATCGCGCGATAGGTGACATTGTGTTCGCGAGTTGACCACCACTATCATCATCATCATGATTGTTAGAGCAGAAAAATACGCCGGCAATGACACCTGGCGGCAGGCAAGCCTTGGTGGCGGCAGAGAGAGTTGAGCGAGTCTCTTCGTCTGGCAGTGTTTCACGAGAACGGTTGTCTCTCGCAGGGCGACCCCGGTGCACAGCACCGCGGGCCGTCTGCCGGGGTCCTTGTGGTGAGTCTTTTTTTTGAGTCTTAAAAAGAAACTCACTTTCTGGGGAGTTTCTTTTTAAACAGTCAAGCCTACATATAACGGCCCCATTTAAAACGAACTTTCGCTTAAAACGAACAATATCCGCGTGACCATGAAAACATACATTGGTTCAATGGCACAAAATCGCACTTACAACGAACGTCTCCGAGCCCCGCCGATCAGTTACAGCAAACGGAGTCGGCGCCCAAAACTTACCGGAAAACCACTTTCGACCACCGATCAGGCATAGGTGCCCATGCATTTTTATTGTTAAACGCTGACCCTGCCTCTGCTCCGTAGTAGTTGCCGCTCTTCCCGACCGCTTTTTGTTATGCACCCCTCCGTCCTTTGTCCCCCCGGTACTCTGAACACCCCACATCGCCAGACGAAGCCCGTGTTTTCACACTGCCACCGATCTTTCGAAGATCGGTCGGCCATCTACCCGGTTTTTGATCACTGGTACTGCCGTTGGCGTCACCCGCCTGGAGTGACCAGACCATTTGCCAACATTGTCAGCCACCGACTGCATCCAATCGTCTGCGTCTAGTGCACGCGCGTACGCTACCCCACCGACTCTGATACATTTGCGATTCATTTCGTGATTAGGACTTGTTCTCGCTCACTTTGCACTCAACTCAGCATGAGCATGCCCTCTGCACGCACGCGGAAGCGCGATAACGGCTGTTAATTTGCGCGAAACGAATCGTGCAATATCGAAGTTGGTGAGGCAAACCCATTGGCGTAACAAAACAATTTTTTGACCACGGCCGCCGATTCTTTGAACAGCGCCGCGCGCACCAATCCAGACGGCCGTGCTTTGACGCCTGTGCGTGCAGGCACTGTTTCAAGTTTTTCTACGTGCAAGTAGCACATTTCGTGGACCTTTCAAGCAAGCTACCCAACCTGCCTCCTTCTTGTGTGTTTTGGTTTTCAAGGTCGCCCTGCCGCCGCATCCTCCACTCTATTGCAACTCCTTGCCGTTCTTTCGCAAATCTGCTCTCCTCTCTTGATCACAACCCCTTTGCCCGTCTCCACCGCTCCGCAACGCCAGCCACGTAGGCTCAAATTAGCTTCGTTTTCTGACTAGAAAGGGGCCCAGGGCTGTTCCACGCGTTCTGGCATGTGTTTCGCGTGTGCGTCCTGCTCGCTCTTGGTGTGTGTGTGTGGTCAGGATGGCAGATGGGAGGACTTGCACGCTTTTTCCTGCCGCTCAACAAAACGCCGAAAGTGTGACCGCTTGGCTTTGAGGGTAATCCACGCGTTAGGTGCCGCGTTGTGGAGTGCTTGCTCGTAGCTGTTGACCACCTGGCAGCAAACTTGCCGCTTCAGGCGTCCCTGTATTCACCTGTGGAGATGGTGAATAGACGGTTTTATAGTATACCGGGCTTACCGGGATACCAGGCGTACCGTCATACGTACTGGAATCGCAGTGCGCATGCGCAGATACATATGTTACCCGTACTGCTTACCGTACGTGTGGTATTTTTCAGATTTAAGGTTACCGTGTTAGCGTAAGTGTACGTAAACATAGTGGCGTTCTCGGACGCCCGCTTCGAAGTGATTTCGGCGTAATTGTAGAAAGATTCACTTTCTTCGCAGCAAACGGCTTTTTAAAGTGGCTTCACTTGCCTTCAGTTAGCTTCGATGATCGAGTATCGCGGATAAGTCGGCGCAACTTTTGAGATAGCTTCCCATTTCGTAGGCGTCTAGAGATAACTACAAGATCGGTGTAAGCAAATCGGCAACATAATTTTTTTTTCGCGTTTGGTGTGTGGTTCATATTTATTTGCTTTTATTATTAGTAAAATAAACTTGTAACAATGCTTTGCGCGGTGGCATAGGCAAACATCCTCGTTTTCTTTTCCTTTTCACTGTCTTTAACTTACTAACTATCCGATAGATGGCACCACTGTCCCAGCTGGGGCACGTAAACCACGTGAACGTTATCCCGCTAAACTATAAGACGCTGTCAACGACGAACGTTTGCTGCACAGTAACGTCATTCCCTTAACCTCTGCTATCACGTTAACCGTAAACTATAACTGTCTAATATTTCGTGGGCGGTGGTGACGGCTACATGCGCGCGAAACTGTTTTCGCAAGGTCGACTTTGTTGACGTTGGGCCCGATGCCGAGCCTGAAGCTTCCGAACAGGACCACTGTGGCGGCCATTTGTGGCAGCGCATCATCGACTCCGACCTGGGAGAGCGGGTGGGACATCTTTTGCGATGGTTTAGTTGCGGCCGATGATGATGCTGACACTGCAGAAGCGTGCACGGACTGGCGCGTTGTTAATGAAGTACGTGGCGAGAGCGATTTGCAGGAATCGGATTGCGAGAACGACAAAACTTTGGAGCCAGTGCATCATGCAGCTTATGCCACGGGCCTCGACAAACGAGCACCCTGCCGTTTTAAATGAACTCAATACCGCCCTTATCGCTTCTGCTCTTTGAAACACATGCCACGGGCCTCGGCGAACGAGCACCCTGCCGTTTTAAGTGAACTCGAGACCGCCCTTTATCGCTTCTGCTCTTCGAAACACGTGCATCAAGGACTTTTTGGGGCAAAAAAAGATTGTATTTTCAGTCGCAACTTTCTTTAAAAGCTGTGTTTCATTTACTATTTCATTTACTATAACTTCGGGATACAGCGAACGGATGCCGCGTTAAGCTCAGGTTCGTTAAAGTGGGCTCGATTGTACTACCTATTTTTTGCCCTGAAATAAAATGCAGCTGTGATATGGCTGCAGCTGCAGCCCACCGTTGCCGATGAGTAGATGCACAATGTTCCCCTTGTTCAAAAGGCAGCATGACACAGGCATTACCTTAGTTTGCATAAAAAAAAAAGCAATGCCGCATCTGATGTACACTAAACTGCTGGTTTTAAACCCACTGACATGTTTCAAAAAGAAAACACTAATGCATGTTTCTACGACGCAAGCACACAACTTTGTGCATGTACAAAAAACACAATCCTGTGTGTTGCCAATGAGGTTTTTGGAGCACCATATGACAGGGAGTTTGAATGAAAAAAGCAAAAAGCAGTACTTTAATAGATTCAAAGTTTAAGATAAGATGCATGAAGCTTGACCAGTTGAACTGTCTTCTATGCAGGTGTGCACAATAGCCACATTTACAGTACAGCATTACAACTTAGTGTTGGCTAAAGCCAATAATGCTCAAAAGCTAGTGTTTTGGCATTTATTCTGGTTCACATGGCAATGTTAAAAACTGAGATAAGTTACAGGATATTCATGCTACTTGACACATACGTTTCGAATGAGTAAAAAAGATTGACAAAACGTTTTTTTTTTTTCCCCTCTCTACCTTTGCAGGGAGACCACACTGTGATGGCCTACAGGCGTACCTGCTAAAACGCTACGTGACAATCTTTTAGAGGAAAAGGCGGCGCTTGTGGATTTCAGGAACTCACCTGCTCGAAGCTGCCAAGCAGTTCAAGTGCATCGGTGGACGTGCCGATGGGCAAGACAGCCAGAGGATGACCAGTAAGCCTGGCCATGCTTCGCACAAGTGTCGTCTTCCCACTTCCTGACGGACTTACAAGCAATGCAGCGAGGCCATTTTCCAGGCACTTCGCCAGGCCCTGAGTTATACAAAGCAAAGCAGGACACTTAACGGATGAAGCCACTCAATCTCCCGCTAACTCACCTCCATGGCAGGTGCCTGAATGTGAAGAAGTCGCAGGTCTTCGAGGGCTCTGCAGCTCAATGAGGGATCCTGCGTCGGACTGCGTCGGGGCAAAATGGCGCTGCCGACGCTCAGCCACTTCGGAGTCACGTGCACCTCAGGTGGCCGTTCTAGAGATGCCTCACCAAACACTTCTTTGTAAATGCCAAACACCTGCTCAGACAGGAACAGGGTAGGACGTGCGAGGAAGAAGAGGACGGAAGCTTTTTGTGATCTCTCATGCTTAGCCACAGCAGTGCTGCAGGTGGGTTTAGTGACATTCTCAGGCATGTACTGGGTCAAGCATGTATTCCACAACTCTGATGTATTGTCTGCCCAGCAACAAGTGTTCATTGATGTAATTACATGAGCCACTTGAAAATCATGCTTGCTCAATTGCTAAGTGAAAGGTTTTCATTGTGTGTAAAAAGTTAGACATTACAAATAACCTAATAGAGTGTGAAAAAAGTAACATCTAACTATAATTCCACGAGAATTGCAGCAGCTTGCAAAAATTACATATCCCACACTTTTCAGTTTCAAAGATGTACCGGTGACATGGCCAAGAACTATGCTGAGAACAAACATATATTGATATTCCTGCTCAACTTGGTGACCATTGGCATGGGGTCGTGCACGCTAAATCTGAAACTATTGCATTACACACTGCAAGGTGTCCAAAATGATTATAGTCCATGCAGGTCTGTCTACTGTTGGAGCGGTGAAAGCGCTGTGGAATTACGCAAACAATTCATCAGCAAATGCACAGTGCAATCTTTCTTCAGTTAACCGTCGCAAAAACGAATGTCTCTACAGTGTGAAGATTTAACTCAGCTAGTGTGGAATGAACCCTTAACGAATAGTATCAAGCTGTTTTCTCAAATATTTAATGGTCATATAGCAACACTATAAGGCAAACACTATGAGAATAAATAAAACATCGACCTCAGCTCAGTCTTCATATGAAAAGTGCATTTGTTGGTGCACCTTTGCACCAGCAGGAGAAGTTAGCAAAAAACGCTGATCAAACACCGACAATTTATGTATGAAGAAAAGTTCTCATTAACAATGTCTGTAGTAATTGAATGAATTCATTACTTCAATAATCTGAACATAAAGCCTTGTGAATGTAGCCACTGACCCTACTGCGATCCTCAGGGGTGCGCATTCGAGCTGCGTAGACAAGTCCAACGTGAGCGCCAGGGTCCGACGGACCTCGTTCCATAAGGCAAGCCCATCGGGTGATGTCACGCAGGTTGAACTCCCACGGACTTCCCGAGACAGCCCAAATCCTTTGGTTTTGCACTTCATCAACCAACTAGTAAAGAAAAAAAATGCAGTGCCGAGTACACTCTCATTAGCACACATATATGCTGTGAAGGCATCACTGCACCATAGAGGCAAGCAACTATTGCAAGGTCAACGTGTTTTTCTACTGCACAGTTTTATTTTCACTGAGTAATTGCGAGTACAGGTTTTGCAATAAATCCTGCACACACTAGTTACTAGGCATTAAGATGGCTATTGTTTTAAGTACCAACCAAAGGTTGGAAAAACACAATAAGGGCTTTTCTACATTGCTGCATTGCTCACAGTTTTCCACTTTATATTTACTACACTAAACTACAGTCGGATCTAATTTATACAAACACACTTGATTCGAAAATCCGGTTCATTCAAACTCACGATGAGGTCCTGTCAAAGCTATGTGCATTCCAATGGGCGCCCATGTCACGCTTCTGCCTTTCCCGTCCCTGCCACGTAACCCTTCTCTTTTCATCCTTTCAACGACGTGCGCAAAGAGCACAAAAAAAAAAAAAAGGTGCCGTGGAGTGTTGGTTTTCTCTCAAATGCCGATCTGCTTCTCTATGCGTGGAGACGCTCCTCCTTTCTCGTCACGTGCTGGCCATGCTGCGGCTGCGTAGCAGTCGTTGTTGTCGTCGTCTTTAGGAAGTGTTGGCGCTGGACATTTCCGTGTGCAACTTCTCTTGCCAGGAGAATGCTAAAGCCAAAATAGAAATGCTTTGCAAGCTGCATGTGAAATTGATTGACTCGCTGCAAGGCAAACGTGTGCAGACGCGCATCACCGATTACTTCAATTAATAACAGATGTCCTGTGATTTGTGAATAAATGTAAGTCTTCTCAAACTTCCCCCTCAAGTATTAGCTCAATGCACATGCGCCACTGCATGGAGAGCCCTCCGTTTATTGAGCTTTCATTAATTCGAACTTCTTTGAATTCGAACAAATTTTTGGGCCCCTTCGAGTTAAAATTATCGAGATTCGACTGTAGCATATATTTGCTACGAACAAAACTGATTTCATAGAAGAGTGGCAGCTTGAGCTAGTTGTTTGGTCATGATGAGAGCTACAGCACAAACTGGGGACGAAAAAGACAGAGCAGATGAAAATTGATTTCAACCAAAATTTAGATAAAGCTTTCATGTGACAACAAAAATTGAAAAGTGGTTACTGCAACGAATCAAGCAGATACAATAAACCAATGCTCTCCGCCCAGCTCTTGCTGTAAGCAAGCATCTACATGGAATATTTGTTAACACTTCATTAAGGCTTTGCATGTATATTATGCAGATGTGATCATGTTAGTGTCATTCCAGTAGTGGATGTCATGCTTCTCAAACCTTGCCCTTAAAAGCACACTCACCTTCTCATTGAATAGAACCATGTTGTTCAGGGTAACTTCAGGCAGTGCGGGGTGCAAATACCGCACAAGGGTCTGGAGATCACCTCTGCTCAAGGATTCTAGGCTCAACTGAACAAAGCGATTGAGAAAGGAGCGAGGCAAGCCACGCCGTGCTCCACCCTGTCTATATGGGTTTTGGCAGCCGAAGAACCGTGAATGACCCACAGTGAAAGTGCGGTTTAGCTCAGGCACAAAAACTTCGCCCCGGTGGTCAAGGCATGCGTTGAGTCCCTCGAGGACGCTTTGAGAGGCCAGGTTCAACTGAAACCAACAGTAATTTAGGGGTGAGGGAAGTAACAGTCTCTGACGATGCTTCATAGCCTTGCTAGATGCATAAGTCTGGTCATCTCTCGAATGTCTTCAATTAGAGCACATGCTTCACAATAGCCACAACTGTGATAAAAAGATGATGATGAACTACCCAACTTTATCACATTTTCTCTCTTTATATAAAAAAGCTAACAGTTTAAGGTTTTGTGTTGCCTATAGAATGCCCTTACCAAATTACAGTAACTTCAGTTGCAGTTTCATTGCCTTTGTGCAGTTTCAAACAATTCAAAATACGAAAAAAGGAAGCATATGCACGAAGTGTCACAGAGAAAAGGTCGCTCGAAAAATGATCCAAGTTTCCAATCAGAGTTGAGCAAATATTTGAAAATTTCAAATTATTAATTAAGGAGTATTCAATATGGTCCTGTAATCAAATATTCGCTATCTACGATTGAGAACAATTTTCTAAACATCTTCAAGTAGTTCACATTGACAACTGTTTAGAAGCAAATGTAGAACTGAAGCAAAAATGCACGAATTTTATCCTAAGAATACTGAACACTGAATCCGTTCATAATATGCTCCTTCAAGACAAAGTTGGGTTGCAGCATCAAGTAACAACGTTATGAAAGTAAGAAAGACAGAAAAAAATAACACTTTGTTACATGGCCCTATAACCAAAAGCTGTCATGAAAATAGCTACATAATCTGTATTGAACCCCTCATTCAGTTCCTTTCAGACATTTTCATTTCATCATAGGTGGCGTCTGATAATATTTATGTACGCTGACTCTTTGTGCTTTGAGTTCTGGATAACATCTCAGTATGAATATGTTTACAGGGAGCAAGCCAAATGGTGCTTTGTTTTGCCGTGTCACTGGCACAGATGCAATTATTGGTTATGAGAAGTTGTAAAGTATGCTAAAGATATAATTAATTATTCATACGTATGCATTTGTGCTTTTTAGTGTGCAGTGTAGTGAGCCTAGCTAATATTGGGTACACTTAGATATGAGCATTGGTTAATAGCAATGGTGAACGATGCTGTTTGTTGTTTGAAATCTATTCGGAAAATAGTCAATTTGAACGTCTCCCAGATTTGCTTTCAACATTTATGAGGGCAGTTACAGTAGAATCTCGTGGATACAGCTCTGAAAACGACTAGCCACCGGGTGCAACTATTACCACTTAGCGAGTGCAACGTTTGACCCCTTCAGCACACACAAATGTGATGTACTTTTGCACGGTCTTCATCAAGAAGTCCTGCTGTGATGTACTTTTGCACGGTCTTCATCAAGAAGTCCTGAACAGGAAACAGGAGAGCAGTGTCACCAAACCGAAAACTTTCGACGAGTGCATCGGGGTTAAATACGCGTGAGCAGCCGCCGAGTAGTAGTCTGCTAGAGAAAAACACGAAAAAAGAAAAAGGAGGGGGGAGTGGGCTATGACATCATCGAAACATGTATTGACTGCAGCATAGTGACATGAGGAAAGTAGGGAGGTCACCGTGAGGTCACTCTTTAGGGTCCTAGTACCGTGTCAATACACAAACTTCAAAATTAACATAAAATACCTTCCAAGCTATATTCGCTCTTGATATTTTGTAGATGATAGACGCATGTTCAGGGGAAACGATCCAGCAGGCTATCTAGGCCGTGAAATTTTGTGTCAGTACCCTTTTAATAGCCGACAACTGAAACACACCAGCATTTTCTTCTATATCTTCCAGTGAGACTGATTTTGGTGTGCATAGGTTGCAGATATGAAAGTGGCTAATAGCCATTGCATCACTAGGCTATGGGGGGGGGGGGACACGGGCCTTGGATGTGTGAAAATTGCAAGAAAAAAAACATTAATTTCTCAAGTCTGTTGGGAATATGCTCGGCGCATTCCTGTTTACAATGCCTAAGCTATGCTGATTGAAACAATTTATCCGAAAACATTCTATAAGCGCCAGACAAAAATTTTGTCAGCTCAAGTGATGAGACAGGGGCATAGAGTTGCACAAACACAGCGGCATTCTCAGGGGCGCTTCTTGTCTTCCTAGCCACTAACTACCACCATCTAGAAATCACCTGAATGTTGAAGACAACACATATGGTTCGGACAAGTGAGAATATAACAATTTTAATGTACGCCCTTTGCTATATCATTTTTTTACTTGATCTGCCTGTAGATGCGGCATACCTTAAACATCGAAGCAATGAAAGGCACACAAACTTTCTTCTCCCAATGTTGCCAGCCTCGTCATGGCTAGTTCTCACAGTAACACAGTGAAATCTTATGTCACTAGGCATGTTACAACACGATTTAGTTAGTAAGCTGATATTTACAGAACTTGACGATATCGATAAAACCAACAGCCTGAATTACACTGTAACAGTAAAATAATTTATTATCCCTATCAATGCTGCTCTCTTCAGAGAAAACTGCTCAATATAGTCTGTATTTTAAGGTTTCCAGAATAATGTATTTACATAATTTTTAGCAAGGATGTATGAACAAAGTTCTACTGTACTGAAATGTCTGAATTGGTTTGTAAAGCTCAGCACATTGCCGTACCAGGCTAATGGTTAATTGGACTTGGGAACAAGCGAGTCTCCCCATCAGTGCCAGACTTGCTATGCTGAATAGCTACCAGAGCACAGAATTCTTGCAGACTATGAACGGCACCACCAAATAGTCGTTTATTGTTGCAATGCTCTAGCACTGCAGCAGTTGCTGAACGCATCTGAACATGAAAAACCTCTGTGAGCAAATGACACTTTGAAATAGCCCCCACTTTATATGAAGAGAAACACGAACTCGATTGAGATGGTATGTCATGGCATTCTATCCCGTTATCTACTTATTTCTTTCTAGTTATTTCACTCTGCGCCACAAATATTTCATTAAATGTGTCATGCTCAACAAGTTTCATTGTGTTGCATGCTAAGCTGATAGAAGTAGCAGTGTGTTTACAGACTGGTAATAGTATATACAAGCACAAAAACATTCCATACGCTCCTAGTTCATTAAATGCATAAACCAGTCAAGGAAAGAACAGGTGATGCAAGTAGGGGATACTTATTGTTGAGAAGCATTGGTCTATATAAGGCTCAGTTACTGTTTTTTTATCTCCCTACAATAGGAACAAAATACCTTAATTCTGTGCACTGTTTGGCAAATATTTTTTGACACAGAACTGTTACAGAAACCAAGCTATTTTGTTGAAAGTTTCTTTTTGAAATGTTCAAACCTGTATCCTATAAGCACAAAAGTTTTTGTATTCTGAAAGATGGGCAGCTCACTTCATCTAGGAGGACCCAGTGACCCTCTCGAAGAGCTCGCAGCAGTGGTCCATCTCTCCAAGCAAATTGCCCCACTGTTTGGTTTTCCACAGGGAGGTCAGCACCAAACAAGTCAGAAATGTCCTGCATTTTGGAGAAAATGAACCTCACGCATGAGTTCTATGATCTGTCCCAAGTATCAAATGTACGCCTCATTAGAATCTGATGACAAACTTGCATGCGTAACGAAATTCCCTCTTCCAAGAGATCTGCATACAGTGCCACTATCACTTTAACCGAGAGCAAGTGAATAACAGCACGTTGTTGCAACAAAAGCTTTGTACAGCCATTGCCAACCGCATAAAGCATCAGGGACACTGACACGCTTGTTGATAAGTTAGCCAACAATGTCTACAGAAAAATGTGCCACAGGTGGTCTTGCCATACTGAAGCAACTATTGTGAGGATGCATGTTACACATACTCCCCACATCATGCACCTTAACAAGTGCTGTACTGAGAAAAAGCTGTCAATAATTCAGTGCTTTTCAAGCTATGAGTGTTGACCCAAGGAATTGCCTAGTGAAACAGACAACTGTCGGAGTTGAGATCACAGGCACATTGAGAATCCCACCCAATATGATTGTTGTGTACGGTATAGTACTGTGTGAAAACGAGATGTTGAACTTTATTGCCGTTGTGTTTCTGTGCTGTGGAGTATGAGGAAGGTATAGAGAGAGCTCGAGATATTTTGTTATAGTCAGTTCAGACGGTACAGTTAAACCTGAATATAACGAAAATCCCAAAAAAGTTTTTTACAAGCAGCTTTTCATTATACGCAGTTCCAGTAGAAAAATTTGCAAAAGAAATGCACAAATTAAACAAAAGGAAAGCGAAATGCAGAGCTCACACAAAACACTTGTCTAGTGGTGAAAAACTGCGTTACTATTGTAATACCAATCATATGGACACTCTTGAAGCGTTTTACCATCGCAGCCATGTTCCGTACAAAATCCAAATTGATAACAAGCGCCTAAGCATGCGATAGCACCTGCCTGTGAGTAAAAGTGTGTGAGCAGAGGCTACGAGCACTGCTGAAATGGAGGTCGAACGAGCCAGCTCATCTCTATTGCCTGGAGGGAGCAAGCAAGCAGACACTTCACCCGTGAACAAGCATGAAAAAACGCGAAAGGTGGAAAGGGGGGTGTCACTCGTGCAGCAACAGTGAACTTTGATTGTAAGGTCACGGTTACAATCACTGGTGTGCACACTATCTCGACAAGCATCAACACATGGCTCATATACCCTTTTACATTATGCGCTGTCAACGTGAAGAAACTGCAAAAAAAGCACTTGTCCCTGGCGTGGTCATAATTACTCACACCAGCATTTTGTAGAGTTATGCAATATCAGATCCAAAAGAGTTAGCTACCAGCCTTCCTTTGTGTAAGATCACAATTTGTTACTAACACGTTCATTGCATTGAATGCATCGTCGTGCTGCTAGAGCTAATCCGCTAATCGTGAAGGCTATGGTCTGGCGAACTAATAGCGCTGTGCAAGACAACAAAGCGCGCGTGACAGGTTGATCTCCGAAGATCCACTATTGTCACCGTGGTCTCAGACAGTTTCCACCGGTGCCTAAGCTGATATCTCCTCAGTAGTGACGACACGGTTGTCCGCATATAAAAAACACAGAGCTGATCATTGTTGGGGGTCATTCCATGCGAGTACCGCAAAGCGAAACCACGCACATGTGCACGACATCGAAAACAAAGAGCGAATGACACAGACACCGTGGGATACTATTCGTAGAAGCAGTCCCCATATGCAGCACGGCCCTACATATGCGACGCAAATGCGAATGTAATGACACAGAGCAAGATTTTCTTTTGCTTTTTTTTTTATTGGCAAGAGTCGCTTTCTTATTTGTTCTTAGTTTGAAGAAAGAAAAACGGCATATCTGGACATGTGCCCACAGCAGCAGGAATGGCGGCAACGCCAGCTCGAGGGATGCAGGCCCGTCTCGCACACATTCGCGTGCATTAACAAGCGCTCTTTGTCGCCAGGGTTTTGAGTGTGTCATGCGTGCTGCCCAAGCTTCACGCTTTATCGTTGGCAGGGCAGCCGCAGATGCATGCTCGTGCCAAAATCCAGGGCAAAATGTTTAGCCTTTCGGTGGAGAAAATTCGTTATATCAAGGGTATCTCCTGCTGCCACTTCATTACACAGAGGTCCCAAATACATTGATTGATATGTGAGGTTTAAAGTCCCAAAATCACCACACGATTATGAAACGTCGTAGTGGAGGGCTCCGGAAATTTCGAGCATTTGGGGTTCTTTAACGTGCACCCAAATCCGAGCACATGAGCCTACAGCATTTTCGCCTTCATCAAAAGGTCACAAATACATGCACGTGTGCTATGGAGTAACAGTGGAGAATAAAAGAAAAAAATGTGCGTAAAGTTGAGGAATTCATTGTATGGAGGTTCGTTATAAGCAGGTTTAACTGGATTATTTTTCTTTTTAATGATCGCCTCTGCTTCCTGAAAGTGTTACTCAACTGTTTTTGGAGATTTCATGAAAAACAAAAATGTGCTCTGTGAAGCAAATGTTGTATGCCAAAGGAAAGCAAGTTTACATTGTTTCTCTTTACAAATGTTCATAAAAATATTTGTACCATGTCATAAATTTCACATACAATGTGTGTTTCTATCCCTGCATACAGTGTTTCTAAATAATAAACTTATTACCAAATCAATAATAGTGGCACCTTTTCATTTGATATTGAGAGTATAAATTTTAACATGAAAGTGTTTTATAGTACCGAGGTCTAACACGGTTACACCGACGTATTTCTGTCACAAATATGATGTAAAATATACAGTAACAAATGGCAAAGAAAGAACTAGAAGAAAAGTTTTGTCACCGGGAGTCGAACCTACGACCTCGCGCTCCACGGCGGGTGGCACAAAACGGTTCAGCCACAGACTGTATATGTTTCAGCATACTTAATGGAAAGCTATTTATATACACCCTTGACGATACTCAGAGATCGGCAACATTTAGTGCTTATCACTAGAGAGATAGCCCAAAGAGAGCACCGTAAAGTTCGTCACCCTGCGTGTTGCGGAGCACGAACACTTCTACAGGGTGGCATTACTCGTGCTTATCTCTTAATGAAGACACTGAGTCAATAGTATATCAAAAGTGACTACTAATAGCAGTTTAATACCAACATTACCACATACTACAGCTACAATGAATTTTCAAGATGTTGCAAATGTTTGATACCAAGAATAATTTGACAGACACTGGCTTCACTGTAATTATGAGAAACCATAGAATAACAACATGAAAGAAGGCAAAATTTTAAGATAAACTTTGAGCATGTATACGAGACAATAGCTTTGTTTAAACGATGAACATACAAAAGCAGTTGTTTACTTTTTCTCAAGCTCACAGTAGACAGCGAAAGAAATGAAGGAAGACACACGGGCACATACCGTCTGTTCAGAGAGGTTGATGCGGGTAAGCTGGTGTCCGGTGGCTCTTGCTAGAGCAGCTACCAGGCTAGTTTTGCCAACTCCTGGTGGGCCCTCGAGCAAAACAGGCTTCTCCAGCTGCAAAGCTCGTACCAGTCGCAGTGCATTGGCCCGTGGCGTGTCTGCCTGTAGGCTGTAGTGGGCATGCGCCAATGGGCACGCTCCCTTGGGTCCTGCGCATGTGGACACTCTGTTGAGGCCATAGGTCAGCAAACTCGCTCTTAGGTCGACTTGCTCAGGCTCACCCAGGCTCAGATTGAGTGAGTGATACTTTGGCCAGTTTGAGTCTGAGTGAGTGCGGTTGATAAAAAGTTTATAGAGTCCGAGTCCAAGAGAGCCCTCAGTGCGAAATACATTTCTTGAGTGAATAAGCTCCACCATTTTGTTCTGAGCTATGGTTGGCACTCTACTCTCCTTGCTTAGCTTTGTCACTAGACCTCTCACAATAACAACAGGCTTCCATAAGACAAACACTACAGAAGAAAAACAAAGATTACTGACCAAACACAGAGAAAATTATAGCCATGCAAATAATTCTGCAGATAGCTGGCTGTTCATTCAGGATCTAAATGAAGCAACACACTGGAAAAGCAGTTGACAACCAAAGGGCATGTGTGTGTGTGACAACAATGACACGAGAGTGTCTGTGACATAGATGGCAGGTTAACAAATACATGACACAGACTGCATTAAAGTACCCAATGTAAATGGACACTTCAAAGGTGAGGGCGCTAAGATATGTACATATTAGGCTTGCGCAAACAGCTATTTTAGATTTGAAGCGAATTCAAAGCTAATAGTGATTTGGTTCGAATAATTTCAAAGCAAATACGAATAGTACATATCACATATTATATATAAAATAAAGGGCATATTTGTCATGACCTAACTAATCCTGCACAATAACATTAAATAGTAATAGGATTTGACTTTCGGCAGAATGCAAATGATAAATTATAAAATATTGCTACACGCATGCAAATTGAGAATCTAGGGGGCGACGCGCGTGTGTGCCTGACGAGGAAGACGAAGGGTGGTCTCCGCTCGCTGTCTGGTCTACTGGTCACGCCGCTGCTGCTGCTGGTTTGAAATATATTTCATCCACAGCCTCATCGATACGGTGTCTCTCTTCCGTAACATATTTGGTGGAGGTGGAACGTTCCTCGTCCTCACCACGAAGCTTCGCAGTGGCCGCACCGTCCAGCTACCGGCCATGGCTTCTAATGATAACCCCCCCTCAATGCCATCACCTGGAGTGCCAGCTACTACATACCTTGCGATGTCCCACCCCCGTGTTTCCGGTACGTTCTCCGCCCAGTCTGGCTTTGACGTCAACTACTGGCTCCGCATGTACGACCGCGTTAGCCTGTCTCACCGATGGGACCCAACCATGATGCTCGTCAGCGTAATCTTTTACTTGGATGGCACCCCGCGTGTATGGTACGACGCTCATGAGGCCGAGCTCACCAGCTGGGACATCTTCAAGGACCGACTACGCGACATCTTCGGGGACACGTCCGGTCGACGAACGGCCGCACGACAAGAACTCGCCACCCGAGTACAGTCATCAACCAAGTCGTATGTCTCGTACATACAGGACGTGCTCGTGTTGTGCCGCAAAGTGGACGAGCAAATGACCGAGAGCGACAAGGTGGGCCACATACTAAAGGGCTTCGCGGACGACGCTTTCAACTTGCTCGTGTACAACAACGTCACGATCGTCGATATCATAATTAAGGAATGCCGCCGCTTGGAAATGGCCAAAAACCGCCGAGTTCGGCCTCAGTTTTCACGGCTCCCTAACACGGCTGTCACGTCGAGCTATACCGATCTCAGTGCCGCACCACCTTTGCACGAGAATGTCACACGCATCGTTCGGCACGAGCTTGAGGCGGCCCATCCGGCGCCGTTTCACGCACTTCCACTCGACCAGGCCACCATGCAAACACCTCCGGCGGTGTCAGTTATTCAGGCAGTCGTGCGGCAAGAAATCGCTAACCTTGGTTTTCCTGTCGCCTGCTCAGTCTCCCGAACGGACTACAGACCGATGCCAATAAATACACCACGCCACGACCCATACACTCTGCCCAGATCCCGCAATCCGACGGAGTGAAGAACAGCAGAGGACAAGCCAAGCCAATCTGCTTCCGTTGTCACCGAGTTGGCCATGTCTCCCGCTACTGCCGCAGCACTTGGACGCCCCCCGTTCGAGCCAATTTTCTTCTTCTCTTCAGCCATACGCGGACCCCCGTCGGTATTCGCCCAGCCGTGAGTATCCTGCTCCCGACGCACCTAACAGTCGCTCTACCGCGCGTTTACCATCATCGCAACGCCGCCGTTCTCCGTCGCCCCAACCCTGCCGCTATCCATCGCCGACTAACTATGGATCTTCCCGGATGGAAAACTAGATTATGCGGCTCCTGGAGGTAGTGCTGCATCCAGTGCGACTGACCCAAATCCTGACGCTACCTACTAATAAGAACTTGCTAGAAGTGAATGTGGACGGTCTTTCTTTGACGACTTTAGTTGACACTGGAGCTCAGGTGTCTATAATGAGTGCTCGTCTGTGTCGCCGCCTCAAAAAAGTACTCACGCCTGCCGTAACACAAGCTGTCCGTATCGCCGATGATGAAACTGTAGCCGTCATTGGAATGTGTGCCGCTCGTATTAGCCTTGCCGGCCGCCACGTTCCTGTTTTATTTACCGTGCTCGATAGTTGCCCTCATGACGTCATCTTCGGGATGGACTTCTTATCAACACATTCTGCCCTGATTGACTGTTCCGCCGGCACTCTCTCTTTAGAACTGCCTCTTCTCCTGAATTCTCACCCTGAACTCCCGAACAGCCTGTGCACCACTGACTTTTTCCGGATACCACCTAAAGCTCTCACATACGTTGAATTGGCAACACCCTCTCCCGTGCCCAACGGTGATTATATCGTGACGCCTATTCCTGATGTTCTCCTGGCACGTGACATTACTGTCCCACACTCCGTCGTAACCATGGCCTCAAACCGAACATATTTACCTGTTATCTATTTCGGTTTTTGTTGTGTTCCAAGCACCCCTGTGTCACGAGCGAACCTCGGAACCCGCGAAGGACCGGTTCCTGAAACTGCTTCCAGACCAGATGTTGACTCCTCCCCTTTCCCCGCTCGGCGCAAACGAGCCACCGTCGTTTCCCCTGGCAGTTCGGCCGCCGCCTCCATCCGAATAGGAATAAACTTGTTCTCAACCGTTCGAGGCTGTCTGAGCTTTTTGGACTACCGCGACCAACGCGTACGTCTATGGGCCGACGACAACACCGGACATAACAGTTTTATAAAACAAGTGCTACCTCAAGGAATATCCGTCGCCACGCTAACACCCTTAATTGATGACTACATCACCTGTTTTGCGGCAAACGTATGTCCCAATCACCCACGTCACTCGCAAGATGCCACGTGCCTGGATGCAACCTTACGCTCCATGATCGCCCCGGACCTCGAACCTGAGAAGTCAGCCGCACTCTGCCACTTTCTGGCTTCATACCGCGACATATTCAACATAGGCAGCCGTCCACTCGGCCAGACTTCACTCGTCAAGCACCGCATCAACACAGGCGATTCTCATCCCATTTATCGGCGATCATACCGGGTGTCTGCCACCGAGCGTAAAGTAATTTAACAAGAAGTTACCAAGATGTTAGCCAAGGGAATCGTTGAACCCTCTTCGAGCCCTTGGGCGTCCCCCGTTGTGCTCGTTAAAAAGAAAGACGGCACGTGGCGCTTCTGCGTGGATTACCGCCATCTGAATAGAATCACGAAAAAGGACGTTTACCCTTAACCCCGCATCGATGACGCTCTCGATTGTCTCCACGGCACCCGATACTTTTCTTCAGTAGACCTACGTTCCGGCTACTGGCAGATTGCTGTCGACGAAACAGACCAAGAGAAGACTGCATTTGTAACTCCAGACGGCCTATATCAGTTCAAAGTTATGCCGTTTGGGCTATGCAACGCCCCAGCTACGTTCGAGCCCATGATAAACTATCTGCTACAAGGGTTCAAATGGTCAACATGTCTCTGTTATCTTGACGATGTTGTTGTATATTCCCCAACATTTGAGACCTACCTTCAGCGTTTGTGAGCTATTCTCGACATATTCCGCACTGCAAACCTTCAATTAAACTCGTCGAAGTGCCACTTCGGACGCCGGCAAATTACAGTGTTGGGTCACCTTGTCGACGCATCTGGTGTGCAGCCAGACCCAGAGAAAATTCGTGCAGTCACCAGTTTTCCTGTACCCCGATCAGTTAAAGACGTCCGGAGATTTGTAGGACTTTGCTCCTACTTTATAAGGTTTGTGAAAAGTTCCGCAACCATCGCTCGACCTCTCACTGAGCTTCTGACGAAAGACGTCAACGTTTACCTGGGGTACCGATCAAGCTGCTGCTTTTTCTCATCTAATCACGCTTCTGACGACTCCGCCTATATTGGCTCACTTTGACCCATTTGCTCCAACAGAAGTCCGAACTGATGCTATTGGTCACGGGATTGGAGCCGTTTTAGCCTAACGCCAACGGGGACACGACCGAGTTGTCGCCTACGCTAGCCGCCTCCTCACAGCTGCTGAGCGCAACTATTCCATTACGGAGCGTGAGTGTCTCGCTCTTGTTTGGGCAGTCTCAAAGTTCCACCCATATTTATATACGGCACAAATTTCTCTGTAATAACTGACCATCATGCGCTATGTTGGCTTACGTCACTGAAGGATCCTACTGGCCGGCTCGGGCACTGGGCTCTGCGACTGCAAGAGTATACCTACACGGTGATGTACAAGTCCGGACGCCTACATCGGGACACAGACTGTCTGTCCCGCTACCCGGTTGCTGAGTCGTGCACTATACTTGACAATGACACCGGCCCTTGCGTCTTTTCTCTTTCGCAAATGACATGCATCGGTGACGAGCAGCGCCGTGATGCGTCCTTGCGTGTTATCATTGAGCGGCTCGAATCACCATCCTCCAATCAGTCCCATCACTCATTCATGCTCCACGATGGTGTATTATACCGCTGAAATTTCAAGCCGGATGGACCGGCCCTGCTGCTTGTCATTCCGAAACACCTTCGCTCGGAAGTTCTAAATGAACTTCATGACCTTCCGACTGCCGGTCACCTTGGTCTCACGCACTTACGACCGAATACGCCGACGCTTCTTCTGGCCAGGGCTTGCACGCTCAGTCAGAAGATACGTTGCGGCTTGTGAGAAATGTCAGCGCCGCAAAACGCCATCGACACTTCCCGCCGGACGCCTTCAACCACTTGACATTCCGTCAGAACCGTTCTTCCGCGTTGGCTTGGACCTACTTGTCCCTTTCCCCTTGTCTTTCTCGGGTAACAAGTGGATAGCTGTGGCCACCGACTACGCCACGCGTTATGCCATCACACGAGCTCTTCCAACAAGCTGCCCCACAGACGTCACCTCAAGGACGTGATTTTGCAACACGGAGCCCCACGGCAGCTGCTTACAAACCGCGGTCGCACCTTTTTGTCGAAGGTGATAGCCGACATCTTGCAGTCCTGTCAAACGAGACACAAGCTGACTACGTCATACCATCCGCAAACCAATGGACTCACGGAGCGTCTAAATCGAACGCTCACAGATATGCTCGCTAAGTATGTTTCAACTAACCACACCGACTGGGATCTTGCGTTGCCGTACGTCACCTTTGCCTATTATTCTTCGCGCCATGACACTGCCGGTTACTCTCCATTTTTTCTGTTGTTTGGCCGAGAACCAACATTGCCTCTAGACACCGTCATACCGTCCCCTGCAGTACCGACCAGTGAATATGCCATGGATGCTATCACTCGGGCCGCTCACGCTCGCGAAATCACCCGTACTCGCCCTCTGACCTCTCAAGAGAAGCAACGGCGTTTGTATGACCAATGACACCGCGACGTACAGTTTCCGCCCGGTTCTTTGGTCCAGCTCTGGTCTCCGACCCGTCAAGTTGGCTTGACAGAAAAACTACTTACACGCTACACAGGTCCATACCGAGTCCTTCGTGTGGTTACTCCTGTGACATATGAGATTGGTCCTGTCGCCCCTTCGCCTTCATGTGCCCAACAGGCTACCGATATTGTACATGTTGTGCGCTTGAAGCCCTACCACTCTCCTAGTGACATTGACATTCAGATGCGCCGAGACGCCCTTCTGCCGCCGGAGATTATGCTACATGCATGCAAATTGAGAATCTAGGGGGCGGCGCGTGTGTGCCTGACAAGGAAGATGAAGGGTGGTCTCCGCTCGGTGTCTGGTCTACCGGTCACGCCGCTGCTGCTGCTAGTTTGAAATATATTTCATCCACAGACTCGTCGATACAGCCTCTCTCTTCCGTAACAATATGTTGCTATAAATTTACCATACTACCAGCATATAAGCCGGTATTAACAAGGAAATAATGAATCAATGTGAGGGTAATATGTTCACTTAACCTAAAGTGACGCTTTGCGGCAAGGCAGGTTTCCCATGATTAAGTGTTTTCACGTCTTAGCACTCCTTCACTGCAATGAAACCATTTTTACAAAAAGTCACATGCATACATTTAAATAAGCGCTTTCACGGCTTAGCACCTTGTAATGCAGTAAAATCACCTTTACAAACAGTTACATGTGGTTTAATATACATCTGTTAGTTCGATTCGAATACACAGAAGATTTTAGTATTTTCAATTCGAATCAAAGTAATTTCAAATACTGTAATATTTGTTTGAATATTGGCACAAGCCTAGAACATACACTAAACAAAATAATTTCGGATAGCAATGTACCAAATTTATTTTTACCTGATTGATCAGGTAATAGAGAAATGCTCAGAATGTAGCCAACCACTATACATAGCCTTCATAGATTACGAGAAGGCGTTTGATTCAGTAGAAATATCAGCAGTCATGCAGACACTGTAGAATCAGGGCGTCGATGAAGCATGTATAAACATCCTGGAAGAAATCTACAGGGCATCAACTGCTACCATAGTGCTTCATAAAGAAAGCAACAGAACAGAATACTAATCAAGAAGGGTGTGAGGCAGGGGAATACAATCTCCCCCATGCTATTTACCGCGTGCTTACAGGAGGTTTTCAGAGGCCTAAAATGGGAAGAGTTTGAGATGAGAGTTAATGGAGAATACCTTAGTAACCTGCTCTTCACCAATGACATTGCATTGCTGAGTAACTCGGGGGACGAATTGCATGCAACTCATGATTACGGAGTTAGACAAGGAGAGCAGAAAGGTGGGTCTTAAAATTAATCTGCAGAAAACAAAGTAATGTACAATAACCTCGGAAGAGAGCAGCACTTCGAGATAGGTAATAGTGCACTTCAAGTTGTAAAAGACTATGTCTGCTTTGGGCAGGTAATAACCGAGCCGAACCACGAGATTGAAGTAACTAGAATAATAAGAATGGGGTGAAGCACATTTGGCAAGCACTCTCAAATTACGACAGGTAGATTGCCACTATACCTCAAGACGAAGGTATATACCAGCTGTATCTTGCCGGTACTTAGCTACGGAGCAGAAACCTGGAGACTTACACAGATGGTTCAGCTTACATCGAGAACGACGCAGCGAGCAATGGAAAGAAAAATGGTAGGTACAACCTTAAGAGACAAGAAGAGAGCAGAGTGGATTAGGGAACAAATGGGGCTTAAGGATATCATAGTTGAAATCAAGAAGAGGAAATGGACATGGGCCGGGCATGTAGCGCGTAGACAGGATAACCGCTGGTCATTAAGGTTAACAAACTGGATTCCCAGAGAAGGCAAGCGGGTTAGGGGGAGACAGAAGGTTAGGTGGGCAGATGAGATTAAGAAGTTTACGGGTATAAATTGGCAGCAGCAAGCACAGGACCGAGTTAACTGGCGGAACATGGGAGAGGCCTTTGTCCTGCAGTGAACGTAGTCAGGCTGATGATGATGTACCAAATTTTTTAGAACTTTATGTCTCTAGAGTACAAAGTATTTTTCACCACAATGTACCTATGTGTGTTTATCTGTTATTCAGTGATGTGAATGGCTGGGGCCATTTTAGAGCAGCTTTTCGGAGCAGCAAAAGCACTTTTTGGAGCAGAAAACAGGGCTTTTGAAGAGCCAAAACCGTATTCTAGAGAAGACAAAAAAAAAAGTCGCAGCTTTGCTGCCAAGGCGAAGCAATGAACATGATAGCGACAAATTGGAAGGTCATGCGCAAACTGGCAAGCAGATCGAAACGTGCCCCACGTTTCTCACGCACAAATGACACACTAAACGTACTCACAGATACAGACAAACGCAAATAAGTGTCTCAGTTTTTACTTCACTGTGTCTGAAAAACGCGCCCTTTTCGCTAACGGAGGCTGTGCAACGATTGCAGTGACCTTTGTGCGCCCTGTGACTACAACAGAATCGTTCCAGTGCAAGCCCAACGCCAGCCAAGATGTGTGATCCTCAACACCGGTAGATAAAGGCACGCGAGAGATCATCCACTCCCCTCCTCTCCGCGGGCCAAAGTACGCGTGAGAGATGAGAACCAATGTGCACTCATTGCGCCATCTTGCTGATAATGCTGAAAACACAATATTTCCCCCTTCCTCCCGAGATGCCCATCAACAACGGTAAGTGGTAGATATAAATAGCTTGCCATTTGAACGTTGAAGGAGGTACCTCTTGATGGCTCAGTGGTTATCGCTTCGCACTGACAATGCGGGGGTCCCGCGTTGTCAATTTATTCTGGACTTTTTTTTCTTGCATTTTCATATATATAGATACTGTGGGCATTTGTTACTTACATCGGCATCATCCCTGCATGATCACAATCACCATCATCAGCTTGTCTCTTTGTCCTCATTGCCACTCTGGGTCATCGTCATCGTCTGTGTACTGGCTCTGCCCGTTCGTTTTGCGAGGTCTTTCCTCAAATAAACGCTGACGCAGCCAAGACTACCAAGACTTCATACGTGGTGGAGGTGTATTTTCGGTCCTCTGACCTCCCGCAGCCCGCTATACCCCCTGGAGCTTCATTCAGGCCGCCGCTTGCGCCCAGAGTCAGGCAGCATGTCCCAGACCGAGCCTGCCGGAACTAATGTCATCAACCACGCACCGCCGCAAGCTGCCCCTCCTACTTACATACACGAACATCAGCGGGAACCCCCGCTCTTCGCTGGTCTTCGGGGAAAAGACGTAGAAGACTGGCTTGATGACTACGAGCGCGTAAGTGCCGCTAATAGATGGGACGAGGCCGCCAAACTGCGTTACGTGCCTTTTTATCTGATCGGAGTCGCAAAGACATGGTATTTTAACCACGTCGTTGACTTACCCGACTGGGCTACCTTCCAGCAGCAACTGCGACACGTCTTTGGGACACCAGACATTCGATCCGCCGTCGCAAAGAGGACACTCGATACTCGCCGACAACATCCCGGTGAATCGTACACTTCATACATCGAGGATGTCCTCGCACTCTGCCGGCGTGTCAATCAATCCATGCCGGAATCGGACAAAGTGCGCCATATATTGAAAGGCATTGGGCCTGTAGCCTTTAATGCCCTCGCTGTGCAAAACCCAGCTACCATTGCTGATGTCGTGACGACATGCCAGCGCCTTGATGCGCTGGACTCCATTCGCCTTCAACCGGACATTGGCGACCACCACTCCACGTCAGATGGCCATCTGCGTGACCTCAACCGGGACATTATACGCGAAGAATTGCGGTCCATGGGCTTCACACCTCCTACACCGCGACCTACACAGCCTTCGGGAATGCCCTTACGTGACATCATCAGGGAGGAACTTACATCCCTGACTGGCTCTGCGCCCGTACAGCCACCTGCTTCTCACCCTATATCCACGTACCCTCAAGATGCTGCCGTGCCTCCCAGCGATGCCCATGCGACATTGCCGCGTCCATCCTTCGCGTCAGTTGCTGCCGCTCCCCCAGTGAACTACCATTCCATGTCCCCTGACCCTTCGGCCCACCTGACAGCACTATCTCCAGGTGCCCCGAATGCCTTCTATTCCCTACCGCGGTGCTCGTCTCGCCCTGTATGCTACTACTGTGGCTATCGCGACCACATATCTCGTTAAAGCGCCAGCAAGATGAGCGTCGGAACGACGTGCGCGAACGGGATTCGTACACTGGGGCGTCTTATCAAGGTTGGCGTTATTCGTCTCCCCCGCACCGGTCTCCATCTCCTCCGGCATCGACTGCACCACGAAACAGCCGAAACACGAGACGCCGCTCGCCTTCGCCCTTCCGCCATTTCACTTCTCCACTTCGGCCCGCCTCATTCACCTCTGATATTCATTTGGAAAACTAAGTGATGCAGTTTGTGGAGGAAAAACTGCATTCGGAATCAGAACTGAAATTCCTCCATCAGGCCCGTGTAACATGGTTTCTGTGGAAGTGGAAGGAGTGCGAGTCGATGCTTTGGTGGACACCAAAGTAATGACGCCTTATGATGGCCCCACCTTAGTTGCTGCCCAGAGGAACGTCATTCGCCCTTCCGCGTTTTGTACTGTGCGTGTTTTCATCGACGGCATCCGCCATCATGTCCAGTTTGCTGTCCTGTCCCGCTGCTCTCACCAACTAATTTTTTATTTTTTTATTTACAAATACTGCTGTCTCAGTTTTTGAGACATTGCAGGAGTGGAATACAAATGTTCAAACAGTAAAACAAATTATCAGAATACATGACTACGCAACTCTTTTTCGAATTGCAGAGCATCGAGTCTGCGCAGAGACCCATCAAGCTCATTCCATAGATCCACGGTCCACGGAAAAAAGGAAAACTTAAAGCAGTCGAGACTAGCTCTAAAGGGCGTAATGTTTAAGGGATCAAATCGTCGGGTACGGCGCGCAGAAGCTGCAACAAAAGAAATGGGCGCTAGAACACCCAAGCCTGTGTGAACAGTCTTATGCAGGAGGATAATACGATCGCAAGTGCGCCGATGTTCTAGAGACTGCAGTGATAAAACATGCGCATGCGAAGTAGGCGAGAACCGCTGGTCATAGCGACGAAAAATAAACCTTATTGCTTTCTTCTGAACAGATTCTAACATAGCTATGTCATGTTTATGGTGAGGCGACCAAACAACCGACGCATATTCAAGTATGGGCCTGACCAAGGTCTTGTACGCTGTCAATTTGCATTCTTTTGTCGAGTTGTTTAAAGTGCGTCGGAGATACCAAAGTTTTCGAAGAGCCTTGTTGCAGATTGTTTCGACGTGCGTGCGCCATTTTAAGTTTGTTGTCAGAGTTACACCTAGGTATTTAAACTCCGTGACACGAGCTAGACTGACACCATTATTAGTGTATGCAAAACTAAGAGGCTGTTTCTTATTTGAAAAGGTCATGGCTACAGTTTTTTTGAAATTAATTGACATTTGCCAGTTTTCACTCCAATTACAAAACAATGAAAAAACACTGTTCAGGGCTTCCTGATCTTCAACACTAGAGATGGTGTTATAGATAACGCAGTCATCTGCATACATTCTTAGTTTAATTTGTGTGTCACCGATAATTTCTGCTACGTCATTTATGTAGATAATAAACAAGAGCGGCCCAAGCACCGAACCTTGGGGCACCCCTGAAGTGATTTGTACTTCAGACGATTTCACATGGTTAAACGTAACAAATTGTGTGCGTGACCGCAAGTAATCTGCTATCCAGTCAACTAGCTTATTGTCACCAAAAAATGTGCGAAGTTTAACTAAAAGTTTAGCATGGCAAACCAAGTCAAAGGCCTTTGAATAATCAATAAATATGGCGTCAATCTGTCCTCGGTCGTTAAGAGAAGAAGCGACGTCGTGCGTAAATTCAAGCAACTGTGTAACAGTAGAATAGCAAGCACGAAAACCGTGCTGTGATCGGGAAAGTATATTGTGTGCATTTAGGTATTCTACAATATATTTATGAATGATATGCTCCAAAAGTTTAGAGCTGGTAGAAAGTAAAGATATTGGCCTGTAATTTGGTATTAATTGCTTGTTTCCAGACTTAAATACAGGCACGACGTTTGCTAATTTCCACAGCTGGGGAACTGTTGCAGAGATTAATGATTTTTTAAATATTACAGTAAGATAATTAGCACACCACTCTGAATATCTTTTTAGAAAGACATTGTGAATACCGTCTGGGCCAGAGCTTTTCGTTACATCAAGATTTAATATAAGGTTATGTACTCCAGAGGAGCTTACTTCAAGATCAGGAAGAGCAGACAGATTGCTGCATGCAGAAAACGAAGGCTTGATGCCGTTATCAGTGGAAAAAACAGATTTGAAATAATTATTAAAGGCATTTGCTATAGCTTCGGGATTTGAGCAGGATTGGTCATTAACAATAAATGATGAAGGTATAGACGATACAGGACTAATCGATCTCCAGAACCTGGATGGATTTTTTTTCATAAATCTAGCCAAAGTATTGCTGAAGTAGTAGTTTTTAGCCTCTTTCATTTTAGTGCCTAATTTACTTTTCAATGTATTAAATGAAGAAACATTGTCGTTACACCTGGAATGACGATTCTTACGTAAACGCTTTACGCGACGAGTGAGTTGAATGATTTCTCTATTATACCATGGGTGTCTTGGGTTCCGTTTAATATACTTTTGAGGCACGTACTTTGATTGGCATTCACGCACAATGTCACAAAACTTAAGGAGCAGCGTATCTACATTGCAAAATTCACTGCAATATACAAATTCATCATAAGATGAAGCTAAAGTGTCCAATACGGAAGTATCATCAGCGTTAGAAAAGTTCAAAACAGTTTTTATCTCAGGTCTTTGAGGTGGACACACTAAGTTCAAGGCAACTTCGACAGCTTTATGGTCAGATAACCCATCGATGACTTCGCATTTTACACCGTGCGATAAGAGTTGCTGGTTTACAAATACAAGGTCCAATATTGCGTCCTTGCGTGTTTCGGTATCTACAACTTGAGTTAACCCAAAAGAAACCGCCAGATCGATCAGGGAAGCGCAAAGTGTCCTGTCACGCCCTGTTGGGATAAGTAAGTTCCAGTTAACGTGCGGGAGATTGAAATCTCCAGCCAAAAGTAACCTACAATCGTACAACTTGTTACTGACAAGGTAATCATTAATAGCAGGGACAATATCATCGGAGTTAGGAGGACGGTAGAGGACACCAATAACTATTACGATACCTTTAATGTATATTTTGCACCAAATGGTTTCTGTACCCGGAAGGTCAGGTAATAAAGAAAATTCAAGATTAGATTTAATTAAAACTGCCACACCGCCTCCACGTCCGGCACGCCTGTCTTTCCGAAGAAGCGCATAACCAGCAGGCGAAATTTCGCTGTCAATAACAGTATCATTTAGCCAGGTCTCAGTAAGGCAGACAATTGATGGGCTGTGGCATTCCACTAAACAGTTCAGAGCTTCAATTTTGTTTAGTATACTCCTCGCATTTAAGTTGAGGACAATTATATTCCGATCACAACGTCAATCAGCCTTCGCGAAAACAGAAGCGGATGAAGCTGAGTTTATACCAAGCGCTTGCGCAGAAGCCGATTTCGCAGAGTCGGACCCCGCTGAAAGCAAGTGCGTAGAAACCTTGATAATGGCTTTTTTATCAGTGTCCCACGTGTAACGAACACCGTCAATTGTGAGGGTGTCGTGTTTAAGCTTCACTTTCCTAGCATTGTTGCGCATATTTTGCGAATTCTGCCACAGCATTTTACGTGCCAGTCGAACCCGAGCAGAGTAGTCCTCATTTATATAAACTTTAGTTCCTTTAAGTTTTCGGGCGTTGCTCATGATGGCAATCTTTGACCTGAAGTCCATCAGTTTAATGATTACCGGCCGAGGTTTATCTCTTCTTACTGCTCCAAGCCTGTGGCAACGCTCTATGTCGTCACAATTTACACCGAGTTTAACTGATAGCAGATCCAATACAGACTCAAGCAAATGGTTAGTCGTCTCGGATGGTGTCTCATGCAAACCATGAATTATCAGGTTGTTTTTACGGAGTCTGTTTTCTAGCTCATCGTTCTGACGGTCAAGCTTACCAACTAGTTTTTGAAGCGTACCAACGGTCTGCTCCAGTTCACTTACACGTGGTATGATGTTTGACACAGACGCCGCCATTGCCTCAACATTCATTAGACGATTTTCAAACGATGCAACTGTTTCAGATAGGCTAGCTAATTCCTGGCTGATACGGGCTTGTCCAGACAGTAGTTGCGACAACATTTCATCAACTTTGGGACCGGGATTGGTCTCTATGTCGCCACAAAGTAACAGTAATGATACTCTTAAGCAATGCACCAGATGTGTCACAACGGCAGTAAAGTTCAGAGGGTCCGGTAGCAGCAGCAAACAGCGGTTATCACTTCTGCAGCATTTGTAATTGTATGTTACCTGCAAGATGAAACAGACGTGCTTGAAACGGCAGTTCGCCATGCCGCCACCGGACCCACTGAAGTGATGGTTCCACATTGCCGCTCTTATATCCTTGGGCATCCTCGCTGCCAGCGCCGCCACTGTACCATGCCGTGAACAGTACAGATGGTTGATCGAAATCACGTCAACAGGCGGAAAATCCTGCACACGATCAGCAGCAGCAGATTCCCGCCCCGTCGAAGATTGCACATGGCCGTCAGTACGATCGCCGCTGAATCGTGGTAGGAGCCTGCGCAGTGTGTCGCTTGAAGGGCCATGCATCAGAACATCCGGACAGCCGGCGATAACGGCAATCTGCAAGATGAAACAGACGTGCTTGAAACGGCAGTTCGCCATGCCGCCACCGGACCCACTGAAGTGATGGTTCCACATTGCCGCTCTTATATCCTTGGGCATCCTCGCTGCCAGCGCCGCCACTGTACCATGCCGTGAACAGTACAGATGGTTGATCGAAATCACGTCAACAGGCGGAAAATCCTGCACACGATCAGCAGCAGCAGATTCCCGCCCCGTCGAAGATTGCACATGGCCGTCAGTACGATCACCGCTGAATCGTGGTAGGAGCCTGCGCAGTGTGTCGCTTGAAGGGCCATGCATCAGAACATCCGGACAGCCGGCGATAACGGCAATCTGCAAGATGAAACAGACGTGCTTGAAACGGCAGTTCGCCATGCCGCCACCGGACCCACTGAAGTGATGGTTCCACATTGCCGCTCTTATATCCTTGGGCATCCTCGCTGCCAGCGCCGCCACTGTACCATGCCGTGAACAGTACAGATGGTTGATCGAAATCACGTCAACAGGCGGAAAATCCTGCACACGATCAGCAGCAGCAGATTCCCGCCCTGTCGAAGATTGCACATGGCCGTCAGTACGATCGCCGCTGAATCGTGGTAGGAGCCTGCGCAGTGTGTCGCTTGAAGGGCCATGCATCAGAACATCCGGACAGCCGGCGATAACGGCAATCTGCAAGATGAAACAGACGTGCTTGAAACGGCAGTTCGCCATGCCGCCACCGGACCCACTGAAGTGATGGTTCCACATTGCCGCTCTTATATCCATCCTCGCTGCCAGCGCCGCCACTGTACCATGCCGTGAACAGTACAGATGGTTGATCGAAATCACGTCAACAGGCGGAAAATCCTGCACACGATCAGCAGCAGCAGATTCCCGCCCCGTCGAAGATTGCACATGGCCGTCAGTACGATCGCCGCTGAATCGTGGTAGGAGCCTGCGCAGTGTGTCGCTTGAAGGGCCATGCATCAGAACATCCGGACAGCCGGCGATAACGGCAATCTGCAAGATGAAACAGACGTGCTTGAAACGGCAGTTCGCCATGCCGCCACCGGACCCACTCAATTTTAGGGTGGGATTTTCTATCATCTGCTTCCGCGGCGATTTGTTGTGGACAACGCGTCGTTCACCTCGCTGACACCGACTACATGCTTGAAGACGACAATCAGAAGCCACTTCGTCTGGTCGCTGCGAAAGACATCGAACTACCGCCACTACAAGAGCAAATTGTCAGCATTACATCCAACGACATCTATCACGGGGATGTATTGGTCTCACCGTCCCCACATTGCGTTCGCAAAGGTATAGTTCTTCCGTCCGGTGTCGTTCGTTTTTGCAATGTCTCGGCACTTGTCACCGCTGTCAACTCTACACCGGAGAAGATCTTACTGCCACAGGGCACTACTGTGGCCCGTGTTGATGACTTTGAGCCTGTATTTGTCACGCCACTTCAGGCCATCGCATCCAAAGAACCTTGCCTCGGTGAGCATGTTTCTTCCTTCACCTTTACCACCGCTATCAGCAGCGAATTGACATATTCACAGAGGCAGCAGCTGCTCGCATTGTTACAGAAACGTGCAAATTCTTTCGATATTTGCTCGTCTAAGCTGGGCCGCACTAATACTACAGCACATCGAATTCAAACTGTTGGGACATCTATCGCACACCGCCGACCCTACTACGTGTCTCTAACTGAAAGAAAAATTATAGAAGAAAACGTTGCAGACATGCTTAAACGGGAAGTCATCCGTCCCTCATCTAGCCCTTGGTCGTCTCCTATTGTTTTGGTCCATAAAAAAGATGGCTCTGTGCGGTTTTGCGTTGACTACCGGGCACTCAATAAGATCACACGCAAGGATGTGTACCCTATGCCACGCATTGACGACACCCTTGATTCCCTACAAGGCGCGGAATTCTTTTCAAGCGTCCACTTGCGTTCTGGGTACTGGCAGATCCCCATGCATGAAGACGATAAGGAGAAAACGGCATTCGCAACCCGCGACGGGCTATATGAATTCAACGTGATGCCTTTCGGGCTCTGCAACGCACCCGCGACTTTTGAGCGCATGATAGATACCGTGCTGCGCGTCCTGAAATGTAAAAGTTGCCTTTGCTACCTGGACGACATTATTATCTTTTTGTCAACGTTTCCTGAGCACCTAGAACGATTGGATCAAGTTTTGACGTGCCTTGCCGGCGGCGGGCTTCAAATAAGCACTAAGAAATGCTCTTTCGCTAGCAAATCTATCAAGGTCTTAGGACACGTCGTTAGCAAAGATGGCATCCGGCCCGACCCTGACAAGATTTCTGCAGTCCTTCACTTTCCACGTCTCGAAAAACCAAAGGAGCTTCGCAGTTTCCTTGGCCTCGCCTCCTATATTCGCCAGTTATTCAGAACTTCGCTTCTATTGCTGCTCCATTACACCAACTACTTGCTTCCAACGTCCCCTTTCTGTGGTCTCAAGAATGTCAAACGGCATTCGACCTATTGAAGCGGGCACTCACGTCTGAACCACTTCTCTGCCACTTTGACGAAGCCGCACCGACTATCCTCCATACCGACGCTAGCGGCCTTGGTATAGGAGCCGTTCTTCTACAACGTGACAAGTCTTCCTTAGAGAAAGTTGTTGCATATGCCAGTCGCGTACTCACCCCTGCCGAAAAGAACTACACTATAACTGAGCAAGAGTGTTTGGCTGTGGTTTGGTCGGTCCAGAAGTTCCGTCCCTATCTTCACGGCCGTCACTTCACAATCATTACGGACCACCATGCCTTATGCTGGCTTTCTACACTGAAGAACTTGTCCGGACGCTTGGGTCGGTGGATACTACGCTTGCAGGAGTGCGACTTTGACATAACTTACAAGTCAGGCAGAAAACATCAAGACGCCGACGCTTTATCTCGTTGCCCGCTTCCAACTACCCATATCAGCGTTGGAGAGAACTCAACCACCACATCTACCAAAGTTCATACGCTCGCATCAATAAGGCAACCTTCTTCGGACGACGAGCCAACATTTATCTCCCACCAGCGGTCCGATTCATACTGCAGACGCATGATGGACCACCTTTCGGGAGTTTCTCATCCACCCAACGCGCGACTCCGTCGTCAACTCCTGCACTTTAAGCTGGACAATGGGGTTCTCTACCGCCACGTCTATCACCCTGACGGTCAGCGCTGGGTTCCTGTACTGCCACGCTCTCTTCGACTTCAGGTGCTCGAAGCCTTCCACGACGACTTGACTGCTGGTCATCTTGGTTTTAAAAAAACTCTTGACCGCATTCGATGTCGTTATTACTGGCCTGGCCTTTCTTCTAGTGTAGCGCGGTACGTCGGCTCCTGCTACCCATGCCAGCGTCGTAAACTCCCCACGTCTGCACCTACTGGACCTCTACAGCCACTTCCGTGCCCTTCAATGCCTTTCGAGGTTGTAGGTGTTGACCTTTACGGGCCTCTCCCCGTCACATCTGCTGGCAAACGATGGATAGTGACCGCCGTGGACCACCTGACACGCTACGCTGAGACTTCCTCTGTTATTACAGGCTCAGCTGTGGAAGTTGCAGACTTTATTCTTCACGCAATAATACTGCGTCATGGGGCTCCTCGTGTACTGCTTAGTGACCGCGGCAAAGTGTTCCTGTCACGAATGGTAAATGAAGTACTGTGCGCTTCTGGAACTACTCACAAGACAGCTTCAAGCTACCACCCTCACACAAATGGTCTCACAGAATGATTTCAGCGAACCCTTCCTGACATGATAGCCGTTTACGTCCACCCCGACCACAAAAACTCGGTTACTCTTTTACCATTCCTGACATTCGCTTACAACACCGCCGTTCAGCGAACAACTTGCTACTCACCGTTTTACCTCGTGTACGGACGCACCCCGACTACCTTTCTCGACATCTCCTTCTTTAACAGCCATGGGAATTCATGTCAGTCTTCTAGCGAAGAATACATTTCCCGCCTGGCCCAGTCTCGCCATCAGGCTCGCATCAATACTGAAGCGAGACAGCTCAAGCGGAAGATCATTTATGATGAATCCCACCGCGTTGTGTCTTTCCAACCTGGTGACGAGGTGCTGCTTTTGACACCTATTTGCACTCCTGGTCTTTGTGACAAATTCCAACCACGCTTCATCGGGCCATATATTGTTTTAAAACAGACTTCGCCAGTTAATTATCGTGTCACACCACTCGTCGCCCCAACAGACCGCCGCTACCGCAGCACAGAGATTGTCCACATTTGTCGCATGAAACCTTTCACGCGACGTTCCCCGTCACTTTGACTTACGGCGGCCAGGGTGTCCGCTTCCAAGTGGGGGGAATTAGTGTGGGCATTTGTTACTTACATCGGCATCATCCCTGCATGATCACAATCACCATCATCAGCTTGTCTCTTTGTCCTCATTGCCACTCTGGGTCATCATCATCGTCATCGTCTGTGTACTGGCTCTGCCAGTTCGTTTTGCGAGGTCTTTCCTCAAATAAACGCTGACGCAGCCAAGACTACCAAGACTTCATAATACGTATATTATACGGTGCATGACATCGACACCGACGGCGAAATCCAGCCGAGTGTCCATATAATTGCTATCGCAATAAAAAAGGTTTTTGGAGCTGTCGAAAGTGCATTTCAGCACAGGAAAAAAAAAAGCTTTACAAGCAACAACTAATAAATGAAAGCAGAAAATCAGGCTGTTGGAGATGCTAAAGGGTCGTTTCTGAGTGTTGTTTCTGAGGGTCGTTTCTAAGCTGTCAACCGTGCTGCTGACGCGGAAAGGCCAGCGAGTGGAGACTGCGCCGGGGACGGGCCGTAAGCACGTGAGTCTCGAACAGCTGATACAGCCTGTTACTGGCTTGGCTAGGGCTGTGGTCCTCGTTCAAGCGACTCGCATCACCGTAGGGGGCCCTGAAAAAGGATCTCTCCCGGTGAACGAAAACAGAGGGTCGCCGAGAGGGCCGTACCCCGTGCTGTTGCAGCCAACCACCTCGAACGAGATCAAGTCCGTCGTTACTGGATCGAACAGGAACGAGCGCCTTGAGGGGGTCTGCTCTGAAGCCATGCCGAAACCAAGTTGGGCGCCAGTTATGTGGAGATAGGTTTGCACTAGGCTTAGCTACTAAGCGCAACCGTGTAGGGATGCAACGTCCTCCACTGCCACTGCGTGTGAAGACGCTGCGGCCGGGTTCGTCGTTTTCTCCGGTGTCACGCTTCCTGTGTCACGCTTCTCCCTTTTCCGTCCCTGCCACGTAAAGACCCTTGTCCTCGCACTGATGTGCATGAAGAGAGAGAGGGAAAAAAAAAGAACGCTGTCGCTGGGCTGAAAGAATGTGTGATTGAAGGGGAAAAAAAAGGCACTATCATCTGTCTGCAGCACTTGCCTTTTGCAGGAGCACGGCTCTCCGCCTTGATGGGGGGGAGGGGGTCTCACGCGTCCGCGCCACGCTTCCCCCTTTTCCGTTCCTGCCACGTAACCCTTCTCTTTCCAAAGACGCATGCGAAGAGAGCAAAAAAAAAAAAAGCTGCCGTGGAGTGTTGGTTGCTTCTCTCCATGTGGAGATGCTCCTCCTTTCTCGTCACGTGCTGGCCATGCTGCGGCTACTCCGCTACGCAGTCATTGTTAAGCACTGCGCAGTGTCGCCCAGGAGGCTGACAGAAATCAGGTACCTTCTTCCTCCTTCTAGAATCACTCAACAACAACGCAGTCGTTGTCGTCGTTTTTAGAAAGTGTCGGCGCTGGACATTTCTGCACTCAACTTCTCTTGCCAGGAGAATGCTGAAGACAAAGTAGAAATGCTTTGCTAGCTGCGTGCAAAACTGACTCGTTGCAAAGCAAACGTGTGCAGACACGCATCACCAATTACTTCAATTAATAACGGATGTCCTGTGATTTGTGAATAAATGTAAGTCTTCTGAAACTTCCCCCTCGTGTGTTAGCTCAATGCACATGTGCCACTGCATGGAGAGCGCTCCGTTTATTTAGCTTTCATTCATTCGAACTTCCTTTAATTCGAACAAATTTTTGGGCCTCTAGAGTTCAAATTATTGAGATTCGACTGTATATGAAAACAACTTCCAATTATGAAAGCAGCGATTCACATCATGAAAACGAAGGCATGCATGGGGCATGTACAACATTCGAGTTGAGTTTTGTGGTCGCCAATGCTTTGGACATCGCGCCTATGGCAAGCGGAAATTCAGTTGCCGTTATGTGAGGAAATGCACGTGCATGAGAAGCTCTGAAAAGTTAGTCGCTGACTTCATGCAACAGTTTTCTTTTTCTGCGTTCATTTTGTCAGCACAGCAGGCCTGCAAACGTTAACTTTTCAACATTTGCAAATTTAAGGGGATGAGAGTTTACATCCCTGCCACATGGCTCAATTCTCGGAATGGCGCGGCTGCCAGTCTGATAAATGCTGTGCATTTGCAGTCACTAGAACAAGGTGTTTTGCTTATATGATGTATATCCGTTCTTTTGGCGAAACACATTATATAAGCGGTTTATGGTGTAATAGAAAAGTAATCCGACTAACACTGCACAAGCGCGCATGTTTTCCTTAATCTAAAGTACGCGTACTCGCAATAACGGGAGCATGCAGTGTGCACGTGAAGACAGGCGCATGCTATAGGGCTTTTCCAAATAGAGAAATTGTAGTCTCGTTTTCTATATATGGAAATGCCACAGTTGGCGCATCTTTGGCACAGAATAGTGTAAATGTAGCAGGATGTAGCAGGATTGGTCTTGGCACAGTTTGGCGCAAGCTATCACATCACAGCGTTATTTCGATTTTACAAAGTTTCGCTGCTGTGGACGAAAACAAAAGCAGGAAATTGAAATTTCTGCTGGTGCTGGAAGACACATTGTTCAGTTGCGTGCACTTTCTATGAACACATTTTTCCAATACCGCATCAATTAATTGAGATAAGCCACTGAAGCGGAGCAGCCCATTTTCCATCCATGCCTTCAAGAGAAAGTGTGCACCCAATGCTCTCCTTGTCTTCAGAGCAGCAGAGAGAGAAAGCATGTGGCTGATGCGTGGCATGCGCGAATGCTGGTGCACTGCATCAAGCATTACTCTTCTAACCCTATTATCGGCTCGCACTGCATATTTTCGCATTCTGCACGTGCCGTGTGTCAACAACACCTGATTTGGTATTTTTGTAATCACTGTGTGTCAAGTGCAGTGAAACCCCTTTAATACGTACCTGCCGGGGACGACGACGTAAGTACACACTAAATGTACCACGCATTAACCACCAGCTACAAATTCGCATCTCCTGGCATGCACTATCACCACCAACAAAGAAGGAAACTCGGTGCTACTGAAAATATTGCCTGAAATGCCCACCGCAAAGCCATTTCTTTCCTTCAGCCAAAGTACCGAGAAGTTTCTGACTCTCACACAACCGCCCGATAGCACGCGGTGGCGAAACCGATGACAATTTCGAAACTGCCCAGGATCCAGGATATGCAGCGTGGTAGAGCAACAGAACGGACACAATCGGCTGTACGTGATACAGTTGTTCCGCAGTCTGCTTCTAAGCGAAAACTGACGCAGTTTTCTCCTTAAAAACGCGGTACAGTCACATGAGCCAAACCTTTTACTGCGTGGCTAGTTGTGTGCAGTGCTTCGCTCACTCTGCGCACACTGTGACTGCCGATCCACTTCCTGTTGAGTACACCCTTTACACCCTCTCCCCTTCAGGCCAAGCACAGATTCGGCAAATAGCCTGCTCGGTTAACGCAGCGACGAAGAGCTTTCTGCAAGCAATGTGCTCTCCGCAATGCTCTAGCAGTCCTGGGAGCGGAAGGAGCCGCATTTGGGCTTTCGCTAAATAAAAGCGTGCAGCATGGTTATAGTAGCGCTACGCTCGCTGTATGGTGCGCGTGTTGGCACGATACAGCAAGGTTTCTTGGTGCCCACAATCCACAACGCTAAACTCCGCGACAGTGAACTGCTTGCGTTTATGTAAAGCAGGGCGTGCTAGAATGCGGTCCCGCAAAACGAAGTGGTAGCGATCGGTGGCCCAACGTGTTCAGGTAGTCGCCTAATAAAAGCGTGCAGTAGGCCTAACATGACGGTACGCCACACGCGTCTCTGAGCAGGTAACCAGGGATGTTTAGTGAGATAAGGCTTTTCGCTCGCGATAAGACATACCGGCTTGTTTGTCAGTGGTCGCCACCTCGCCTTCATTTTTTCCCCAATGATTACTCACAATGTCATCGCAGCAATCGAAATAACTTATCGGCTGATCTCCGCACTTATCAACATGACGAAAAATCATTCACGGCCCATTGTGGTGCCTGCAAAGTTCAGAGGAGCAGTAAAATTTTGTCGTGCAAAATGTTATTGCTGTTAATATGCACTAATTGGTAGGCAAAGGTCGAACACTACGGCTTAAGCAGTCCACGAATGCATTAGTCTTTATGAGACTTGGTCAAGGGGTTCGTCGCAACTACGTTTTAACGGTTAGTACACTTAAAACAGGTATGCACTAACGAGGTTTGACTGTAACAAGCATGAGCAGTCAAAAGCTAGCAATGCAGTTGAGATATGTGATACCGGACCACCGCACATTGACCATACAACCAACAAAGCGCGTAAATCTGGTACCTTGTACCAAACTACCGCAAAGACCAGAATTAGGTCAAATGTTTTTTTAAAAAAAGGACGCAATAAGTCGGCCCTCACTTTATATAATAAATAAATAATAAATAAATAAATAAAATAAATATACCACTCAATGGCAGAAAAAATGTGTAAGTCTCGCAACAATGGGCAGTCGAAAGCCTCCACTGCCATCGTGAGCATAAGCAGTGGCGCCGTTGGGCAAGGCTAGGCAAGGCCTACAGTGTTCTAGCGATGCCATTTTGCCTCTGTTATCTGCTGTCAATCTTCTCTTTTCTTTTTCCTATTTCCTTCAGAAATAAGTGATAGTCGACAGCACTTTACGATAGGCTTTAAGAAAAAAGTTATCGAGTATGCCGAAGTGCACGGCAACCTGGCGGCACAACGTGTATTCGGTGTATCGGAGAAAAGCGTCCGTTGCTGGAGGAGCTAAAAACAGCACATCACATCCTGCAGCAACCAAAAAAAAAAAAAACAACGTTCCATGGATGGACTGCAGTGAACCCTGAAATGGAAACGCTATTCGCCGAATTCGTCCGGGAGCTGCGTGCAAGGTCGCTACCCGTAACAGCAGAGTGAATCTGCGTGAAAGCTCTCGAGATAGCGCGCAACTCCGGGCTCACGAGGATGCAACTCAAGAGATTGCCAACGTGGGTGCGCCAATTTATGAAAGCGGATGGGCTTTGCTGAGGCAGCATACTTCCGTCTTTCCGCAAATGCTGCATCAGTAAAGCACTGGATGGAATGGAAGACGATGCACTATGGCATGTTACTAGTCAAAAACAGACGTTGTCAGACTCAAGTTTGGACAAGTGTGAGTGACAGCACTTTGTGGCCTTTGACGTTTAACTATATAAGATGTTTCTTTCGATGCTTAGTATGTATTTTCTTGTCTCTATTCCTGCATGGGCCGTGAAAAGCCTGCAGTATGTTCAAATAAAAAAATTATAAAAAAATTAGTGTCCATACAAAAAGAAATGTCACCACAGTGCAGCTGGTTGTGCTGTATGATTACGAAGGTAAGGGTGCACCACGATACTTTGCGATTTTTAAAGATTTCTTTTTCAGCGATTCAAAGTTTGGGGGGGTCGACGTATATTCAGTTTTTACGCTATGTGCTTTGAACTTTTGCACATAACATGGCTGCTTGCCCACTTGCCTGAAGAAAGATGAAAAGGGCCCACGTGTAAGCCGCTGGCGTCTTGAGATACAGTCACCCTGGCCTCCTCGATAGCCTCCTGAGCATCATCAGGAATTGCAGACAACTGCTGCCTCAGCTGGCTTTCCAGCATGGTCATGGCTTTCCTTCGTAACACAGTCACTGCGCTGCTTTCTTCACCGCTTGTAGTGCCTGAAAATAAGCATAAATAATCAAAAGCGTCACCAAAAAGCACACAAACGTGATAAAAAGTAAAAAAAAGCGTGGGTGTAAAACGGGCATGGCTGACCCAAGAACGGCAATCAAAGCTTGTCGAGTACCAAGTGAGACAGTTCAGTGACAAGCTAAGACATAACTAAAGACAACGATGAGAGCAGTACTGCATGCATGCTTTTGTCTGATTTGCTTTAGAAAGCCAACTCTTATCATTAAAGAGTAATACAAAACAAAGAAAGTGGGTGTGAAAATGGGACCATTGGTGACAAACTGCAAGCTAATCTACAAGTAATTATGAGCAAAAAGTAAACAGCAAGAAAACAATAAGTAGAAATTTTGCTTGGAAAACGTATCAGACGCATTATCAAAATGCTGCAGAAAAAAGGAAACTACATCCATTTATTGACTGCCGAAGCCCTGGTGGCTTGTATAAACCAACAGTTCTTACAGGGTGCTATCTCTTATTGTTGCACAAAGGCTGTAAAAGGTCTTCCCTGGAGTTGGGAAAATACTAAATATGAGGTTCAAAATAAGTTCAAAGCAAACAGTGATCTGGTAAAACGTATTTCAAATCAAATAGTACTTATCACACATTATAAAGAAAAATAAGCACCTCATTATGACCCAAGTTACTCGCAGAATATTTTTGAGAATCAAAACTAGGCTTGTGTGCATGTCATTTTTTTTAATTCGAACCACAGTACAACAATCAACAGTAGGAACATTTGAATAGTAATATGGTGTAGCAGTTGGTAAAGCACGCCATGTTTTAAAATTTACTATATATATTGTATATAAGCATATCTGCCAAGTTCAAGGATCCTGAATCCAGATTTTTGCATGGGGGGGGGGGGGGGAGTTCACGCTGAATTATTTGCCCTATTTTTTTCATGGCAACAAAAAAAAAAGCATCGCTAAAAAGAAGAGAATGGGCGGGGGAGGGGCCCTCTCAATGGCACGCGCAAACATCAGCGTTGTGATTGCAGTCTTATAATTGCTCAGAATGGCCAAACACAGGAGGGTAGGGTTTCTCACTAAGGTGAGAGCACAAATACTCCCGAACTTTTGCTTCATACAAACAACTAGCAAAATCTATTTTCGTCAAAACAAGTTGCATACGTTTTCCCGAGACACACGTGAACAGACGGGGGCTGCATCGAAAGCGCAAGTCAAAGCTTTGCTCACAACTAAATTACTTTGACAGGAACTCCAAACGCCTTTTTTTTAAGTCTTTACACTCTTTGGTCCACCACTGTATGAGCCGCATGCCCTCGGAGCTCTCACTATTCCATCGCCGCGACCACGGTATCATGCGCGGTTGTGGCAGCTACGACGACACACACTGTAGGAGACTGCGTGTGCTGGTAGCACGCGTACTTTCGAAGCTTCGAGCACACTGCTGTCAGCCTTCATTTGATTGTTCTGGTACTGAAGTTCATATCACCCACCGCGATTATGAAAAGTGTTCGAAACATTCAAATTTCCATCCAATGTACACAGTGAAATTTGGCTGGAGAACTTCACGAATTCGTATCTGCCACGATGAACGCCTCCTAAACTCGTTTATAATAAAATGTGGTGGATTTGGAAAAATCCAGGAGCGGATCGATTTGTATTTTTTTCAATGCTGCCACATCACGCACAGAAATTTCGATTCCTGAGAGATTATTATGACAACCGTACAAACGGAAGAAACTTTCGAAATCCGGGAATCTCCCGAACAATCTGGGAGACTTGGCAGGTATGTATAAGTGTACATTTAATCTTGAAGTGTGGCTTCATGGCAGTGAGAATTTCTCCTGTTAAAATGATTCACAGCATTGCAGCTTAACACTACAGTGAAACCCTCTTTTCAAAGGAGTTACAGTGGTTAAAAGTTGCGTATGTTCACTTCGAATACTTCAAAATTTCGAATGTGCAGTAGATATGGGAATACATTATGGAATTACCATATTACCTGGACAACTTAGATCAAAAATCTTGAAATTCACTTATGCTGCCAGTGCATACCTGTTCCCAGACCATCAAGAAAAGTCATCACAGCTCCATGAACATAGGCTGCTGCAGGGCTTAGGTGGCCCATTGTGCGCTTGATGAGCTCCGTCCAAGCCAATATGTCACGAGCTGTGGCTACGCAACGTCGCCCTAAATCATCAGAGCGCAGCCAGTCCAAAAATTCTGCTATAGCAGCCCCTAAAGTCAGAGAACCAAGGTGCACTGAGGGGCTCAGGTTGTGGTCTGCAATGGCTGCCAAGTCGGCTGACGATGCCATACCAGGACACCAGATTTCTGTGAAGCGGTTCCGCAATGCTGGTGAAAGCTGCAGGCAATGGTACAACACCATTAATTGTGACATAGTAAACTCATCAAGTAATCATGCTAAGCATGTCTATTGCTGTTCTATGCAAGATGTAGTGCTGAAAGTGTTGTAACTATAGGCGTGTCATACCAGGAGATACATACTCGAGCATTGTAACAAGGAAAGAGGATACAACAATATAATGGATGCAGTGAACCCTCAAATGGAAACGCTATTCGCCGAATTCGTCCGGGAGCTGCGTGCAAGGTCGCTACCCGTAACAGCAGAGTGAATCTGCGTGAAAGCTCTCGAGATGACGCGCAACTCCGGGCTCACGAGGATGCAATTCAATATAACAAGGTAAATAAATTTCCCACAGAAACCTGCATAGAGATACATGCATTATCAAACATTTTTTTTAACAAAGTAAGCTGCCCTGTCAGTAGTTATAATGAACTAAAATGGTCTGCAAAACCAAAAAAAGGCCCCATGCATTTGCCTGACCTATACTGCTTTACGTAGTGTTCAGTTCGGTGCGGTGATTCGAAACTTTTGTGGCCCTACTCAGTGCCCCGTGTTCTCACTTGTGCCCATGTGCAAGCAGCAGTTGCACACACTCTTTGTTCATATCATTGCCATAATTCACACTTTTGTATAAATTCAAGAATGAGAAGTTATATAGTTACCCAAGCACACTGCTTCATTCCAAGGTTAATCTTCATTTAGAATATCGGCTTACTTTTGATTTTAAAACATAAAGTGGGGACCACTACATGCTTGGAACAGCAAATAGACAGTGCAAGCACATGTAACCATGTACAAAAGACATAGTCCCGCGACAAAGCAAAGAATGCGAAGACTTGCATTCTACCAGAAGTCAGATCCTACTACTACTCAAAGCTGTTTTCACTTCCTTTGAACTGAAAAAAATGACATATGCACAGGCCTTGCTTCAATTAATCAAAATATTGTGTACATTAGCTCACTTCATTACAACTGAAAAAAAATTACCTATGCACAGGCCTTGCTTCAATTATTAAAAATATTGTGCACATTAGCTAGATCATGAAAAATATTCCCTTTTTTTATACGTATATATTTCATATAAACCACTCGAATTTTATCAAAAAATATTCGACCAAAATCACAACATATTTGCTTCGAATTCGCTTCTAACCTAAAGTTAACTATTCGCACAAGCCTAATGTTCATTTCCACTAGCAATCCAGAACAAGAAGTCTTCCATATTTGCCCCTAGTGGAATCTCACCTCTCGTTTGCCGAAATCACCCCCAGGGTTCATGGTTGCCAGGAGACGAAACCCCGAACTGGCCACCAGCTCCCGCCCACAGTCTGGTAGAAGCAGAGTGCGCTCGGGCTCCAGCAGACTGTTCAGACGTTCAAGCACAGCATCTTCGGCGAGGGAGATCTCATCAATCAGAAAAGGTTCACCATCAAGCATTGCTTCCACCAAGGGGCCGTCCACCCACTGGAAAAGGGGACCCCCAGGCTCCCTCCCTGGACGCAAGCTTCCGAGCAGGTCACCCGCCTCGGAGTGTAGGTGACAGCTTACAGTACGAAGCTTTTGGCCTCCCAGCAAGGCAAGGAGTTGACAGACTGTCGTTTTTCCACACCTATCAACAAGCACGTGAGATGAAGGTTCGAGAGAGCTAATGAGGCACATGAGCAGCGGCAGTTTACACATGGTCGTTTGAAGGTCCACCAGTTAACAATGGCCACTGACGTATAATAAAAGCCCTTACATTTCAATGACTGTCCCCTATTATTTACAGCCACTGACAATGTTTAATAACCCTGCACACATAATGACAAGTTTGCCAACCATACAGTGTGTCTTTATAATTCTTATACTATATCTTGTAATTTGTGCCCATTTAGCTACATAGTAAGATCAGAGGAAGGCTCAAGGAAGGAACACAGAGGTATGAAAGAAACACAGAGTATGAAAGATCACAGCTCGTATGAATTTCGGGTCGATATGAATTAGTCTGTGTTTATACCCAAGGACCTTTTTTAGACTACAATGTGCTAGAGTACGGTGGTTGCGAACCAATTTTCACACCACAATTGCCCTGCAGATACGAATAAGAAGAGCTGCCACGCTCAGAAGCCACAGATGTTAAGGCAATCGCATGCACACCATGCACACTGCATGGCCAGTTTGGAGGCCCTAATACAAGTGCTTGTCCTTCCTCTTTTAAATTACAGATGGCATTGGCTGGAGCTGTATCACGTTATTCAGCTCCTATCTTCACCTTGCAATCACTGAAGGTGGGGACTAGGGCTGCTTGCAGCTTTATGACTAATAACAGATGCAAGAGTTGCATTTGGGCAAATTGTTCATGCAAGTGGAGAATTAAACGCTGATTGTTCAATGCTTTCAGTGCGCAAGCTATGTTGTGATGACAGGTTGATCTGCTTCATTTCATCTTCAGCTGTATCTATGGTGTTTCGTTGAGAACTACAGTAAAATCTCGTTAATTCAGAGTCACTGGGGCCGCGAGAAAGCTTTGAATTAAGTTGGTTTTCGAATTAAAAGAACACGTAAGGAATGAGATGCAAGGAACTTAAAACTATTCAATCAGTGCTCAACACTTGCTGTGCCAGCTAGCTTGTGGCTCCAAAGGTTATGTTTTCCAGCAATACCTGGTCTTTATTTTGCCGTGAACATAAAGAAATGTTGAGGCTCGCTGCTACCAGAAAAGAAAAGGAAAAACGCGGTCGTGATCAACTAAAATGTGCGTCTGCAGAAGACATCTTCACTGCAACACAGTAGTGAGATGCGGGCAGCATATTGCCTGCTCCTCGCTTCGTCAGCACGTCATGATGCGACCATTCGCACATTCTTTCTATTATAATTATGGATTTATTAATGGCCAGTATGACGAAACTCACGATGTGTTTTGGCTAGAAAAAATGATCTTTGAAACTTTCGCAGTAGGTGTTGCTGGCAAGAACTCTGCAAGCAGTGCAAAGACACGAATTGCTGGAGCAACCGGCAATCAGAGGTTCGCATACATCGTGATTTCTGCTGAACTGTCCTTTATTAATTTCTTTACAATCCCAGAAAGAATGGGTAAACCATGACCCGCTGACGTTGCGAGAAACATGCGATAAGCTGCCCGCGTGTCACTCCTGTGTTGCAGTGAAGCACAGCTCGTTTTCCACAGGCACACGTTTTGAATGACCAAGAGACTGTTTTTTTTTTTTCATCTTTCTTTTTCTTTTTTGCGCTGGAAGTAGCGAGGCTGGGGTGTTTCGACTGCCACTCGTTAGTATCGATACATTGCATTGCCTTGTGGCTATTAATAGCCGTCGTTCCACAATTCGCGGCGAAATCGGTATCTGGAACTGGCACATGGCAGCCAAATTTTTCGAATTAACCGGACTGGTGCCAGCTGCCGCCGCTTCAAATTATCCACTCTAACTTACATTGGAAAATACGGGACCGCAGAAATCCTTCGAATTAACCGGAATTTCGATATAACCGAGTTAGAATTAACAAGGTTTTAATGTACTTTGCTTAAGTGATATTTCTGATAAATGGAACAGTTTTATGTGCCCCCTTCGAGTTCCGTTTAAGAGGAGTCAACTGTACATAACAGCACTGCAGGATTATTTTTTCCGTAGCACAGATAGTTAAGATGGGATAGGTTATGCAAGAGAAACATGAATCGGTCGTTTAAATTTCAGAAGTACTGGTAGTTTGAGACGAATGGGTCTTGAGACGCTCGTGAATGCTGCATTTGAACCTACATTTACAAAATATTACAAAAGCTATAGTCCCTGCTGTACACAAGCTAACGTTAGTTTACATAATTGTGGAATTTTGAGTCCATGAAAACTAACTAACATTTCTTGGTAAAAGTGCGAGAATATTTGTTTCAAATAAAATGTTGCAGTGTTCTAGGACTGTTCTGAAAATGGTCTATTTAATGTTCAAAAACTATTTGAACAGTATTCGATTACTATTCACATTCGATTCGTATTTGATTCGGTTCCAAAATTCGCTATTCACACCACCTCTAGTGCTTACCTTTCATTTCCACAAGAACTTCAACCGGGCATTAAACAATCATTGTTGAAAACAACAGTGAACCTCAACACATACATTTTTTTTTAATTTCTTTTACCTTCCTCCCACACAAACACAAAGGCTCAATATCTCGCGGAAACAGTACAACAATCAACATTAATTGAGATGCCAAGGATGATGAACATCCAGCTTCTCACCCGGTGTCTCCTACCAGCAGCACAGGTTCATCAAACTGAAGTGCTCTCTGCAGCAGGTACGCCATGCGTCGAGCATCAGCAGTCCACACAAGATGGTCAAATCCCTTAGGAGCAACTGTGCATGGCACACCAGAGAACAGCTTTCCTGGGTCCACTTGACGCTTGAACTTCTTGCAGAGAACCTCTGCCACAAGCTGTGCCTCCTGGGGTCGGCGAACTCGTCCAGCCAACAGGGCGTATCCTAACAAAAGGCAACAACATTTAAATTTCACAATGAAGCTTGCAAAGTGGTTTCTGAACAGTAGATTTCGCACACAGTGAAAGAGAAGTAGTGCTGGATTACAACAAAGCTTTGGGGGTATAGGGGTCATTGAGTATGACTTTAGGGTGAAATTACAGAAATCTGGTTCAACAGTGCCATTGCCACAACATTAGCAAAATTTTATTACAGTTGAGCCTTGTGACAACTAAGTCACGTCAGACGTGAAAGAAAATACCCTCCTTATACCATTATTTGTGTGTAAGCATACACGTAAGTATTTGCCAAAAAATTGTATTCAGGTCTACACAAAGGAAACTCATATTGAAGAGGGCTGCAAAAGGGTTTCATGTTAGAACATGACTCTTGCTGATTCAATGCACAAGAATAATAAATTATGTACACATCTCGGCACCATTGTGATCATGATCACATGATCTGTGTTGGAAATGGCCGTTGACTGTCAAATGTCTGTACTTTGTCAATTGCCTATGTTCATCTGGTGGATTCTTTGGTGTAAAACTTGTGAAGACAACGGCAATAGAGACCACAAGGCTAGGCAAGATTGCCTAACATCTTTAGAGTGCATCTATTTTTCAATGCATCAATTCTGTGCACGCTCTAGGTGGCATCATAAGCCATGTGGTCCATGACCTCCCCATCAGAGAACATCACTGAGTACGTGGGACTATGTCTTCAGTAATGGAGATCAATAGCTGCCACACGTCAGCCATCTGGGCAGAAGGTCTCGTGCCATCTTAAGTTGTATCCGAGTTATACTACCGCATTTACTTGTGTAATACTTATGTTTGCATAATTCTCGTACCCCCCACAATGCCTAATGGAATGGAATAAAAAAACTTTATTTCAGTCCTGCAGAACGCACTTAGTGCATAGCAAGCGTCTCCCACGTAGAGACCGACAGGGAGTACCGTATTTACTCGATTCTACCGCCCACCCGATTTCCACGACGAAAAAAAAAAAAAAAGTAAGACATCGATTGCAACGCGCACCTATTTTTCTCGCTGGCCCGCACGATCACACCACTCGAAAAAACGACTCCTTTCGGGAGCGTCTTCCATTTAAATATGAGGTACGGCGAAGCTTGTGCCCATCTGACGTGTAACAGAGCATTGCCATCACTGTAGTTTTACCGTGGACCGATGTCAGCATGCGAACTTGCTTCGCCCCCTTCTTCTCGACAGTTGTAGTGCCAGGCATGTCGAAGTAAAGAGGCGTCTGATCGGCATTCCCGATTTGCCCAAGCAGGTAGCCGTTGTTGTGCCACAAGTTTAGGGCGAACCTCTGAAAACTGTGAAGCTTTTCATCGTACTCCTCCGCAAAACTTTTCGCATATGCCCGTTCCCCTTCGGAGGGAAAAGCCTTTCCTCTTCATAAAGTTAGTTAGTTAGCACCTGCTCGCTTTAAACTGGCTAAGCATTAGAGCTTTTTCTAAGGCTAATTGCATAGCCCGCACTTGGAGCAGTTCTGTCGTCACGGGCCGCCGTGCCGCTCAAGCACATACTCGCCGAGCAGCTCTTTAATTTGCGGAAACCAACCTTGCTGTGGTCCACTGAAGCCTTTGCGTGAAGCTTTGCTGTCGACAATCTTCCGCTTTTGTTTCCGCCAGTCCCGCACGCACGTTTCGGGAACTCCGAACGACCGCGATGCAGCCCGATTTACGTCTGTTTTGGCACACGCGATGACTTTTCTTTTAAAAGTGGCACCGTGGTGCACTTGTCGAGTTTTTAGAGTCGGCCCTTCCATGCCGTCGATGCTAATGCACACCAAGATGACGAACTCCTCAGCACACGTACGAAGTGCCACCCATGGAAAACATAGGCAGAAATGGCCGACGCACGTAGGGGGCGGCCATTTCGGAATGCCGATGGCAATAAAATGACCGTATTCATTTTTTTTTTTTCGTACTCGATTCTAACGCGCATGCAATTTATGAACTCGCTTAACCGGAAAAAAGGTGCGCGTTAGATTCGAGTAATTACGGTACCTGGCGGCCGCTTCGTGAGCCTGCTGGACGGCCCATTGCTGGTCGGCGAAACAAAATTTAGATTTCTTTTTCTGCGAGGAATCATCACAACCCTGAAAATTGCAGCAGTAATGACGTATACTTCTTTCAAGCACTGATGATGACAGTGCACGACAGATTAGCACTATGCGTACTGTCAACACATGGAGCCCCAATACAATCCAAGCCACAAGTGGCAAATACATGTTGCGTGATGCAGCATGTTAGCACTGTGTTAGCACATGTAGCGCACATTGTGTCCGTTCTGTGGTTATATGGGTTGATACAAAAGCTACATAGCTGCTTTCAAGTTGAAAGTGATCGCACCAAACAACAGCAACAGTGCCATCGGCAGACACTTCGGAATAGACGAGTTTTGTAGTCGCACCTAGCAACAGCAGCACGAGCAGCTGAAAGCCACCAACAAGACACACAGAGCTTCCTGTGGGCTTAAAAGACATGAAAATACTAACCGCAGGTTGAAGCGGCACTTCTTGATTATGTCAACGGTCTCCGCGCGAAGACTCTTGAGACACTAATTGCTAGTGGCTTTTAGTGTCTGCAGATACCGCATTTACTCGCATAATCCTCACACTTTTTTGCCGGAAAACCGATGCAAAGTTGGGGGGTGCGAGAATGACGCGGGGAAAACTTTCCACGAAAACATACAGAGCGAAAAAGACAACTAAAAGGCCGCAAATCGGGATTCTCACACCAGCAACTTACAGCAAGCTTTAAGAAGTACTAATTAGAATTTACCTCAACAATAAAAGCAGAGGTTCAACACAAGACAAGATTTATTTGAGACACAAAAAAAATTGAAACAAATAGTCGAGAATTAGAATACCACACGCAAAGCTTGTGGGCAATGCAGGCGTAGCGGTAGCGTTCGTCGCTGAACAGAAGCCCTCAAAAGGTAAGCGTAGGACGTCAGTATTGGGCTGATGGCTATTTAACAGAATCGTCCGCAGTTTCCTTCTGAAGAAATAAAGTTTACCATCAATCTCAGTTTTAGGCACACGGCAGACCCAACACGTCTTGGTGGCTTTCAGCAGCCGTCACCAGTAGCGAACACAAAACTCGTAGGCTCTGAAGGGCCTACCGGAGGCCTTGTTGCCAATGTTTAGTGCATGATCCATGACTTGCAACTTGAAACAGCCGTGTAGCTTCAGTACCGCCTCATAACGTGCCAAGTTTACCGACACAACAAACAAAACACGCCGCAACGCCCACTGGCCACTTCGGCTTGGCTTGAATTGGATTGAATCTCCGTGCAATAGTACGCTTGATACTTAAGAGATGGCGCCAGATGGCGTGCGCTATCATCATCAGTGGCTGGAACGAGCAGACGACTTTATTGCGGCAGTTTTCGGGGGTGCGATAATTACTCGAGGGAAAAAAATCTTGTTTTTCTTGGGCGATGTAGGGGGTGCGAGAATTATGCGAGTGCGAGGATTACGCGAGTAAATATGGTAAAACTTGCTTTGTGGTGAACCTGTCGTTTTAAGTCTTGATTAGTACTTCTCAACGCTTGCAGTTAGTTGCAGGTGTGATAACCCCGACTTGCAGCCGCTTTATTTCTCTTCTTTTTGGCGCTCTGCACAATTTTGTGGAAAATATTTCCCTGGTAATTCTAACACTCCCTAACTTTCACTAGGTTTTCGCGAAAAGAAAGTGTGACGAGTATACGAGTAAATACGGTAGTTGAACACTTCTTGAAAAAATGCGTCAATGAATAAAAATTAAGGCTGGTACCTTCATTGGCCAAAAACTGGTCCCAGTCAAAAAAGCCACCTGGGTCAGGAGTCCGGCGGTAGCGTTCAGCCCAGCGAAACAGGTCACGGAGAGTCATGTAACCATGGCGACCAGCAAAGACACCAGTCTCACGACGACGCAGCTGAAGCTCTGTCATCACAGACACCATCTTGACACTGAGTGAGCGGGGCAAAGAGCACCGCTTCTGTAAGATTTCTTCTAGTTCCTCCGGTGGCAGCTCCTCAAAGTGCAGCTCAAGAAACCGGTTGCGAAAGGCACGTGACAGCACCTACAGATCATCAGAATATACCCATAGAAACTTGTTTATTTCAGCATTTTGCTAGATTTATCACGGCTGCCCATTTTTAAAAAAGGAAACTTGTACTATGGGTCTCCATGTCACGAAACTGCACAATATGCTCTGACAGATACTGCAGTGAATGGCTAAATATCAATTTCGACCATTTCACTGTCATGATTGTCAGCCTAAAACAAAGCACAAAAGCATTTTTGTATAGCATACGTATCAGAATGCTGTTGACACTAGTAGAAATCAAGCAAAAATCATGTTCAACAGTAGAACACTCATAAGGCAAAGCGATAAAAATATGTATCATTAAATGTTTACCTCCAGCATTAATGCTACGGCAGCAGCTAGTCAAAGGTCAAGAAATGAGGCACTAACACAGGTTTAGTATGAAATAACAATGACAAAGCCATGTAGAGATCACCGTTTTGTTTACATAGAACTTAATTATTTTGAAGTCGATTATTTCAAAATCCCACTTAATTCAAAGTATTTCAGCGGTCCCGTATTTTTTAATGTCAGTTTGAGCAGATAATTGGAAGCAGTGGTTAGAACCGGTCCGGTTACTTCTAAAACCCTGGGTGCAGTATACGGATACCCGGTCCATATTTAGCCACAAAGCTGCGAAAATGACAGCCCTTGAAGAGCCACTAGGTATACTATAGCGGCAGCTGAAATATTCCAGCCTCGATACTTCACGCTTATACAGGTGGGGTTGAAATCTTACGGGAGTATTTTGAACCACACCACTGAGCAAAACAATGATAATGCCCACATTATCATTTGCCGCGTCTGTCAAATCCTTTGACAGACTTTGTGCATTCACATATAGATCTGCCAAGTTGGCGAATTTGAAATTCAGGGGACTCCTGAAACTGAGAAGTAGGGGTGGCAAAAAAAAAACTTGCGCACAGGTGTTCTTTTTTTTTTCTTCTTTGTTTAGGGTGGCAGAAATGTCATACACTGCTCCAAACGACTGCCAGTAACTTTTTCAGACGTCGGCGATCATACTAGGGCTCACAAATATGCGGCGTACACATGCATGAGTAATTGAACAAAATGTGCTACGTCTCGTGAGCACTGCAAACAGCCCCTTCAAATCATAACATGCTTTTTCTGCAGTGTACTGGTGTACTGCGGCAAAGGTGGCTTGAGCAGGGTTCAGTACGGGTTAGCCCCCCCCCCCCCCCTTTTTTTCGATGAAGTTAGGTTTAAGGTACAACTACTCGGCTCACTTGCAAGGGGCGTTCCACCAGATAAAGTAACGACGGCGCATGCCCATTGGTTCAGCGACAGCACCGGATATCTATTGCCAGGACAACGGAACTAACTCAACTCGCAACTTCAAGACAGGGAAATTTTTTTATGTACCGTTATGTTGACCAATGGCGTTACCAAGACGCCGGCATTCGCAGCACGTCGACTCAGTTTGCGCTCGGAAAAAGCGGTATGCGCTTCCAGCTCTGGTTGCTAACATGCCATAGCCACGTTTGCTGTCTAGGAAGTTCATATTTCTCGGGAGGCGTTGGCGGCTACGGCAACGCATTTCTGTCTTGAGGTTGTGCTATCCCACTGATAGGTATCTGCTGTGGTCAGCAGCCCGATGGGTGCACGGCTTTGCTACTTTATCTGGTCGTTTGCATCTCGCGAGTGCCCTGACCTAATGGAAATATATACCGTATTTACTCGCATAATGAACACACTTTTTTTCTCGAAAAATCGGAGCAAAGTTGGGGGGTGCGTTTATTACGTGCGGTAAATTTTATGAAAACTTTTTCAGGAGAAAGAAAAAAAATGTGGTAATGCAAAAAAAAAGTTAGGTCGCTTAGTCTTTTGCATTTTAGATATACGTACACTGTTTGAAAACAGCTTCTTTGTTGCACTTTACTCATTTTCGGTGGTTGATTGTACTATCTTCTGCAAGCTGAACCTGAGCCGCCGCCTGCGCACGCCATAAAAACGCTTTGCGACTATCTTTTCTCGCAATCGTTCAACCGCAACAGTGGTATCTGCTTGTGATCTCGAGGGACGCCCAAAAGCGTGCACTCAAGGGGGAACAGGGAATGAAGGGACAGTTATAGTGATGAAAAAGAGAGGTTGAAAAAGAAAGGAGGGGGGTCGCAGCAAGCGACCAACGTCGGTTGGCGCAGGCAGTTTGGTGACTTTCGCTCGCTGTGTGCTTATTAGCTGCGATGTCTCTACACTCGACCTGCTCGTGAACCCCACTGTGCCGCATAGATAAGACAGGGGATGTGCCGCGCACGGATATTAAGAAAAGCAATAGGCACGCGGCAACAGGTGAAGGGGGGGGGGGGGGGGAGCGAGCCGAGGTGGTTGAGGGGGGTCGGCAAAGTAAAAAAAAAAAATGGAAGAGAGCCAATGGGTGAAGAGGCACCAGGTGTCAGTTAGCAGGACTGCAGCGGATGAATATAAAGAAGCGTTTATTACGCGGGGTAAAAAAAAATTAAAATTTTGATGACTGAAGTCGGGCGTGTGCTTATTATGCGAGTGCGGTAATTACATGAGTAAATATGGTATCTAACACCATGGTTTAGGGTTAGGGTCTGCGCGTTTGGATTGATTGAGGAGGCAAACTGGAGGTAGACAACTTGGCCTCCATTTCTCGCTAAAATTAGCGAAACAGAACATTTTGAGGCTGGTCGGGCATTTTGGCACAGCATGGCGTAATTTCAGCAAAATTCATGGCTGTTGTACCGCTGAGACTTATACTTTTATACACTCACCTTTCTACCACCATAGCGACCAGGTGGATTCTGGGTTGCAAACAGCATGAAATGCGGGTGGGCACGAATAACTTCTTGCGTTTCAGGAACGAACAACTCTCGGTTATCATCCAGCACCTGTGAAAAGATGAAGATACCCCAACACCATAAACAATGATTTGCAGCAACAGTGTGTTAAAGGGACACTTAATGGAACAATGAACCAGTTTAGACTGATAAACTATTCTTGACTGCCATTGATTCAGTGAATATGAGTTCATTATTGAAGGAGAAAATGAAGGCAAAATGTTTCATTTTTTAACTTCACACCGAAATTTTTGCACATGAATGTCAGTGTGACATCTATGAACAAAAGAAGTGTATATTTAAAGGAACACTCCTTAAATTTACGCTTATTCATTCATAGCGAGTGTCGTGTTCAGGCCGATTCGATGCCTTCAGGCAGTATGCAAGAGATTATTGGTCAGCAGCCAGCTCATTAAATCACATGCTACATGACTCCAACAAGCAAAAAGAGTGTCCATACTCGCTGCAAAGGCAACAAGCGGCGCTTATTGACACTCCAACGTTTAATGCACGTACTATATAACCTATAAAGTAGACCGGGGGGATGTCCGCCAGCGGAGCACAGCGGTAGAGCATTTGATGCGCTATTTGAAGGTCACAGCCTGCCGGCAGCAGGTTATCTTTTCGTCTGCTTTTCTTTATTCACATTTACATTACAGTTACTTGTAATACCATTGCCTGTACTTTTCTTGGCATCATTGTATGGTTGTTCTCATTATTAGTGTGACATTTAGGATTTCAGAGAATATTTTCGTATTTTTAGCCACATTAACTTAACAAAATCTAACCAAACTTGGCATGCCAAGTCTCTGGCACCTTAGAAAAAAGTCAATGGTGATCCAGCCAGCTAGGATTAGGAGCAATTTTCGGTGAAGAAAAAGTCTGTTCTAGAGTAGATTTCGAGCAGTGTTATGACCGGCACAGCAAGGAGGTGGCTTGCAAGGGACGCTCATCGGCGTAACGGTCAAACGCTGTCCGCGTCCTGCAGGAACGCGGGAGGCGTCTGTGTGCGCCGCAGGAAACGCACATCAGCGTCGCTGGGACACACAGCCTGCGTCTGAGAAGATGCACGTGCACGGACGAGGGGTATGAAAAGCGCGTCGCGTGTGCGGTCGGGGCTCTCTCTCTCTGGAATTCGCTGGCCCGCTCGTCTCGAGTGCGCTCTGGGCCCTTGTGATGGAAAGGCGCGTCTGTACGCTCTCGTTGCAATGTACTTCTCTTGCAAATATGTAAATTAAACGCATCTTCTACTTGTTCGTGAGACGCGTCGCAAGAGTCGTCCTTCGCCGGATCCTGGGTGGCAGCCTCAACCCCTCCCCGGGCATATCAACTGGTTGGCAGCGGTGGGATCGGTTCGTGTTCTTTCCTGGTACCGATGCTGGTGAGTGCTCACTTTCCGTAGAAATTCTGCCAGGTGTTTTGGATAGATGGTGATGTTTATCCAAAAGGGTAGATTAGTTGCTGCTTTGTGAAGGATTGGGTTTATTAGAGGTACCTTCACGGCAGTTTGAGCAACGGAAGTCTGCACTGGGTGACCATGGACTTGAACAAATTGAGGAAACCGGATTTAGTGCTGTTGTGCCAGGAGCTGGGGATTGAGGTGGCGACTATACATAGAAAGCCACTTTTAATACAGGCGGTTAAGGATTCTGGCGCGGATTCGGAGGAGCTCGCCGAGTGCTGGGAGCTAATTCAGGAGAGGATGAAAAGGGCACAAGAAGTCGAAGAGCGAGAGCGCCTTATGTTTGAAAGAGAAATCGTCAGGCGCAAAGAAGAAGCGGAAAGCCAAGAAAGGGAGCTTGAGCGCTTGCGGGTTCAGCATAAGATTGCAGAGGCAAAAGGCGCTAGTGATCTGGAACAGAAAAACGAGGCAATGAGACGGAAAATTCAGCCATCCGTAAGTGTAGTTGCAAACAGCTCTCAGGAATGCGAGCAAGATTTTTCGAAGGGAAGCAACTGCATTGTTCCTCAGTGTGTTAACCAGTCCGCCGGTCTAGAGGGTGAGAATAAAGATGATTTGGTCGAAAATAATTTAGACCGCGCGACTGAGACAGCTGACGCAAGGGCTGACGTGTGCGAGGGCTGACGAGCTAGAGATGCAATCGGGAGGCTCGGAAACGAGACGCAAGAAGCGGCGCAGACGCAAGAGACGTCGAAGAGCCGCGAGCGAGACAAAAGGCACTACGCGTGTTGAAGAAAGCTCGCAAAATTTGAGCGTAGCAGGCAAAATTAGGCGTTTCGCATCGGCGTCAAAGTTGCCCTGCATGAGTCCGAGCCACCGGACAACAAGTAAAAGAACAGCGGGTTCTTCGCAAATGCAATCAAGTGGAAGGCACCAGCGGAAAAAGGGCAGGCCACAGCGCGCATCCTTGCGACCGAATTCGCAGCAGAGGTTTAGAGCTTTCCGCGGACAAGAGTGTCGAAGAGGTCCTGAGAAAAAGGCCACAATAGCTAAACACCGCACGGGAGTGAGCCCAAAGAGGACATCGCCACTCTTTCCCACGCGTTGCTCGAATCCCCTCCGCCGGGCTGACCGAAGCCCGCCGAAATCGCGAATGAGGCGTGACTGTGCCGTTCAGCTGGAAGCACGTGCGCGTCGTTGCCTCGGGCGTTCTTGAAATCCGCCAAGACCTCGACCGCCACGTGTACGATTGAAGTGAGGGACAGCTGTAAGCTGGAGAGTCGGACACAGGGGTTTTATTAGAAGCATGCATGTTTGTTTAATTTTGATTTTACAGTAGTATGCCTGTGTCATCTCCACGGTTAGTTTGTTTAGCTACAGATTTCACTTCTCGTATTTGTAAGCATTGTAAGCGTTTTCAGTTAAGTTGATATGCGGAAGCAGTGGCCCGCATCAGTCTGCCGACTGCCTGAAATTAGTTTTTCTTCGAGTTCACTTGGTCACCACCTCAGTGTAGTCTTCTGTTCGGCAATAAACAATGAAAGGAGCTTCGCCCTAACTTGAACCTAGCGAATCTTAGGAGGGCTGAGTGCTCGCAGTGTCAGTGTTCTGTTTGTGTGCACCCTCCCCCACTAAAGTCGGGCAGCTACTGGCCCAGAAAAAAAAAAACAGCCTCTGAGGACGGCAACCTTCATTTAGCGCCGTGTGACACGACCAACTATGGTGAAACCAGGCAACGGCGACTGGGACTCTGCAAATGTTGATGGTCCCATGCTGTGACCAAGTGGGCGTAGCGCGCCAAGTGGGGTTGCCATTCCAAGGTGTGGGTGTGCGGTGGATCGTGGCGACGCCGAAATGCGCTTGTTGGGCGATCTGCTTTGTGCTGTGCTATGCAAAGGTGTGCTGTGCTGTGTGGTGTGCGTGTATGGGTAGTGGTTGACAATCAGTGAAACACCCGAGAAGAAGCACAACGGCCACTTTAGGGAGCAGCACCACTGCAGCCCTTCCGTGACCTCTTCGGGCGGCGGACGGGCTGTTTGACCGGCACAGCAAGGAGGTGGCTTGCAAGGGACGCTCATCGGCGTAACGGTCAAACACTGTCCGCGTCCTGCAGGAACGTGGGAGGCGTCTGTGTGCGCCGCAGGAAACGCACATCAGCGTCGCTGGGACACACAGCCTGCGTCTGAGAAGATGCACGTGCACGGACGAGGGGTATAAAAAGCGCGTCGCGTGTGCGGTCGGGGCTCTCTCTCTCTGGACTTCGCTGGCTCGCTCGTCTCGAGTGCGCTCTGGGCCCTTGTGATAGAAAGGCACGTCTGTACGCTCTCGTTGCAATGTACTTCTCTTGCAAGTATGTAAATTAAACGCATCTTCTACTTGTTCGTGAGACGCGTCGCAAGAGTCGTCCTTCGCCGGATCCTGGGTGGCAGCCTCAACCCCTCCCCGGGCATATCAGCAGGGGGAAGTGTGTTTTGGCGCAGACAAAACAGAATTTAGGACCACTTGGATTAGAACATGTCTAACTTTTTGGCGAATATTTTTCTTAGTGTGCCGACTAGAAATGCTGCTGCAATGTAAGCCAGGAGACAAGGCCAACATCCAGAGATCAGCAATCAAATCAAAGTCTTAGCACGAAAGAGTGCCATTCTTTGGCTTCACTGCACTGCAAAATATTTGCGTTGAAGTGAAGCATTAGTGACAAAGCAAGCATGCACATACAATTTCTGCGAATGACAGGTATGATAAGGCCATTCCAAAAAGAAAAAAAATTAGAAAGACCTCACCAGAAAACTAGTAGTCTAACAATGAAGGAAGATGGAGAAAACTCGTTGCAAATGAAAATATACTGTTTGAAATTGCCTGCATTCAGTAGTCACCACAACTCACAACGGATGATGTTCCATTGTTTTTAGAGGCATGAGCCCCAAATAGCATTCTCCCTTGACTTGCACGGACTCTGGGTTGAGCACTTACTCCCCGTTTTTCTAATAGTATTTTGAATAAGTCCTTTAAAAATAAAACTGGTATGAAATAAACTGCTATGAAGGTGGCAAGGTCAATCCGAGAATAAAGGGGAGGGATGCTCTTCTTCAAGGCAGCCTTGAAGATAAGTCTGCTATTTGAAATGCTGGCTTTTGCAGCGACACTCCATGTTCAGGAATTTTTCATTTTAATATGCTGTCAAGATGTGACTAATGGGTATGAGTTCTCGTGCTATAGTTTCCCGCGAACAGGCCAGATCACAGAGGACAACCGACTGGTTATGTGGAAGGCATGTTGCCGTTTTTTGTTTGTTTGTTTGCTTGTCTTTGCACTGTTTTAACTATGCGAAGTCTACGTATCCTCTAAGTTTCTAAGTTGTAATTATAACTGTAAAGGCTCTTCTGCCAAAGCTATTCAAGCACTGGCATGGCTATGAGGAAGAATAGCAAAAAAACTGCTATACAAAACACCTGGGATCCATCAGGATTTCTCTCTCATGGGAAATGATAATTTTTAACTCTCGAACCAATGCCACTGAGACTGCAGTTTCTACGACAAGCTTTTTATTTCGCCTTAATAGGCAGCCGTCCTAGTAATAAGCAGAGTAAAAGGCAATAACATACTTCCTCCTATTCATTTTTTTCAGACTACTGATTCACTTAGGAGCTCTTCAAGTGAAATTGCACATACATAAAGAAATGATGTTTCTGAACAGTAAAGCCATATATTCCATTGCCTTTTTTTTTTCTAGCAAGACACACAGAGCATAATCTATATCACATGACACACACACACAGCTTGTCTATAAGGTTAACATTACATTTGCAATTTTTTTATGAGCTCAAGTTATACTGCAAGCTTTCCAGGTGGTTTAGCATTAGCCTGCATACATGGCACACAATTACGTAAAGTTTATGTCATCTAATAGCTAAGACAAAAATTCTTCCACCATGCACTGACCCGGTTCAGAGCCTCCAGAATTTCTGAGCATGCCAAATTCAGCTCATCCAAGATGATCCAGTGACCTTGGCGCATGGCTTCCACAAGTATACCTTCTCTGTAAGTCAACCGGCCTGTGCCAGCTTCAGCCCCATAGCTGCCAAGATACTCCTGCAGAAAAAATAAGATATGCACTCTTAAAATTGACACATTTTCATGAGCACCGTACCACATCAAATGCACTGTACCTGAAAACAAAGGATGGGCAAATATTCGTACAAATATTGCAAGATTCAAAACTCGCTTTGACAAAAATTTAGAACTCTCACTTCTACGAATGTTGGTTTAACAAATATTTCTAAGTAGCGAACTTTTACAAAATCCCTGGTACCGTAATATTTCAGTAGAATGAACTTGATCTGTGTATTAGGGCTCATTTTTTAGACCAATTCAATAAATTTTTTCAATCTGCAGTACTGGCATGGTCAATGCATGCCGCCCCCGAATTGCCATACGTCGGCGATACACAATATCCCATGTACTGACACGTTCAATGTTAAAGGGAACACCTGAGCACATTGCATGTTTAGATTTCTCTATTTTATGGAAGCATAATAGCTTAGATATGCATAAGACTACTGGTGGTTGAAAGTTCTGACTCCTCTCGACAGACCAGTGATGTACATGCAGATTGTTTTCATAACCACTTGCTGTTAGAGGGGCAGCAATATTATTGGTGTGCATTCGTGTGTTCCCTTTAACAGTGGATGGTACTGTACATACAGTGTCACCGAAGCAAAGCAGCCGTGCAGAAGACAAAAACAAGCAACTTGTGCTTCAGCCCTAAAGCAGAGCTGTCAGATTTGGAAAGTGTTTCCTCTGTTTGTACAAATCCGAAGGAAGAGTGCAACCAAAAAGTTTTAATGGCTGAGACCGGCCTGTATCTCTAGCCGAGGCTGTAGCATATATTACAAAGTTACAAGACTTCATGTCGCAGCAACAAGTTATGCAAGAGGCAATGCACAGAAATGTGGACTCTCTGGACAGCCTTGCTTATTATTGCAATTTAAGGGCACCAGTCCAAATGAAGATTACAGAATTCTTTTCAAAACAAATTGCATTTCACAAGGCTTGTGCGAATATTCGAACACTTCAAATATTCAAACGAATAATACAGTACTGAAATTTGCTTTAAGTCAAATTTAAATTATTGAAAATTTCGAGGTACTTGGCACAAACGAATAAAGATATACAGTCGAGCCTGCTTATAACGAACCTGAGCGCGACATGGCATCTATTCGCTGAATCCCGAAGTTCATAGTAAATGAAACACAGCTTTAAAAAATGTTGCGAGTGAAAACACAAACTTTTTTTGCCCCAAAAAGTCCGTGATGCGCGTTTTTCGAAGAGCAGGAGTGATAAGGGCAGTCTCGAGTTCCTTTAAAACGGCAGGGTGCTCGTTCGCCGAGGCCCGTGGCATAAGCTCCATGAGGCACCGGCTCCAAAGTTTCTTCGTTCTTGCAATCCGATTCCTCCAAATCGCTCTCGTCACTTACTTCACTCACAATGCCCCAATCCGTGCACGGTTCCGCAGTGTCAGCATCATCATCGGCCGTAATTAAACCATCGCAACAGATGTCCCACCAGCTCTCCCAGGTCGGAGTCGACAACGCGCTGCCACAAATCGCCGCCGCAGTTCGGAAGCTTCAGACTCGGCATCGGGCTCGATGTCGACGAAGTCGGCCTCGCGAAAACAGTTTCGCGCGCATGTCGTCATCACCGCCGCCCACGAAATATTCACCATCTCCACAGCTGAATATGGAGATTCCCGAAGCGGCAAGTTGGCTGCCAGGTGGTCAACAGCTATGAGCAAGCGCTCCACAACGCGGCACCTAACACGCGGATTACGCTTTCGACGTTTTGATGAGCGGCAGAAAAAAGCGTGCCAGTCCTCCCGTCGGCCATCATGACCACACACGCACACCAAGAGCAAGCAAAACGCACACACGCGACACACTGCCAGAACGTGTAGAACAGCTCTAGGCCCGTTTGCAATCAGACAACGAAACTAATTCGAGCCAGCGTAGCGGGCGTCGCGGAGCGGTGGAGACGGGCGAAGGGGTTGTGGTCAAGATGGAAGAGACTTGCGAGAGAAGGGCAAGGAGTAGCGATAAAGAGAGGGGAGGATGCGGCGGAAGGGCGACCTTGAAAACCTAAACACACGGGAAAGAGGCAGGTTGGGTAGCTTGCTTGAAAGGTCCGCGGTGATTATAAAAAAGCAGTCGGGGCATGGAGGAAGGAAACAACTTTCCTTCCTCCATGGTTTGGGGAGAGCGGCAACTAGAGGGTTGCAGAGGCAGGGTCGGCGTTTAACAATAAGAATGTATGGGCACCTCGCCGATGCCTGATCGATGGTCGAAATTGGTTTCCTGAGAATTCGGCAGATCACTGACTTTGTTCGCTGTAATCGATCAGTGGTGCTCAGAGACGTTCGTTGTAAGTGCGATTTCGTGCCATTGAACCAATGTATATTTTCACGATCACGGGGATATTGTTCATTTTAAGCGAAAGTTCGTGTTAAAAAGGGCCGTTATACGTGTGCTCGACCGTATTAGAATACTGTGTAAGGTTGTTTTAGTGTGTTGAGTTATGTATTGATACAGCTGACGATATCGTTGTTGTAAAAGCAGTTAAATTATTGTGTTTACTGGTTTGCTTCGACCGCATCTGCTGGGTTCGTTCGCTCAGCGTGCCTCATTTCTAGAGACCACAAGCTCTATAAAACACTGACGTAATAAAGTATGGCCACACCACGGAGAAGTGCTCTTTTCGCAAAGTCTCTTCTGGCTAAGAGCACAGAATGTGCAAAGGTATACAAGCCATGCACTGATGCTTGCCGAGACTGAGCGGGCACATGCGATCACAATCGCACCCTTAAAATAAAAGTGCACTGTTGCTGCTCAAGCTACCACCGCCCCCAAACACTCTGCGTCTTTTTATGCTCGTTCAAGACAAATGGGGTGTTTCCTTTCTGCTTGCACCTTAGACAGGTCTGGTACACGGGGCGATGTTATCGCATGCCCCTCTAGGCGATAGAGAGGGGCCGGCTCGTTAGACCTCTGCTTCGGCAGCAGTCTTGGCTCCTACTCACGTGCTTTTACTCAAAGGTAAAACTTACGATGCGCGGGTGGGCTTGTCATCAATTTGGACTTTATACAGAACATGGCGGAGACGGCAAAACCCTGTCAACGGTGTCCATATAATTGCTATCGCAATAATAAAGCAGCTTATTACCGCTAAATAAGTGTTTCGAGTGAACTCTGACTTTAGTTTTCCTTTTCTTAATTCGTGCATTCCTTTTAAAATTTTTGTGCTAAAACAGCAAATAACGAAAACCTGTTCATGATAAATTTGGGGGAAATTTTCTAATTTCATTATGCCCTGATTTATCCGTATTTTTGTTTCCAGTCTCTTCAGTTCGGGGCATATCGACTTAACAACGCCTTCTCAGATGCGTAGACCAGAGCCAACATTACCCTTAGAAACCAGATTCCTCTTCACATGATATGGTTACCTCGAGATATAACACATGCTTGTCAAGTTTTATTGGAATCTTTCAGTACTGTACCAGGTAATTGAGCTGTCAATCCTACTTTACTCCAGCTCACCTCAAGATCCGTATGCTCGTGGTTGTTGACACGGACGCAGACGTGCCCTGTGCGAGCTGCAAGCCAGCGCACAAGACTGGTCTTTCCAGCAGAAGTCTCCCCCTGCAAGAGCACAGGGTGACGACCACAGGCTGCTGCCCTGGCCAAGTCACGCAGATTGTTTCGTACGGTGGACGTCAGCACATAGCCCGGAGAATCTTGAAGCTCCAGTGGACCAGTGGGCACCCAGTAGCCCTCAAGCTCCACGGCCTTTATGCCACAAGGGGCTAGCGGGTTCCGAGGCACCTTGGAGCCAAGTAAAGTCTTGCGAATCATGCACTCCACTGCAGCATGAGAGCTGCGGTCTAGGGACGTAAGAAAGCTCAGGCAGAATCCCTGCGCAGTAAAACAGGATACAGTGAAATTTACATTGCATAGCTTATATTGCATGTGCTACATAGTTCAATGCCTCTAGCTATGCGTAACTAGCGTTTTGCGAGAATGAGAATTGTCATGGAAGCATGTGACCACATATTCTGCAGCATGCACAGACCTGGTACAGTGAGTGTGGCCAACTGTTGCAGGGGTCAGAGGCAGCATGGTGCAGGGCGCGGCACAGGGTGCGAAGGCTGTAGTGGGGTCGGCTGCCCGTGCCATCGGTGAGGCCCTCCTGAGCAGCTTTCCTCAGGCTCAAGTAGAGGGACACGCAAGTTCGCAGTGGTGGTGACCCACTGCCACCCAGATAGGCAGCTGCCACCAGCTCCAGATCACTCTCCTCCAAAGGCTCCTCCAGGTACACCTCCGTGAAACTGACAAGCAAGAACACTGCCTTATCATTCTCATTTGGATTTTTCAATTCTCACATTTTGCACATGTGGCACTTCTGTTTACCATCTCAACCTGTTTCTAGCCTTAAGTTTTAACACCACGTTAGCTGCACCAGTTCTGAAGCCAGTTTATTTGTTTTAGTCACCTCACTACCATGAGATGCAGCGCTTCTCATGGTGCCCCATGCGTGTGATGCTGCATTGCTGATGACAGTGGTCTTGTTCAGCATGCATAGTTCAGTGTTGAGGCGCACTGATGAGCACCTGAGGCAGCAAGCGACAGGGCGGGATGGGTGTAAAAAGATACACTTTATGCCTATAACCCCAGTGCATCATAGTCGCGAGATAACATCAGAATGTCATTTGACCATAAATATGGCAACTAGATTTCAAAGAATTATTTCTTTTAAATTGATGTTTCTCTTCGCAGACTTCACAATTAGTACTTCCAACCTTTTCTGCAGCCTCTTGCGCGTAAAAACAACAGCTCTCAGCAACCATGCCACATGTAGTAGGATCGATTTCAGTATAACAAAGTTTCATATAGCAAGGTGCTATTTTTTTTACCAACTTCATTACATCGAGGTTTAAAAGAAGTACTCATTCTCAATAGCCACTAGCAGGACTGATAGTAGCGCTAGTTGGTGATACATTATGGGCAGTAACAGAGCACAAACTCACGGGACGAAGAGAAGAGACACAAACAAGCGCTGACTTATGTGTTGAGATAATTTGTATATTTCAATAAGTTCTTCAGTTGAAAGTCGGCGTTTGTTTGTGTCTCGTCTCTTTGTCCCGTGAGTTTGTGTGCTGTTATTGCCCATAACACTAACCACATAATTTCATTATCTGCACAAATCTGATGCCCATGCATGTGTCCAAGGTTTAAGAAGCAATATCCAGGATCTTTCACTTACCGGCTTCGAATGCCTGCAGGCAAGTCCTTTTTACCCACGTCTGTGGCAGGGTTCATGCATGCAAACAGTCTGAATTCGGGGTGTCTTTCCAAAGGCTCTTGATCCCTGAAAAGAGCATGAAAATGTAACTGTGAGTACAAAAACTAACTTAATAAACCAGTTAGGAATACCATCTATTCAGGAAGGTATGATGCATATGCAACAGTATCACCATTTAGACATTTGAACTGTGAAAGTTATCATTTGGGGCACTAATTTTCTTGTTTACTAGACAGGCAACCTAGAACTGCTTACACAGTGAATCACATGAAAAAATGCTATCAAATTTGTACGATAAAAGGTGGTAAGCTCGCACAGACAGTGGGAGAGCATTAAAAAAGGGCTCCAAGTTTGCTCTATGCATGTTAGAAGAGATGAGAAAATAAAGGGAAGCAAATGCTTCCCTTTCAATACTCATCAAGAGGTTTGGGTGTTTATGTACCGTATTTCAGGGACCACAGTTTAGGGGAAGTTCTCAAAAGAAGGAACTTTGCACTCACAGCCCGTTTTATGTATGATTGCGCTCGCCTGCTTGGCAAACGGTGCACTCACCCAGCGCATCAAAAGGTCTAAAGTCACTACAAGTATGCACCAAAAAGCTGACTCGGGCGAGTTGGGGAGTGCAAAATATGCGAGTAATTTTTTTTTGTAAAGTTGGCTAAACGCTAGGGGTGCCCAAAGTATGCGAGTATATATAATATATTAGTCTGCCTGTAACACCTTATAAAGATAATTTCACTAGAGTAAAGATGTGCTGTGCCGTGAAAACACCTATCCAGGAGAAATCTAGAAAGCCACGAAGTCTCACATTAAGGTTGAATGAACACACACTCGAACCCACTAACAATGATGCCAGTTTTAACAATATATTGGATACAACAACAAGAAGCTGGTGCACCGTTATCAACATTTGTATGTTTTCTATGGTGAGATAACCCACTTACAGAAATGCCCGCACATCGCATTATCGGTTACAACGAGTTCTGACTGTTGGGTATTTTTGCCAAAAGGTTGTGAAACTTGAAATCTTCGAAAGGAAGAAAACAAAAAAATTAATCTACTGAACACCCACCCATAACCCTGACATCTCACAACGCATAGCATTATGACATTGCGGCAAGGCTAACTTTCAAGATACGCTGTGGCGATGGAGCAGGGGTAGGTGGCTACTATTCATACACTTTCAGACACACAATTTGAGTACTCAATTGTTCAGGCTTGGAAGACTTTCAGTGTCCCAAACTCCAGACATCATATCACATTGGCTCTACGGAAATGGTAGCAGCCCCATAAAATCGTGTACCCATTTTCAATCATGTTCGAAAATTGACAGCTTTCTCATCCTTATTATCAACGTCTGTTGACATATCCCATCTGATACAGGTGAACCTCGATAATTCGAACACGAAGGTGCCCAAAAATTTGTTCAAATTAAAAGAAGTTAGCTTTAATGAAAGCTAAATCAACGGAGGGCTCACCATGCAGTGGCACACAAGGGGGAAGTCTCAGGAGACTTACATTTATTCACAAATCACAGGACATCCATCATTAATTAAAGTAATCGATGATGTGCGTTGTGGGAATTGAGGCTAGCCCGCTGCCTTTGCGCGGGCTTTGCCACCTTTTCTGCCGTTCTCATGTCCCGACACGTCTGCCCTCCTTTGCTGTCTGCCGCGCTGGCAGAGCGGAGTGCCGTTTAACCCCCTCACCCGGTAGCGGATGTTGACTGTGGCGCCGCGTGCGGAGTCTCCCGAGAGGTTTTCGCGCGCTGTGTCGGGAGCGGGCAGGCAGATACTTTCCGGGACTGCAAACGGTGAGCCATGCAATCTATTCCGTCCGTCGACTCCCAACACTCGGGGCTCGTCGTACTTCGCTGATGGCGCCTCGCGCCCGAGGCGAACGCTCACCTTTTGTTGCCCCACTGCGTACGCACGGCCGAAGGGCAGTACGGTGTCCTAGTGCGTGGCCTAGCTACGCCGCCCCATCTCCCTCCGAAGCCAACGCGAGCACCTTTGCCCTCGCTTGAGCAACCGGGCCTTGGTCCCGGTGTCTCCGTGGATCACCTTTACCGCGGAGACGTGCTCGTGGCACCCTGTGTAGTACTTTATGCTCGTGGCGTGGATAAGCCTATTTGCTTTCCCGCCGCGCCTTTGCAACGGGCTGTACTGCGTTTGGTGTTGCCACAATGAAGTGTTGCGACTTTGAGCAATATCGTGTTCTCGCCACGGCGACGGTTAACGCGTACCCTGCGGCTCGCTAAGACCGGACCCACGCTGGTGGCCGAACTCTTTCGAAATACGTGTACACCACAGCGTCTGCATACGTTTGCCTTGCAGCGAGTCAATCAATTTCGCAAGCAGCTTGCAAAGCATTTCTACTTCGGCTTCAGCATTCTCCTGGCAAGAGAAGTTCCGCGCAGCAATTTTTAGCGCCAACACTCCCTAAAGAGACGATGACTGCATCTCCGCTGCTACACTCTGCAGCCGTAGCGTGGCCAGCATGTGACGAGGAAAAACGTCTCCACGTGTAGAGAAGCAGATCGCTATTTGAGAGAGAACCAACACTCCATGGCAGCTTTTTTTTTTTTTTTTTGCTCTCTTCATGCGCACTGTTGAAAGGAGAAAAGTGGCAGGGATGGGAAAGGAGAAGTGTGGCACCGGCGCATTGCAGATTGGCATTTGAGAGAGAGTGAGCACTTCGCGACAGCTTTAGCAAATTCGAAGGAAATAATAAATTTGGGTGAATAATTTCAAATCGAATTCGAATAGTATATATATGACATATTATAACAAAAAATGTGCACATTTGTTATGGACTCATTAACTAGCATAATATTTTTTTTTAAAACAAGGCCTGAGCAAATGACATTTCCTCACATCAAAGAAAGCGGGAAAAAATTTAATCATTACTAGCAGGACTTGACTTTCAGTATGTGATAGCCAGTAAAATATGTTACTATTTAAAATTTGCTATACTTGGAGTATATAAGTTGGTATAACAAGCTTTTAAACTTTAAAAATGAATCTATGTAAGAGAAATATCCTCATTTCACTTTAAAGTGAAACTTCGCAACAATGCAAATTTGCCATGAATATGTGTTTTGACTGCTTAGCAACAGTTCACTGCAGAGAAACCACTTTTACAAAAAGGCTAAATGCGAACTAAAATACGTTTGAATAAGTGCTTTCACGGCTTAACACTGTGTCACTGCAGTGACACTACCTTTACAAGATGTCACATACAAATTAATATACATTTGAAAAGATGCTTTCATGGCTTAGCACCACTCTACTGCAGTGAAATTGCCTTTACAAAATGCCATATATGGATTAATATGCACCTATTTGTTCGTTTCGAATAATTCAAAATTTTCAATAAATTAGATTCTATTCCAAGCCAATTCAAATACTGCATTATTTGTCCGAATATTCAAAGCATTCGAATATTTGCACAAGCCTAGAATTGATAAGATTCATTTTTGTTCTCTCATGAGAACTTGAAGCCCATAGTGTCAGTTCCAGCAGTATAAAGTTACGATGTTGTACAAGCGGCTATTATTTTTTTATTAATGAAACCAAAGATTATAACAGAAAGCGTCAGACAAAGCAGAACTGGAACTGTACCCTCGCTCGAATAGCACCGGTGAGCCACCATCTAACACGGGAGCCAAGCTCTCTAGGGCTTCTCCTTCGGCCAGGTTGATTTCATCCAAGAGAACCCATGAACCTTTCTTCAGAGCTCGTACAAGGGCACCCTGCACATAAGAAACCAACAGACTGCCTCTAAGCTCAAGTTCCATTGATCATATTAGTCTGGAATATGATACTCTCCACAGGGAGTCTATACTTATACGGGATACATTAATCTTGAAGTAAACTAATAAGCTGTACTTGGTAAGAAAAAAAAGCAGTACAAAGGCTACATGCAGAACAGCAGCAAACCGCCTGCGTTAACTGCTTCCACACTCTAGTTGTTACTCACCTCAATAAAAGCAAATGTCAACTTGTTCTCGGCCTGACGTGCTTGAGCCTCGGCTTTCCGCAATTGCTCCCCAAATGCCCGCCAGCACTCTAACTGACCCTTGTCACGGCCCGGCTCTGCAGGACATGCAATGATAGAAGTAAATCACCCTTGCAGCTGCTGCAGTATCTTTTAGAATCAATGTTAACTAAAAACTGCTTTCTCATGCAGGAACTTTAACTGGAATTATATACAGTCAAACCTCAATATATCGAACACGGATATATCGAATTATTGCCTATATCGAACGGTTCCTATATCACGCGGGAAATCGTATGCATTATTGATTTTTTATTTCGAACACAGTTTGACATATAATGGATATATCGAACTCAGCCACCCCACACTGCCCGCGCTCCATTGACAGGCGGCGAGCTTTCCCGCAACTCTCGAAAGTAGTGGTAGAGCGGCGGGCGTTTACGAATGCTGCACACATCGATGGCGCCGAGAGCGCCACTATAACGTAGCGTCGTACGCGCGCCGCAGCCTTGCGGTAGAGGTTCTTGAATGAGAAAAGTGAAGAGAAAAGCGCGGAGCTGTTATTTTCTTTCAATACGAAGGCACCGACACGGCTTCGCGCCGGGGAAGGGGGAAGTAAAGATTGAGGAGGAAAGTATAGGAGGGAAAGGACGCAGACGACTGTCTCGGGCGCGGCCCGCGCTGCCTCTGGGAAAGAAAAAGCAGTCAGGCGAGCCGTCATGGGCACGCCATGTGCGCGCTTTACACCCGGACTCACACCGCAGCCTTGCAGCTTGCAGTCGTTGCAGTCTCTATGGTGTCAACGGCACACTGCGCACTTGTTGCAAGCTCCTCCCCCGTAGCATCAGCAGGCATCGGTCGTTGTGCTCGCAGTGTTCGTGCGTTCGGAGTTAGGCCTGTCGCGCGCTGTGGTGCGCGGCAGGCCTAACTCCGAAAGGCGGAGCTCACAGATGTGGAGATTGTCGCCGAAGCTACTGCTGAGCAGCCAAATGAAGACTCTGCCGTGATGGATCCCGCAAGTGCTGATGGTGCCCCTCTCCCGACATCAGCTGAGGTCGTAGCTGCCTTGGCCCTTGTGCGCCGCCACTGCGGCACGATTGAAGGCACCGGCCTATAACTTATGGATCGCCTGGACTATATTGAGGACGCAGTCGTCAAACACGCCATGGCCAACAAAAAGCAGGCTACTCTTTTTCAATATTTTAAACCAACACAATAAATACTATGTTTGAATCTTCAAGTGAGTATTTACTGCACCACGCTTGAACGGTTTGTTGGTTGTTTTCAGCAAGCTGTTGACGCATTTTTTTCTTGATTTTTTTATATCGAATTCGGGATATATCGAACTATTTCGCGATCGCCGCGCCGTTCGATATATCGAGGTTCGACTGTAGAACGTCAGCAGGGTATCCGACAAGCACTGGTGATACAACTTCTCTCACAAGATTGAGTCCACTTCTGTTAACGAAGTCAGTCTTGAGGTAGATTATCTATATATATAAAAAAATTTGGCTACTATAACACCTAGTATTGTATTTACTCACATAATAGGCCCATTCCAAGTTTGGTCGCAAGAAATCAGATTATTTTTATTTCCGTGCATAATAAACACACCCCGAACTTGGCCACAATCAGTAGTTCTGTGCCGTGTTTGTGCAGTTGCAATTATATTAACTGGAGCGAGGATAAAAAAAAAAGATCACCCCAACACTGGGCCAGCTGTGTAAAAAAGGGGCGTTGTATGTGTGCCGGAGTAACTTTTACAGCAGCGGCTCCGGCCACTTGCCGGTCGCGCGTGCTCCGCAGAGAACATGCACTGCGATCGCGTCCTTATCAAAAGCGTTTTGAGTGTCCTGTCGGGAAAAAGCATTGGTGTTATAGCGTTTGCTACCTCGTTCACAAATGTAAAAGCTTTTTGGCTTTCCGACGCAAGCTTAAGCCTTTGATGCCACAACGCAGACTTGCACAAGCTCGGTGGACGTTTGGCGTCGATGGTTTCCCGGCCACGACACTGGTTTCCCGGCCACGACACCACGACGTTTGGCCACGATGGTTTCCCGACCAAACACATGACACTGCATGCTTAACAGGTTTTGTAGCCTATGAAGAAAGTTGTTTCGGCTGTAGTGCAGATGTTCATCACTTCGGCGACTTACGTTATCCCAGTGGTCTACGCTGTAGTTGGAAAAAAAATTTCAGAAATTTTGCCCCGTGTAATAGGTGCAGCCTAAACTTGGAGCCAGATTTTCTGGAAAAAAAGTGCACCTATTATGCAAGTAAACATAATATTCAAGTGCAAAAATAAAACAATAGCGAAATTGGAGACTTCTTGGCTAAGCATTTCGCAAAACAAAGAAATGACAAAATGGTGTGCAAACAGGTATGCACAATCAGTATGCAACAGTAAAGAGCAAGAAGGTGTTTGCATTAGTCGAAGCAGTATGTTTAATTCAATATTATTAATTTCAAAGTCATAAGTTGTTTTAAAGAGGTCATCTAACTAGGATGCACAAACATTTTAGAGACATTTGTCATTGTAAACATTTGGATGGCTCCAAAACTACTAAAGAACCCAAATTCTAGCTACAACAATGACTAAGCTAACAGGATCCATTCACTGCAGTTTATATTTGAACAAAATGATCTTACCTGAAAGCCTTGACAAAGCAGACTTCCGGCTGTGAGACATCAGATCGATTAAGTCACGCCATCGACGCCCAGCAAAGCAAGTCTGTTGAATCAAAATGTAACAAAAATCTAAGTCCCGTATATATATTATGCTCAAATTATAGTGCTGGAATGGATAGATTATATAAAGCAATAAATTATCCAGACATGCATTAACATACATCTAACGTAACACATTTTCTCAAGAACTATAACGTGCACAAGATATATACAGAAAATTCGGTGCTGAAGCCAGAATAGGGTTATAGGCGGATTTTGGCAGGCAATTTCATTTCATGACATAGCCGCAATGTATAAAAAGAAGGCAGCTTTACAGCAATATCTTCAGATTTTTTTAAAAACTCTTATTTTAGCATGGTTCAACTAAACCTGTTCCTTTCTCTAAGTGCACAAACTTGGTAGGCCACCTGTGGTCCACAGTCAAGCCTGTGTGCACGATCTCGGGCTCAACCACCAATAAGTGGTACACATCCTGCGATAACCTGCCATGTACCACTATATTATGTTAAGCTTATTGAACCTAACCGGCATTGCTTAGCTGAATGCCTGTCACCAAAGTTGCCGGGTAGTGCTGTGTCAATGCAAATGCTGCCATGGTTGTACAACTTCCAAAAAATCAAGCTGGGCGAAGCAATAGCATGAAATGCAGTCCAGCTGAATGATGGTACTCAAACGATGACCGTCTTTAAGATTACAGTGCAAAGATATGTCAGAACAATCTAGCTCGATACAGCACCTGCAACATAGCTATACGCACCTACTTTAGCAAGCCATGGGCATGCATCTCTTTTTTCTGGTATGTTGTAATCGGCAGTGAAAGTTACATTTTACACATAAACTGCACCTTATGCTTTACGATTCTCTAAACTTTGCCCAAAAACTGTTTGTAAGACTTTTGAGACTACAGTTAAACCTGGATATAACGAAATTGATAAATTCCCGGGAAATTTCGTTATAAAGAGGTTTTCGTTATATGCAGGTTCGATACAAAAATTTGGAAAATAAACACGCAAATTAAACAAAAGGGGGACTAAAGGCAGAGCTAAACCAAAACACTCATTTCACAGTAAAAACTGTGTTACTATTGCGATAGCAATTATATGGACACTCTCGGCAGGTTCTTGCTGTCACCGCCATGTTCCGCAACAAGTCCAAATTGACAACATGCCCCCGCGTGTTGTAACTTTCACAAGCGGGTAAAAGCGCGCGAGCGCTGCTGAAGCAGAGATCACATGAGTCGGCCCATCCCTATCACCTGGAAAGTGCATAACAACTCCCCCGAGTTAGAACTGCCATCAAATGCTCAAACAGAAAGTAAACCACCCGTTTTAAACAAGCATGAAACGAGCATGAAACAACGTGGGGAGGGGGGGATCGCTCGAGTAGCAATAATGAACTTGGATTTTAAGGGCAGTCACGATCGCTGGCACGCTTGGATTTACCCCCCTTACGGGGTAAAGTACGCGTGGGAGATAAGCGCCTGTCGGCAAATCGTGACAAGCTGAGCGCCGAGGGCGGGCAGATTTTTTTTCCCTTTTTTCTTGAGTTTCCATAAATATATAGGTATGTATACATATAATATACATATATCGTGACTGAAGGCGGCGGCAAAAACCCAGCCGAAACTGCCCATACACATAATTGATAAAAAAAAAGCAAAGCTGAACGTCGTCGGGGGACACACCAAGCACGTGCAGTGAAAGTATGCAGGCGCACGGCGTCGAAAACAAAGAGCGAACGACACGGACACAGACACAGTTACCGCGAAAACTATTGGGTAAAACGCCCTCCGTATGCAGCGCGGCGCCACATATGTGACACTAACTAAATGCATGGCTCCCAACGTGCAAAAGTAGTTTTTTTTTTTTGTTGTTGTTGTTCGAAGTGAGGGGGGGGCACACCCGCGCACGCGATCGCGGCGGCGAGAAAGGGGGAAACGCCAGCTCTTAAGGTGCAGGCCCGCCTGCCCGCCTTACGCAGACGGGGCCCGCGTGCTCGGCGCCCTCACTTCACACTTTAGCGGGGCAGCGGCGGAAGATGCATGCTCGTACCAAAATGCTGAAATGCGGGGCAAAATTCCAAGATTGTCCGTGAGGAAAATTCGTTTTATCAAGGTTGTCTCCCGCAGTTACTTTGTTACATAGAGGTCGCAAATACGTGTGCTTTTACGGGGTGATGGCGGGGAATAGAAAAACTTCGTTATATCCATGAATTCGTTGAGTGAAGGTTCGTTATAAGCAGGTTTAACAGTATTTAGTAGGGGTGCAGGCAATAACAACACTTTCACTGGGGCTTCACACCAGTGAAAATTTCCCTGAATATTTCACAAAAAAGTGGCCCTTTGTGTAAGAGAAACCACCTTTCTAGGTAAGTTACAGAGGAAAAAAATACATATATTCGTTTGTTTCAAACACTAAAAAATATCAGTAACCTAAAATTCCAGCTTAAACAAATTTTGCATACTGCAATATTCGTACAAGCTTCATGCATTAACACACAATGATAACGTGAAGGCCACATGGGATGGGACCCACAACCGCTAGCTGACAGCACTTACAGTGATGTGACTGAGGAATTTCGCGTTTTGAGTCTGCGAGAATGTGCAGCTAAAGAGCTTCTCAAATTTCTTCCGAACTGGGGACAACAGAAGCTTGATGTCAACAGGCTTGAATCCACCAAGCAGGTCACTGCTGTCGCTTTGCTGGCTCATGTTAAGAACCACTAAAGGATGACCTGCATGACAGAAACATAAGCAAGCACATAAGGGCCTGCTGGATTGAAAATCTGCCCTTCCTGGTTGACATAATTCTGTGTTATATTTAGGACAAAACACAGCAATAGTGCTCAATGCAATCTGAGAAATCATCAATAAAAAAACGCAAAGGCATTGTGACCTACCAGCATGGTATTCTTAAGAAACAGCATACATTATTTAAGAGGACTACTCTACTAAAGATAAACTTTTATAGATATCTATATCACACAGTAAATGTTTTAGGTTTCTATGTTTGAAAAAAAGACGGTGTAAAAGAGAAGGCATGTGAAAGGAACTAGAAGCAGCATGGATGTAGCACTCACTAATTGTTTTTCTTGCAATGTTTTTTTGCACATGATCACTTAATAATCAACTCACTTCGTCTCCTGCTTCAGAGCACTCCATGTGATAACTAATGTATAAGTTAAAGGACTAACTACACAACACCGTTGATTTAAAGAGCCTCTGCTTCCAGTGCCCACCTGTGAGCTCGGCTAGGTGCTGAACAGCTGCCGTCTTTCCAACACCTGTCTCGCCAACGAGCAACACTGGCTCCTCACTGGCTACTGCAGCTGCCAACTGCTCCATCAACACCAAGGCATGGCGTGTCCCAGCAAATGTGCTTCGTTTTGTAGCTGTTGACAACGAGCCTCTTGCTTGAGATTTTTGCCGTTGCAACACAACACGGCCCACAGTCACTGATGACGGAGTCTCTTTGATATCTGGCTTGCTCATTGTGCAAAGAAAAAGTGCCTGCAAAAATTCAGTTGAGCACTGTGAGCCACATAAGAAAGGTACAACACAAAAATATTTTTCAGTGCAACAGAATGCAGAATATAGTACAGTATCTAAAGTCCGAAAATGGGAGCATGCATTTTCAGCTGTATCAATGAAATGTGAGATGATACGATTACAATATAAAAAAGTTGACATTCTTCAGTGTGTATCCAGTTTTAGTGAGCCTATCCTGTCCCTTAAGATGGCCTCACAATATCGCACATGAAGCAGAGTTTAGGTCAGTAAGTGGTTACAGCAGAACCTCAGTGATACAATCACAGCTCGTATGAATTTTGAGGAGATAAGAATTTCAGGAGCGAAGCTCCTTAGGGTGTGGGTCGTCCCCTCCTCCATTTGTATGTGGTATGTATGTAGCCACCTCTACTTTATGAATTGCTCACTAGGTAGCGTTGTGTGTATATGTCCTTGAAAATAATATCACTAGATGCCGTTAGTGGTTTTCATATAGTTGACCATTAAAGAGGATAGATGGCGCTGTTATAATAAGAAATACACAGCATATTTACGAAGTGAATGATGATGAGTGGCACGAAGCACCCATTTGTCCGATGCATGCTCTAGTATGAAAGCAGCAAACAGATGGACGCTCCGCCCCACTCATCATCATTCACTCTGTGGATATGCCGTAAATTTTTTCTCTGGTCCTGACAAAGGCCAAGTAGTCTGCACTGTGATAGAGTATGGCTGTTGTGAACCTTTTTTCACCCCATGAAGTTTGACACAAAAGCACGATACCGCCCAGGTACAAACAAAACAGGCACTGCCCCTCTGCTGCGGAAGACGCAACAATTGCGCGGTTAAGAGCCCAGGCGCAGGCATTTGCACTGCCTTGCCGGTTTGTCTGGATCAGCCATCTGCAGCGGCAGGCAGTTTTCTTCGAAAATGTGCATGTGACTCTTGCAGGTCCTATTCCGTGCCTTTGCGTGCCTTCGATTACAGAACCTCCCTCCTCCAACCTAATGTGTAGCACGTGCTGTTGTGCTCAAGGCAGCAATATGTACTGCGTTTACACGTGCCTGCCACGTTGATGCAAGCCATGTTCTCACAATCGGACATACTATGAAAGGAGAACAAGGATCCAAAGAGAAAAGGAACGGTCTTAGTGAAAGCCTTGCAACATCAACATGTACGATTGTCGGGATGCCCACACCTGCCAATACTCTGATTTACACGGGAAACATTGAGAAAACATTTCAATGAACAGCCCCTGTACCACTGCGATAAGAAAATAACAACAAGACAGTGGTTCCCATATTTTCTGGCCTTGGCCAAGCGCATGCAAAGTGCTCTTTATGTCACTTTTGCCGCAGTACTCTGATGTCATGCAGAAAAGGATACCAAGATTAGGAAGGGGGCTACTAGTTGCCACGAGTCGCTGAGCATCTCGTTCCATGCACATGCCGTATATTTACAATACAAGTACAATCATTGTCGTCTAGAAACTTTACCAGCAATCATTCAAGGCTATTCATGATGTTGCTGCGCCCCTGAGAAACAATATATGAAAACATACGTCAACTTTTTGTTGTCACATGCTGATTTTCATCTTTTGTGGTGATACGAATTTCGGGTGATACAAATATTTTTTGTTACCCTGCGAGATTTGTGTCACCGAGGTTTTACTGCAACTGGCGACTCTACATACCACAAATCTCTCCCAAGTTTGTGTGTGTGCTTTAGTGGCCACAAAGGTAGAAACATTTAAGGGGAGACGCTCCTCGAAAAAGTTTTTTTTTTATTTGTAGTAATAGAGACTTGAAAAGTTTATTATTAGTATAGTTTTTCATGCAGATTTCAAATATGCAATCATTTTTTGTGTAGCTGCTATAATTATTGAGTTATGCCATAAACAATAGCAAAAAGTTACATTTTTTGCGGGCACTCTTTTATGTACTAAACTTTCAGTAAAAGCACTGTGTCTGATCTTATTTGACTCTTGGTAGATTGAAAAGTGCAAATACCTATATAGATATGTCACAGAAATATTGGAACCAAGAAAAAAAAAATTGTATTGAATGACTTATTATTTTCAATCTCCCTTGAAACAATAAGCTAATATTTTCACAACTAATGCTGGTAGGCATTGCAATTTAGAGTAGATATTTGCATTCTGCATGTGTTGAAGAATATGTGTGCCAAGTTTCGTTACTATACAATGAATATAAGTTTCTATAATTCTGCCCGGAAAACGTGAAACTGTCAGAAAAAATGAAAATGAGAAAAACAAGTTTGAAAGTTCGCAAAGTTGGCATTTATTAGGAAATCATTCTTTTTGCATCAAATTGGGGCACAATGAAAAGTACCTTGCCTTGAATGCACTGCAAGTGTCTAGAAGTCCCCTGCACCATAGCTTGGTCCTTCACGGCTCTTGCGGTCAGTGTCCTCAACACGAGCTCTCTTCGCTGTGTTGCGACGGTGTGCCCTCGCTTCTGCAGTTTGCTTCAGGTTCATCTTCCTGATGCGCATGACGTCACAGTGGTCACCATGTGTGGCCAGATCTTGTGAGGGGAGAATTCCAATGCCTTCGAGCACTTCTTCAAAGCCCCTGTGGCCTTTGTTGTACCAGAGTACAGCAAGAGCGGTGGCTGTCTCCACAGTTGTTCTGGAGGCGAACTTTGTTTTTGGACATAGCAGCCATATCTTGCTGTTCAGCGATTCGGCTGCATTCTGTGTCTTGCCATGAAGGCACCGATTAAGGAGTTTCTCCTCTGTAAGGCGCTTGTAGATAGGCATAATTGCCAATCCTTGAGCCTTCGTCAACAGTGGGGTGTGGCGTGGTGCAGGCTCCCCCAGTGCTTCCGCACGCTTGTGCTTGTACCACGAATTTGGTCCCGCGGGGCAAAAGTTGTGGCTACTGGCACCATCACTGGAGCAGCAATGAAAATACGATGCCCATATGGCAGTGTACATATTTCGGACACTGTCCTTGTTGCTCGTGATGGCGATCTTGTAATATGTTTGTAGTTTTATTATTGTGGCATCTTTCAGTTTTTCGCCTCGTGGCAGTGGCATTGCCAATTTCCGTAGGGCAGTTCCCAAGCGCTTTGCAACGTGGTTCGTGCACTCTTCTTTGTCAATGGGGGTGTCACAGTATACATTTGCCTCGCAGACTGCAGTGTAGGGCTTGCTGTCACCATCACTTAGGAAGCTGGTGAATCGCAGTGGAGTTTCATAAGACAAGGTCCTCTGCCATATATTGACAGCTGCCGCAGGTTCCATTGCATGGGATGAGCAGTCAGTGTTTTTTTTGGCAAACTGGAAGATGAAAAGCTCGCCATATCTCTTCATCCTCCCCAAGGTCCCTGTGTATACTGCAAGCATGGCAGTAGTTCGAAAGAACTTCAAAATCGAGGCAGAGCCCCGTGTCCAGGGACTAGACTGTGCCCACTCCATTGTGGCTTTTATGACCTCTTTTCTGCCAGGTGCCATCAAACATGACTGGCACATCTCTGCCGCCGACTGCGTCCTTCGTGATGTTTCGTGCCTGGTGCAAGTTTTTGCTCACTGCCGTCATCGCCGCACCATGGAGCTTCTTGCAAATGCCGTTGAATGTCTTGTGATGCATCGGGCTCGGAAGACCGAGAATCGCACAAAATCGTGAAAGTTGGTCGTGGCCTGCGCCTATAGTGCGTGCTGCCAGAACTGCCTTCACGTTTACAGCAAAGCTGTCACGCGAGCTGCCGCTGTCAAAACGAGCGCTCGTTCCTTGGTCCCCGGCCGAAGCAGTACGTCTCGATGTGTGCGTGAACGAAAGTGCAGATTCAGGGCAATCAGAATTTTCACAGCACAGTTCGAGGAATGCCGAAAGTCCTTTGCGCTTTCCAGCTGCCTCTCGCACGCCGAGCTTTCGTTCGCGGCAGGTTGGGCATTGCGCACCCGCCACAAGTGCCGTCAGCGCATCGATTTCGCAAAGCAGCATGTTCGCAGTAGCAGCATCTACCGGTCTACGTTCACTCTCGAAGAATCCAATCTTCTTTTGGGATGCACTGACGAATTCCACGGCAGCGGCTATTTCACAACCACTGTCGCAGGGTTCGGTGACGGTGTTAGGCCTATCCGAAGTCGGAGCGTCGGGGCGTTGGTCGGGGGCGACATCGTGGTTCGCTGTCGCTTTGCGAAGCGTCCGACGCCGTTTCCCTCGATACTTGTGGCGAGTTCTGAACTTTCGATTATCTGAACTGCACTTCTTCGGGCTTGCCATGACGCAAAAATGCAGAGAAACGCAGAAAAACTCGATCGCGACGTCCGAGGCTTCGCTCTTTTGCCGGAGAGATAGGAGGGGGAGGAGCGTGGAGCGCACCGCCGTCCAATGGCGGCCTCGCGCTGTGTGCCGCGATATTCAAAACGCGTGACGTACGCGTTGTTTTTCTCGTTTTTTGTTTATTCTGCGTGAAGGCACGAGACTGGCTACTAGTGGATTATGAAGGATACGGCCTTCGCAGCATGCGTGCACGATTGCAAATGGCGGCCAACGCGTCGTTTTCGCGACAGGACGATGCGAACTTCGCCGTTTTTCGCGCATTTCTCGCGTCACCGCTTCCCACTTGGAAGCATTTTTTGATAATTTCTCGTGCGAATTTCAGCTTGATATTTTCAGAAGTAATAGATTATAGTCCAAGGATTCCAATACAGCCGGAAAAAAAAAAGCGAGAATTTTCCGGAAAACCGCGACTTTCCGACCCGCGTCTCCCCTTAAACTGAATTCGCACAGCACAGCCTGAATTGACATCACAGAGTTAAGGTTTTTAAGGCCAGGCACACTTTATATCCGTATTTTGACAAAACATGTTGCTTATAGGGCTGCAATATGAGATGCAATATAAAACAAAGTGGCATAAAACAAATTTTCAAAACTTTCAGCATTGTAAAGAAGCAATGACATCAACATTATCACTGAAGTTATAATTTTCAAGCAGCCAGATCATTCCAAACATTCTAGCTACTCCATCCATGTTTGAAAAATAATGTCACAGCGTGCATTTGTTGAAAAATAATGTCAGAGACTGCATTTGAATGAAAGAATGACTGCCTGTAAATGGATCAGAAAAAAAAACCGTCCTCTCCATATTAGTTATGCAAAAGTGGACCTGCGACTTCGTGAGCCCAAGGAGTGCTCCACACTGCTGCGCCAGAGCCTGCCTCTTAGTGGGATCCCGGATGCTTTGGCAGAGGCAGTCCATCATATCCTGAAATGTGTTTTCAGCAGCCTGTGTTCCCTCCAGAGAGAAGCCACGCAACACAAGGCGCTGACAGAGCTTCAGCAGGTCCCTGCATACCACCACACACCCATCAGGCTCCTTCGTGTACTTATCACAGAATGAAATTGTGCAGGCCCAGAACAACACTCAATATTGTACACAGCACACTATCCACTGCATTAGCTGTGCCAATAATATGGCAGGGGTCACTCATATCAGGGAAACCAGTACATAGGAAACCAGTCAGTACATAAAGCTGCACATTATGATTATTATTACTGTTTTTAGTGCTTTGCCTGGTTCTGTCCTTTCATTTAAATATTAAGCATGCTTCTTGCCCACTACATGCACAAAATGTATGCACAAAGTGACGTCCTACCAATAAACAATGCAGCGACTCAGACCTATCAACAGCCCGCACTACATTGCACAGAATGTGCAGCAGAAGATGAGAGCAGAAATGCATCTCTCGAAGAACAGCCCAGCTCATACTGTTTCTACCATCGAGACTTGCAGCATGTCCAGAATGACAAAAGGCCTCCCAAAGGCCAGTTGTGCGCGACATTTGACTCTGACATTTACAAACACAGGCAAATAAAAATGATAATCAACTTGCATTCCCACGACTTGGAAACATTAGCAGGACTTGCCTCTGAGAGATGGTTCGCCGCACTGGCGAGCCAGGTTCACGAAGAAAGTGAAAGAGATCAAGAAGACGTGCTGCCATTGGCTCCAGCTGAGGCCAGTAATGGACAATCATCTGCACAACACAAACAACACAACTTGACACAGACAGGCAAATGAGTAGCAGTTTTAATATTAACAGCACATGGGAATAAATCAAATGTTTCAATACTCTTCATTTTATTATAAGACACAAAGAAATGGAATACATTGAAGTTTCTTTTTATTGACACATATGTAGTAGACATACATAAAAAGCAAGGATGGCAGGATGTACAAAAACTGCATACAGGCAGCTTGACTGGTCCTGCCTCCCCACACAATAGCAGCAGCAGCATGATAAGTACTTTTACTTCTTGTCACATTAAGATAGACACAGACAGAGAAAAACTGATAAAAATCCACAAAGAATGCACATTAAAAAAAACACAGTAGCAAGGTTAAAATTCATAACATAAGTTGAAGCAGTGAAATTTTAGAAATGTAAAACATACTTTCATCACATAATTTATATTGGTTTAAAGTTAATAAGGAAGGTAATAATGGGGACAGAAAGATCTAAAGTAAACAAAAAATGTACACACAACTGTCATACAGTCGACTCCCGATAATTCGAAGTCGCTTAATTGGAATTATCGGTTAATTGGAAGTGGAGTGGGGGTCCCGTCAGTTTTGCATGCAGTTCAACAGGAAGAAACTCTCGGTAATTGCAAGCAATAGGTATGAAATTTCAGTTAATTCGAATTTATTTTCAATTGAATTCCCGGAGGAAATCGTAATGTTTGTTAAATTTCCTATTTTCGAAGTGCTAAACAATAATGTGCGTCCGACCGGCACCCAAGGGCATCGCAGTTGACCACAGCGCCGCAGCTCAAAGCGTCAGCTGATGGCATCGCAGTTGCATGCAGCGCCCCATATCACGAAGCGGCTGCTCCAACGGTTCTGGTTTCGGGCCTCATTGTTGATCTCGTTACGGTCGTGTGCGGACTCAGCATTTCCACGTGCGACGAAGCTCCACATGCATTTACTATGGCAACTCGCGGGCCTTATCAGATGCTTGACTTGGCGACGAAAGTCAAAATTTTGAAAGAAGTTGAACAAGGACGCACCGCCGAGCAAGATATTGCGCAGAAATACAGCATCAAGCCCAATACCCTGTCTAACATCCTGAAGAACAAGCGCTCGGTACTGGACGCATTCGAAAATGACCAGTTCAAGATGTCTCGCAAGAGAATGCGCACCGGCACCCACCCGGAGTTAGAGCAAGAGCTCCTCATCTGGATTCCGGAGGCTCGAAGCAACAGACTTCCTCTCAGCGGCGATATCGTTGCAGCGAAAGCGTCATCGCTTGCGATTATGCTAGGCATCAAGAACTTTGCTTCGTCCGATGAGTGGCTCACACTGTTCAAGCAGCGCCACGATATGGTGTTTAAAAGCGTTAACAGGGAAAAAAAAGGCTGCCGTCAACGCTGAAACATGTGATACGTGGAGGGAAAATCAGCTTCGCAAATACTTGGGAGTATATCGGCCGGAAGATATGTTCAATGCCGACGACACAGCACTTTTTTACAGAATGTTGCCCGAGAGGACGCTGACCTTTAAGGACGATGACTCTGCTGGAGGGAAGCGTAGCAAAGAAAGAGTGTCGGTGCTGACAGCGGCGAACATGACGGGCACTGAGCGATGTCGCCTGCTTGTGATAGGCATAGCTGCTAAGCCTAGATGTTTCAAGGGCGTGAAAACGCTGCCTGTCGACTACGCGTCTAACAGGAAAGCGTGGATGACCGCAGACCTATTCAAGGATTGGCTGACAAAAATGGATCGCAAGTTCACGTTATCTAAACGCAATGTATTGCTCCTTGTGGACCAATGCAGTGCACACATGAATGTGCCGCCCTTGAGTGAAATACGTGTCGCCTAACTGCCAGAGAACACTACATCGGTGTTACAACCACTGGACCAGGGGATCATCAAAAACGTGAAAGTACTGTACAGGAAGCATCTTCTCTTGAGCGGATGCTGTTGTGTATGGAGTATGCAAGTCAGTATGAGGTGAGCCATCTCAGCGCTATCCATATGCTGGCGCGAGCGTGGGGTCGTGTAAAGGATGAAACCATTGCGAACTGCTTTAGGGCGTGCGGCTTCATTCCAAGTGGTGCAGATGATGACGCGTCTTGTACAGTGGGGGAAGAAGACACAAGTGAGCGTGACGTTGATGGTCTCCTGCCAGCTCTCGGCGACGTCCCTTTCGAGGAGTACATTGCCACTGACAGTTCGGTAGAAACGTGCGGTGCACTGTCGGACGCTGAGATCGTATAGATGGTTCGGCCCAGCGAGCCTAGTCACGAAACTGAGGTTGACGACGACGACGCCGCAAGTGAGCCACTACCGCGGGCTGCTGATGTAGCCGCAGGCCTTGCCCTCGCACAGCGGTTTTTCACTGCTGAGAGCAACGCCGAGGAAGCACTCGGGCACATATACAGCCTGCAGAACTTGCTTTCTGCTTCAAGATTCAGCAAACAGAAGCAAACGGCAATCACAGATGTTTTCTCATAAACTGCTTTGAAATAAATGTATTTTTTGTTCATTGTGGTTAATTGGAATTCCGCTTAATTCAAAGTTTTTTGCGGTCCCTGTGAACTTCGTATTAACGAGAGTCGACTGTATAACATTTCCAGACAGAGTGTGACAAAACCTTCAGAGGCAGTCATTAAGTCCCATTACCATCAATAAGTGCAGAGCCCTTTCAAGGATTCACATGTAACATGGGCAAAGGCATGGAGGAGTGCAAATCCAGGGTGTACAAAACCCGCCACATATTTCAATTTATATGCACGTATGTCACACTTGCGTACAATCAGCTACATGTAACTGACCACTTTCAATCAATTATGTTTCAAGGTATTTTCCATCTTCATTACTTTTTACTCAGTAATTGCCACCACAATAAAAAATGCTTTTTTTTTCTGTAATAAATCTATTACTACTTAACCTGTAGGACAATATTGTGACATGAGATGTCACTTTTGTAGCATGCCATGGCCACGAAGACATGAAGCAAGACAGCCTAATTGCTGCTTTTGAAAGGCAAATCTGAGAACTCTATATCTTCTTCCTCAGTCAGTCAGATCACGTGGCCTGTACTGTCAACCCCACAATAGGCATATCCCTATGGTTTTATCTTTCTACTTTCATTCAACAGTTCTTGACCTTTGTTCAAGAAAATTACCACCTGTGCTTCAGAATCCGCAACATTACTGAAAGTTCATTGCGTCTATGGAAGGATGTCGCTCAGCAACTGCACTTCTGTTTGTGGTTTCATTTTTATTTTTAGAATATTTGTATAATTTCATCTGGAACACACCTACATTAGAACCCACTATAATGAATACCGCTACACCGAAATTTCCGCCACAACAAATAATTTTTGATTCCCCATCAGCTGCCCATCATAAACATTGCAAAAAATGTCCCATCACAATGTAAATTTTTTTCTGGATATATTTGCTTCAATGAAGTTTCCAACAATGCTACCACATAAGGGAAGGAGCCTAGCCTAGGATTGCCATAAAATTCTGCTAACAACTCGACAAATTCTCATCACCAGAGCCGCGTCATTAACAGAAACATGCTTTGCTTTTTGCCAATGCATGCACATCCCAGTAAATGTTTTTCCCATTGATATGCTTGGCAGCAGATTGTCCGTCCATCATGATGCTGCCGGCGAGTTTGATGCGCGTACAGATAACGGCAGGATCGTTTTTCAAAAACTTCCGCCATGTTTTTTAACCACTAAATTTGGAATCATGAATGAACCACCTCATTATGAAGGCATACCTAGTCCAAGCATGGCTACATTCTGCCGCAACCACAACGATCAACTGTGCTACAACTAACTGCAAGCACTAAGACATAACCATGGTAGGTGCGATCACTCAACAACGACGCAGTTTATGAAGGCACACGCACAGCCAGCATGCACAAATTGAAAATGTAACTACCATTTGCCGCCACCACATTGCAGGAAACCGTGGTCAGTATCATCATGCTTATTGAGAGCGAATAACCTGGAAGGTTATTCGCTAGCACTTGAAAGACTAAAGACAATAAAGTCCTAAAATGGCACGAAGTATTTCAGTTATCCGGTAGCTCCCTATGCAAAGCTTGCAAGCGTAGCCCTAGCATTCGTCACTCAACACGAGCCCGGAAAAGATTAGCGTACTATGTCAACCTTGGGCTAATGGCCATCTAACACGGAATCGTTCGTAGTTACCTTCTCATAAAATAAAGTTATGCTATCCATCCCAATCTTAAGCACACGGAATGCCCAGGGCGTCTTGATGGCTTTCAGCTGCTGATGATGAGAAACCTGATTTGCAGCCACTTCATTACCCCTCCCCTCCCGCTCCATATTTTTTCGCGAAAAATTTTCCTCCCGTAATCCTGTTATTCTTGCACACCTCAACTTTTCATCAGCTTTCACGAAAAAAAAAAGTGCGAGGATTATGTGAGCAAATATGGTATATGCGAGGAAATACACTCACTTGGTGGGTGGCCAAGTAGTATGTCTGAGCTAGCGAGAGTTCAATGCAAAAAATAATGCATGCGCTTGCTGGCGCCACAGGATTAGTTAGAATCATCAGATGTTGAAAATTTTTGTGGTGTATGCATAAAATTTCACTGCAATAAAATTCCATGACAAGAAATTCTTTCTTGCATCCCTTCAATTTCATTGCAGCAGGATTTGACTCTAAGATGTCCTTGATGTTTGAAGAAGATACCAAATGCAAAGATAGCAGCACGGTGTTCTCACAGCGTACTGCTACCCTGTTCGAGACTGGGAGAAGTGATAAGCATTTGATTAAAATATTATCATGCAACTATCCGCGTCATTTAACAGAGAAACAATGCTGTATTCCCCAAATCTCACGCTGAGCAGGCCTCATGAACTATCATTGTACGTGTTAGAAGGACAACAAAATTCAGATTGGGTGACTACCTTTTAATGCAACTAGCTCAGCAGGAATACAACTCATCGCTTCATGCTCCGCAGGAAAAGCCACAGGTTCCAAGTTACTAGCGTAAGTGAAAAGCCACATGGACGCGAGATACGGCAGTGCTTGCCTCATAGAGTTCCTGACGAGACGGATGCTGCAGGTGGACAATGGACCACAGGGCCTCAGTGGCGAGAGTGACTGGCTGCAGTGATCCCCGGTGTGTGGCCACCAACTGGAAGCCGGCCGCCCTCACTGGAAGACCTGGCACTGTGCCCGACTGCAGCACTGCCAGCAAAAGGCTTGACACGTCAGGGGTGGCTCTCTCCAGGTCCTCTAACAGCAGCCAGCTGCCCTGTAGAATAAGGAGTACAGCCAAATCATGTTGTATCCGATTTGACACGATAAATATAACAATGTCATTACATTCAAGTCCTGGTACAACAAAATAGATGAGACGCACAAGAAAGTTTGTTGTCGCAAGAATTCGTTGCCGCAAAATTTCATCTGAAGATTACAATATTCAAGAATACCTGATGATTATGACGTCATTCGGTTCTAGCAAGCACATGCAATGAACTCTCGCCAACTGAGATTTGGTGGCCCCACACAGAGTATATTGCTGCATATAATGTGCGCAAAATACACTGTAGACCGCTTATAACGTAAGTCGCAGGAGTTGCGAATATCCGCACTGCAAGAAGTACCGCACTATAACCAAAACAACCTTCAAGGGTCACACTTGCACAAATCGTGTTGAGCATGCAGCTTCGTGTGTCAAAGAATCGAAGCATGCAATGCGTGGTGCTTACGATTTAAATTTTCTAATGTTAAAAAAGAATTAAGGAAGAATTAAGACATACTTTGTTACCAAAATGAATGCGGGAAAAAAAGGGGGGGTAGAAAAGAAAGCATCTTGACGAAAATTCGGCAACTACTTCTCAGACCACCTCGATTACACAGAAACTGTGTCGAATCGTGTCATGAATTTTACGTGCTGAAAGACACCGATCGTTATTTCACGTGCACGCACCCAATTTCAAGACATCGCAATCTAATCGCGAAGGACCATTCGATCGCTACACGTGCCACCCTCGTTTTCATTAATGATATGTATCCCTTCCCTTCAAGTGCAGCCACTGCAAATAGTTTCATTGATTCCGTACCAAACCGCAACTTAGATATAACGTGACTGCTACCGAAACGCAACAAACGCCAATTAGGCCTAGCCTGGAGTTCGGTTTGTTGTCGTGGGAAGTTTGTCCAGGACATTAAGATCCGGCGTCGAAAAGATAGCACTCCTGCACTGAACCAAAAACGACCTGTGTTATACGAAGTCCGCGACTGAGAGATTGGCCATGACAAAAACCTGCCAAGCTTACGTAAGACAGTGCACTTGCAGCGAAGGCGAAAGCTCGGGTCATAAAGCCGCAAAAGGTTTTACATTCACGGACGAGGTAGCAAACGCGAGATCTGTAGCAAGCTCGATAATGACGATGCGTTTCCCAACAGGAAACTGTTTAACACAGTTGATAAAGACGGAATCGCACGTGCCATGTTAAGCCATGCGTGGTCGCAGTCACGCTAGTGATGCTAGTACACTGTAGCCGCATCTGAGCCGCAGAGTTGTCTCAACGAAACCGCTGAGACACCCCGCGTATGTTACAAAGATTTTCCAACATCCGCCCTCCCTTACTCAACGAGCACGCGCAGTGTTCCGGGGTATCTTTTTCTTTTCCTTCCCTTTGTTAGTTCACTCTGCGCCCCCTCTTGCTCCGCAATGGCCTACTCGCTCGCTCCTCAGTGGCACCCAGCGTGCCTCCTTTCAGACACACACTCGCTACCACGTTTGTCACAAATATTTCTGAGCAATCGCATTATAACCGGTCTTTCATATTGAGGGACTGCACAGTAAGCAGTGTGTATACATGGGGTTTTATGGGAGGGTAAATGGGAGTTGAAAAAGACCGCATTGTAACCGGTTCTGCATTATAAGCGGTTACATTATAAGTGGTCTACACTGTATGCAGAAAATTTGAGCCAAACTTAGGGTGCCGACTATACACGAATTCCGGTGCACAAGTTCGCTTCACGGCACGCCTTTACATGTAGTTTACATTATGTCGTTGAGAAACAGGCTGCTAAAGATAAGCTTGGCCCTAATGTAAATACACTCAAACCTCAATATAACGAACACAGATCTAACACAATATAGGTTATAGCGAAGTAAATGAAAGATGCTCTTGCTATAGAAACTGTGTTAGGAATAACCTTTATGGCAGATTTTTGAATGTAACAAACTTATTTGCTTGTAAGATGCAATCTCATTATCATGAGGTTTGAGTGACATGAACTGAAGAGGGTGGAAACAAAAATATGTTAATTTCTTAGCCCGATATTGCAGCATTTCAATTCGTGAGGACTGTACAAAAACACCTCAGCTTAGCTGAGCTACAGTGACGACAATAAAGCCCAGTTGCCCCACGCAAAACCATGTCATTCTCGCAGCACAGCTTTCATTTTCCCATGCAATACATTTGTGCTATAGTAAGAGGGTTTCAGAATCACCACCAGAACCTACCGTGCGCATAGCTCGAGCGAGAGGTCCCTCCCTCCAAACAAACTGGCCAGCCACTTCAGAGCAGACATAACCACCCACCAGGGCGTGCACATCTGCTTGGTCACCGAGCTGAACAGTGACCAGAGGCTGACACAGCTTGGAGGCCAGCAAGCGCACCAGACTTGTCTTGCCTGCACCCACAGGACCCCGTACCAGACACGGTTGCCCCCGAGCCACACATTCAGCCAGGCACCGAAGAGCCTGCTTGGCCGATGGTGCCAGCCAGTCCTGCACACATCGAAAATGCAAAATCTTCCAGTTAAGAAATGAAAAGAAGACAACCGCCTATTTGTAGCACAAAGCCACAAGAAAGTTTGTGCGGATTTCCTTGTGTCTTCATGCTACAAACGGGTGGTTGTCTTCTTGCCCTTTTCTAACCCTTCTGCCACCTTGCGAGTTTCTGCAGAACTCATTGCAAAATCTTCCAGTCACAAATTTTGATGAATAAGCGGTTAATGCAGCAAAACTACCTCACCTTATTCCTAGCTGTTACATACTCCTTGCATTATTACAGAGCCAAGGATGCAGAATCATTGTGTTTACAAGGGGTGTGCGAATATTCAAATATTACTCTGACAGTGTTTGCTATTCGATTTCATTCGCACCGCAATTATACTATTCGAACTTCCTCAATACAAATACAGTGAATGTGCGATTGACAATGGCACCATCAAATTTTTTTTTTTTTTCACCCCATCACGTTCTCGCATTGCGGCGAAGCTGCATTTCAAGCTCTGCTTTAGGCGCAAATGTGTTGACTTGACATGCGCTGGTTCCAAACATGGAGATGCCCTGCCCTGTTACAATGACCCCTTAATTTATTTTTTTACTTCACCGCATACACTCTGATATTGCAGAAAAGCTGCCTTTAGGACTTTGCCACAACCGTAAATGGATTCACTCACAAAAGCGCAGGTTCGAACCTATGCCGCTGAAGCGCAGGCTTTAATCGCGCCGTTTAGAACCCGGAAGTAAAACAAAAATCGAGCGAGCGAAGATTTTCAGCATCTGGAAGTTTGATGGTTTTATGTACTGATGACTAAAAGGCAGACTAGCAACTTTGAACTCGAAGAGAGCAAACCCTTATCCGCCAAATCAGTTGGGCCTCCACAGAAGTTGAAAGGGAAGAGGTAGAGAAAATAGCATCTTTTCCTTTCACGTCTAAAGTGCTGTCAGCACAACCCCATTGGTTGCCTCAAAGCAAGTAAATAAATACCATTCAGTCCCTGCATTGCCTCATCTTTGTTATAAGAACTAGGAAACACCATCCCTCTAGCACTTCACTAACCTAGCCAAAAGAACACTTCCATATTCCTATCTCATAAAAATGTGCTTAGGGATCCCCTGCAACCTTTTTCCTGTAATTTCACTTCTAAGTAATCAAAAAAATATTTGAAAGATATTCTTCAACTATCCAAAAAAATATTCAATTCGATTCATACTCAAATTTTAATACTTGAATTCGCTTTGCACCCAAAATTTTGCTATTTGAACAGCTCTAGTTCTTACATTTTATAATATGTACTCACAGATGCAGAGTGAATGAAGAATAATTTATTATATACAGTCAATTGCATCGAATCCTTTCGTACAAATGAATGACTGGATGAGAGTACACAAGCAAAAAGCAAATTTTCTTCACCACTGCTGGCAGTGCACATCATACACACTCCATTAAACATGGTAATGCTTCCAGTAAAGTGTGTGTGACAGCACAATGCTCATTTCAGAGAGCCTCACAAACACTGTAACATTGGATTGAATTTACATAAAGCTCAATAACGCTATCAAAGCTGACCAAACTGAGAAGTCATTTTATTTGCCACTAAACATACCTTATGACTGAAGAAAATATGGCACATGCATGATGTGAAGAGATTGTTACTGTCACAAACGACTCCAATTTTCGGAGCATCCGCGTGCCCCATCTTCCAAGGAAGGGCGTTTTTGTGTTGGGAGACGACATCCGGCGACTATAACGACCCAGCGTGGCGCCGGCTCGTCTTCCCTGCCCCTGACCGGAAGGGGAACCGGCGGTCTCAACAAGGAAAATTACTCCCAGATGAGACGGGAGCACGTGTACGCCCCTGAGGCGGTTTGAACTGCATCGCAGGAGCAGTTGACGTACAGCCAGCAACAAGTGCGGTCGTCGGTGTCGCGAGTCTCGCGTAGGCGGCGAGCACGGAGTGACCCGTGCAACGTATTGAGACGGCTGCAATTCCGGGCACCCTCGTCGTCTACCACGCCGGCGAGACCTTCAGCGGCACCCGTCAACTCCCCTACGTGCACCAAGAGCTGGCCTGGTCCGTATGGAACTTTTTATTGTGACTTTTTTTTTAAACTGTTAAATTGTTGTAACCAGCCTTTCTTTTTTTAAATATTTTGTAGTGTGCGCTGCGTCGCACGCTCAAATTCAAAAGCGTGACCATTGATCATTCTGTAATTATTTCCTTGTAACTCTTTTTTACGATTTCCATCTTGTTGTTATTTTATTAATGTTCCGCATATTTGTCTTTAGCCTGTATCTTTTGTAGTGTTTTTAGCACATTTTGTTATGTAGCTGTTGTTTCTATCGCGCGTATCAGTTTTCCTCCTTTGTTATTTTTCGTTAACTCCTGCCTTTGCCCTTGTTTCAATTAAATGCTTGTTTGTGTGTAATCAAACTCCGTGTCTGCTCAATGAGTGCGTCGGTCAGGCCCACACATCACCACACGTGCAACCCCGCACGGGTCGACCAACCCGCAAATAAATTCGAAATGTGCCACTTCGAGGCCTTTCAGGCGTCGCAGGCCGAAGCGTAAAGTGGAAGCCTGCGAGTCTGCCGCACGTCGATGTTAGATCGGCGGGGCCTCACCCGAAGTGTGTGACAGTTACAAATCACAGAAGTTTGAGCCACTCTAAGACACCACATTAAATGAACTAGTCCAGAACCCAGTTGGACCACACTGGAGGTTAATACATGAAAACACACACGAATTCTGCAAGAAACAAAGCTCATTGGAGGAAGAGAAGCATGATTTTTGTAAAAGAACCTCAACCAATGTGGCCTTGTGGATTTGAAAGGTAGACAAATTGGCAAGTGGGCAATTGTGTAAAATTAACGCAAGTGACCAGAATGTTTTTTTTTACCACTACTGGAATTTCAGTTTTTTATGAGCGAGTGTATGTTCTATCCCCCCCCCCCCCCCCCATATAAGTAATATTACATTCTTCTTTGAGTTCACGAAAACTGTGGAGGTTGTTCTATGTGTGGTTACTGATAAAATTTACATGGCATGAAAAAGCCTTGGAACATCTCCCACTAAAGGAAACCATGTGTAGATGCGAAGCAGCGGGCGCTAACGCTCACACTGGAAGCGACGTTGATGCTGGTGCTCATCAAGCGAAAACCTAGTAAAGACACCCTTAACCGAATTCCGAACGCGTGATCCAGTGCCTACATATACGGACGGGGTGGCCAGTGAACGGTCGTGCAGCGCGAGCAGTTTGGTTTTTTTTTTTTTTTTTTTTTTTTTAACTAGCAGACACTGCCTGCGTCGGCCTTGTGAGGTGAGAGAGGGGACGGGAAGCGACAGTTTTGCGGGTGTCTTCCTGGGCCAGCACGAGACGCAAGCATGCGCAGTGGGGGTGTGCGGAGGGACAGCGTTACACAGGCTAGTCAAAGAGCTGCTTCGCATTTAACAGGAATAGCGCATTTTTCTTGGGTTACCTGTCAGCTCCTGGCACCAACAGCCCCGTACAGCACAACATTGCAGCACACTAAAGGAAATGGTGCGCACACCCCCTACAATACTAAACCAAAATTTTAATTCAAAACATTGAATATTTTCGAATAGTGTTTGCTACCCGATGCGATTCGCGCCGAAATTTTGCTATTTGAACTTCCCGAAGACAAATACAGCCAATGTCAAATCAACCAGTGGCCCCTTCAAATTTTCAATATGCTTCACCCTATCACATTCTTGTATTGCGGCAAAGTACTGTTCAAGCTCTGCTACAATTTTAAATGTATGTACTCGAGAAAAGGCCGATTCCAACACGAAGACGATAAATGTGGCAGAAGTGGTGGCTCAATTATTGCTGTTTTGGACCTAAAATTTGGGTGGGTAGTCCGAAAAATCGTATGCAGAAGATATTTAGCATAAAAATTTCAGATGTTCTTATGTATTGATGTCCACGAGGCAGATATACAACGCTCAGTGTCCGTGTCTTCTCTTCTCTTTGTGGATATGTTTTCACACGGTTATTCCCTTGCGCTGCAATGAACTAACTCATCCGAAATGATGTTTTCATGAAGTTTTACAACTCCGGGCTCAAAGAAAGCACACATTTGTCCGCCATATCAGTAGGGCTTTCACAGAAGTTGAAAAAGGAGGAGAGGCTGAGGAAATAATATCTGCCTTTCACATGTAAAGTGCTGTCAAAACTACTTTGGTTGGACCAGATAATGCAAATAAATACAATTCGGCCCACTGCATAGTCTCATTCTTGATAAGACAACTAAGAAACGCCCTCCCTCCAGCCGAAAGAAACGCTTTCATGTTGCTACTTCATAAGAATATGCTTACAATCGTCACCGAAGTTCTTTCTGCAATTTCACTTCAAGGTATTTGAAAGACATTCTAGAAATATTCAAAAACCATTCAATTCACATTCACACTTCAATTTTCGAATTTGCTTCGCACCCAAAATTTTGCTATTCACACAGCTTTACATTAATGAAAATGATTAGGCATATAGTAAAGTGAAAGCTTCTCTGTGAAGATGGCACTATTATTTATTATCGCATTTACTCAAATGTAGCGAAAATATTTTCCAGATTTTTTTGCTGCCTGAAGTCAACCCTCGTATTACAATCAAATGTTGAATTTTTTTTTTTTTGTTCTTGGATGCAATGAAAAGTCACTCCTTAAGTCACAATCGAGTGAATACAGTAAGAAGCAAGGTGTGTACAATAAACTGGAATTTTCATAGTTTACTGGCATGCAGTCGGACTCACATGATGGAAAACTTGAGCAGTAGCATTCTCTGGAGCAGCCCTCTGCTGCAGTAGAAGGCCTGAGACACAGACCACACCTGGACTAAAATCTGAACTTGTCAGTGGCCATCCGGGCTTTTCAGATGTTGGGGGCCATGATGGCGGGCGAAGGGCTCCAAGGGCAACCTCTGTGGATAACCTGCACGCAGCAATACAAGCGTGATCAATAAAATCCAGCGCAATTCTGTTCACTTCGAAATTTTCTGGACACAATCTTTTTAAAAACAACACTGAATTTATCTATTTAAAGAGCCTGAAGCATGCAGCCCAAAGTTACAACAAAGCTGGAAGCCGCACACCATAGAAAGAAACACTGCAGACGAAATGAGGCTAGAAAAAAAGAAGTACAAAGATAAGATGCTGCTTTCATGCTTGTTACATTCTATACTTTGTGTAGCAGTCTCTGGTGCACAGAGTAACTCTTCAAGGCATGTCTGATTTGCGGCCTATTATTCAAGCACGTGTGTTGCCCAATGCTTGTTTTGCAGACCAGTTTTCTGTCAAATCCAACGAGACTTATTCCGCAGCCTCATGTTTACGGAAATAGTGGGATTTCATGCACATCCAGGTATCTTCAAAGCAGTGGCACCTCAACTGATGAGGTATTAACATGTGCATTAGCAAGAGGGTTTCACCAGAAAAAGAATTTCACTTTCCACCCTAACTTTCCCATCCTACTGCTTCGATAAAGCCAAGAAGATCTGTTCCCTCCTACCACATTTCTGGGGAGACGCCTTTTCTCAGCTCTGGAAATGTGCGCGACTCTCTGGGTGCTTCTGTGCCTTCCAACTTGAGAGGTTGGACTCAACACATCTCAGTCTAGCCAAGAGGACTGCTACCTGCCGTCATCACCCTCACCGCTCCCCAGCCTTTGAGTGTAACAGATCACCCCAGGACTGGAGCGAAACCACGCGAGGCAATCTGAGCCGTTATCACCCTTTTAATCTGTATGTTTCATATCATTGTTGTTTTTCCTCCAGTCATGTGGAATGCTCTGCTACTGAGATGTTTGAGTCAATTTGATGTACTATTGGCAGAACTCAGAAGTGTGTCTGGTTGGGCTAGTTGGTAAAACATGGTAAAAGGCAAAAACAGCGCAAACTAGATGAACTTCTTCATTCGTCTCTTTTAGTTTGTGCTGTTTTTACCTTTTACCATTGGCAGAGCTGTTGAAATGTGGTGACTAAACAGTTTAAGTTGATAGACTTGTCTCTGTCCCCTTGGTCTGAAGCCCGCCACAGTCGCAACCCAGCTGTGACACCCTACACCACGGTGTAGGGTGTCACAGCTTTAAACTGCTAAAGCTGCTATGCAAGCGGTGGTCAGTGACTGCCTCTATACTAATGCACTGTGCAATCCAGAAAAAAATCAGGTTCACAAACACAAATTTATGAGAGTTTTTATAATAACCCCTATAAAGTAGATCTTATTGTTTGAATACAGTAAAATCGTGAAAAAAAATGTGGTTACCATGTGAACCTTACAGTTATGCCTTCTTTCAATACATCTGTCAATATTCAAAACAGAGGCAACACATTGTACTTACCTTAAATCTGTCTGCAGCACTTCCGCATCTGGCAACAGCTGCTGAAGTAGTGCCCTCTGTTCCAACTCTCCAATGGATAACAACAGGGTCATGCAGTGTGCTGCATACCTGAGACAAATAATTATGATAATATACATTAAATGATGTTCTAGACAAGTCAAACATGGTCAAGCTATGAAATTTCACAACGAAATATACAGGACGTAGTAAAATACAGGATGTGGAACAACCCAGATAACCAGCATTTCTTGTGGCTGCAACTCATTTTGAAGAATCAAGTCAATTAAGTAAACTAAGTTGGATGTAGAAGGCTTGAAAATTTAAAAACTTGGATAATTTACTACTATAGAGACAACAGCATATTGCATGTCACTATCTCCAATGTGAAAAGTAAGAAATTATTGCCTACTGCCAGTTCTGCAGTAAGGTACTGAAACTTAGCGGCAACAAAGAGAGAGAGAGAAAAAAAAGAAGACTGGGGAGGAGCGAAGCATGTAAGAAAGGTTGTTTCTGCTCTACAAACGTCACCAAAAACTGCATCAGTAGTCAGCTTACTTTAAGGCACTTGTTCCCTACATTCCCGGCTTCTGTTCCCTATGGCATGTAAGAAAGGGTGTTTCAGCTGCACTGATGTCGTTGGATATTTGTTGGGCTAACTGTTGCCTTCTTCGGGCGAGTAGTGGAATTTACCCAATTTCTGTGGAACATACCTGCTTTTATGATGGACCATGACCACATGCCTCGTTTGTCAATGTCATGTCATGTCAAGGATGACGTGACATACCATGACTACATGACATGCCGACAAGCCTACACTATAAGGTGCTTCGCCCCTGAAAGCTAAGGACCATGCACCACACAACAAAACGGAAAATGACAGGCAAGAAATGGAGAGATCAGAAGACAGCATAATGAGATAGATGACAAACACAAATAGCAAATATTCTAGTTGGCAACAAGTGAAAGAAATGGGCCTGGACAGACCACGTAGTGAACAGACAAATGGTGGTTTTTTCACCATACTTCATGATTTTCAAAATGACGTGGCAGCCCAGTGATGCTGTTGCAACTTCGCAGGTCAAGCCTCAGTGCATACTCTATGGCCCCATCAGTGAACATGATGAGCAGAGTTAGAGCCTCAAAAATTAGAAGGTCAGGGAACCTGTCAAGACAAGAAACCTACTAGGAAGATGTAAGTAATCAATGCACCCACCAGCGGACGGGGGTTGATGAGTGCTTGAGGAAAGGCAGCAGCGGTGTCCAGTCCCAGCGTCGAGCAAGTTGGCCAGGCTGCTGGCGTAGCAATTGCCAGATACAACGCACCATGTTCAATGGCACAGATGCAGTGCGAGGCCTCTTGGCAGGTGGAGCATCACCTTCCACCTCGAGCTCACTCTCTTTCAGTAGCCTTGGCAAGTTGCATTCTTGTTCAAGATATGCATCCACAAACAGTGCAGCAGTTGGGTACCTCGAAACAAGGCGTCCAAGGGCCACACAAAACTGTTCCTTGTCATAGGAACGCAGAGTGGAGCGTGCCAGGAGCTCAGTCAACAAAGGCAGACACAACTGAGCCACTAAGTCTGTACAGCTGCGCTGGTGCAGCAGTGATGCCAGACGATCCAGCAGTGCTGCACGGGATGATGGACTCCAGTCCTGCCCCACACAAAAAGAAATTCATTAGCATGGGAAGTCAACAAATAATGAAGTAAAGAAAAACTTCAAGTAAATTATGCATTGAAGTGTAACTATAAGGAAAATGTTATGATAGGGGGCATATAACGAATTGTTGATGATCACTTTATTTACATAAATAATACAGTTCTGAATTTTCAACTAGCTGTGTCCATATCATTTGCCGGCTCTCACTGGGGCGAACCGGGTACAGTACCAACTTTTATCAGAAGCACAGTGCTATCAGCAACAACAGCTTCTCATTGTCGAAAACTTGCTCGCTTATCTCTTTTTGATAAAATCTATCATCATCCATTGCTTCATGACGATTTTTTCCAGTCACCCTTAGCAATCTTTCCTCGCCGCGATCATCCTCTGAAGGTCAGACGCATAACATGCCGTACCTCATCATTCGCTAATTCGTTCATAAAAAAACTATCATTGAATGGAACCAGCTGCCTCGAACTACCGCAACAGAACGGAACGTTTCAAAATTTAATTAGCTTTTTAAAAAATGGTAACGAAGTTTAGCATTTTGTGCTGTTCTCATTAACTCATTTCATTTTTTTTGTGTGGTCTATCGTTATGTAATTCTGTTATCTTTCATTGCATTTTAGTTATTTCTTTTTCTATATTTCCAAAAGACATTGGGTTATTGTGTTGTTCTTTTCATATGCATATGTTATATTTTTTGTTTGCAATTTTTTTATGCTTGATGTGTATGTATAGCATCAGATTTTTTTCTTTTACCCCACCCCCCTATGTACTACCCTCTCAGAGAGTGCCTCTAGGGGTTTTTTGAAATAAATAAATGGCAACAACAGTTGCTTAAGACCCAATGTAGTTTTCTAGCTTAATTTACAAGCTTGTATGCTTTATATTCATGCTTTGAAGTGTAACTCGCACAATAACTGTAAACACGTCTAGAGGAGATTTACAAGGTTCCTAGGTACCCCTGTAAGCTTGTCGAGTAGTTAAATTTGAAACACTAGGCAGCTAGTTCTAGGACTCGGTTGTAGTTCACATCAACACTTTCTTTTTACAAGTACGAGTGAAACTGAACATGAGCATATTCAGCATAGAGGTGCAACACGTGCACTAGATAGGAAAAAAAAAGTTACTTTACCGAACTAATTTAGCAGTGTAGCAAAGACGCCGTTACTTTGTTACTTTCGCTCATGACTTCAAAAGCAGTTTACTTATTATTACTTATAGCACCTTCTTAGTGGAATATAAGTCTATGGAAGCTAAGTCTGTGGAATATAAGAAGGTGCTATTACTTATAGCACCTTCTTATATTCCACAGACTTAGCGCCAGAAACACGTCCACAAAAATACGCATACATAGGCTGGGCCCTCACTTTCGTCGTCGGGTTTCTGGTGCAAAGTTTAGTGCTTATATGATCCAGCATATACAAGATCGACGCGCAGAGGAGGGGAAAGCGCACGCGCTTGGTGCCACAGTATCGGTGTAATGTCATCGATGTCATCACAACGGTTGGCAGCAGCGGCTTTGGCAACAGGCTTTCTGTTGCTAAACCAACAAATTTCACTACGCAGGCGCCGAGACAGTGCATGTCGGTGGTGGCTACTTCAAGCCGGCGGAATCGTCCCTTGAAGACGACGGAGTGACACGTGCAGCTACGACGGAGTGACACGTGCTCTGACGTGGAAGTGGTCCCTGGTGCGGCGCTGCCATCGACGCTACTTAAGCGGAACCGTGCCCAGCGTTCCTCACAACGGTTGGCAGCAGCGGCTTTGGCAACAGGCTTTCTGTCGCTAAACCAACGAATTTCACTACGCAGGTTAGTTTTATTCCATTTAAACTTTCTATTGTTCATATTTGCCACACCTGCTGCTGCCAACCCGGTGTATTTTTTTCCTTTTGAACCATGGTCACGAATGCTGAATTGTCGCGTGAGGTTGACGCACTTCGAAAAGAGGTGGCAGATATGCGCAAAAGCCTTGAGATGTTTAACTCACTGTACGAAAAAATGAAACAAGATCAGGAACCGTTAGCTTTGGACAACAAAACTTTGAGAAAAGAAAACGAGGACCTAGCGAGAAGACTTGCTGATTCAGAGCAATACTCTCGTATCAACAACATTGAAATCAAGGGTATACCTTGCGTGCAAGGGGAGGACTGCAAAGCCATCTTGCAAAAACTTGGGGACAAGATAGGCTGTCCAGTGACCTCTACAGACATTGACGTCGTTCACCGTGTACCCGCCAAGAAGGACAAAAACATAATAGCCCAATTTTGCGTGAGAACAAAGAAAGCTGACTTTATCAGCAAAGCTAGGAAAGCTAGGTTAGCTACGGCAGACCTTGACCTCCCACAGACCCGGCCATTCCAATCTATATCAATGAACACTTGACACCTGAAAACAAGCACCTTCTTGCGCGGGCATTAGCTCTGAAAAAAGAAAAAAAGTGGAAGTTTCTTTGGACTCATGGTTGTCGTATCAAGGCGAGAGAAACGGAGGACAGCCGGGTGTGTGTCATTGGAAGCACAGGGGACCTGTCCAAAATTTGCTAATGGGACCTAACCAAGTTTGACTTGGCTTGATAATGGGTTACGTGCCTCCCGGAATAAAACATTTAGTCTCAGCTAAAAAACCAAAATTTACGTTTTTTCATCAAAATATTTGTTCACTGCCAAACAAAATAGACGATTTCAGCTTGCTACTCGACACTGTCGGAACATCGTTTTCAGTAATAATGTTAACTGAAACTTGGTTAACGCGCACATTGGACATGTTTCAGCTTCCTGGCTATCAATCGTTCCTCCGAAATCGTCGTGATAAGCGAGGGGGTGGTATCGCACTCTTTCTCAAGGAAAATATCTTGGCTGAGCTCATGGTCGAATTTACTGATATAACCCCTGATTATGAGATGTTAACAGTGCAGAGCAGTAACAACATGTTCTCCGTTATGTACAGACCTCCATCTGGTGATACAACAAGATTTTTTGCATTCCTTGAAAAGCTTTTCAGCTATTCATTAGAAGAGAAAATCAACTTGGTCTTAGGTGGTGACTTCAATATAAACATGCTTTTATCATCCCCGTTACAAAAAGATTTCCATTCACTCATCACAACTTACGGTTTTTCAAACACGATATCTTCTGCAACACATGTGACTATCGACGGCGCATCCCTGTTAGAAGTATTCATCTCAAACATTAACATCGACGTGTTAGAGGCCGATGTTGTGTACACTGACATTAGTGATCACCTAGGTATTATATTACTGGTAAATGAAATGCACTCCATTGCTAGTAAAACTACAAAGCCAGTTCTTATTTAATCTATTACCTCATCAAATCTTGAAGAATTTCACAAAGTTATTGCCCAAGAGGCATGGCACAGCGTTTACAGATCGAAATATAGTGACGTTGCATACAATGCTTTTATTCGCACTTTCCAAACACTTTACCATGATCATTTCCGCAAGAAAAAAGTGGCACGGGCATCCAGGGCACGCAAACCTTGGCTAACCCCTGAGCTTCTTCGTATGATTAAACGCAAACATGCCCTGTATGCTCAATCTGTAAAGTCTAGAGATCCAGCCCTCCTAAGCGAATTTAAAAGATATCGAAATAGTCTAACAAGTCAGCTTAGGTCTGCAAAGAATGCCTATTTCGTAGCAATGTTTAGTGACCCCGTCAATCAAAAAAGTGATGTGGTCTGGCGCAAACTGAATGCTTTGTTAAAGCCTACTTCACTTTCAGTACTTCTGGACGTTTTGAGTCACAATGGCCAAAAACTTTCGGGAAAGGCGATACCGGATGTGTTTAATGAGTTGTTTTCATTAAAACCTCAGTTAAGTAATGTTGATGGCCTCGATAACTATGCTCAGTTCCTGCCTGTAAACGCGTTTAGTAACACTCTATTTCTTGCCCCAACAACACCACTAGAAATTTTTTCTTGCTTCAGTACTATTAGTAACAGCCGCTCCTTGGACGCCGATGGTATCCAGATTCGCCCCATAAAGCATGTGCTTGACATCATATGCCCTGTTCTTACCCATATTTATAATTTAATATTATCTACAGGTGTATTTCCAAAACAAATGCAGATTCCACGCGTTGCTCCTGTTTACAAGCATGGTAGTAAAGAAACATTAACAATTATCGACCTATTTCAATAATCCCAGTGTTTTCAAAAGCAATGAAAAAATTAATGCATATCAGATTGTTATTATTTTTTAATCACCACAATTTGCTTCAAGATTTTCAACATGGGTTCAGGAAGCATCGCTCTACTGAAACAGCCATCTCGACTCATAAAGAAATAATCATAGATGCATTTAGTCGTAAAAAAATGGCATTAGGCATATACGTCGATTTTTCTAAGGCATTTGACTTAATCAATCATTCTATCCTTCTCAGCAAATTAGAAAATTATGGTGTGCGTGGGAAAGCGCATGCTCTTTTAAAATCCTACCTTTCAGATAGGACACAATTCGTAGATGCCAACAATGAAATATCTGCAAGGAAGCCGGTCGTTGTAGGTGTGCCACAAGTAAGTATTTTAGGGCCACTTTTATTTTTGATTTATATTAATGACATTGTACACTGCACAAACAACGCAACATTTGTCTCTTACGCCGATGACACAACAGTTTTTATTACAGGGAGCATGGAAACAGAGATAGAAGAAATGGCTAATGAAACACTGTCTGCTATAGATACCTGGGGTTCAGTGAATTTACTAAAACTAAACCCTTCAAAAACACAAGTCATTTTATATACGCCTAAAGGAAAAACCTTGATAAATAATATGAGCTTATTTCTGGGCTCTCAGCAGTTAGACATGGTTGATTCTGTTAGTGTATATTTTTCCCGACACCTTACGTGGAATGTACATGTTGATATTCTATACTCTAAGATGTCATCGGCCATTGGTGTCCTTGCACGTATGCGATCTCTTCTTCCCACTAAGGTCAAAATTATGATATACAATGCACTGGTATCATCTTTGTTACAGTACTGTAGCTTAATGTGGTGCACAACCGGTGTGACGAACTTGCGCAAGTTGCACTTACTACAGAAAAGGGCCGTACGACATAATGCGGCTGAACACTATCTGTCCTCTACAAAACTTCTTTTTCTAAAATATGATATTCTTCCAGTTTTCTTTGTACAACTACAAGCTGATGTTATGCTATAAAGAGTTTGTCAAACATTGTACCAATACCACAATACATCTTGCTAAACTTAGCGTAAACACAAGTGTTAGACTCACCAGGCACAAAGAAGTTTGGACTGTAACGACCCCAAGAACCTTTTATGACAAACAATCATTGTCCTACAGACTACCTTCTTTGTTAAATTTTTTAAACCGCGAAGATTTTGATCCTTCTTCTAAACAAAACTGTCAGATTAAACACTTCGCCCAACTGATACATTATCCTCAATGATACATCTCTCAGAATTTATGCCCATTCTTTCCTTTTTATTATTGCTTTTCATGTTCATGCCACTTCATGACCATACGTTTGAACTACTCTGTTTTTATCTTAGCACAGTTTTCATAAACTTTTTGTATTGCTTTTTTGTGATGTTATACCTGTATGTTTATTTCATATTTGTTGTACATGATTGACTGCCATTCCTGCTGCTTTGTCAACTTGTGAACGGGGTCAGGACCTCGTCAAGCTCTTGAGCTTTTAGTCCTGTACTCCACCTTATCTAAAGGAAATAAAATTATTGATTGAATGATTGATTGAGTCACGCTGTTATTATCATTATTTCCTTCTTTAACGGAACCGTTAAGACTCACCTCCTTGCAAAGCCATTGATTCAGCCCTCGACACGGTTTGCCGATGCGCTCACACAGAACAGAGACCGCGCGGGTCAAGTCATAATTCGAAAGAACGCAGCCACTTGTGTCTTTCAACTTGTCGGCCATATCGCTTTCCTATTAGCAAACAACACAATGTTCATTTACGATGTACGCATTTTTGCCGTTCGTGTTCTACCGTACACGTGCGTTTGGCGCATGCTTCTGAGCGCGGTAGGTAGGTGTTCTGTGGCAGTGCTGCCAACCTACGCAGCCACTTTTTCCCTCCTTATAGCGAAACAATTCCCTAGATTTCTCTAGATTTTCATGTAAAGCAGTTTTTTGAAGACTAATATGTGTTTGTGCTTAGGAAAACGATTTCAATGTTCACTGTTATAATATATTAGTTCATTCGTTTGAAAATATTCTCTAAAATCACCGTGCTGGAGGTTAAAAAATGTCGCAGTACAAATTGAAAAGCAGTATTTTATACAAGTCACCAAGAAAAAGGCATTGCATAAAGGTTCAAGAAGGAAGAAATTATCAAAATAACACTTAGGAACACTGCTAGCTGTTCAATGCAAAACACGGAAATCTTACAGTACAATACGGTGCAGTTGTAATAGCATGCAAGTTATAAATTAATAATAATAATAATAATAATAATAATAATAATAATAATAATAATAATAATAATAATAATAATAATAATAATAATAACCAGAACGAGCATATAAAGTACAGTACGTGAAATATTCCAGCGAGCAATTAAGCTTTCAAAAATAATAAACAATTGTGCCATTTTGCAACTCTCCCGCATAAAATGCTCGGTGGTGTTCATATAAAACATGAAGTGATGCATGCTTACGTAAATTATAAACAATGTATTGAAAAAAGTCACTCTCAATCTTTGTCATGATATCTGATGCAGGATATTGTGACGAAAAACATTATACCGTGTGGCAGTTTATCCCTCGCAACCTGCTGAACGGTAACGAAAAGATGTGTTTATTACAAATGTTGACTGCCATATATTCGTTCCAAATATATCCTTGCATTCTTCCACCAGGCACTTTTTTTTTCAACTTTTTTTTTCAGCTGTGCCAATAACCACATACATGCAGCCTACTCTTCTGGCTGCGCTTTTCGCAGAAACCTTGGTGACCTTATGGCGGAATCACATGGCTCCACGGGCCAGCTCACCAGCAACGTGACAGCGTACACAAAAAAGAGAAACCGATAAAAAAAAAAAAACCAAAGAAATAACGCCACCGGTGAAAGGTGAGAAAATGAGAGGTTGGTGTAAAGGAAAACATATATATACTTGGCGAGCTCGAGCACCTATTCTTTGGTTCGAACCGGGATTCAGACAATCGAAGTCGAGCACGGACTTAATGAACCGCAATGAAGTGGGGGAGAGGAGAGCGCTGACACAGCTTAGAAGTGTGGAAGCTTGGGCTAGTCGGTATGACATGACGATAGTTATAGCGCGAGAACAGAACTACGACACAAAGACAAGAAGGACACGAGTTGTCTCCGTGTCGTCGTGCTGACACAGCGTTGAGGACGGTGACCAGCCCCATCCCCCCTTGCAACCCTCGGCACCACTACTGGGCATGGCACAGCGCTTTTGGGTGAGTGTAGAATGGGTGTAAAAGAGGAAAGGTGGAAGGAGGAACAAAAAAGAGGTTGTGAGCGGGACGTCCCTCGTCCATAGAGATACATACAAGTATTATTGTATGAAACTCTATGCCTCCGTCGATCTGCTTGCTTCACGTAAAAGCAAAAAAATTCCTTAGGTGTGGATGAAATTCTCTTTTCCCCTAAATACAAACAAAATTTCTTAAATCTAGGGAAATTTCTCTAGAGTTGACATCACTGTTTGAGCCATGGAGGAAGGAAAAATTATTTTTTTCTTCCTCCATGGTTTGAGCAGTGCCACAACCGTTGGGTTTGGCTCGACACGCTTGCTTCACGTGGAAGCAAAAAATTTCCCTAGATGTTGACAAAATTCTCTTTTCTTTTAAATACAAACAAAATTTTTTGAATCTAAAGAAATTTCCCTAGAGTTGACAGCACCGTTTGAGCAGCGCCACAGCCATTGGGCTTGGCTCGACGTGGCTTCAGAAACCTACTTGATTACGATAGTTATAGCGCGAGAACAAAACGACGACACAGAGACAAGAAGGGCACGAAAGACACTGTGTCTCTGTGTCGTCGTTTTGTTCTCGCGCTATAACTATCGTCATGCCATACCAACTAGCCCAAGCTGCCACACTACTTGATTAGCTTTTGGATCCACTTGGCCCATTGTTGGCCCGTGGGTTGACTCAGAGCGTGGAGGAAGGAAAGGTGACCCAAAGCAACGCCTCCTAGATTTCTTGTGCCTGACGGATTATCGGCGGTCACTTGGGAAGCAGAGGTCGTTGGAACTACAGTGGTGGCGTCACTCAAGTAGGGGTGTCTCTAAATAGGTTTATACGTTTTTTGAGCTTATATGCAATAAAAATAGCGTAAAAAGTTTTGAAAAGTTGTAAACGTAATTATAATTAACTCTACGTAAGTGACGCTGTCATTCAACAAGCAACTTCTTTAATACAAAGCTTCTTCTAAAATTAATAGCAGAGGCCAAAATTGCCAATCTTAAAGGCAAAGTACAAAGACCTTCATTCCTACGTATGCAGCGCCGCCATAGATGACCGCCGTTTCGCGTTCATTCGGCAGGCACAGGAAATCTAGGAGGCGTTGCCCAGAGTTGGCCTGCAGCTGGCAGATCGAAAACCGAAACTGGAGATACTGGAGCCGTTGCTAGAGCGGTACTGGTAGGTGTTCTGTGCTAAGCCCTCAACGTAGGTGTTCTGTGCCTCAACGACCAGGCGCGGGCTTGTGTTGACAAGGTTGACAAGGAAGGTACAACCAAGGTGGTGCGCCCGTGTCTCGTTTGACGACACTGTGACAGCTTGCCACTGGAATCAAACAAGTGTTTCTGATGCACATAATGCGACTAATGATATCGTAGTACATGCTCAAGGGAGTGGTAGGAACGAGGAAACCAGTGCAAAATCACGCCCGTAGGAATCCATGCTGGGGTGAGGACGTGGTCGCTGCGATACTTTGCTCGGTATCAGACGTTTGTCTGAGCGAGACACAAGTCTTTGCATCATTGCACTCCAAAGTCGGGTGAACCATGGCAGCAATGCAACGAGTATGCCAGTTCCGCAGGGCTTCCAACGCCTGCAGTCGCATCTGCGGTGCACATCGCTTATCCTTTCACGAGAACGTCGTTCTGCCAGTCTGTGCATGCCTGCAAGCCAATGTGCGGCTGCTGTCCTCATCGAAGCAACGCTCATCTTCAAACAGCACACCCGGGTAGGTCAAACGTACTTCATTTCGGTACGGTATATATGTAGAACCGTCGATTCGCTGGCTGTTCAAGCTAGCTTCTGGCCCTTTGATTTGAAGGACAAGCGATATATGAATTTCAAGGTTGCTTTACACCAAACAAAACAACCCCGATATGATACTTGATCTTGCCTGCATCGCATCTCAACCTGCTATCAGCTGCCGGTTTGCTGGATTTAAGGACTAAGTCAAGCCTTTGTAATGTTCTTTCATTAGCACACTAGTTTGTTTGGTGTGGTTTCAGATCAGTAGACATCTCTTCACCGGAGTACCAGTTCCTGGAACGCAGTATCCTGCCCACGATGTGTTTTCAGAAGAGCCTTCCTCGACTGCCGATTCCAAAACTGGAAAAAACTTGCGAGCGTTACCTGAATGCGTTGGAGCCTCTGGTTTCTCCAGAAGATTTGGAGAACACTCGTGTTCTTGTTCATGCCTTCAAGAATAATGAGGGTGCAGGTAAGCTTGATGTAATATGTGCTTTCATTTGAGCATGTATTATTATGCTGACTCTGATAAGAATCATAATAGAGTCAGAAAAGTTTGAATGTTTAATTTTTATTCAATGCATATTTCACCAACTAACCACTCGAGTTTTGTTACTTAAGTATCCATTGAGTACTTGAATCCAAATCCACCATTCAAACGTTGCGTGTTCAAATCACAACAATAGAAGGGTTTCTTTGTTTTTTTTTCACTTTAATTCAATAGAGCTTGCATCATAGTTACTGCACTATAGTTAAAACCAACAATTAAGCATTTTAGATACCTTGTATGAAGAATTTAACTGCCTGTAAATGAATCAAATTGATACAACATTGTTTCAAGGCACTCGGCATTCTACTGCAACAAAAATAATGTCATAATATGTTAATTTATGTGTGTAATAGTAACTAATCCTCATTAGGTTGTAATTATTTATTTATGCTGAAATCGTTCATGCTCTGTTTTGTCATAAGCGAAATCCTAGGCTAGAAATGAAGTGCAAATTCATTTTTGGTTATGTCTACTTTAAGAGAAGACATACTTTTCACATGACTCGCACAAAGCATCACGTTAAATGCGTTAATGCCTCGAGTAATGTGCTCATATGCAACAGTACCCTGCAAATAAAATTTAAATGAAGACAAATTTATCCTGCAGGTGGTTCAATGAACCCGAATCTCAATATATCTTCCTTATTTCTAGCCCCTTAGTTGATACAAATAGCAGAAGCATTGGTTGATTGATTTGATTTGTGGGGTTTAACGTCCCAAAACCACCATATGATTATGAGAGACGCCGTAGTGGAGGGCTCCGGAAATTTTGACCACCTAAGGTTCTTTAACGTGCACCAAAATCTGAGCACACGGGCCTACAACATTTCCGCCTCCATCGGAAATGCAGCCGCCGCAGCCGGGATTTGAACCCGCGATCTGCGGGTACAAATATCGGAAGAAAGTGACATACATTGTGTACAGAGCATGTCAAAGAGTTAATGACCCTTATGCTTTCCCTGGCAAAATGGTTTATTGGATTAATTTAGTTGCGTCTAGCGAAGCAGTGAGCCCATAAAAGAAATGCTGTGTTTTGTTTATTCTATGACGCCAGTATCGCACATATTTTGTGCATCTCGTTGAGCTCAGTCTGCTTAGAAATGTGTCTAGCATTATTACAGCATGTGGCACATGTGAGTATACTAACACAGTCGCATACTCCTTTTCAATTACTGTGAAAACCAAAACCATTGAAATCCACATATATGCCAGCTAATACTTTTTGGCAAGCACATGGAAGGGGCACAGGAAGTCTGTAAATTTTATTTTTTTATCCATATATCTATCATTTCAAAGTGTATGTGACTAGAAAAAAAAAAGGATGAATCAAGCTTGAAGGTTATTTCCTATGATGATCAGTCAGTATATACAGCAGAATCTCTATAAAGAGAATTTGAAAGGAAGGGACCAGAAAAATATGTCCTATTTAACAGGTGTTCCACGTACTGAATGATGAACACGAGTGCAGAACACAAGTATGAAACCAATAATTTCTGTAGTTAAAGTGCACTTCTGTTTACTAGATTTCTCCTTACAGATAGTCTACTGTATTTATACTAATTCGCTTAAACCGAGCTCACTTCATTATTGTTCTTTTTCTTTGTTGATGTGTTTATGTGTTAATATTATTGATCCGTTAATACCAACTCGCCTATAGCTTAATGTACTCTGAGAGCACCCATGTAATCAGTATAGGTCCTTATTGCATCTCCACACAAGCTGAATGATGTTATTTAACTTTATTACATGGCTGAAACTTTATTACATGGCTGATTTTACAGTGTTGTAAAACATGCAAATAAAAATGTCTGACTTGTGCTGGTTGAAATTGGATCAAAGAAGGGAAAGTTACATTATATGGCTGAAGTTGGCATCAGTTGTCTACTTGGCATGTGTGAGCCATTGATTGAGTCATATTTTTGAGTGTATTCATAAAAGTTGCATTGTCACACACTTCCTGACCTTGCAATTCAGCTTCAACAAAATGCAAATGTTTATACATTTACATATCAAATAGTTTTTATAGCTACTCTTAAAGTTTTCAACACCATTAAAATGCCTCTTGCTCGTCTTGTATAAATGTAATCTTGTCGCTTGAAACCAACGATAAGTTAAAAGGTGACTGCTTCAACTTATTTTGCAAGCCTTGTGGATAAACAAGCACTTAATTGTCACTTTCATCAGAACTGGACAGCCTGCTGAGAAGGAAGGACAAAGCCAACAAGCAAACCAGCTACATCTCAGGTTTGTGAAAACCTCATACTGTTAGCATTATTTACAGTGCAGAGCATGTCAAAGTTGCAGGCTGCATAAACAGGCAGTAGGCCTGGACAGCTTACTGTTGTGATAGTTGGTGTACCATGCCTAAAATTGCAGCATAGCAATGATCTTGAATACGCTAGCCTCAAGCTGCATGCAGTCTTCATTTATACTGCAATCTTTTCACTTCTGTTGAAAATGGCTTTTTTTTTTTGTATTCTTGGCTCCTGTCTTTACATGAACTGTGCTTTTTGTGCATGGCTTGATACGTGCCTTTAGTGCTTTTATCAGTAGAACAATTCGCTTTTCACAAGCTCTTCATCTCTAGCATAAAAAAAGTATTGCTGTTCCCTTGCAGCTCCTTGGTTTGACATGTACCTGACTTCTCGCAAACCTCTCCCGCTCAACTTCAATCCATTTATGGCATGGAAAGATGACAAGCGGCCAGGCTACATGGATCAGGTGAATTGTATTTCTTAATGTTTCCGACGGCAGCTGCAAATAAATCTCAGTTCTTGTTCTTGTCACACTCTTGACTTCCTGGTGGATTCTTTCTTTAAAAGAAAGCTTTAGAAATGTTGATGTGGAGTCACCTATGACAATAGTTTTACTTTTGTACAGTTCTGCAGCTACACGGTGAAATTACGGTGTCTGAACGCTGGAGCCAATGTTCATTGTGCATCGGGAAGATTCTCCTTGACACAAACATATCTTTCTTTTTGCTGTGCCTTTCAATACATCTGCATGTTCACAACTATGCAGACAATCCTGTCTAGGAAGTAAAAATTATAGCTGCACTCAACAAAGTATTAAAGAACAACTTTGTGCCTATAAACAGATGTCATACATAAATGCATAGGTGAATCAACTTATTTCACCATATATGCTTTAATACATCTATCAATTGCTCTATTTGGAATATATGTTCAGGAAAGAAAAAAATGGCAGGAGGGAAGTGGAAACTGTCTGTGTTTGTGCGGTGAAGATGTAAATAATACATGGACTATGTAGCTCATAAGCCACAGTTCTTAAATTGCCGATATGAGAATGTCATTTGTTGTTTCTGTCTCTGCATTGCAACTTAAACAGGAAGTTTTTTTTAAGTGTTAGCTGGACTCATTTTTTTATAACAAACAGACTTGATCATGCAATTGAAAAATGTACTGCACAATTCATTTCAGACTGTTCGTGCCTCCAACATGGTGATATCTTCTCTGCGCTTCTTGCGGTCCCTGCAGACAAATCAGCTGGAGCCTATGGTGTATCACCTCAATGCCAAAAAGAGTGACACACAGGCATACAGGCGTACCATCAAGTAATGCTTTCTTCGATAGGGATATTAGTATGCACTCAGGTGCCCATTTTCCCATTCAAGAATGGGTGTACACCTGTGCCTAAGCAAAGCAAGAACAAATTTCTAGTTGATAGTTAGTGATTGTGTTGGGTCGTTCATCTTCACAATGTTGTTGATTTTGACCATGAAGCCATACCAACCTGTGCAGTTATCATGCATAGGGCACTTTGCCATCACAAGTTTCGTGCATAGCTCAGTGCCCTATAGCATTCCAGACTAGAAAAAGTGCACTGAAATGTTAGTAATTAGATACTTTATAAACTGTCATTCAAGCAGCTTGAGGTGTTTTTATTATTTGTATATAATCACTACAAGTAGAGGAGAACAAAGGCATCAGGCTGAAACATTGCACATACATTTGAGCCCTTCTACTTTCTATTTAAAGTTTCTCATAAAATTGGAAAGGACTAATCGTGTTCAGGAATCGATCATCATAGCAAGGTAATTGATTGATATGCGGGGCTTAACGTCCCAAAACCACCATAAGATTATGAGAAACTCCATAGTGGAGGGCTCCGGAAATTTAGACCACCTGGGGTTCTTTAACGTGCACCCAAATCTGAGCACACACGGGCCTACAACATTTCCGCCTCCATCGGAAATGCAGCCGCCGCAGCCGGGATTCTAACCCGCGACCTGCGGGTCAGCAGCTGAGTACTTTAGCCACTAGACCACCACGGCGGGGCACAGTGTAAGTACAAGTAAATGGAAATACTCTCAGCGTAAGCCAACAACGCGCCTTCTTTGACTACGCCCAAATCCTCTTGCTATGATAGCGGGGCCATCATAGCAAGGTAGTACATGCTTATGGGTCCTAGTGTGGGCACAACAAGCAGAAAGAATGCAACATCACCCAGAATGCTGCTATGTGAATAGAAAGGCACACAGTTGCATGAATGGCATTGCAATGTGGTGGTGTAAAGTAGGAAATTGGCACTGTATAGAAAGGTTGTGGCACTCATGGTGCAAATTGTTCGCTTATATAATGTATGGTAGTGTCAGGGGCTCATCATACTGAGGGCACTGAAAGGAAGTCTGTCGCCAGGTATAGTGCAAAAGTGAAAACTGGTCAACGGATGCAAAATATTTGCATGTATATGATATGTACAGTGTATCTGAAATATTTGTCAGCAATGCATGCTTGCATTAGCTTCCGACGTACTAGCTAATCTCTCCTTTCTAAAAGTAAGGCTTTACTTGGATTCGCAATCATTTCTTTGTCGCTCATATGTTTCCTTGGTCCATTTGTTATGATGTGTGGGGTTGTGGGGAGCGCGCACATAAATTTCAAGGTTGCACAACCACTTGAATGTCATCTTACAGCATACCATACCTTTACTTTTGATGAGTGCATTGGCTATTCTGGAATTTTAATGCACTGACCTAGCTCACTATACTAAGGTAGAAAGCTAGACAAGTTGGAATAGATGCATATTCTGAATCAGCATGAAAAACAAAGCTAGAAAGGATGTACAATGAGCGCTCTCTAACAAAGTGTTACTGCTGTTTCTCTGTACTGATTCAAAGTATGGCCTAGCTCAGTATGATATATCTTAGCATTTTAAAAACATTTATAGAACTACCCTACATGAATCCTCCTGTAGATGTCTTTAGATATGGCATAAGTAGAAAGAGAAAGACATATCTCGTGAAACAGATAAAACGTGGCTCGCAATCAATATGAACAGAACTGTTAGTCACAACCAAACATTATTTGCAGTGCCTGTATTATTCCACTCTTCGGAAATGTGCTTGTAGGATCACAGATGAAAAAGAAAGGACTTTGAAACAGCCCTAACTTATCACCTCTGTGTTTGCAGAATGCTGCCAGAAGCCTTGACATGGTATGCAAGTGCTCTGCTGTGGAAGGCCTACCCACTTGACATGAGCCAGTTTCACAACCTTTTTGCAAGCACACGGATACCACTGCTTGTGCGTGACAAAATTGAGGTGTTTCCGAACTCCAGGCATATACTCGTCATCCGCAATGGCCACTTCTATGCACTTCAGGTTTTAGATGATAAAGGTGAGTGAATTACAAAGTTTTCCACAGGCCAGTAAAGATCCATGAGGTGCAGCTAGCAACAGTGCACTGCAGATAATAAGTTTTCCAAGTGTAATTAACATGTTTGCTGCTTCTGTGCAAAAATTAATAATAATATTAATGCAAAGGTAACTGAATTTGAAAAGTGTACATGATGGCTAGTCTACTACTGGCAATGAAATGTTTCGTTTTCACATCTGGTCTTTATTTAAATGACAACATTATCTAAGGCAGGTGCACATAAAATGAGATATGCTTATTATATAGCGTTTAAAAAAATATCACATGTTCTACTATCTACTCACAACATGTTGCCTTCATTTGAGTCAACATAAATTGCGTGATTTCACTGCTCTATTCAGCATTAAGTCAGTTACTAAGTGCCGCATAAAACTTAAAAACCCGGAAAGATGAGGGTGCTTCTATAACAAAAAATATTATTCCTTTGGTTATATTCATTAGACTACGGTTCTCTAATTTCCTGGTCTTGTACTATCGCATGAAAAACGTTTTTTTTTCGCCGCAGTACATTAATGCCTTGTGGGGAAGCGTACTACGATTTCGAAGGGGCTTTAAGCATTAGTTGTCATGGGGCACAACACATTCTTTTCCTTAATTAATCATGCGCACACTAGTAGAATCAATAATGTCTAAATTACTGGCAATCATTTTGAGATATGTACGTTGTCTCAGCGGTCCTAAGAAATAATAACAAAACAAAAATGAACAAAAATGTATGGCAGTTTTTTTATTCTGTTTTATTTTGTCTACACAACCCTCATGAATCTCCTCAGTTTCAATGTCCCCAGGTTCATACTAGTATTCGCAGCGCCTGTCCTACGATTTAACAGGCGCTGTAGATGCCACTGTGGACTTCATTATTCAATGTATTGTGGGGTTGCTGAAAACACTGGTTTCATAGAAATAGCAGCGCTGAGATGCACTGTACATGATTTAGCTGATCTTGAATAATTTCAACTTTTTTTAAGTAAACTTTGTTTGTTATACTACTTTAAATGTGGGATGTGGTGCTAAAAAGTTGCTTTTTTTTGCTGCCAAACATGGATGTGGTGCTCCAAAAGCAACATTCTGCTGCTCCAAATATTGCTCCTAATCTTATTTCAGCTGTTGCACATCTTCCATAAACATATAATTTTTTAAGAAATAAATAAACACTGCTGTGCTGCCCATAAAGGGAAAATTACCAAGGGTGAAGCTCCTGTGCAAGTATATGCCAAATAGTCTAGCAAAGTTGACACCTCGAAGTTGTAAATGTGGAATATAAAAGCAGAAAAATATATTTAGTGCACTGTGCTATGCTCTTTTGTTTTGATGCTATAAATAAGGTGCTTATCTGTTTTCTTTGCCAGCATAGTCAGTGCAAGTAAGAATGTGAAAGCTTTATCATAAACACACTGCATTTTTGTCTTTATAGCTTTTCTTTATTCACAGACTAAAGAGTTTGAGCTTGCTGGTGAACTATTGTTTGTAAAGCTTTTGAATAACATGAAAAAAAAGAAAATAAATAGCAAGGCACAACTTGATGCTCTACCTCATTTTTTTTTTCACTTACACCATTTGTCTTTACTTCCTATCCATTGCTCCAGAATGTTATCTGTGAGTACTGTTTTCAGACACCAGGGCTAAAAAAATTTCTTGATAGAATTCCCTAGCATACCATATTGAAAGCATGTAAAAAAATGGCTCACATTAAGTTTACAAGGTCCTTGCTAGAAGCTGTTTAAGTTCTGCAGTTCTACAGCTTTTTGAAAGCACATCGTAAGCTTTCGAGACAGTCATCTGCAGCAATATTCTGGTGTCAGCTACCCTCCTCGACACTGCAGCTTGCATTGCTTGCTGCTCAGCTGTCGAGTATGACAGTAACAGTGAGATCTGAATCCACCATTCGAAGATTGTAGGTTCAAGTCTTTCTACCTATGGAAAGAGCGATTTGTTGTCCTCTCTAATTTTCTTGTATTTAAGTCAAAGTCATTACACTATAGTAACAAAAAAAAAACGTTCCTCAAGCTTTCCTTAGCTTAACTGTTTGTTGGTTTTATTAGTTGTGTCTAACAAATAGACGAGCCCCCTAAACATTTCCCTTATTTCATACTAGTATCTGGCCAGCAGCTAGCTTATGGTGGTGATTTTGTCATTATCTTCCTGTCCACTTTTCATTTATGTGTATGAAGCAAAGGAATAGTGCATATCTCACACTGATCTTTCTACTTTCCTGCAATCATAAACCAACTTCTAATCATCTCTACTCGTCTATAGTCTGCTGTGTGCATGAACAAGACATTTGCCCTTTCCTGTTGCACAACAGATGGTTCGTTGCAGGCAACCTGTTTGGACCTGGACATTACCAAGCATGCCTAAGTCACATCATGACCGACAGTCGGCCTGCACCTACTGTTCCCGTATCTGCGCTGACAGCAGGACCTCGGGATGACTGGGCAAGGGCGCGTAGTGAACTCCTGGCTGCTGGAAATGAGAGCACACTACGACAAATTGACAGCGCCCTGTTCGTGCTGGTGCTAGACAGTGAAGCATTTCAGGGCACAGAACAAGAGAAGATAGCTCACCATTTTCTACATGGCCCAGTTCACAACAGGTGGGTTCACTGTAATGACAATTACTTTAGTAGATGTACCATCCACGTATCACAGGGTAGTCATGTGCCATATTGTGGCAGCTCCTTGCCTTGGCACAAATGCTTGGTTTGCACTATTTTTTTTTTTTATGGTACACGAATTACTATTTTGGAAAGTGTTCAAAAGGTAAAGCCGGAAAAAAAAATGATTGTGACAAAGCTACAGGTCTAGAATTAACATGAAAACATCTCAACGAATTTTCTTGCATGTCTTTAGCATAGGAGAGCAGTAGCCAGTTTGCAGGTCTGTTTAGTGCAACGGGCTTTACATTCTTTCAGGTGGTTCGACAAGTCTTTTTCACTGCTTCTTACAGCAGAAGGGCATGCAGCTATTAACTTTGAGCATTCGTGGGGTGATGGAGTGGCTGTACTGCGCTACTTTAACGACGTATTCACTGACAGCACTGAGCGGCCTTACGTTCACCCCGGAGAGTCTGCAATTATCAATCCTGAGCCCTACATTCAACGGCTTGGTAAGTGGGTCTCCTATGTAGCCATAATGTGGCATGCATGTCATTATGGCTGCACCATGCACTGAGTTAAATCCTCAAGGCTATATTGTAAAACATTCATGCCTACCACGAAAGGAAAAGATATTGCATGGAATTATAAATTATGGCCAAAATCCAAGGTGCATATTTAGTCAGTACAATGAGCCTCCAAGCACCGAGGTTCTGTGCGACCGGTCACAGACGCATTTCATTCTGTTCAGCTAGAATTATTCATGATTACTTCCTGAATCGTACTGAACTTTTTTCACCCAGGCTGCGACAAAATGCGATTTAGCATTTTTCTTTACTATGTGCAGACTTTATCGTCAATGATTCTGTGAAGGCAGATGTGCAGAAAGCCCAGCAAAATTACGAGAAAAATACAGGCAACCTCCAGTTGGCTGCTATGGTTCACTCGGGCCTTAGCAGAGAGCTCATCAAGCAGAGCAAGCTCAGTCCGGATTCAGTCATGCAGCTCTCTTTTCAGGTATGCCCAAAAATGCCCCACCTTCAAAGATACTTTAATCTGCTTTTCTGCTATCATGTCTCAGAATAATCGCTTGCACCCAAGTGCGTATGCCTTTTGCAACATGAACCATTTAAGGAAAACAATGTTGCATGGGAGAGGTATTATTTTCCAGCCAAAAGCTCTTGAGCAGAAAGAAGCAAGATAGAGTGCCATCCATTTAACAACCTTGCCTTTACCATAATTGAAAATTCACAAGCATGCCTACATGCAGGCAGCTGTAAAAGATTGCATTCCCCCTTAGGGGAGACAACGCATGGTTGAACTGCTACAGAAAATTTTGTAAATAGTTGTTAAAAAGCATCTCTTGGAGTAGTCAACACAGTTATGTAAATTAATCATTTGGCACTACCGTACACACTAATGCGCATGCTTACAGAAAAACTCTTAGGAGCTTTCAATACAAGCATAGACCCTAATGCAAGTACTAATGAGAGTGCTGCATCTCCTCGCACTTTGTGCAGCTGGCCTATTTCCTGGCACACGGAGGCACTGCGGCCACCTATGAATCGTGCAGCACGTCTGCTTTCAAGCACGGGCGAACAGAAACAGTGCGGCCCGCAACAATGGCCACAAAACATTGCGTAAACGCACTCAGTTCGAACAAAGACCTCAAGCATGCTAGACCCCTGCTGGAGGAGTGCTCTAGAGTTCACAACCAGCTCACAAAGGAGGCCGCCATGGGTACAGTACTGCTAACTTGCCATAGCAAGACTACTAGTGCAAATGCTGTGCAAATTTTATGAAAATGTTGGTATGAAAATGCAGTTGTGTAACATTGCAGGCACCATGCAATAATTTGGAGAATGCAAAAGCAGGGTATGTCGGTAAAGATAAACCGAGGTGATACTCAAAATCACCTCAAGGATTTAATTACATCTGAGTGCACTTGCCTTGTTTATCGGAGTAACTAGTTTATTTGGTGACCAATAACAATAATAGTATTTGTTGGGGTTTAACATCCCAAAACTACAATAGAATTGTGAAGGAAACTGTAGTGGAGGTCTGCAAAAACTTGGCCACCTGGTGTTCTTTAATGTGCACTTAGATCCAAGTACATGAGCTTCTAGCATTTTACCTCAATTGAAATAAGGCCGCTGCAACTGAGATTTTACACTGCAACCTTCAGGTTAACAGTTGGGTGCCATCACCACTACTGGACCACTGTGGCAGATGTATTTTGAGTGACCAGTTGCTATGTTATGTGCTTGTGTACATCAAGCTGGACTGCTAAATGCAACACTTGCCACAGTTGAACTATGTTTAGCAGCTCGTATAAATACTGTAGACCTGGCTTGAGAAGGGCACTGAACTTTATGAGTAAAGCAGCACACAAGAAATGGGAAGTATTGAACTATCATGCTTGCTTTGCTTTCATTTTGTAGGTCTACCCAAAATCACAAAGATATGGCTATTATTTTACTGCAGGTCAGGGGTTCGACCGCCACTTGTTTGCCTTGAGAGTCCTGGCTGAAGAGAAGGGGCGGGCCATGCCAGCAATTTACAGAGACAATTGCTTCGAGAAGGCAAACCACTTTGTCCTTTCAACATCCACCTTACATGGTGTGGCTTTCAGTGGTGGAGGCTTTGCACCTGTCGTGCCAGACGGCTACGGCATCGGCTATGGCATGGTTGATGACAAGTTGGGAGCGCTGGTCAGTGCTTACAGCCCACATCGGGACGCCAGGAATTTCTCAGCGTGCATGGCTGAAGCTCTAGATCGTATTTGTATTGCCATGAAGTGCACCTAGGTAGCGATAGTATTCTTTAAATGAAGACTGTTGATAATGCATTCCTCTAATTTTTGGTTTAATTTAAAGTAATAGCTGCCACTTCACTAACAAGAAGTGAGCATAGGGGCTCAATCACTTTTTGTATTCTTTGTGTAAGATGCTATTGACAATTTCGTGGAGCATACGGTGTACAGTGTCATTCAGTACAGCATCTATGGTTATCGTGTACCATTTTAAACTACATTACGAACCAGTGTTGTGAACAAATAAATGCAACGTACATTTTAAGTAGCACACGTGAGCACGGACATACATAGTACATACATGTATATATTGATGCTTTGTACACTTGTAAAAGACAATAAAAAGTATTTCTTGATCAGGGTGCTGTAATAAATACCACTCTCTCGTGTTCACTGACTAGTGGAGGAAAGAATATGTTGCAAAGTGGAGCACTCATTTCATGTGCATATGTGTTAAACTTTTTGCAGAACTCTTTACAACTGCAAAAACTACACTCATTACCTGCGATTCGAGACACAGTTGTAACAAACTTAGTCAAAATATACAGCTGAAAACCTATGGCTGCTAAATGTGCATACTTAAGCTGAAAACATGGGTGACACTGATCTTAACATTCAGGGATGAAAGATGCCACGGAGTAATTCACTATAGGCATAAATTTACCGTCCGTGACTTCTGTGAAAATGCAGCCACTTTAAATCAATGTGACAACTCGAAGTTTCATTCATCATGCCCAGATTTCGTGACATACGGTTTTGTTATGCAGCTAACAGGCTTTTTCATAGGCTGCACTTTGCTTAAACAAACAGATGAGCAAAAATCAGCCTATAGCAACATTTTTTCAACCACACATTCATTAAGAAAGACAATGGAAAAGGTAGCTGTGAGTGATCTGCTATCACAGTTCACTGTAGTTAATGCCGGAGTAGCACCTCTTGTGCAATACTGCCATTTCTCACGATTGTAAATTGCACTAAGCCATTAGGAGTAGCATCACATGTCTAGAGCCATCCCAGAAAAATATTTGTTCGTAAATTTGTTAAAACTTTATGGATATCTGCACCCAACCTTGGGGGAAAAAATACATTTAAAAGTGAAGATTTAATAGTAATGTGGAAATGCACTGGCAATGTAAATATATAAAATGCTATAACAGTCTAAAATTCTCGCATTGAAAAGTGTAGATGTGCAGTAAAAGAACAAGTGGAAGCTAGAACACAACATATCGAATTGAATATCTGAAACACTGAAAGCACCGACAAGTAAACACTGCAGAGAGAACTGCAGTCATTGAAGCATGCAAGAAACCTTCAATCAGCAGAAGCATAAAAAGAAAGAGGATCAGAAGGTCAGTGAAGCAATACCGGCTACACATTTTTCTCCACTTTGCTTCAAGAAGTGTGTGATAGAAAGCTTCGGTGGTAGTGCAGTCTTCTAAAATAAAGGCCAAGCCACTGTTGAGGGTTCGACACAGGTTTAGTGTAAATTTCACTTTAGGAGTGCTGCAGCTCAAGCCATCACAGTGAAAAGTGCTAAACGAAAATCTCGAAGTACAAAAATTGACTCGTATCACTTTACTTAATACGGCTTGTCACGAGAACATAAAAAATATTGCATTACGTGATGACTGCAGCAAGAAGCTTTGTTTAGATGCACATGCATTGTGAAAGACAATCTAAAACTACCTCGACATCAAAAATTAAGACGCAGTGAAAAAACTAAGATAATGCGAGTTAAGACGTTCAATGCAGTTTTTGCACTTGATGATAAAAAAATTCTGTTTCCTGTTAATAGAGGTGGGAAAAGCCCACATAAAAAGGAAAAGGAAGAAAAAGCCGATCACCTTGTGCTTCAATGCAGGCACCACTGTCTGCTTGACGTCAATGTTTTGCCAGGAAGTTTGTATACAACCGCCACACAATTTTCAATCAGTGTCACTCTTGCCTCTCATCTCTGACATGCAGTTCTACTAGCAACAATACTGAAAAAAAAAAAAAAAAAGAAGACACCACAAAAATCGTGGCAGTAAAGTGTTGAAGCGACTGCTGAAAGACTAATCCAGAATATTTTGTGTGCACGTGGGAAAGCAGGAAGAAAATGTGGTCCCTTTCCTTCACAAATGTTCCAAGAGCAACGAGAGAGCAGAGTGATTCTAATGGCTCTTGCGTGTCGTGTCGATGGAAGACGCATGGTCCGTTTTGCTTGGCCCAGTCTCATGATCACCACCAAGGCAGTGATGTAGCAAGCACATTTCAGGCTGGTGGCCCATCCAGGCTCGCACTGTGCGCGTGGTGACCTTCTTTGTGAGGAGAGCTGTTTGTGGGTTGGCAGTTAGGAGAGTCAGTGCACACTTAGGCTGGCAGTGGCAGCCAATGGCACAGAGTTGGGATGAGCCAAAAGCCCCAGGCGCTGCTTGTGTTTCCGCTGTTCTGTCATCTGCATTGCACATGAATTAACACGGTAGCATGGTAAACTGCTCTGCCATGGCTGAAAATGAAACATAACATAACTTTGAAGCATCTAGGTGGCCCTTTTTGAGAGTGACTTTTCAGCCTATCTTGTGTCCCTTTCAGAACAAAGGCCTCCCCCATAATCTTCAATCTGTGCTCTCTACCATGAACTGATTTTGTTTGATCCCTGACTCATCTAAATCACTGCTGTTCTTGGCTTATTTTTCGTTCTCTTATCCACTCAATTGCTCTAACTGACCACCCGTTGTCGACTAACACATTAATTTCTTTTGCCTAATATCGTCTTGAATATCAGCTACACTTGTCTAATTTCTGAACCAATTTACTGCCTTCTGATCCATTTTCTGTTATACTGCATGCTGCAAAGTTCTTGAAATTTCTCTTGTTCTAGTCCAAGTTTCAATACAGCCTGAAGTATGCACAATAATTGTATACATTTTGTTTTAGACACAACTGCAGTTTGCCTCTCAGAATTCAGCGATTTTTGCCATATGCGTTCTCGCCCATCTTTATCCTTCAGTGGGTTTCCTTTTATTGTGTATGCTCCCCTATCAGTAGTTGACCTAGGTACATAGTATTCTTATACATAGACTGCAAGGGTTGGTTGCCATCATGAATTATTTTTCCACGTGTCCACAGGCAAACTTGACGACTGCATAACTTGAACAAAAAACACTGAGACAACACTAAAACATAGCCAAAGGTGGACATTCAGCCTGGCTGGTCCAGCACATGAACAAATATAATAATAATTCTCATGGTTTGACGTGCCAAAACCGCAATTTAGTTATGAGGCATGCCATAGCGGGAAACTCTGGATTAATTTCAGCCGCCTGGTGTTTTTTAACGTGCACTTGTATTTAAAGGCATTTTCTGCACATGAACAATTGTAAAGCGTTCAAAAGGAATAAGAATGAAGGAGGAGGACACACACATCCATGCCACAAAAATCTTTTGCAAGCTTTACGAGGCAGGAGATGGTGCACAAGTGACGACTAGCAATTCGTCATCGTCAACGAGTGAGCAAGCACATTACCTGGTCCCTGAGCTCGGCCAGCTGCCGAGACAAGGTGGTAACCAGACGTTGGGTGTCCTCAAGCTGGTTCTGCAGTGTGCGCATCTCATTCTGCTCCCCATCTGCTTCATCTGCTGCAAGTGACATGGCACGCATGCGTGGGAACCACTCCAGGTTCTTCTCCTGCAGCACCACAAGGTACACACAATGCCACAGGATACTGTGGAATACTAGGCCATTCCACTATGGAATACTATGGCCATTCCACACATGCATTTTTGGCAGAGCTATTTCACAACTGCACAGTGCTCTTCTACACGAATTTCACATTTTACCCGATCCTTGTATTAGGTCAACATAGTGCAATTGTTGAAGAAATAAAGCATTAGTACAATTTACGAAAGATGGCCTTCAAGTACACATTTGGCATAGAGATCATTAGGACAGAAGAATCAAGTCACCTGCTACAGTCAAAACAAAATGTTTCACTGTCCATACATAACTTATTCACTACGAAATGTCACTTTGTTTCAACTTTGTTGAGCGCAGTAAAGCTTTCATTTGATACAGTTTGTGCGTTCTTGAACACACATTGCAGGGCTGCATGAAACAGAGTACACAGGATAAGAGCACTGGTACCTTTGTAAAAGTAACCTTTGCAAAAGTACCATGCTGCTAGTTTTACAAAGGTTTTACCTGACCAGTTCATATTCCTTAAAAGCCCTTCAATACACATAATAATTATGATCCATAAGTGGAGCATCATTACAATGGTTTGTTTGCTCATTAAAAAACATTCAAGATGAGAGGAAGCCAACAAACTGCATTTTCCGCGCAATAAATATTTTGGTCTGGGATTCTTCACCATTTTTTCCTTACAACTGAAGTGCTATATGGCATCAACATTACTGTGCAGTTCTGTGGACGCAGTAAACTAAACAATGTCATTTCATGACTGCAAGATTTTCTTTCATTTATTTGGTTTGTCACTGGCAGACCATCTCAGGAGACAAAAAATTTTATTAAAGAGGTCTTGAAACACTTTTTCAAGGAAGCATGGAATTTCACTAAAAGAGCTTATTACCTCACAAATTCAACGCCACAAAAATTTTAAGAATCCGTCCTGTACGAGCGGAGTTACAAAGATTGGTTGCACGCTGCAGTTGCATTCTCTCTCCTTTCGCCCCAACGAAAGTGCTGGAAGCTAAGCATGGAGGGAGTGGGGGGGGAGAATGGAATGGGCAAAAAAAGTGCATCACGCGCGCCTCGTGATCTTGAGCACTTTTTTTGTCTTCGAAAACGCAGCTTTGTCAGTGTCATCGCGCATGCATGTGTGTACAAGAAGCGGCCTACTGTGGCGATCCTTGTAACAACTGAGCGCGCCATGTTCAAATCAGTCTATGGCTGATAGAAGGCCTTCCATGAGCGATTTTCGAGCGTCATTTGTCGAGAAAAGAGAAGGCAATTTTTAGCTGACTTTTATAATTTATTGTGAAGTTCAAGCCGCGTGCTCCGCTATATTTGACTCGCGTGTTCTTGGGAGCCTCTACTACCGATCGGCAGAGTTTTCTGACCATGCTCAAAACGTGTTGTAGGGCCCCACCAAGAAACGACAAGCCATGAAAGCCTCAAATTCAACCTAACTAAATCATGCTAGTGGAGCTTTCGAAGCTAATCAATAGGCGTAAGGTAGCCGACATCAGAAGGTATAACATGGAGAGAATCGAGCAGGGTTTAAAAAAACGGCACAAGCCTAAAAGCTGCGAATGCAAACTTGTGCATAGGCAAAAATTGGATGTATGTGTCAGCAGACAAGGAAGGCAATGTCATAACCAATACAGATAGGATAGTTGAGGTGGCGGAGGAGTTCTACAGAGAGCTGTACAGAGGCCAAAACAATGAGGATGATACCGTAAAGCAATATAATAGCCCAGAGAAATTCAACATCCTACCAGTAATGCCAGGGGAAGTAATGAAAGCGCTAGGAAGAATGCAAATAGCAAAGCCACTGGTGAGGATAGGGTAACAGCGGACCTGTCGAAAGATGGCAGAGAAACTGTGACCTTAGAATTCAGTCAATTGAAAGACCAAGCTGGATTTCGTACAGGCTGCTCCACTATAGACCATAATCATACTATCAATCAGGCAATAGAGAAATTCATGGCATACAACCAACCCCTATAGCAGCCTTCATAGATTACAAGAAGGCATCTGACTCAGTCAAGACATCAGCAGTGATACAGGCACTATGAAATCAGGGCAAAGACGAACCCTACATAAACATATTGGAATAAATCTACAGTGGATCCACATCCACCACAGTTCTCCATAAAGAAAGCGACAGAATCTCAATAAAGAAGGGTGTAAGGCAGGGAGACACAATCTCTCCAATTCACCACATGTTTACAGGAGGTTTTCAGGGCACTAGACTGGGAAGAATTGGGGATAATAGTTAATGAAGAGTATCCTAGTAACCTGCAATTCGCTGATGACAATGCCTTGATGATAAGTAACTCAAGGAATGATTTACAGCTCATGATTAGTGAACTCAACATGGAAAGCAGAAGAGTAGGTCTGAAAATAATATGCATACAATTAAATAATGCGCAACAGTTTCAGCAGGAAAGAGCAATTTGCGATAGGTAATAGTGCGCTTGAAGTTGCAAAAAAGTATGTCTACTTAGGACAGGTAGTAACAGCGGAGCCGAACCATGAGACCGAAGTAACTAGAAGAACAAGACTGGGGTGGAGCACACTCGGCAAGCATTCTCAAATCATGATTGGTAGATTGCCACTATCCCTCAAGAGGAAAGCATACAACAGCTGCATCTTACTGGTACTTAAATACAGAGCAGAAACCTGGAGGCTTACAAAGAGGGTTCATCTTAAATTGAGGACGACGCAGCGAGCGATGGAAAGGAAAATGATAGGTGTAACCTTAAGAGACAAGAAGAGAGCAGAGTATATCAGGGAACAAACTGGGGTTAAGGATATCATAGTTGAAATTGAGAAGAAATAGACATGGGCCAGGCACGTAGCGCATAGGCAGGATAACCGCTGGTCATTAGGGGTAACTGACTGGATTCATAAAGAAGGCAAATGCACGAGGGGGAGACAGAAAGTTAGGTGGGCCGATGAGACTAAATAGTTTGCAGGTATAACGTGGCAGCAGAAAGCACAAGACCAGGTTGATTGGCGGAATATGGGAGAGGCCTTTGCCCTGCAGTGGGCGTAGTCAGGCTGATGATGATGATTATCATTATTTGGGAGGTTGGTTTGTGGCAATTAAGCCAAAGCAGCTCTGGCTATGAGAGATGCCATGCTGCAAATGTCAGAGAAAGTTCTGGGTAATGTAAACTACCTGGAATTCTTTGATGTGCACCACATTGCACAGTAGATAAGCCTCTAGCATTTTGCCTCCACCAAAATGTGACCATCATGGCCAATATCGAACTCAAGTCTTTCAAGTCAGCAGCTGAGCACCGTAACAACTAAGCCACCACAACAGCTTTGATTCAATTTATTTTATAGTTTATGTAATACAGAATCATAACGTCTTATTTTCTCCCTGCTGTGCTCAATATTTCCCTGAGGCTCCTCAAAACCTTTTGAAGCTTTAAGGCCTCTGCACCTCAATGTTCTTAGTGTATCCCGGCTGCGGCGGCTGCATTTCCGATGGAGGCAGAAATGTTGTAGGCCCGTGTGCCCAGATTTGGGTGCACGTTAAAGAACCCCAGGTGGTCTAAATTTCCGGAGCCCTCCACTACGGCGTCTCTCATAATCAAATGGTGGTTTTGGGGCGTTAAACCCCACATATTAATCAATCAATTAATCAATGTTCTTAGTGTAATGAGCAGTAACTACCTGTTCTACAGCTGCCTTAGTATTTCATACGTTTGGGGATGTACCATATCAACCAGGTTATGAACAATTAATTTAGCGCAGTTTCTCCTCAAGTGGTAAAACAGCATGGCAGAATCTATGTATAAGGAACACCCCCAAAAAGTCCAGCGCATTCACAGTGTAAGCACACAACTTGCACATGATTCTACTCGACTGCACTTCCCTCTGACTCATACTGACCTGTGTTAAGCTCAGAAGTCTTAAAATGTCCTCATAATCAAAAAGGGTTCAGTGACAAGCAGCAAGGAAAGTACTGCTAACCTTGATCATGGAGTCCACGTAACTTTCAGGACCCGTAAATTCTGTTGGGTCCTTGACTCGCACCAGCACAATAAAGTAGAGGTAGTGCCAAAGGTTGTGTTCACATCGAATGTGTTCTTCAAATGACACACTCTTGTTGTCAAAAGCTGACCTGTCGAGACCTGGTCGCAGTGAGAAAAGATATTTTGTCAACACTGGATTTCAGGTTCCAGGAGCACAATTTTTTTTCTCAAAATAAAACACGTAAAGAGAGCACTCTAAAGTAAAAATGTCTTTTTAGGTTCTTACTAGCTATCACACAACACAGCTTATGCCTACTGAATTGACCATTCTTTTTTTTTTTTTTCTGTCAGGTATGTCCTAGATGTGTACCCTTAGTGTCTCTATTCGAAAGCACAAGCTGTTTTATACTGATTGTTTTAAAATTCCCACTATGACAAAACACAAAATGATTTTGCTCTTTTGTTCATAGATCAATATCCCAAAAAATTCTGTCAATTAACAGACAGTATCATCAGCAGGAAACTGCACTGACAGTAGTGTCAGCTCTTAACTAACCGCAGATGAAGCACGTGTTACGCAGGGTCTCTTCTTTCTGCTGCTTCTCGCTTCTCAAATCAGCAAACGTGTCAATGATGACACCAAATATCAGGTTCAGCACGATAATGATGACCACGAAGAAGAAGAGCAGGTCGTACACGACTCGAGCAAAGTACAGTGGTTCCTGTACAAACAAGCACACATTTGTTTGCGCATCACACACATGTTCACAAAAGCAGCTGTGATACAAGCAATATGACTACAATACACAATGTGCCGACAAACTCTGAATAATACCCACAAGCATTCCCCGTGAATCAGGGTCTGTAAACACAAATAACATTCCTGACAAGTACAAAAATGCCATTGGCAAAGTACACACCTTAGCACTAGGTGGTCGTAGAATGTCACCAATACCACCACCGTTCCGTAAACCATGATTCATTGTGGTTATTATGCACATTAGGAGAGAGTCGCAAGCTCGTTCGGTTGTTGTGTCATCATCATCATCATCAGATTCCTTGGCATCCTTAGGCCGCTCGGATACATCGCAATAACCTTCAAGACATGGTGGTTCACTTTCTGGGCCTGAAACTGACAAGTGAGAGAGGTGATAAGTGCATTTAAACTATATAGAAATACCACTAAACTGAATGCGAAAAAACCCAAGATTAGAAGTTTTGCAGTGACATTTACAATAACTATTGGTTATAAAGATGGGTGTTCGCTACAGCAGTGTGTATTTAGGCGAGATGCTCCATAATGCAGTTACGAAACTTTTTCTTTCTTTTTATTTTACTGAATGTCTTTTATGACGCTTTGTTATACACTGAATTTACCTCAATGTAAGAAGCTTACAAAAATCGGACATTAACTGCAAAACTAGTGAAACAGCATACAGAGCCAGGCACTATTTATTCTTTGAACATCGAGAGCACTAATAGTGGCACTGAAGTCATGAGGCCACATTGATCCAACATACGATTGTTCACAAGGCGTGGACACACGAGATTATTCCAGATCTTGCGTTAAGACCAGTGATAAGGCTGGAGCGTTCAATGACACATGTATAAATGCCGCCGCGCTTCGCCGCTTGTCAGTTGATCGACAGCTGATGCCCTGTTCGCCGCTATCAGTGCCCGTATATTGCGGTAATCTGACCTTCAGTTTCCTGGCTACACGTTCGGCAGAATAAACAGTTTCATCTTAGCGTCGAGTCTGCTCCCTTCGTCCACGTCACAACCCCGTGAGAATATATAAAAAAGCACACCACCATGGCAACGCGAAACACAGAATGAGAATTGAAACTTGAGCAAGTTGGTACGTATCCATTTTAATTTTAGCAGTAGACTGGTAGACGATGAGAAGAAAACTGAATTTCATTAGGAAAAAGCATGCAAATATTGCGGTAAAAAAAACTGAACAGAAAACTTCTTCTTAGTCCTTGTCCCTCAGTGCACTGCTGAAATTAAGACTGAACACAGAACTGGTTGACTTACCTCGTGGTACGTTCCGAACAGCACGGCTGTCAACTTCAATGAGGAAGTCATCACGGAAGAACAGAAATGCAACAATGGAGAACAAGTACACCAGAATTAGTGCAAGCACAGCCGTGAGAATGATAGAGCGGCCATTACGTGTCACAGACTTTATGACATTAAGGAGTGTTTCCTCCTGGTAGAGCACATCTAACAGAAGCACACTGTAAAACAGTGGGTGTCCAAGTAGGCCTAGTGCACAGAAAACGAGGTTGCAGACATGGTACAGAAGCTCCATGTCGGACAGCATGTGGCCAAGGCTGCGTGCAAACGTCCCGTGATTTCCCACTATGCTTACGAGGTGCACCGTGCTGAAAAAAAAAAAGAGCAAAAGAATGAGGGACATTACAGAAATGTACTGCTTCCAACAGGAGTTCCTCAAATATGGAACCTTAGAAACATTTGTACACACTATAACCAAAGCACGCAGCCTTTAAGAGTTCTTGTGTAAGTCACATTCAACAAAAGATTTTAGTCATCAAGGTTCAATGCACTAGCGTGTTATGAAAAAGTCCAGCTGCTCTTCAAAGCTGCTTTTCTAAGTGAGAAGGTTAACAAAGTGTACATTCTAAATGCCAAAACTTATTTATTGTTCATGGCATATAGGAGATGAGGGCTAACCTGATGGCCACATTTACTGTGCCCAGTAACCACAGTGTAGGCTGTAGGCCTAGCCAGGACATGAGACGTAGAATGCAGGCACAGGACAATGCTCTTATAGACGATGGTCGTGGTGCCACAACCACTGCTGCCAGAGATACCAGCATCAGTGCCCAACTCAAGCCACTCAGCCGTGGGTCCAGTTCTGCACAAACCATGCCCAACAATTAAGAAGTGCTGCCACCAGAAATCATGCAAGCATTTAAAACTACACGGTGAGCTAACTTGTGATAATGCAGTGCACTCCTCCAGGGGCCACGCTTGTGTCTCTTGAGAAAACGGTTCTCTATCTAATGCCACTACTCTTCCAGATCAACAGTAGTTATGAAATTACAAGCAGTGATGAAAACCAATGCGATTTGGAAGTGACAAAGAGGGAAGAGATGAAAACTGCACTGAAAATGTAACAAAGTTAGGACATTCTTTCTAAATATAATTAGCGCCCAAAGTTAAAATTATTTGGATGGCTGTTAATGCTTTAGCTGCGCCTTTGCACTGGCTGGAGAAGCGAGCAACTCGAACAAAAAATAAGGATGCCAACTAGAATACTGGCTTATAAAATACATGTAGTGAAAATGCTGCCTGCCCATGAGCACACCCCACCAAAAAAAAACAAAGCAAGTGCATAGAGGGATAATAAAGGCAAATAAAAATTTATCTCGGAGTTAAAGGTCCAACGCTTGAGAACATCTAAAATGCCTATATTATCAACAGCAGTGTTCCACTAGTCGAGGTATTAAGGTAAATGTAGGACACCACATGCACCGCCAGTGGGACATTTTGGAATGAGCCTGATGAAGCCAAGAGCTCAGAGTACAAATTATCACTGGCATTCAAGCTACTCATAATAAAAAAAAGCATTCTGAGCATTACAAGGCATAATAAAATGCTGCTTGTGCCTTTCCCTTTGATTCATAGAAAAAAGCCTTCAACGTTACAATTGTGATGACGTTTATTACACAATGAACACACAATGACTACACAATGACTACACAATGAAGAATGGCACGGGTCGTGCAAAAATTTCATTTTCGCCAGGCTGCCCTCCGTTTACGCGGTCGTGTCTCGGTGGTAGTTTTGTGATCGCATATTGCTTCATGTGCCTTGTGTGCTCATTAAAGTTGCTCTCACGAAAAGTTAAACAAAATGCCTGGTACATGTTAGGTATTTTCTGTACTGTGTTCTTCAGAGCTGAAACCACAGCATTGGCTGCAGGACAGTAAACATGGGCAACGTTGGGCAAGGCAAATGCAACCTCAAGAAGCCTTTTTCAGGCACATGATTTTAATTGCGCTAACACTGTGTGTACCACTAAAATGAGATTTTCATTCAAAATAAGTACTTTCTTGGCACAAAGCAAGCACTAAAAGATTTCTTGAACGTTAGTTCAACAATCAACGTTGACTTAACATTTGGTTTCAGTGTTCCCTTAAGGTAATGTGAGGCACATGCACCATTGAGGCAGTATTGTCATAATTAAAAGTGAAAACTGGGTTTAAAAAACCTATGCAACATGGAGGACAACACACACAAGTCATGTCTATGTTTTTGTTTCTGTATTGCACATTTTTTTTCTTGATGTATAAACATAAGACCAGAGCGCCAAGGCTACAAAAATTTGAAAGTTTGTTCATCTTACAATTAAAGGTAGTGTACTTCTTCAAAAGTAACACACAGTGGAAAGCATCAAATTTCTGTACCTTTTGCACCTTCAAATGGGTAGAAGCTTGCCACAACGACATTGATCAGCACAGCTAAGTTGAAGGCCACAGTGCTCCATGTTGACATGTGCCGGCTCACCCAGTAGAGCACTGGCTGACCTGAAGACAATTCGTTTCAATGAACACACTATCGCTAAAACATAAGCTATGCTTGCAGTGTTGCAAAATTTACCTCGCAGTTTCTTTTGCCACTTCATTTCATTGAAAAGGTCTTCTGTTCGCTCAAAGAAGTCCGACACCTGAAATGAGCATCAACTGAACACAAAAGCCAAGAATAAGATGTGTAGCTCTTACCTTACTACCCTGTTCATCGCGCTCCGTTGTGTTGTACACTTTAACCTTGGTTTCCCGCGTTAAAAATTCACAAATTTGTGGCACAGGGAACACAATCTGCTCCATTGTGCGATCATGCCTCACGATCTGCATGCAAAAGAGAATAGACAACATCACAGTTTAGTATGAAGTACATAGGCATTGTAGCATATACTACTACATTATACATGCTTATTTGTGTATCATGAAGCATGTTACATTAGGTTATTGCAATTACTACAGCATTTCAAAATCACTCCATTATTGCTGCTATTACAAAATAAAATGGTTGAAGTCTCACATTTCAGCTTTTGTTTTCTTCGTTAGTATGCTTGCAGAAAACATCAAAAAGAGGGAATAGAGAGTCTACACAAGGATATTACATATTATGAGCAATTGTGGTGAAATGGGGTTAGTTTGAATATTACGAATAACAAGAAAAAGCAAGCATAAACATAATACAAAGCATTACATGAGGTGGAAATAGAATGGGAACACTATACATGTTAGCTACCAAATGGACACATGGCCGCATCGTATATGTATCACATGCTACCAAGATTCTGACCAATAACTTAACGATTTGATCCTTTAATTTAATATGTACATACTGCTACAATATATACAATAACAACTCACGATGCAAAATGCAGAAAATGCACTTTACAGAAACAATACAGCTGCCAGTTAATGAATATGATCTCCACTCAAAGTGTATATCTTTATGCTGTGTAAGAACAGAAAGCATGAGCTCTCATTGCCTCTCGTTGCACTCGCAAACTAGTACCATACAAGTGTACGAGGCAAAGCTCAGGAGAACAAAGCATGCTCCAGTACAGCCCACTACCAAGTTCAGCACTATGCATGCAGTACAAATGGTACCAGGGCCCCACAGTGCAAACACGACAGAATGCCAAAAATGACTGAATACCAAAATTTTAGACACAAGGTGATCGAGATTGTTCTACAGTTTTAGAGTCCTTCACTGCAGCACGCTTAGCACTCACAAAAATTAATCGTTCAAGCAATTTTCAACTTCTGTACCTCAATCTGTGCTGTATGGGAGGCGTAGTACTGTAGAGCCTGGGCTGTCTTGCAATCGGCACTTTCATGCGGCTTCAGCAGACCAGCCAGGTCTCGATTGTGCTGGGCAAGCTGGTGGCATAAAATGTAGATGTTGTGACCCACCTCCTTTGGAGACACACCCACACTGTCTCCCCCACCCATACCCCGACTGTCCCCAACAGTGTCATCATCATCGTCATCATCTTCATCTTCGTCCTCATCCTGGTGATATGCATTGCACGCCACCTCCACTAGCTGCCGGGGGCTCATGTTGAAGAGGATACGCTCGGCATTCTCACTGTCCCCTCGGCTCTCCATGATAGCCAGCAGCAGCTTGCTTGCATTGTTCTGAAATCAAGCACAAAAAAGCACTTATAATACTTTCACCACTACATAGAGGACTAAGGCTTCAGGTTGACATAAGACCAAGTTCTGTTCGTAATGTTCAATGGCTTAAACTAACCAGAGTAAAGCTTTGAACAGATTGAGGGATTTAAGAAATTTTTAAGACATTTAAGAGACAACTTCACAAACTTGCAATTCTCTAATCATGCTGGAAGAACACTCAAGCTGCCTTGTGGCTATGACAATTAAAAAGTAACTATGGGAGTCATTAACGTGTGATCGAGGTGATCTATGGTACAGATTTCTAATATAGCTCCATAAGAATAATGTATCCCAAGATCCCAATTCGCTTTTTTTTACTATGCCATGGTGCACGCGCCCTTTCCCTAGCACTAATGTTGCGACACGCCTGTTGATCTCCAAAGCTTTAATTCTGGAACTAGCAGTTGTGCCAGCCCCAACGAAAACCCTACCAAAATGACAGAGGCGAGTACAGGAAAACAGAATAGGCGGAGAATTACTTGCAAAGATACAAGCCCAGTTCAGACATAATAAAAACCAATCGTTGGCATAATCCACCATTTTCTTTAATCCTGGAATCCCATTCTCCACACAATTACAAACATTTTGCCATGCAGATTGACACGGGTCTCGCGCTGCATATCTTGCTCCTTAGAACTGATATTCACAATGAAAATACAGAAGAATACTCATTTCCAGTGACATTCCAGAAGCCTTTATTCATCCATGTCTGCCCTTGTAGTAAATATTCATTAGTACCAGCAGTCTCATGACATCTCAAATTAGTGTTAGCATTGTCTCAGGGGCAAATATGCTAGGGGGTAAGATATGCAATTTCTGTAAGATTCACAAAGCAGCATACATACTACCTGCCCACCTCAGTTGTCATCCCCCACATTTTGCTCAGAGTATGGGTGAGTCTCTTACAACTGATAGGAACAATTTAACAGATGTAACAATTGACGAAATATACTTAATTGCTAATAAAAATAATTTGTGGTGCACTATAAGCAGGAAAAAAAGTTTTCACTAGGCTTGTGCAAATAGTGAATTTTAGATTCGGAAAGAATTCAAAGCACATAATGATCTTGGTTCAATGATTTTAAATAGAATTTGAATGATGCTTATCATGTGTTATAAGAAAAAATGGGCATACTTTTCATGAACTCACCAACCTGCACAGTATATACACATTTTTAACTGAAACAAGGCCAGTGCAAATGCCATATTTTTTGTTCAAAGGAAGTGGAAACGACTTTGAATAGTAGCAAGATTTGACTTTTGGTAGAATGCAAATGATAACCTGTAAAATATGCCACATTTCAATATTCACTATACTTATAGCATATAAGCTGGTTTAACATTTAACAAGCTTTTAAATGTCAAAAATGATGAATCGATGTGATAGTTCATTTAACCTTGAAGTGGGGCTTCGCGGCAATGTTAATGTCGAAAAAATAGGTGTTTTCACGACTTAGCATTCCTCCGCTGCAGTGAAACCACCTTTACAAAGATTATACGTGGACTAATATACATCGATTCGATTATTTCAAACACTTTGAAGTTTTCAATAATTTAAATTCCGATCCTGCGATATTTGCTCGAATGTTCAAAGCATTCAAATATTCGCACAAGCCTAGTTTTAAGCTATATTTAACTCTGCAACCAAGGGTCCTGAAGGCCTACAGAAGCATGTAAAGAAATTAAGTTCTATTACCTTCAGTTCTAGGACAAGATCCATGCGCTTCTTTCCAAGTGGGTTGATGTCATTTAGAACCAGGGCGATGATAATGTCAATCCCATTGCTTTCATGCATGGCGATGCAGTTCTAAAACAAGAAAAAAAGTAAACTGCGTCAGCAACATGCTTTTAATCTATCAAGACTGCAAGTATGTAATTCAACTGGGCTCAAGATTAGCTAGAAAGCCAGCAACTTAAGTACTTGCACCTCAGAACTCGCACCACACAGCTATTAAAGAACTTCGAAAACTATGAACACATGTGTCATTTTGCAATTTGTTTAGCTTAACAACTTATCAATACAAAGAAAAGTCAACATAGATGCGAGCCAGTGCATGTCTTGGTGTAGACGAACCCAAATATCAAACTTGAAAGGAATCACTGAACAGTTCCATGTATCAATAATCCCTACGACATGCAGTCAGAGAATGCTTCTCTTAGAAGCTGTATTATTATAAGGAGTAGTAGTAGAGCTGTGCAAATAGCAAAACTTTGGGTGAAAAGTGGATTCAAATATATTAAAGGTTGAGTTCAAATCAAACCAAATATTTTCAAATAGTTGTCGACATTTTCATTTCATACTTCTCGTACGCTTTAAAGTGAGTGCAAAAAAAAAAGGTTCCCTAAGGATCCCTAAGCACAGATAGGAACATTAGAAATCAAAAGAACATACTGATGGGCTAGTTAAAAGTGCATAATTCAGAAAGTTACGCAAAGAGGCGAACAACGGCAACAGATCAAGATGAGGCACATCGGTGAGTCCTGTCTTGATCTCTCACTGTCGTGTGCTTATTTGCACTGATGTTCTGGATTAAATATGGAAGTGTATATTTTGGCTAAATGGTGAAGTGCTGGAGAGATGGTGTTCCCTAGTTGTTTTAGCAAGGCTGAGGCAATTGGCCGTATTGTATATATTTACATGATTTGGTGCAAGCAATGTGGTGGTGACAACATTTTACATGTGAAAGAAATAGATGCTATTTCCTCAACATGTTCTCTTCATTCAACTTCTGTGGAGACCCAACCGATTTCCTAGTCTTCGTCCACCCCCATAGATGTCTAAATACAAGAACGTCTGTAATTTCAGGTGCTACAATGCTCTGGCGTCTCATTTGTCAGACTTTCCGCCCAAATTTCAGGTCCAAAACGGCATTAATTGAACCCCCTGCTGTGCCACATCTATCATCTCCCTGCTGGAATCAGCATTTTTATGAGTCAATACTTTATCGACTGTAGCAGTCTGAAAGGCAGCTTCATCGCAACGCGATAATGTGGTGGGGTGAAGCATATAAAAAAAATCTGAAGGGACCACTATCAATTTGATGTTGACTGTATTGGTCCTGAAAAGTTTGAATAATTTGAATAGCGAAATTCCAGTGTGAATCATATTGAATAGCAAGCACTCTTACAAAAATATTCTAAAGTTTGAATATACGCACACCCCTATTAGATTTGGTCTTAATTATAACCAATGACTAATCAATTAATTCACTTCGAGCATTATAATGACATACGAAATATTATACAGAATAATACTGGGAATTTTGCACATTTTTCTCGAAATAATTTTGGCGCTAGAGAGCTAAACAAAATGGTGAAATTTCGCTGAAATTAATATATCTGATGACACCAGTCAGATACCTGCTGGCACAGAACACTTGATATATTGAATGTGAATGTAAGGAAATTCAATACAAGCATAGTGCAAAGCCATACTTTTGAATGGAATTCCCAAGTAGATGTTAGAGCTGTTCGATAGAGAAAATTTTAATTTGATATATATAGGCTCGACACAATATAAAAAGCAAAATATAGCTTTCGAGAGTACTATTCGGCACTTCAAGTTTCGATTTTTTATACATCACCTGGTTTTCATGGCAGGGGCCCTGGCAATATTCTGTCAGAGTCTCGAGGGTTTGGTTGACAAGATCCACATTGTGTTCGTTGATGTAAAGGCCAAGCAGGCCCAAGCCACCTGTGGTGCTGCCACAAATGCAGTCTAGAAACAGCAGCGTTTCGGATACCAGGTTGTAGTTGTTCTTGTTACACTGGTTGCGCAAGAAATCCTGTGCATAAACAAGGTAGCCGGAGTTGAAGGATAAAAACAAAAGTTCACTCAATATAAAAAAAGTAATATAAGAAAGCCAATCAGAGCAACAAACAAAAATGATGAACACTTTGCAGAAAATGAATGACAATGGTTACAGCGCGCGTACTTTACAAATCTCCACCTTCATTGTACCAAGTCAGCCAAGACTTCTTTGCTAAAACAATTTTATCAATTACTAACATGAATTACATCAATTATGTTTGCACTGGCTGCAAACATAATTGTGAGCAGTACATGAACATGAATAATGGCAGGCACAAATGCACCATCCAGATAATAATTCATGGGTTTAATGTCATAAACCTATCATATGATTAACGAGAGATGTCTTAGTGGAGGGCTCTGGAGATTTTGACCATCTCGGGTTCCTTGACGTACACTTAAATCTAAGTACAGGTGTCTAAAGCATTCTCGCTTCCATTCGAATCCCGCAACCTGGCCCAGTCAAGATCAAAAACTTGCACAAGATGCATACTTTCTTAGTTAAACCACGCAATAGATGGTCACAAAAATGGCCATTTGTGGAAAAATGTGGTCCCTGGCAAATATATGAATGATTTGGGGTTCTAGCCACCAGAATGCTGCTACTGGTGACAAAGACTGCACACTCATTCAACAAAGCCAAACAAAGCATACATGCCTGCAGGCTTCGATTGTGATTCTCGCACAGCAGCTGAAGAAAACGTAGCACTGGCTGCATGACCAACACCTCGGGTGCCAAGCGAGGCTCTTGGGGTCGTTCATTTTCCTCAGTTGGAGACAAAGGGCCAGTGCCTGTTCAAATAGATTGCATGAGGGTAATATGCCCACAATTTATCAGCTATGGAGGTTTAGGACATCCAATCTATAAGATGCTAACACCTTTATGGTAGAATACCAGCATATAATGTAACACCAAGTAAACAGTGCACATGCAGTTTACTAGCTTAAAAAGAAAATTGGAGCAAGTGCTAATGCACAGGCACATTCAACACGTGTATGCGGTCATGTTCTCACTGAAGACTTTTATTCTAAATTTACAATAGAAAACAGTCGGAAGTCAAAAACGGCTCACAGTTAAATAATCACAGCTACAACTCAATTATGTGCCTTATCCAAAGTGCACTTCTCTAAATCTCAAAGGTGTGAAATAAAAAAAAAATTATGCAGCAAGGACAACATAGCAAATCTGGCAATAGGACCTAACCTATCTACAAATACTGCAACCTTATGGCACAATGATACAGTCAAGCTGCGCAGTCAGAGTTGCAGTCAGACAATCACAGCTACAAGTAAGTGCATTTGTCTAAACTTCAAGGATGCAAAATAAAATAAAATTATGCAATGCGGGCACAAGAACAATTACCTAACCTACTTACATAGTTAAACATACTGCAACTCTGTGGTACAATGTGTAGTACAACCAGATGAGAACACAGGAAAAGCTACATGCATGCAGTGCTGTGTGTGTGCGTGCAGCAAGACCAGACAAGGACAGGGAAGAAAAAATTACACACGTGCACGCGCACGCATGCACACACACACATGCACGCACACACACACACACACACACACACACACACACACTTGTGCACTCGCACATTGTATCATGAGCCCTAACCAGCCACAGTCTGCCAACATCCTGTAGCAGGGCTCTCAGCAGATGCAAAAACAGATTATCTTACAAACAAGACAAAAAATAGCAAGGAATTTGAAGTAGCTGACACATATAAGTCAACACAAGTAAGCAACGAAATACAGGTGGTGATAATATAACTTAATTGAAAAGTACTCTAGCATAGAGAGTACAAACTGATTAACCATCAGATTGTGCCAGTGAAAAGCAGCAAGGTGAACTTACACTAAATTATCAGTGCAAGGGCTTCCCATCTCATGAATATGTATGAACCTATTTTATTTACCCAAGCACTTCACTTGCACTTCAATAATCACTCATAAATTAGACCAAAAGTATTACATGTTACTACAGAAACAAAGCCAGCCCTCACGTCACATATGAAGCCCATAGCAGTATCAAAATGTAAAGATTCATTTGGCTCTTTACGCAGATATGCTTACCAACAGCGTCGCCACTGAGGCCACCCACTGTGGATCGCACATGGGCATAGGCTTTTCCCGTGACCTGCGCTGCATCCTCTAACTGGGCACGCAGCTCTTCAGACACCACCAGGCTCCCCTTCGCTCCTGTGAGAGCAATAGAACACAATCATTCATATTTCAAACTATGCATGCCCAATCAACTTGTGTAGCTACAGATGGCACAAATGACGAGCAAACAAGATGGAAAAATATATATATATATGTATTGTAATGATGAATGTTTTGACTGTCTCCGTTCTTTATTATAGTATGTATAATTACACATCCAAAAATTGCTCTACTATGACAACTAAAATTTGAAACAGAAAAAATGCTAAAGTTCCAACTACACTGTATCAAACTGCTTTTTTTTTTCTTAGTGGTGGGGGGGGGGGTAATCTTTGTTAATTGTACTGCTTTATAACTATGAATTAACAGCAACATGCTCAGTTTTCTATGCATTTGATCTTCTAGCTTCCAAGGCATTCAACGGCAAGTATAGCAATACGTTATATACAGAACTGCAACAGTTGAAAGTTAAACAGAAGACTAATCAATGTTAATGTTTTTTTCATGGCATTCTCTGTCTCAATTGATAACTCACATAGAAATTGACACATACATTCAGTTCCAGTTTTGAGCGATACTTGGTGGATGTTACAAGACCAACTTGACCCCAGTCACTGTGGCATATTCTCTACAGACCTCTCGCATTGCAGGTGAGAATTGCAGAGGGCCGTTAGAGCTATCAAATTACCTCGGTAGCTTCTACTCACGACACTATGCTCCATCACTTTTGACAACAGCAACAGAGCACACTATCACCTCATTCATAAAGCCTACATGCAGAACGTGCTTTTAAAAATGTTAGTGGACTGCTGTGAGCGCAGTGACAACAATTCACTAGTTATGTAAAGTCTCAGCTCTCTTGAGCAGCAATGTGATTAAAATTGTTAAGGCAGCAGATCACATTTCCACATATTCCCCTTGTTTCCAGATCATGAGGAAAATAATCAGCATTCTATTGAATTTTAAAAGTCATTTTTATTGCAAGTATGCATTTAATGGCGAAATCACTAATCAGATATTTTATATTAGTCAACCAACTTTAGACAAACAGAATAAACATCAATTATGTATACACATTCACAATAATGGCCATAAACATAAATGTTGAAAAAATAAATCAACATAGTTAACAACTGAGATCCAAAGTGAGTTGTAATAAAATTTATGTAATAATTGTATGCAACCTGAACAATAGTATTTTATTCACACCATTTCAATAAAACCATAAAAAGTTTGCTTTCCAAAAAGAATTAATGTCATCATCAACGTAAATTACAAGGTAAGAAGGCGATGAAGTAAGCAATGCAGTCACCTCCACAGCCATAACATAGAAATAAATAACAAGGAAAATGAATGAATCTCCTTATTCTATTTAGTGCCCTCAAGGTTGTGCCAACAGATCTGTTCTTACAATAACAATCAACCTAAATAAGAGCCTACGGGGATACTCACCTCGAGAGCGGCTGCGAGATTCCCGTAGGTTGTCCTTGCGCACCAGATCTTTCTCTTCCGAGGTCGCTCGTGCAGCCATGTCAGATGTGCTGACAGTGACAGTGGACTTTATCTCCTGTTGTGCTGCCTTCATTTTGTCAAAAAATACCTTGAAGAACTTCTCCGCATTGTTGCCAGTAGTCAGCTTTGCATGCATCGACCTCTGCATGAGAATACAGAAATACATCACATTGCATAATTGCACACTCAGAATCCTTATGAGGACATAACACACAGAGAAGAAAGGTATAGTATGTGCACATCGTCTCAATGCTGTGCAGATTTCGTTCTGGTCCCAGCAGAGCACAGATAAAGGACGTGTTTAGATGTGGGGAGTGCATGTTTCTATGAAGATATGACAGAAACTTGAACAGAAAGCCAACAATTGATGAATGTCATTCTAACATAGAGGTCTTAAACCTGTGACAGCTTTAGTTATACCTCCGGCTTGATTTCCTTTTGGGTGACCTTGTGTCTATTATGTCACTATAATTGTCTGGTCAGACAATTATAGTTCATTGCTGAGTAACAACAACCTGCACTAAAAGTAACTGCACGATGGCTACTTCAAAGAAAACCTAGATAAGCCACATATAACACAGTACCACTGCTTACTCTTTCCTGCCTGCAATAATACACATTGTTGCAGCAGGTAGAATGTTCCCACCTGTATGACAGGATTTCCACCACGCAGGAGAGCAATGCCAAGCTCGACACTCTCAAGAAAAATGGCCAGGCTGGGGCTCATCATAATCAGCTCCACTACAAGGTCCGAGGCCCCCTCGCGATCAAGCTGGTTCTGGACGTCAGCCAGTGGGCTGTGTGGACGACCCAGGGGTGTCTGGGGCTGATGCGACTGCTGCGGGGGTTGCAGCTGCTGCGGCTGTTGTTGCTGCTGCGGCAGCTGTGGGCCTTCCGTTGAGCCACGCTTCGGCTGTGGCTGCTTAGGTGGTGTGCCCAAATAACGCACAAGAAGGCTCTGCCTCAGTGCTTCACCCTGCACGTTGTAATTCAAGTAAGATTGTTCAGCCACAGAAATATCTAAAAGCTGTGCTAAAGGTTTTGTCATAATAGGCCTATGCAAATACCAATTTTTTTGTTTATAAGTAAAATCAATGCAGTGTAAGGAAGCAAGAGCAGCGCTCAGGCACTGGCGCCAGCTCAACTAGCTCGAGGTAGAAGAGAATGAGGAAGTCAGATAAAGAACAGCTGACTTGCAGCAAGGGCGTTGTCCCTTTGTCTCATTCCTGTAGTGTCAGGTAATTTCAAAGTGAGTATTTCAATTAGTAGGATTTGCGTATCACGTTGACACTATCGCCAGACGTTGAAAAATATTTATAAAATTGGTTATTTACTTGCCCGAAGAAAACAGTGAGGTCTAAGTCAGTTTGTTATTAAATTTTGTTATTCCAATATTTTTGTCATCCAGACAAATGTATGTCACTATTTTTAGAGGTTATAAAAAGGGATATTTTTTCTGGTCATTTGTAAATTATGGTTCAGGTCATGAATTAATAGATTAAGTTACTTCATTCTTAAGTATAGTTTGACATAATACTAGAACAAACAGCTAGTTCATATAGTTGCTATATGTGGTAAAACATGATACATTTCAAAAATACATACAGTTCACATGCACAATCTGCTCTGAATTTTTTTTTTTTTGTCATTTAAGTCTGGATAATATGCGAACATCTCAAAGTGCGACTGCATAGCAATGTGCATTGTGTGTCAAAGGCAGCTTCACAGCAACACGAAGCACGTGGCATTAACCCATTCGATTCCGTGGCCAGTGTTCCGCCTGCCGGGTTGCAAGGCCAAAAGCGCCTTGACCAGCCAACCGCTGTCCGCCTAGAAAATGTTTATTTTTGACATCATCTCACCGAGGGCAGCACAGCATTTTGTGTTTGCCTTTTGCTAAGTTTATTATCCGCCAGATGGACATAGTTGTCCATGTTCGTTAGCTGTTTGTAGATGGGGTTTTTTTGTTCTTTAGCCGCAAAGGGTGCATTATCCCGGCTTTTCCTAAACATGGCATGGCGGAAGAAATGAAGAAGAAACCTGCCTGTCCGGCCTCACCAATGCGCCTGCAAGCGGCCAAATGGACTCATTTTCCTCACCGCATTCTGGCAAACAAAGTCAAGCAAAATCCATCAAGACTTTGCTTAGTTTGTAAGGCACGGGGCAAAAAGTCCGAGGGCCGATGGGCGTGTGAAAAATGTGAATTTGCTTTTCACATGTTTGCATGCTTTGAACTTTTCCACGCACGAAAATCATACTGAAACCCCTGTTGCAGTCAAATATATCATTAAGCGAATAACACAAAGCTTGTTATTCTATGTCGTATGTTACCAATTTTATAGCGGTTTAGGCACACCAACTATGCCGTCGGTGTGCACAAATATTTTCCGGCGGAATACCAGGCGGGAACGGCCACCGAGATCATGAAAGCCAATGGGTTAAGACCCTTTTTTCATTCAAATTATTTGCAGAAAATGTACACATTCATCAATTTGGTAACATTGAATACTAAAATTCCGGGCATTGCTCATGTCGACAATCAATATCTTATATAGCGTTTTAAAATGAAAAATATTTGCAAAAGCTCAGTTTTATGCACTGCAATAAAATTTAGATGCATCTAGCCAGCTAACGTGGTTGCTTGGGCGAGTTGGTACGACATAATTCACATAAAAAACAGCGCCAATAACGAGAGACAAGAAAAAGAAGGAGACAGACAGTGGCACTGTCAGTGCCGCTGTCTGTCTCCTTCTTTTTCTTGTCTCTCATTATTGGCGCTGTTTTTTATGTGAATCATCTAGCCAGATCAGCCTAACCCATTTCAAACAACTGGCAGTCGCACTATTCTCAATTTTACTTCGAAATTTAAAACATATGTGATATCTAAGGTATAGAGAATTAAAATTCTTGCTCAGCATTGTTGCTTCAGAAGTTGATTAATTTGTTAACTTAAATTAGGCACTTTAGCAGAACCAAGAAAAAATGGCGTAAGTTACTTCCTGCAGTAGCCAGCAACATGATTTTGGTTGCGCCATCATACAGTTTCTTGGCATATTTTAAAACTCTGGCTAAAGTTAGTTGGGGCACCCTGATATGCATGTACAATGCAACATGAAAGCAATGATTACCGATTCACTCAGTTCCTTAGGCCAATTCCATTTTATGCCCGAAAAATTTATCATTTGATTGCCCACCTAACTTTCTGCCATCCTCAGCTGCACATCCCGATTTCGCGGTGCCATCACTTCTCACCACTGGTTATTTGTCTCACGCAATGTGCAGCCCGCCTAGCTCCATTTTTGTTCTCTCTCTATGCCAATAACAACATAAGCCACTAGTCACAATTTGTAAATACCTGCTACAGGCTCCCCTGTTAGTAATAGGCTTAGGTGAACTCTTACACAGATTCTAGAGGCTGGTTGCTGTACCGATATTCTTGTTCAAAATATATAGTTCCTGAACATGACACTACTTGTACCGTTTCTTGATGAAACATATGGCTATGAAAAACCTCAGAGTTCCTTTTGAGTTTGTACTCGGCACTTTTCCAACTGGCCAGAAGTGTGTAAACAGCAGAATTTTGTCACAAAACAACACATAACACTGCCAAAAGAATAACCACATCGAAAGCACAAGTAGATCCATAAGGACATGAACGCGGAAAGAAGAGGAATAACAAAATGAGCCTCACCCGCGCAAGGTCAGAGATTTCTCTCTGAGTGAGCAAGCTGGCATCAATCTGATGGCAGTCCACAGGTGGCAGCAGCAGCACAGGAAGACAGAGAGCTGAGGTGGTTAGTGCAGCGTGAGCACAGGAGGGGGCGGTTCCTCCCAGCGAGGGGAGGTGACATCCCCCTCCCTTTATCCACTCAAAGGAGATCCACCACAAAGGGGGGAAGGGTAGGAGGGACGCATTAATGGGCCAAGCAACAGAAACCACCCACACCACAAAAGCATAGCAATGAGAAAAAAGGAGCTTCGCAAAAGGTGGCAATGCTCCTTGAAATGAGAAGTACACGAACCATCACTTGTATACCAAGTGCACCAAATTGCAAATCAATGTTTAAAGATCGAGTGCGACCGAGCTCGACATAGCAAAGCGACAGATGGGTTATGAGAGAAACATTACGGAGTCGTGAACTCTGCGACTCTGTGGACAAGTGCATAAAGAAGGATGCATAAGCACTCTTAGATTCTGCTGCATTGTAATGCAGCTGCTGTCACTAGGGATCAAATGTGTGACATCGCAGTTAGTAGCACAATGCCAGCCGCTGAGTCATAATTATATGTAATGCCTCAAGTTTTTTTGAAGTAGGTACTGACTAAGTTTCAAGTCTGGCTCACATAGTGCCACATTATAATTAATACATAGAAATTTGATAAAATGCCATAAAAAGTACAAAACAACAGTTGTGATATTTAAAAACGTGATGTTGGTAATATTGAGGTTAACCTTGACATGCCACAGTGGCTGTGCAACACTTGGTATGCAAGAGAGACAACAGTGGCCCATTTGGAAGCCAAGGCAAAAATGAAGGCAGCCGCGCAGATAAGAAAATGAAAAAGCTTAAAACTTGCACACAATGTGCAAAGGAGCAGTGGCTGTAGAGGACAACGATGAAGAACAGACCAAAGGGTACATGAGCAGAACACAGAAGCTGAAGACTGGGAGCACTTTGCGCTACCTATCAAAATAATTGTGAACATGAAACCTTCATCCACAATCAGCAAGGTGCAAGGCTTAAATCTGGACATAAGTGTTGATAGGGTTGTGGCAACATTAGATGCAATGGCCATCTAGATTTGCAAAGGATAGTGCTTAAAGGCTCCAATTTCTGAAATCATGCAGCAGTACACCAAAATTGAATTCCTGGGGTTATAAATGAATACTACTCAAGTCTAACATAACTCCCCATACAACACATTGTGAAAAATTCAAAGTGCTAAATACTTATGATAAAAATCAAACATATTCATTTGACATCATTTTTAGGACTAATGCCCACACAAAATTATCTTGAATTCGCGGTGATCTACTACTAATGGTAAAAATAAGGTATCGAACCTGTGTCAGTGTCCACTTACTGACATAGTGGCAAAGCCAAGTTAATCATCGTGTAAATTCTTTCCTCAAACAATCTACGAGAGAAATGACAACATAGAAACATCCTAAAGCAGTAGGCAGAACGTAAGACAAAGATGTGTCGCCACAGGCAGGACAGGTATGTGGCAGTAGATGTGGTTAAAAATGTTGCACAGAAGTAGACAAGACCAGAATAATGAAATCAAGGAAGGAAAGACAACCATCTTCAGAATGTACAAGCTAAACCTCCAATAGTCACGAACGATGGCAAAAGGGCAAATCCTAAAAGCTAGCAGTTGTTTGCTCAACATGTCCTAAGACTGTCTAGTTGCAAGTGTTTCTCCTGAAACATGCCTGGTTCTTATTGCACGCACACATTCTCTTGACCAGCACGAATTCTCTCACACTTGCTCATGGGTGAAGTGAACAAGACCAGCGCACATTGACAAACATAGACAGACAGGAAATAAAGCTACACGAGAGCAACACTTTTGTGGCAGTCAGGATGTAAACACTGCATAGCAACTGGCACAAATACGAAGTGCTGCTACCTAGAACCTGTACTGTGCTGAAGGCCGACACCATTTCTCCTGATCTCAGCATGAGACATAACCAATCACATCTTAGAGCGCAGCACTACCGAACAAACTGCTGTGCACTGTGATGCAAGGGGAAGATTGTCTGATAGCGCTGTTTGACAGACAGTATTTCCTACTGCCTCCCCCTCTCACCTCCTTCCCTTTTTTTCTTTTTATTGTCGAATTTCTGCAGATACAATTTGCCTAGAGGGCACTAATTAAGCTTCTTCAAAAATTATAGGGTTTAATGTCCTGCACGGGGAAGCATTGGTTGTGAGTAACGCAATTATAAAATACATTGGACTGATTTTGGTTGACAGGGGTTCCTTGAAAGAAGCAGGGCCAAACTGAGCTGAGCTGAGCTGGGAAGACAGAGGAGCCTTCATGAATGCATGCACTTTTTGTTTGTTGCAAAGAAATAACTTACTAGTGGGGAAATTATACTTGAAGACCAAGCTTCTCTTCTTCAACTTCTCTCTACCTAGATTTAATACTGAAGCAGAGTAACCATCGAATTCATTGTCTCCAGTGAATTGTAGGGTGCCATGATACATCACCACATACGTAAGTGGTATTACATAGCCACTGCTTCTGTTTGCCACGATGCATGTCATTGCTAATGATGAGCCTTGAAATAAGTGCCTTGTCAGGGAAGCAGGACTGCATTTCTGTGACTTCCCTCAAGCATTAAATTATCCTTCTTCCTCACACAACAGGCATTCCCGCTGGCCAATCACCACTCGCGTTGACAGAAGTGAAATTTCATTGACGAAAGACTAGGCATCCAGTTGTATAATGCTTATTGCATACAAATGCAGAGTAGAGTTCTTATTTACAGCGATGAATAACTCTCAACCAATCGTGGCTGGACTTCATTTGTTACCCTTGACATCATGAATGCCTAATGCAAGAAGTTCTAAGGAGCTTGAACACTTGTTCTTGAGCTTTTCACAATTTTTTTTTCTCTTAATAAAGCTCCATTCACAGTACTAATTATTCCCTTAAAAAGTCAGTTGCACCTCATTGCACACATGTGTCTCGCGAATAGGCCGCATTTGGGGTTAACAACCATCGAGCGAACGGTGGCGCAGCGCTCGCATGCAATCTTTATCATCATGGTTCGCGCAGTAGTGCCAGCAGTGACGCCTGGCAGCAAGGCTAGGTTGCTGGAGAGAAAAGATTGGAGAGTCTCTTTGTCGTATGGCGGCTGGCGCAGATGGTCGCCTCCTGACGTGATCCTGCTGGGTGCGGTGACTGCGGGTCGTAATTTGTGGGCCCCTTGTGCCGAGTCGAGCATTGGCGACGCCACCTTCGCGCTACTTTCTGTCTCTTCTTGTGCTTGATTGAGTGCAATGGACTATTTCTTAAGATTTGTTTAGCCTTTGATCACTACTGATGTATTTTATTCGGCTGAAAAGATCAGCGAGGTGAAAGTAGTTCAATAAATGTGTTGTTTGATTCGGTTCAACCACACCTGTTGCCTCCGTTCGCTCCGAGAGCGTGGTGCCTCCTTAAGAGATCCCACATGGTACAACCGTAATTGTAGTATGACAGTCTATCATCAAAGCTTAACCTCCTGTTTTTCTTTAGAGCTCCTTTAACATACTGCAGACCCTCATTAATGGAACCTGAAGGAACCAGGAAATTATGTTCTGTTTGACAGGAGTTCCATTTATCGAGAGATGACCAGGAGTGCAGAATACAAAAATGAAACCAATGTTGTCTGAAGCACTTGTTCTATTTAATCACCAGCTCCGTTTACTGAGAGTCTTCTGAGCACCTAGACCCAAGAGCACAAGTATTTTTGCATTTTAACTCCATTCAATTTGTGGGCAGCACAGTCAGGTTAGCTCTTCCTTGGCAAACTTCTTAAATCATAGCAAGACAGATCCCACAGCAAATATAATAAAATATAAGAAAAAGGAAGGAGAGAGTCAACGCACACCTTTTCTCCGTGTTCTGTGTCAGCCATCATTTGACGCAATGTCTGCAGGACACGCACGCAAAGCCCCTCCTCCCGCTCCTGCAACAGGCGTTGTGTGTGTTGCACCAGCTTGGAGACAAAGGAGGCACAGCGAGCCTGCGCCTGTGGCCGTGAAGGAAACAGCCGCTGTGGCTCATGAAGAACGTCCACCAGCACAGACAACTCGCTCTGTACTAGTGGCCTGAGCTGCTCTTCCAGCACCAGCACCAGCTCTTGCAGGACCTCAATCACCGTCCGATCACTTGGGTGGCTGCGGGACACATCCTAAAGGGAGACAACAACACAGTGCTTAAAGGCAAACAGCAGCAAGCGTTTCTTCTGGCTGAACTGTAGCCCATGCAACTGAAATACTATTAAAAGAACAGTAAAAGGCTGTCTTCTCAGTAAGGCTTTTACTG